>NC_079189.1:190163533-190859158 GCF_029499605.1 Hyla sarda
ATATATGTATTTTATATTCCATATTTTATATATTATTTGTAATATATCTGTATATTTCACATACAATTTATTCTTAACCACCTGATTTAGTATGTGATCGAGTTTACACTTTATTAACAAATCTATTAGTGGAGATCTAGAACCCATAAATACGAAACTCCAGGTAATGATAGATCATTCATTCATTATTACCACCACCAAGGAAAAGACTTAAGGAGTCTTTAAATGCATCTAATGTATACCCCAATACCAGTATACTATACTGCCCTTACATTATAAGTCCTAGTTATTAGTTGGTGCAAAATTTTGTTGTTTTGTAAGCATTTCTCCCATTTATGGTAGAAGGGTTAACCACATTTGTTTTTGTCATTTGTGTTTGCCCTTAGTATGCTGTGGATATCTTATTCGAATAGTTTTATTCTGGCTCTGCTTGGTAATTTTTGGTCCTGTATTTTTTTGTTAGTTTACCTTTACTATAATATGATATGGGTCTGCTTTTATCTGGTGTTTTTTCATTTTCATTATTCGTAGATTCCTCATCAGCTCCGGTTAAACTAAAACCTCCTTTCACAAGGGGGATACAGATTCTCTACCTGATGTCCTCCTACATTGTGGTCTATACTTTCCCTATCATGCATATATGAAAAAATACACCTGTATGGTTAAAAACAAAAGGATGCTATATATGCAGAAAAGCAGATGTAATTGCTACAAATATGTCACCCAAATAAAAGTATGGCCATGGCCTGATTGATGATATCGAATGGGAAATGAATTCCTATTTAAATTGCTACATGACATGGGTAATATACTACATCAGATGTTCAGCCTGTCATATAGTATATGTTGGATGCACTACTAGACTCATAAAAGATAGGTTGGGAGAACACATTTATGGGTCTACGGATAAGAAAGCCAGGACCCTTTCAACGTGGCACATCATTTTACACAGGTTTGTGCAGGTAATTCCTTCACCTTCTCGATTGCCAGCATTGCAAGAGTTCCAAGTAAGGCAGGAAGTGATAATAGGAGACAAAAATTATTGAATTGAGAAGGGTTATTGATTTTGATGCTGGGAACATCATATCTAAGGGGTCTAAATCATAGGTTTAATTTGGTAAATAATTATTTATGTTTTGAATGTTTATGTTTGATTAAACACTATGGTATACTACAATTGTGTGCTTGGGGCCATAACCAGCAAGTATCTTCTTTGTAAATTATTGCTTGTCTATCCACTCCATTTACAACTGGGGCTGGTGTCAGGAATGGCATCAAAGGCTTGTTTTAAGAATCAGAGATCAGTTTGTGTACCCAGTTACAAAAAGTCCCATTTAATGTGGCCCCTGGCATTTGGACTGAGAAATGGGTTTCACATGGGTAGGTTAGAAAATTTCATAACTCTATGTCCTAAAAATAGTGTCACTCAGCCTGATAATCTTAAACTTGGCAGAAAACATGTTTTTTTTTTGTCCACACCTTAAATGTTCTGCAATGCTTACATACCATCAAGTCATATTATATTTCTCTGTCACATTAAGCAAGAACAAAAAAGGGACTGGTTTCAACTAAAATGTGTATTACATATTTTACTTGCAGTTTAAAATATGTATAAAGAGCCATAGCTTCCTATAAAAATGTGCCTAGAGTATATATAGCTGTATTGTCATGTATTGTCATGTGGGGCAGATGATATTAACCCCTTCTTGTCATGACACCAGGGCATGGTTTACCCTTAACCACCCGAAGGTAATACCGCTGGTCCTGGGCAATGAAGACACCAACGCCAAGTTACGGACAATGGTAGCTTTACTGAGGGTAGACATGTAATACAGTCTATGCAGTACAACCAATATCCCAAGGAGGTGACCAGTGACACAGGGGGACCTTACAGGCTTGCTGGGACTTGCAGTATGTAGAGACACTTTAGTGCAGGCCACTGTGACTATATAGAAGACTTGACTGACTTGACAATTGACATAAAGATGACTTTGAGCTTACTTGAGCTGACTTTGTGGCTGCAGGCTTTAGGCTTGAGGCCTCCAATGCTCTGGACAAACACACAACTGGACGACTGCACTGGACCTCAGCAGGAGCAAGAATGCTGGAAGAGAGAGATTGTAGCCCCACCCTTGGTTTTATAGGGGTGTCTAGCAAAGAGCCTGTAGGTCAATTGAGGGGTCACCTGGTCCCTAGTGCCTAGTGGGTAACAAGCACATGGTCACAGTAATTAAAGAAACATTACACTTTTAACATATAACATATGTACATAGGGGATAACACTGCAGGGGGCCCTGGGGACATAAAAGGACACTGCCTGAAAGGGCAGGAGAAGGGTACAGGGAAACACCATCCCATACTGGGCCACCACAAACCCCTCCTGCTTAATGAAGTCGCCCTCGACGCCCAGTCCTGGAGGGCGGAGGACTGGAATGACCAAAGGGGCCACAGACAGTTCCTGGGGCATTTCAAGAAATGTCCATATCCAGGTCTGGTGGTAATAAACAGGTGAACAAAAGAATTCCATGTGGCATAAAAATGTCCTTACATACACTCAACATGTGGAAGCTTAATAACCTTGTAACTGCTGTAGTAACACGATCAAAGGACAATATACATAACAATATACATTACTCTTTCAGATATGGCTGCCAGAGGCTATTAACCCAATGCCTTGGCTACTGGGGTCCCTCGGTTGGACACACTTCCCCCCAGAACTCTATACATTGCTAGACAACATTGAACATTTGTTATCTTATTTCTGTATGTGCACAGTGGATTAACAGTGGAATATCTTCTGGCCAGTAAAGTATCCTTTGCACGTGGACACAAGAAAATATTAGGCATTAAACATTCTTATCATAGACACTTGTGGACTGGTACTTACAGGAAATGCTACAGCCCTAATGTAAATATAGACATATGTGTATGACTTATCGTGGGGTCAGTGGACTATGTATAGTACATAACTTTATGTGGTACTTTAGTCTTTATACTTGGCTGGGATTTGGCCTTGTGTGGACCGTTGGGACCTACGCAGCACCACTTCTTGAGAATCAGGAACACCTACTTCTTCGGGAGCTCTTGATACAACTTGAGTTGGAGCAGGTTCTCTTTCACCGAATTCTAGAGTAGGTAGCTGTTCTGGACTGGCAGGACTTGGACTTGTTGGCAGAGACATTGGTGACACAGGGGATCTAGAGATTGGGGTATAGACTGGCTCCAACGGTGACAGGACTGGGACTGGCGTGGCAACAAAAGTTGGTTTAACCGATCCCGGGTTTGGCGAGATACAGAAAACCGCAGGCTGATTTGGGGATAACATAGGGTCATCCATGGATGGGTGGATTTCCTCGCCCGGCACATAATCCCTCGCAGGTCTGACAGCTGGTGGAGAAGGTGCTGGGAGCATGGGTAGGTGTTCCTTGAGATACAGCTTGATTCTGTTATGAGGGACAACTTGCAGCTCGTACCGGAGTTTTTGTACTTTGTTCACGTTAGGGTCTGGATATGCTATGGCCATCACTGTGTATGGTTTTGACTCCAAGATAGAGTCCTGTTTATGAATTCTTGGGAACTTCCGAGCCAGACATTGTCACCAAGCTGGAGGGGTGTGACGGTTATAATTTTGCTGTTGTCTTCGTTGAGCCTCGCCCATGTTTTTGCCAACCATCTCTTTTGCTTCTTGGAACCTTCTTTGATGGTCAGAGACCCACTCCATGGAGGCTTGCGGGGAGTTATTGAATGGGGCCTGAATCCCAAATGTCCGGTCCCTCGGCAGCTGCTCATGCCACCCCTTCATCAGGTAGAAAGGGGTGTACCCTGTAGAACAATGGGCCGCGTTGTTATAAATCTCCAACAATTCGGGCAACAATCGGGGCGACTCTTCATGCTTGGATACAGAAGCTGCTGGCAACATGTGGATGAAGACTTGATTGATGCGCTCACAGAGCCCGTTCCCTTGAGGGTGGTAAGTAGTGTTGCTCGCGAATATTCGCAATGCAAATATTTTTTATTTTTTTGTAATTTTTTTTTTTTTACAGTACACATCACAGTGATCATCCCTCTCTGGTTCCAGCTTGTGTGGTGTAAAGAAGGCTCTAATACTGTGTGAGACTGGCGCGCGTATTTTCGCATATGCGAAAATTAGCATATGCAAATTTTCGCATATGCTAATTTTCACATTTGCGAATTTTCGCTTATGCTAATTGTGGTTTATGCTAATTTTCGCATACGCAAATTTTTGCGTATGCGAAAATATCATGTGAATATTATGAATATGCGAATTTAGCAAATATATGACGAATATTCATCCATATATTCGCGAAATATCGCGAATTCGAATATGGCCTATGCCGCTCAACACTAGTGGTAAGCTGTAGTCCGAAGTTTATTACAGGCATGGAACTGACACAGCTCCTTGAAGAGTTGAGCCTCAATGGCCGTTTCTCGGTCCGTTAGGACAGACTCCGGACACCCAGGGGCTTGTACCCAATTGGAGTAGAACATCTGGGCTGCTGTTTTGGCTGTGAGGTCTTTAACAGGTACTACCACAACCTATTTGGAGCAGTGATCCACGATGGTGATAGAATAAGTGTACCTGGACAGGGTAGGAGACAACTTGACATGGTCTAGCGCGACCAACTGATTATGCCTTTCAGTCTGGATGGAATGGAGGGGTGCTCTTGCCTCCATGTGTACATTCTTGGTGATGTTGCAGACTGCGCACTCACTGCACCATTTCTCAATGTTGCTCCACATTCCAATCCAGTAGAATCTTTGTCTGGCAGTAGCCTCGGGCTTGTGAACTCCAAAGTGTAAAACAGTCCCATGTGCCCGAAGAGTCACTTCCTCTGTCGCTACAGACATTTCAACTCATAGTCACATTGGCCCGGCGTAGGCAGGTTGGTACCTTTTTCGTCAAAAGGTAGTCCAACAGATCCCCCATGACTCGACTTTCTTGTAGTGTCTTCCAGGTGTATAAGTCTCCTTAGACCTTCTCGGACCTGGGTTCACTGTCCTCAAGGGCTGTCACAACATTCTGATTAACAAATTTCTGGAAAAATGGGGGCATCTCCACATCTTCCCACTCATCTTCGACAGGTGGTTCTTCGTCGGGGGTCATCCGAGACAGTACATCAGCGTTGACATTTGACTTGCCGCTCCTGTACTATATGGTGAAAATCTTGAGGCCCAACACTGCTCAATGGCACCCAACTTACCCGACTGCTTTTTTCCCCTGGTATTTATTATTATGTCGCATCCTGTTTGTTGCACGTGGGTTTTTTTGGTTTTGGTTTCCAACTCCTCTGAGCTGTCGGGAAAAAATCCACAACAATACAACAAATTCGGGTTGGAAACCTTAATAAATACGTGGGAAAGCTCAGAAATGTCGGGTAACGCCCCTTTTTCGGGTTTGGGAGAATCCACATCGGGTCCGTCGGGAAAAAATGTTGCATCGTGTCGCAGACTGGAGCACGATGTCTGCGACATGGCGCAGACAAAGATGCGACAAAAAAACCCGACAAAAGAGGTCGGGTTTAGAATAGTAAATGAGGGCCTATGACATTGTCCAGGTACAATAGGACACTTTGAAAATTCAGATGGCCCAGGCATCGTTCCATCAGACGCTGGAATGTAACAGGGGCATTAAATAGCCCAAACGGCATACTCAGTCCCATGGGTGTTACAAAGGCGGTCTTCTCTAGGTCCTCCATGGCCATAGGCACTTCCCAATAGTCGCTGGTTAAGTCCAAGGTAGAGAAGTAAGCAGCTGACCCGAGGGCTATGAGTGACTCTTCGATTCTGGGTAGAGGATAGGCATCCTTATGTGTGACATTGTTCAACTTCCTGTAGTCAACACAAAAGCGGATAGTTCCGTCTTTTTTCTTGACCAGAACAAAGAGCACCGCCCAGGGATTCTGACTCTCTTGAATGACGTCCGCCTCTTTCATATCAGCCAGCATCTTCTTGACAGTTCGATACATGCCTGGTGCGACCGGACGGTGTCTTTCTTTAATAGGTGGGCTGTTGCTGGTGAGGATTCTGTGTTGGATCATATGTCCAAAGTCCGTGGGATGTTTACTAATTGCCTCGTGGTACCTTTTGGTGATGTTAACAACTCTCTTGACTTGATCCCTTGGCGTAGTATCATCTCCTACTTGGAGTTGCGCCCACCAGGGCCTTGCACCAGATCCTTCAGCCACTCAGGCCGCACGCTGTTGGGCCACCTTACGTTCTCTTAGGATGTCCCTTGACTTGAGATACAGCTGGGCAACTGGGATGTATTTAGGTAACACAGTAACAGCATCGGACAGATTGACTAAGTGGACCGGGACTCTCCCATTGGTAATTGTGACAAGGCGTCTAGCAGCTCAGACATGGGGATGATCTTCCAGTTGCATAGGCTCCAGCAGGGCTTGATAGTCCTTGTTCCTTACTCCAGGATGTGCACGGCACCAGATGATGGTCTCTGTGTTAGGTTGCAAGGTCACCAACCTAATGTCTTGTACTCGCACCCTGCAGAATTTACCTTGCTTGTTGGCAAATTTCTGCTCCATCTGTAGAACCTGTCAAGTGGTGCTGCGAAGCCCGCTGGCCTGAAGGAGACATAGGCATGCAAGGAATCTACTATTTCAGCAAACAAGTTTTTCATAATGTTCATCCCCAATATAAACTCAGCAGATCCCTTATTTGACACATTAGTTACATTCACTCCCTGCCCTCTAAGTACATGGTTGGCTCCCAATATCCATGTCTGGGCATTGGTTGCCCGTTACCTGCCACTACTCTGAAGTCAACATCATCAGACTCACACAATAAACTAGCATCCCAGTGCTTATAAAAAAACATTTTTAGGTATAGTAGACAATTGTGACCCTGTATCTATCAGAGCCTTCAACTGTACACCTTCTACAACAACTTTCATACACTTTCATACACCTTGAGACGTACCTCTGACAGAGAATGTGACTCAAATACCTGGTACAGCCCTTCAAATATCTGCTCTATGGTCTCCTTCTTGGAGGCAGGCCAGGTGCGGACTTCCTCTAGCGCTGGTCCATGTAGTTGTCCTGTGAGCAATTGCACCTGTTGATTAGGAGGGAAAGAGTAAAAGACAAAAAAAACTCTGGATCCTGTCCTTGAAATCCCTCAGAGTAAAGGGGTCTCCATTGGAGGTAGGAAGGACAGGGTTCCCCATGAATATCATTGCTGACGCTGGAACACCCAGGTTGTTGATGTGGACTGCAGGCAGGACTGGAAGTAGATGATCCCGCTGCTGGAGATGAAGGGGCACTGTTGCCTGGTTGATCTGGAGAGCTGGGTGCTGACATCTTGTAGACTTTTTGAGTGCTCTGTCACTTTAAGATGAATTAAGAGCGCTGTCACTTTAATAAGAATTGAGTGCACTGTCACTTTAAGAGGAATTTAATGCGCTTGTCGCTTTAAGATACTGGTTGAGGTGCTGCAGCGGCTTGGTCTTTGGCGGAAGCACTCTGCGTGGCGCTCCCCCTTTATTTTGCAGGTACCTGGTAATATTGTTGGACTCTAGGGAGTTAACGTGGCTAGTTACCGACACTGGAGACTGGGGTAAAAGACAGCAGAGCCGAGCGCAGCTGCCGGGAACCTCCTGTATGGCTGCGCCCAGGGAACTTCCTGTTTCAGTCTGGCTGGTAAAGTCTTCCTCTGTGCAACACAGGGTGGATCTTTGGTTCCTCCTCGCAACACTGAAGAGCAGTCACCGCTGGGGACTGATGGGGCGGAGCTGTGACCGCTCGCACGCCTAGGAAACACCGGACCAATATAACCCTTTTAGGTACCGGAATATGGCGCACACCTGTATCATGTTCGTGACGCCAAAAGTTGTGGCGTGTGGGGGGTGCAATGTAGAGCAGATGTTGTAATGCCTTAACCACCTGAAGGTAATACCACTGGTCCTGGGCTAGGCACGGGGGCAATGAAGACACCAACACCAAGTTATGAACAACGGTAGCTTTACCGAGGGTAGACAGGTGATACAGTCTATGCAGTACAGCCAATATCTCAAGCAGCCTACCAGTTAAACAGGGGGACCTTGCAGGCTTGCTGGGACTTGCAGTATGTAGAGACACTTTAGTGCAGGCCATGGTGACTATATAGAAGACTTGACTTGACTGACTGGACAATTGACATGAAGATGACTTTGAGTGTTCTTGAGCTGACATGTGGCTGCAGACTTTAGGCTTGAGGCCTCCAATGCTCTGGACACACACACTGAGACGACTGCACTGGACCTCAGCAGGAGGAAGATTGCTGGAAGAGAGAGATTGTAGCCCCACCCCTGGTTTTATAGGAGTGTCTAGCAAAGAGTCCATAGGTCACTTGAGGGGGTCACCTGGTCACTAGTGCCTCCTGGGTAACAAGCACATTATCACAGTGATTAAAGAAACATTACACTTTTAACATATAACATATGTACATAGGGGATAACACTGCAGGGGGCCCTGGGGACATAAAGGGACTCTGTCTGACGGGGCAGCGGAAGGTTATGGGGAAACACCATCTAGTACCGGGCCACCACAGTCATTTTAATGGTGGAGGTCAGATATAATAGCCAGCCAGCACCCACCATGTAAAATTGGACTCAGTTCATGAGCCTGCTTCATACCTGAAGACCCAATGACATAACAGTATGAATGTGTTGTTAAGGAGTGAAGTTGACAGCTATTTTAACCTTCTTAGCGGTTATCCCGAGCGTGACTCGGGGCTTATTTTCCCTTCCAGGAGCGGTAACCCCGAGTCACGCTCGGAGTAGCATTGCAGAGTTGCCGGGGTAATAGGGCTGCTCGATATATTGCAAAAACAATCGAATCGCGATTTTTGCTTTTTGCGATATAGCGATACGGCCCCCCGGGAAAACATGCAATTATCTGCTCGGGTCGGCTCCCGTGGCGGGCCCGGCCAGAGCAGATAAAGACAAATCTAAATACTAAAAGTCAGTGTTTCCCAACCAGGGTGCCTCCAGTTGTTGCAAAACTACAACTCTCAGCATGCCCGAACAGCCAAAGGCTGTCCGGGCATGCTGGGAGTAGTAGTTTCACAACAGCTGGAGGCACCCTGGTAGAAAAACACTGAGTGTAAAAGGCCACCGGGAGGAAAATAAAAAAACCTTCTGCTCACCTAGTCCCGGTCCCTGCAGATGCTGTTCCCCTCCGTGTGCGGTCTGGGGTGTCCTCTCTTCATTATTTAACTTGCAGGACCTTTGCCTTTTCAGCCAAACACTGGCCGCAGTGGTGTCACGTGCAGGGCCGGACTGGGAATAAAAAGCAGGCCTTTAAATAATTTCCTACCAGCCCCACAGCATTGCGGCACTGTGGCAGCCGCCGGCAGGGCTGCCATCAGAAATTTTGGGGCCCCTTACACAGCTTAAGGCATGGGCCCCTCCACTTGACTCCACCCCCCCCAAGGGCTTGCCCGCTGTTTACCCAATTATCAATGAAAAAACATGTAAACCACAGGACAAGAAAAACAAGAGCCCTTTAGTTCAATGGAGAAAGATGGAGGAAATATTATCACCAATATTGCCAATAATACCAATAATACCAGTATACAAAGAGGAATATTATCACCATACATATTACCATCATACTGTTACTCACCAAATCCTGTATACTGAGACCAATATTACCAATAATATCAGTATACAAGGAGGAATATTATCACAACAAATATCACCATCATACTGTTACTGACCAAATCCTGTATACTTAGACCAATATTACCAGTATACAAGGAGGAAATATTCCCCCCATACAGTGACCATATAGTGGTAGATATTAGCTCTACACAGGCTCTACAGACCATGTAAGGGATTACTTACAGTTACATCAGGTGACGTCTTCTCTGATTGGAGGCATTCACTTTCCGTTTTCTTTTCCTTCCGGCCCGGACCATCATGACGACTTCTTCCTTTCACAATTCGTCTCCACAGAACCTGCCAGACAAACATTTTAGGCTCCACACTTTTCCTGCACCTATAACGTTCCATACAGTAATATTAGAGTGGCTAGATAAGTGTGTTGGGGAAGCGTAGGTAGGTCCGTCCCCCATCCATTAGGTAGTTAGGTCGCTCCAGAAAGTAGACAGGTCCCTTCACATAGTTTCCCTCATTACACAGGTAAGGAGGTACCACCTGTAGGTAGGTCCCCGTATAGATAGCTGACCCCTGTAGATAGCTACACCCTGTATGCAGTAGCAGCATATATAAGTAGGGGTTACTTCCTGTATGTAGATCCAACTGTATATAGTTGCAGTCCCCCATATACAGTATTATCCTCCCCTTTAGGTGTTAGCAGCAGCCCCCTTTAGGTAGTAATAGCCAGCAGCATCCCCCTTTAGGTAACGATAGCCAGCAGCAGCCCCCTTTAGGTTGTGATAGCCAGTAGCAGCCCCTTTAGGTAGTGATAGCCAGCAGCAACCCCCTTTAGGTAGTCATAGCCAGCAGCAGCCCCTTTAGGTAGTGATAGCCAACAGCAGCCCCCTTTAGGTAGTGATAGCCAGCAGCAGCTCCCTTTAGGTAGTGATAGCCAGCAGCAGACCCCTTTAGGTAGTGATAGCCAACAGCAGCCCCTTTAGGTAGTGATAGCCAGCAGCAGCCCCCTTTTGGTAGTCATAGCCAGAACCGGCCCCTTTTTTAGGTAGTTATAGCCAGCAGTGCCCCCCTTTAGGTAGTGATAGCCAGCAGTACCTCCTTTAGGTAGTGATAGCCAGCAGTGCCCCCTTTAGGTAGTGATAGCCAGCAGTGCCCCCTTTAGATAGTGATAGCCAGCAGTGCCTCCTTTAGGTAGTGATAGCCAGCAGTGCCCCCTTTAGGTAGTGATAGCCAGCAGTGCCCCCTTTAGATAGTGAAAGCCAGCAGTGCCCCCTTTAGGTAGTGATATCCAGAAGTGCCCCCTTTAGGTAGTGATAGCCAGCAGTGTCCCCTTTAGGTAGTGATAGCCAGCAGTGCCCCCTTTAGATAGTGATAGCCAGCAGTGCCCCCTTTAGGTAGTGATATCCAGCAGTGCCCCCTTTAGGTAGTGATAGCCAGCAGTGCCCCCTTTAGATAGTGATAGCCAGCAGTGCCCCCTTTAGGTAGCGATAGCCAGGAGTGCCCCTTTAGGTCATTATAATTACCCCCCTTAGGAAAGAATAGAAGAAAATAAAACATATTTACCTGGCTCCCGCTCGATCCATGGCCTCTTCTCTTCTGTCTTCTGTCTTCTTCACCAGTCTGTGATCCGGCACATGATGATGACGTCATTCATGCGCCAGAGCGCAGAGGACGGAAGCCCGGGCCCCTTGTCGGCGCCTGCACAATATGGGCGGCCCACAAGAGTGATTTACAGGGCGAGGAGCCAATGGCTTTTCGCTCTGTCAATCAGCCGAGCCCGAGCGCTGCATTGAACTATACAGACGCGCTTATAGTTCAATGCGTCCTGGACCGGCCATGGAAACAGGAGACTGCTGTGTATACAGCGATCCCCTGCTTCTGTGCTGCGGCATCTGCAGGGGGGTGCAGCAGGGGTCCGGGCCCCCAACGGCAGCCCTGGCTGCATACAAGGTCCTGAAACTAGTATCAGGCCCTTGTATGCAAGTGTGCATGAGAGGCCTGACTGCGCTCCGATCTATAAGAATGGGTCAGGTCGGGGACTGAGCATAGGCCGGCCACTGCCGGCCCCAGGGTGAGCGGCCTATCAGGAATTTTCCCGGTATCCCCGTGGGCCAGTCTGGCCCTGGTCACGTGTCAAGCCAGGGATTGGCTGAAGGGGAAAGGACTTGTTCGGCAGCAAATACACTAGGTTTGAAATCTGCCCGGCAAACCTAGTGTGTGCTGCTGCCGAACAAGAACAAGAAAAGGGGGGATGAATGTAAAGGGAGGAAGAATGTGACAAAGGGGAGGAAGAATGTGACAAAGGGGGAGGGGAATGTGATAAGGGGGGGGAATGTGACATGGAGGGAGGAAGAATATGACAAAAGGGGGGAGGGGGAATGTGATAGGGGGGAATGTGACATGGGGGGAGGAAGAATGTGACAAAGGGGGGAATGTGACAGAGGGGGGAATGTGACAAGGGGGAAGAATGTGACAAGGGGGGATGTGACAGAGGGGGAATGTGACATGGAGGGGGATATGACAGGGGGAGGGGAATGTGATGGGGGATGTGATAAGGGGGAGGAATGTGACATGGAGGGAGGAAGAATGTGACAGGGGGGAATGTGACATGGAGGGGGGGAATGTGACAAGGAGGAAGAATGTGACAAGGGGAGGAGAATGTGACAAGGGAGGGGGGAGAATGTGACAAGGAGGGGGGAGAATGTGACAATGAGGGGGAGAATGTGACAAGGGGGGGGATGTGACAAGGGGGATGTGAAATGGGCGGCGGGCATAAAATGGGTGGGTACAATACATAACGCCAAATTTCCATGCAAAAAATTGTACTACATTTGGTACAAATTTCCTGACATAATCATACCGCCAGGGAGGTTAATACTTTTTCTATTGTGGCCTCCCTAGCTAAAACATTTTGATACCTGGGATTTACCAGTGGTCAAGTTCTCTGTCAGAACAACAACATCATTTAGTTTACTTCTTTTTATTTCATTATCCAATATAAAATTAATATAATATATGCTGCTGAAACAGAGAATGATGCAGCTAGAGAAAGGTAACCACTCTCTTTCTAGCTACGCCTCACCAAAGTATGAGTAGCACCTTACTAGTGAGGCCACTTCACTGGTCATCTTAAACATATTTGGGTACGTAGATCAGCGATGTTTCATCAACTAAGCAGATAATTTTTTTTTAAATGTTACTGTCATTTAATACAACTTTTGACTTGTCGCACAGACATGTCAAAAGTTTAGATTGGGCAGGGTCTCAGTAATTAGAACCTCATCTCATCATAGCAGCCAGGTAAAGCTTCACTCCCCATCTTGGCACTCAGTCCATCTGATTGAAGAAGGACTCCATTATAGCCTAAGGATCCCAACTCCTGCATTGAGCGCCAAGCTACTGAGTGCTTCACTTGTTCACTATGTTTTCTAATCGGAAGGGTTTCGGCACTGTTAAAATTCAAAATAATTGACAACGATGCTTTATGGTTTGTTTGTTTGAGAATATCATTTTGCACAAATCAAATACTTCACAAATATCCTACTATCAGATCCCAATATTTTAGAGCTCTCCTGCGCCCCATTGCAGTACTTTATATATCACAAAGATAGGGAATGAGCAGTGTTATTTCTACCGATTCGTTCAGACAGACAGTGATACCCATAAGGGCATTAACTCACACTTTATAGATCCATCGTTTTGTTGGTGTTTTGTTTATTTTCATAGCTTATTCAATTTTCATGCTTTGTAAAAATAGAAATATAGTTATGGAATACTTTACATGCAGAGCTGCAGACTTTGCACAAGTCAAACCTCTCCCCCCTGGATGCAATGACATTTTGGGGGGAGTGAACACCAGATGGGAAGAACAGGAAGGTTATATAGCAGTAACAGGAGTATATAATTTAAAAACATCAGAAAAAAAATAATTAATAATAAACACATCTGTAAACTAGTGGTTAATACATATCATATGAATAAACATCACAAAAACTGTTTTAACCCATTAGGATGCAGGGCGTCCTGGTAGTTAAGGACGTGGGGCATACCTGTGCACGCCAGTCCTGTTACCATTGTTTGAAGCATGCTCACTAGCTAAGCGTGCTTCATACGCGGTGGGTCCTGACTACTATCAGCAGCCAGGACCCAGGGTTAATGCCGGACATTGCCTATCGGGCCGATACCCTGCATTAACCCTGTAGACACTGTGATCAAAGTTGCAATATAAGCAGGGCTCAAGTCCTGCAGGAACGCATGGGAATGGAGTTCCTGCACTTTTGCCACAGCAGGAACCCTGTTCCCATTAGCAGGAGTCCTGCAAGACAAGTCCTTAAGTGGAAATCTTGAGTGAGTTATTACACTTTTTTTTTCCCTAGTACTTGATCCCTGAATATAAGTATGCAATATCTGGCAGCTTAGCAGAGCTGATTGGGACCATCATAGATGTCCAGATGAGAGGACCACGGGTGCCTCCTTGCCATCCAGTCGGTGCTCTGATGCTGGAGCCAGCCATCGTAGGCTGGAGGAGCAGAGCACCAATAACACAGATCACTGCTGAGCCAAAGCTCAGCATTGAACAGTGTATGCAATTGAGAGATGGCATAGTATAGTCTCCTATGGGGACTTAAAAAAAAGTAAAAAGCGTAAAAAGAAAGTTAACAAATGTGAATAAGCCCCTATCCAAATAAAAGTTTAAATCACCCCCCATTTCCCATTTCTTAAATAAAATAAGTAAGTAATTAAACATAAATATATGTGTTATTGCCGCATGTGTAAATATCTGAACTATTAAAATATAAGGTTAGTTAAACCACATAGGGCAATTACTTACACGTAATAAAATATCAAAGTCCAAAATTATGCTTTTGTGGTCACTTCATATAACTTAAAAAATTAATAAAAAGCGATCAAAAAGTCCAGTCAAAACAAAAATAGTACTGACGAAAAATACAGACCACAGTGCAAAAAGGAGCCATCAAATAGCCATGTATGTGGAACATGGCTTTTAAATAAAATAAAACCTACATAAATTAGGTATCCTTGTAATCGTATGGACCTACGGAATAAAGATAAGATGTTATTTTTACCGAAAAGTGCACTGCGTATAAACCGAAGCCCCCAAAATTTACCAAAATGGCGTGTTTTCTTTTATTTTACCCCACAAATCATTTTTTTTTGTTTTTTCACAGATTATGTTATGTAAGTGATGTAATTACAAAGTACAATTCATGGTGCAAAAAAAAGCCCTTATATAGGTGCAAAGTTGAAAGCGTTATGATTTTTAGAAGGGCAGGAGTTAAAAATGAAAGTGCAAAAACTAAAATTGGCTGGGTCCTTAACCCCTTAAGGACCCAGCCATTTTACACCTTAGGACCCGGCCATTTTTTGCACATCTGATCACTGTCACTTTAAACATTAATAACTCTGGAATGCTGAAAAATCCCAAAATTTGATGAAAAATTTGAAAATTTAGCATTTTTCTAACTTTGAAGCTCTCTGCTTGTAAGGAAAATGGATATTCCAAAAAATGTTTTTTTTATTCACATATACAATATATCTACTTTATGTTTGCATCATAAAATTGACGAGTTTTTACTTTTGGAAGACACCAGAGGGCTTCAAAGTTCAGCAGCAATTTTCCAATTTTTCACAAAATTTCCAAAATCACACTTTTTCAGGGACCAGTTCAGGTTTGAAGTGGATTTGAAGGGTCTTCAACTTAGAAATACCCCACAAATTACCCCATTATAAAAACTGCACCCCCCAAAGTATTCAAAATTACATAAAGTCAGCATTTTAACCCTTTAGGTGTGTCACAGGAATAGCAGCAAAGTGTAGGAGAAAATTCACAATCTTCATTTTTTAAACTCGCATGTTCTTGTAGACCAAATTTTTGAATTTTTACAAGGGGTAAAAGTAGAAAATGTATAGTTATATTTGTAGCCCAATTTCTCTCGAGTAAGCACATACCTCATATGTCTATGTAAAGTGTTCGGCGGGCGCAGTAGAGGGCTCAGAAGCGAAGGAGCGACAAGGGGATTTTGGAGAGTATGTTTTTCTGAAATGGTTTTTGGGGGGCATGTTGCATTTAGGAAGCCCCTATGGTGCCAGAACAGCAAAAAAAAAAAAAAAAAAACATGGCATACCATTTTGGAAACTAGACCCCTTGAGGAACGTAACAAGGAATAAAGTGAGCCTAAATACCCCACAGGGGTTTCACGACTTTTGCATACGTAAAAAATAAAAATAAAATTTCACTAAAATGTGTGTTTCCCCCCAAATATCAAATTTTTGCAAGGGTTAATAGCAGAAAATACCCCCCAAAATTTGTAACCCCATCTCTTCTGAGTTTGGAGGTACCCCATAAGTTGACCTGAAGTGCACTACGGACGAACTACAATGCTCAGAAGAGGAGTCATATTTGGCTTTTTGAGAGCAAATTTTGCTCGGGGGGCATGTCACATTTAGGAAGCCCTTATGGGGCCAGGACAGAAAAAAAAACACATGGCATACCATTTTGGAAACTAGACCCCTTGAGGAACGTCTATTCCCCACTGGTGTCTGTCAGATTTTTGTAACAGTGAGCTGTACAACATTTTTTATTTGCACAGCCCACTGTTCCAAAGTTCTGTCAGACACCAGTGGGGTGTAAATTCTCACTGCACCCCTCATTACATTCCGTGAGGGGTGTCGTTTCCGAAATGGGGTCACGTGTTTTTTTTTTTTTTTTTTGCATTTGTCAAAACCGCTGTAACAATCAGCCACCCCTGTGCAAATCACCTCAAATGTACATGGTGCACTCTCCCTTCTGGGCCTTGTTGTGCGCCCCCAGAGCACTTTGCGCCAACATATAGGGTATCTCCGTACTCGGGAGAAATTGCATTAAAAATTTTTGGGGGCTTTTTTCCCCTTTACCTCTTGTCAAAATGAAAAGTATAGGGCAACACCAGCATTTTAGTGTAAAAAATTAATTTTTTTACACTAACATGCTGGTGTAGACCCCAACTTCACCTTTTCATAAGGGGTGAAAGGAGAAAAAGCCCCCAAAATTTGTAAGGCAATTTCTCCCGAGTACGGCGATACCCCATATGTGGCCCTAAACTGTTGCCTTGAAATACAACAGGGCTCCAAAGTGAGAGCGCCATGTGCATTTGAGGCCTGAAGTAGGGATTTGCATAGGGGTGGACATAGGGGTATTCTACGCCAGTGATTCCCAAACAGGGTGCCTCCAGCCGTTGCAAAACTCCCAGCATGCTTGGACAGTCAACATCTGTCCGGCAATACTGGGAGCTGTTGTTTTGCAACAGCTGGAGGCTCCATTTTGGAAAGAGTGGCGTACCAGATGTTTTTCATTTTTATTGGGGAGAGGAGGGGGCTGTGTAGGGGTATGTATATATTTAGTGTTTTTATTTTATTTTGTGTTAGTGTAGTGTAGTGTTTTTAGGGTACAGTCACACGGGCGGGGGATTACAGCGAGTTTCTCGCTGCGAGTTTGAGCTGCCACGCAAAATTTGCTGCATCGCAAACCTGCAGCCTGATACTCAATGTAAGCCCCTGCCCATGTGAATGTACCCTGTACATTCACAGGGGGGGGGGGGGTAACCTCCAGCAGTTGCAAATCTACAACTCCCAGCATGCACAGTCTATCAGTGCATGCTGGTAGTTATAGTTTTGCAACAGCTGGAGGCACACGGGTTGGGAAACACTGAGTTAGGAAACAGACAATGTTTCCCAACCAGTGTGCCTCCAGTTGTTGCAAAACAACAACTCCCAAACATTCTCAGGCATGCTGGAAGTAGTAGTTCGGCAACATCTTTAGAGCCAGATGTTGCCGAACTACAACTCCCAGCATGCTTGGAGTTGTAGTTTTGCAACATCTGGAGGACTACAGTTTGCAGACCACTAAAACAGTGGTTCCCAATCTGTGTCCTTCCAGATGTTGCAAAACTACAACTCCCAGTATGCCAAAACTGTCCAGGCATGCTGGGAGTTGTAGTTCTGCAACATCTGAAGGGCCAGATGTTACAGAACTACAACTCCCAGCATGCCTGGACAGTAAGGGCATGCTGAGGATGTGTAGTTTTGCAACATCTGGAAGGGCACAGTGGTCTCCAAACTGCGGACCTCCAGATGTTGCAAAACTGCAACTCCCAGCATGCTCAGATGCCAAGGGCTGTCTGGGCATGCTGGGAGTTGTAGTATACAGGGTCCCATTACAGCAATGCATGTCACTTTACGGCGACGTGCATTGCTGTAAAGGGCCCGACCACGGCTGAAGAGGAACTCACCTTTCGCCGCCGCCGCCATCTTCATCGCCGGGATCCGGGTCTTTAGGGACGAGGTAAGTACCGGGGCCGGTCCCCAGCACCCCCCGTCCTCCGCCGCGTCCTCTGGTCTTCCTCCCGTCCTCCACCGGACTTTCAGGGGCCGGGCAGGGCGGGAGGAAGTAACCGCCCCCCCCCCCCCTGCGATTGGTCGGTTAACTAACCGACGGATTGCAGGGGATAGGAGGAGGTGTCCGGCTTGCCACCTCACTCCTATACTCCAGCATGGTCCTGGCTGTCTGTGACAATCGGGATCATACAAAATTACCGGGTGGTCGGGTCCCAGAGACCCGATCAGCCAGGTATTGCCGCAGATCGCAAGGGCGATTTCCCTTGCGATTTGCGGTGATCGCCGACATGGGGGGCCTATATTTGCCTGCTGAAGGATTTCAGCAGGCATCCGCTTCCGATCCCCGCCCGACGCGCGGCAGGGACCAGAAAACGTGAGTTTACGCCCTGGGTCCTTAAGTACCAGGGCGCCGGGGCGTAAAATTACGCCCTGGGTCCTGAACAGGTTAAGGGGGACCAGAGCATTTTTTGCACATCTGACCTCTGTCACTTTAAGAATTTTAAGAATTAATAACTCTGGGATGCTTTTACTTATGAATTTGATTCCAAGACTCTTTTTTCGTGACATATTCTACTTTAACATAGTGGTAAATTTTCGTCAAGAAATGCATGATTACTTGGTGAAAAATTCAGCATTTTTCTAACTTTAAAGCTCTCTGCTTGTAAGGAAAATAGACATACCAAATAAATGATATATTCATTCACATATACAATATGTCTACTTTATGTTTGCATCATAATGTTGACATGTTTTTACTTTTGGAAGACATCAGAGGGCTTCAAAGTTCAGCATCAATTTTCCAATTTTTCACATAATGTTCAAAATTGGAATTTTTCAGGGACCAGTTCAGCTTTGAAGTGGATTTGAAGGGCCTTCATATTAAAAATAGTCCATAAATGACCCCATTATAAAAATGGCACCCCTCAAAGTATTCAAAATGACATTCAGAAAGTTTGTTAACCCTTTAGGTGTTTCACAGGAATAGCAGCAAAGTGAAGGAGAAAATTCAAAATCTCCATTTTTTACACGAACATGTTCTTGTAAAAAAATCTGTCAGACACCAGTGGGGTGTAAATGCTCACTGCTCATTCCTTGAGGGGTGTAGTTTCCAAAATGGGGTCACATGTGGGGGTCCACTGTTCTGGCACCATGGGGACTTTGTAAACACACATAGCCTTCAATTGCAGACACATTCTCCAAAAGTCCAATGGCGCTCCTTCTCTTCTGAGCATTGTAGTGTGCCGCAGAGCACTTTACATCCACATATGGGGTATTTATATTCTCAGAAGAAATGGGGTTACAAATTTTGCAGGGCTTTTTTTCTATTACCCTTGTGAACATAAAAAATATGGGATAACACCAGCATTTTAATAAAAAAATAAAAAAAATTCATTGTCACATCCAAATTCTTCAAACACCTGTGGGATGTTAAGGCTCACTATATCCATGTTATGTTCTATGCGGGATGTAGTTTCCAAAATGGAGTGACATGTGAGTTGTTTTTTTTTGCATTTATGTCAGAACCGCTGTAACGATCATCCACCCCTGTCCAAATCACCTCAAATGTTCATGGCGCTCTCACTCCTGAGCCTAGTTGTGCGCCCGCAGAGAATTTTACATCCACATATGGGGTATTTCTGTTACTTGCGTTACAAATTTTGGGGGGTCTTTTTTTCCTTTTACCTCTTGTGAAAATGAAAAGTATGGGGTAACACCAGCATGTTCCTGTAAAAAATTGCATTTTTTTACAATAACATGCTGGAGTAGACCCCAACTTTACCTTTTCATAAGGGGTGAAAGGTGAAAAAGCCCCCAAAATGTGTTAGGCATTTTCTCCCAAATATGGAAATACCCCATATGTGGCCCTAAACTGTTGCCTTGAAATACGACAGGGCTCCGAAATGAGAGAGCGCCATGTGCATTTGAGGCCTAAATTAGGGATTTGCATAGGGACGGACCCGGATGCAAGAATTAGACTTGCCTCCGATACCAAAATTATCCTACAGCAGTGTTTCCCAAACAGGGTGCCTCGAGCTGTTACAAAACTCCCAACATACCTGGACAGTCAATGGCTGTCAGGCAATACTGGAAGTTGTTGTTTTGCAACAGCTGGAGGCTCTGTTTTGGAAACAGTGCAGTACCAGACAATTTTCATTTTTATTGGGGGGGGGGGTACCCAGTACATTCACATGGGGGGGGGGGGGGGGACAGTGTCGTCTGAAGCCATGCTGGGGGGTGAACATTCGCCTTAATTCTTCTATACTGAACTC
This sequence comes from Hyla sarda, assembly GCF_029499605.1. Classification (NCBI taxonomy): domain Eukaryota; kingdom Metazoa; phylum Chordata; class Amphibia; order Anura; family Hylidae; genus Hyla; species Hyla sarda. Next base: position 190,183,829 of record NC_079189.1, read on the forward strand.
GCACTAGGAGCACAGCAAAGAAGAGACAGCCAATCGCTGCAGGCTGTTCTCCTTCCCCTCCTCTCTGCATGTGTATTGCAGAAAGGAGGGGGGATTGGCTGCACATAGCGTTCACTCTGGCTTGCATGATTTACAGGGCAGGGAGCAAACACTGTGTATCCCCGATGTCCCGCCCACACTTCCTGACTTTGGACTCATGCCCGGCCGAGTCCAAAGTCAGGTCTCCTGTATAGACTGATAGCGGCTGGCACTAGGAGGGAGACTCCTAGTGGCCGGATCTTAAAACATAAAATATATATATATATATATATATATATATATATATATATATATATATATATAAATAGCGAAAAATGTTCATTAAAGTAAATTAGAAATATTGTTATAATAAGTTAAGAAAGGACATATTAAATTTAGCATTTCATGACAGTGCCCATTCAATATATAATCAATCAGATGTATTGTTTATAGTACATATTCAATATTTAACAGTTCTAATACATTTTTTTCACATTTGTGGACTCCAGTTGGAGGTTGTTCATTATCTTTACAGTGTCACTGTATGCAGAATAATCTTGGTTTCTGGGACCTGACACATAATTACTCAGTGATAGGCTGAGCGGCAGTGTCATGTAAAGGCCCCGTTCCGGCCTTCTCACTGATGCCTGGTCCTGTTGCATTACACTGTCGCTCAAGAAGGGTCCAAAAATTTGGAGGAATCTATAAAATGTTGTAAACTGCACAAAATGTATCAGTATGGCACCATAGCATAATATTTAACCCACTTAAGCAATTCTAGACATTTATTTCTCTTTTACACTACATGTTAGAGCCTTACTGTGAGAATTGCCAGTGATTTTATAGCTTTTAATAGCGGGGTGGCCCAGTATGGGAGATGTTTCTCCGTACCCTTGCTGCCTGGTCAGGCCGACTCCTTCAGTGTCCCCAGGGCCCCTTTCACCCGTTTCTTCCCTGTACAGATGTTCTGCAGTGTATTGTATTATAAAATGTGTTGTACCTTTAAGAGTTATGTCATGTGATTGTTACCCAGGAGGTACCAGTTATCAGGTGATCCCAAGAGTGACCTGTGGGCTCCCTGCTAGTCTCCCCATATAAGCCCTGGGCGGAGCTAGCTTCTCTCTATTGGGGTTTAGAGCTCTTGCTTCCTGCTGAGGTCCAGTGCAATCGTGCCTAGTGTGTATGTTCCGAGTGGTGGAGGCCTCAAAGTCAAGTCCTGCAGCCACCATCAATTGAAGTTAACTAAAGTCACAGCATTATGAGTCAAGTCAAGTCAGTCCCTGTCATCTGTCAAGTCAACTGTTCAGCATTACATTTTCCAGTCCTACTGCTACAAGTCCCAGCAATCCCTGAAAGGGGTACTCCACATTTTTCTTTAAATCAACTGGTGCCAGAAAGGTAAACAGATTTGTAAATGACTTCTATTTAAAAATCTTAATACTCCCAGTACTTATCAGCTGCTGTATGCGTCACAGAAAGTTCTTTCTTTTTGAATTTCCTTTCTGGCTGACCACAGTGCTCTCTGCTGACATCTCTATCCATTTTAGGAACTGTCCAGAGTAGGAGCAAATGCCCATAGAAAACCTCTCCTGCTCTGGACAGTTCCTGACATGGACAGAGGTGTCAGCAGAGAGCACTGTGGTCAGACAGAAAGGAAATTCAAAAAGAAAACAACTTCCTCTGTAGTATATACAGTCATGGCTGTAAATGTTGGCACCCCTGAAATTTTTCAAGAAATGTTTCAAGTATTTCTCACAGAAAAGGATTGCAGTAACACATGTTTTGCTATACACATGTTTATTCCCTTTGTGTGTATTGGAACTAAACCAAAAAAGGGAGGAAAAAAAAGCAAATTGGACCTAATGTCACACCAAACTCCAAAAATGGGCTGGACAAAATTATTGGCACCCTTTCAAAATTGTGGAAAAATAAGATTGATTCAAGCATGCGATGCACAGTTAAACTCACCTGGAGCAAGTAACAGGTGTGGGCAATATAACAATCGCACCTGAAAGCAGATAAAAAGGAGAGACGTTCACTTAGTCTTTGCATTGTGTGTCTGTGTGTGCCACAATAAGCATGGACATCAAAAAGAGGAGAAGAGAACTGTCTGAGGACTTGAGAACCAAAATTGTGGAAAAATATCAACAATCTCACGGTTACAAGTCCATCTCCAGAGATCTAGATTTGCCTTTGTCAACAGTGCGCAACATTATCAAGAAGTTTGCAACCCATGGCACTGTAGAAAATCTCCCTGGGTGTGGACGGAAGAGAAAAATTAATGAAAGGTGTCAACATAGGATAGTCCGGATGGTGGATAAGCAGCCCCAAACAAGTTCCAAAGATATTCAAGCTGTCCTGCAGGCTCAGAGAGCAACAGTGTCAGCATGAACTATCCGACGACTTTTAAATGAAATGAAATGCTATGGCAGGAGACCCAGGAGGACCCCAATGCTGACACAGAGACAAAAAAAAGCAAGACTACATTTTGCCAAAATGAACTTGAGTAAGCCAAAATCCTTATGGGAAAATGTTGTGTGGACAAATGAGACCAAGATAGAGCTTTTTGGTAAAGCACATCATTCTACTGTTTACTGAAAACAGAATGAGGCCTACAAAGAAAAGAACACAGTACCTACAGTGAAATATGGTGGAGGTTCAATGAAGTTTTGGGTTTGTTTTGCTGCCTCTGGCACTGGGTGCCTTGAATGTGTGAAAGGCATCATGAAATCTAAGGATTACCAATGGATTTTGAGTCGCACTGTACAGCCCAGTGTCAGAAATCTGGGTTTGGGTCCGAGATCTTGGGTCTTCCAGCAGGACAATGCACATCAAAAAGCACCCAGAAATGGATGGCAACAAAGCGCTGGAGAGTACTGAAGTGGCCAACAATGAGTCCAGATCTAAATCCCATTGAACACCTGTGGAGAGATCTTAAAATTATTGTTGGGAAAAGGCGCCCTTCCAATAAGAGAGACCTGGAGCAGTTTGCAAAGGAAGAGTGGTTCAACATTCCGGCTGAGAGGTGTAAGAAGCTTATTGATGGTTATAGGAAGAGAATTATTTAAGTAATTTTTTCCAAAGGGTGTGCAACCAAATATTAAGTTAAGGGGGCCAATAATTTTGTCCAACCCATTTTTTGGAGTTTGGTGTAACATTATGTCCAATTAGCTTTTTTCCCTCCCTTTTGGTTTAGTTCCAATACACACAAAGGGAATAAACATGTGTATAGCAAAACATGTGTTGCTGCAATCCTTTTCTGTGAGAAATACTTCATTTTCTTGAAAAATTTTCGGGGTGCCAACATTTACGGCCATGACTGTAGCAGCTGATAAGTACTGGAGGGAATGAGATTTTTAAATAGAAGTAATTTACAAATCTGTTTAACTTTCTGGCACCCGTTGATTTAAAGAAATTTTTTTTCCAGTAGAATACCCATTTAACCCCTTCCCGACCCAGGACGTACTGGTACCGGCCCGGCATCTAGCAACGGCCAGGACCCGTGAGACTAATAGCTAATAGTTTAAATAAAAATAAACATGTGGTATCGCCATGTGCGGAAATGTTCGAATTGTAAATATATATCCCTTATTAAACTGCACGGTCAATGGCATACACGCAAACAAATTCCAAAGTCCAAAATAGCGTATTTTTGGTCACTTTTTATATCATGAAAAAATGAATAAAAAGCGAGCAAAAAGTCCAATCAATACAAAAATAGTACCACTAAAAACTTCAGATCACGGCACAAAAACTGAGCTCTCATACCGCCCCGTACTCCAAAAAATAAAAAAGTTATAGGGGTCAGAATATGACAATTTTAAACATATACATTTTCCTGCATGTAGTTATGATTTTTTCCAGAAGCGCGCAAAAATGTCCCGCACTGGTCAGCGTTCTGCCCCTGGGCGTGGAAACCATGTTGCTGTATCCATGCCGAAGTGGAACTCTGAAGATCTGCCCCTTGTTGCCAGGGAAGTGGAAGTCAGCACTGCACCGCTGACGCACTTCCGGACGGTGGCCCTTTTCCTGAAGCTGTGCATAAAAGGAGCAGCGCTGCCGGATCCTCCCAGTTTTCCAGAAGTCAGTCAGAGGAGCAACATGGCAGAACAGGCATGCACATGTGCAGAGAGTCCAAAGATGGTGCCGTTGGCCAGAAAGTTGCCGCGGTGCAAATGTTTCAGAAGCTGGCAGATCGTTTACAGTGCATCTCCCTCGGGGCCGAAGAGCCCCTGCTACCAAGTCCCGGTGCCCGAGGATGATGGAGACTGGCCAACAACCCCAGAGGAGGGAACGCAAGCATCTTCTTGTTCATCATCGCCAGTGAGGCTGCCCCCTCACCACCGAACTTGGGGGTACTGGGCCGAAATTCACACCGAGGAGTCAGTGAGTTGAGTGAGTATCCTGGCTGAGGCCGCGTTCTCTACCCCTACTTCTACCCCTACGACAGAGCAAACCCCCCAGACCCAGAAGTCTGCAGCACATCCCCGGTCCCCACCTTTACCAAAGTGGTTGTTTGGCGATGAGCCTGGACTAATACAATATATGAGGAAGCACCTCCTTCCCTTGCCAGGGAAGTCCCAGTCCCACTGGCCCAGCCCAAGAGGGCCAGAAGAGAAGCTCAGGTGGCCAAGATTGTAGAGGGGCTGAGGGCACAAAGAATGGAAAGATATGGGCTGAAGCTGCTGCCATATGAGGTGCGACAAGCGCAGCAGCAGGACACAAAAGCATTGGAGGCCCTGTACATTAGGAAGCTAGAACATCCCCGAGAGGGAGAGCCACCCCTGGAACGTTGCAGAGCCACGGTCATAAAATTTTACAAAGTGCGGAGGTTTGGCACCCACATGGACTGTTGTCATGGTGGAACCATCTTGGTTAATCATCGGGCAATGGCGAGAGACTATCTCTTCCCATCATTGCATTCTCTAGAGAGCGGAGAGAGATCATGGATTATACTCCTGTACAGAGCTTCAGAGGAGAGTGGGCGGCTGCAGTGACCCGTCCGAAGATTCCAATCCAGATTCCGTTTGCCTACTTCCCATCGGACAACTGGAACGCCGATCCCTTTGGGTTGCTGCCACCTAAAGTCAGAGGAGGTCTAGGTACGTCTAGGAGGAGGAGGTCTATATGCCCGAAGTGCCTGTCATGGCACCAAAGTATCTACCACAGTTGTCTGTGAATGTGCCCAGGCCTACTCCTGTGGTCGAGAAGGTTTGGGCCAACCAGCAGGCACCAACTGAAGTGCCTTGGCCTTCTGCTGCAGAGGAGGTTTGGCTGGCCCAACAGGCACCAACTGCTGTTCCCCCGGTGGTGCAAGCCGCTGCAGTGCAAATGGTGGTCACCATCAGCCCCACCATTAAAGAATCCATGTTGTCCCAGGTGAACTGGAACACCTGAGTTAGTCCATTAGAGGGGGCACAGATCTGGGGACCCCGTTACATGTGCCAGCCTCGGAAGCAGTCCGACTGGCGAGGTTGGGATGGCAATTTCCCAAGTTAAAGGAGTCTACCAGTTATAATTCTACTGTATATCACTAACTTTCCTTGTGAAATACTATTTTTCTCTTCAAGAAGTTTATTTGTAACCATTTGCGTAAGTGTATGTGCCGGCTTTTAACCGTAATTCCTTACTAAGATCTCCCAAAGTGTACCAGGACTGTGGAGCGGTACAATGAAAATATGTATATACCGTTAGAGTAATATATTTTTTGCTCATTCTCTTTGCACAAGTAAATACTTATGTTGGTGTAATTTAATGGTTATCGTGTATTAAAATGTATCTAATTGTGTTTGTACAAAATGTCAAGGTGTACAGTGTCTGTTGTGCATGGCAATTTATATAGGAGATATCCTGACTCGGTCAGAAAAAGCCTAGCCACTATCTCAACACAAGGACAAATTTCCACAAGGTGCAAAGATTAGCTCACAATGTAGTGTACAAGGTTATGTGCCACACATAGTCAGTTCATATGTACACACTTAAGTTAGGACTGTAACATTACTTGTAGTCCCAGTTCACAAATAAACGGAAAAAGCGCAATTAGCGCAAAAATAACAAAAATTAGCAAATGTAGACCAAAAAAAAGCAATAGAACACAATGATAAATAACCCCCATTGCACCTGCTGCTGGCAACATGAGATCTCTACAGTGAATTGTAACAATGGCAGGGAGTGCTAAGGGATTTTTTATCCACTCATCAGCACTACACTTTCCGATGGTGCCGATTCCTTTCTCTCCTGTCACTATGTTCTTTCTATCCAGCAGTGGGCAATGTATGCAAGTCAGCTTCCTCCCGGGTCTCCAAGTTCTCAAGCTGTGCCATTGTGTCAGGAAAGACATGAGATGTTGCTGTGGAGACAGAATTGAACTGTTCTAATGAGATGTTCAGGACCTCCAATACACGAGCACAAGAGCAGCCGTCATTACCAGACAGCTGAAAAACCTCAGCAACTGGCGCTGCTCATAATGTGTGCCTAATTCGGCTTTCACCTGCTTTTTCGCAGCATCACAAAGGCACTCTCTAAAAACAAATGCACTGCTGTAATTATCAAGGTTAATGACCAGCAGTGAATGGATAATTTGAGGCTGGCATAGTGAACCACAACACGAGGATGTAATTGCATAGTGGTCACAGACTATTAGTCATCTCTGCAAAGCTTTCAACCCCAGACACAAATTAACACCTTTGATACCAAAGCAATGTGTCACAAGTGAATTTGCATCAAAGAGGTTAAAGACAGTGGTGACATTTTGGAAAATAATAACTCTCATTCACTAGTGTGGTGCATGTCATACTATGTCATCTGGTCCCGACTGTAGGATTAACAATAATTTTTTCCCTCTTGTCTTCGATAGCGTCATCTAAAACCCAAAGTTTATTACTCACTGTAATGCCACCTGTATAGGAAAATAACCAGGGGTACACTTTTAAAGAAACACTCCAGACCAGACTGATACATAGTTTATTCTTAGCACAAGGACTGATGATGCGGTGCATGACACAATGACACTTTCAGTGGTACTTCCTGAATCCCCATGTCTTGCATGACAATAGAAAGGTTCTCCTACACCGGGAGCAAAGATTCATTTTAGCAACCCACCAGCCCCATTTGAAGCTTAAAGGGGTACTCCAGTGGAAAACTATTTTATTTAAATAAACTGTTGCCAGAAAGTTAAACAGATTTGTAAATTACTTCTATTAAAACATCTTAATCCTTCCAGTACTTATCAGCTGCTATATGTTCCAGAGAAAGTTCTTTTCTTTTTGAATTTCCTTTCTGTCTGACCACAGTGCTATCTGCTGACACCTCTGTCCATGTCAGGAACTGTCCAGAGCAGGATAGGTTTTCTATGGGGATTTGCTCCTACTCTGGACAGTTCCTGGGCAGAGAGCACTGTGGTCAGACAGAAAGGGAATTAAAAAATGAAAAGAACTTTCTCTGGAACATATAGCAGCTGATAAGTACTGGAAGGATTAAGATTTTTAAATAGGAGTAATTTACAAATCTGTTTAACTTTCTGGCACCAGTTGATTTAAAAAAATGCTGTCAGCAATGAGGTAAGAGGCTGACAGGTAACCATGATCATTCACATTGGTTCTTAGATGGACAGGTATACTTGGAGCAGCCTGTGGATTGGTTCTTTCCCCAAAGCATCTGGGATTGGCTAGTTAATTGACGCACTATGATAACAGCCCTAAACCTAGTACATAAAAGGTCGGGCAAGCCACATGGAGAGGTGTTTGCCTAATTATCCTCCTGAGGATGGTACTGATGCGCCAAAACTAGTAGAGGGGGCAAATTTCATGGTTTTAATTGTGTCATAGTAATCCAGTTATATGGGAAACTGTAGTTCCCTATACTCTATTTACAGTGGGGTTATACCCTATAAGCAGATACACCTGGTGCTGTGACAGAGTGGTTTTAACCTGTATGTCACTACATATGTTTTTACTGTAGTAAATACAATAAAAGTTAAATTCTAGGGGAGTTTTCTAAGGCGATCTTGTGCCCTGGGCCTAGTGCCCTATATTTTGATATATTATTCTGTCTGCAACTACATCCAAGCTAGTAACACACTAATATGTGCGACAATATTAGAAGTTTTTTAGTCAGTCTATCTTCTAGCAACTCTTAAAGGGACAGTGACCAACTTCTGACTCACCTGCCTAAAAAGTGAAACATTTTACTCTGTGCAAAGAAACTCTATTTTGCCCAGACTTGCACAGAACATCCAGTAAAGTTACAAATTGTTTATACGTTATCCAAATGTCTGAACTAATCATTTCTTTCACTTCACACTATCGTGAATAACCATTGGCAAAGCATTGTTGTCATGTGACATCAACATTAACATCTCTAAGGGACTACCACTCTCAGTTAGCCTGCACTATAACACCTATCATATCTTTGAGTATCATACAATGAAATCTTGTCACTGCAAAAGTAATAAGCACCCAAAATAGTGGTGATGTAATAACTGTGAACCAGCACAAGCAGTTGGAAACACTAAATAGCTCAGAATTTTGGCTGTGTTCAGGTAGTACACCAGGCAGTAAACATCTGCCACAGTGATGGAGTGCTGTAGTGCGCTAGATTTGAGCTGTTTAATCAGCCATGAAAGCCATTTATATTCCTTAGACACAGGTTTTATGGCTATTATACATCAGGATTTATTTTGAAATATGTGTATAAATTATAACCAGGAATGCTTTACTATGCCAAAAAGGTGAAATTCTAGCAGTGGGGCCTAAGAAATGGCTTAGCTGCTCTGAAAAAGTTAGGTAGTTTCCAACTGATGTCAAAGATCTGCTAAAAGGAAGGTTAGGTCCGCTGTACAAGGATAAGATATTGTACTTTATCATTACATTATTTCAATTCTTCACAAAAGCACTGACTGTTAGTGAATGGAAACATTCTTGTTTACAGGCATGTGTCATGACTATATGACATATTATTGAAATCAGAATTCATATAATTTTTAACCTCTTAAAAGCCCACATTAGCCTTATGTGGGCCCAGACAGGGGACTGGAGGTGGATCCACTGGACCAGAGGAGTGATGGCGTGGGCTGTACCCAGGGAACGGAATCTAAGGAGCTACTGGTCTTCACCAGAGCCCGCCGCAAAGCGGGATGGTCTTGCTGCGGCAGGTAGCCCCCAGGCCCCCAGATAGCGACTCAGCCCCTCTGGTTGCTGAGATAGCGTTGTACAGGAGGAACAGGCAGAAGCATAGTCGGACGTAGCAAAGGTCAGGCAGGTGGCACACGATCAGAAGCGGTAGTCACTAGCAACAGGTCTAGGCAGGCAGCACTAGTTCAGAGGCGGTGGTCACGGGCAAGGGTTGGCAACAGGCAGGGAACACTTTAATAACAGGGAACACTTTCTCTTGGCAGGAGGCACAAAGATCCGGCAAGGGCAAGAAAGGGGCAGGAACCATTTATAGGGCACTTTGGGCCAGGCACCAATTAATGGTGCGCTGGCCCTTTAAATTTCATGAAGCCAGCCCGCGCGTGCCCTAGAGAGCGGGGCCGCGCGCGCCGGGACACAGAGGGGAGACGAGGAGCCGCAGAAGGTAGGGGACAGTGTCGGGATGTGGCGCGTGAGCGGGAGCCTTCCGCCACGCTAACCGCATCCCCGTCGGGGATCACTCTGCGCTCCCGGTCAGCGTGTCTGACCGGGACGTGCAGGGACTTAGTGGACCGGGGCAGGGGCAATGAACGCTCCGGTCCAGGAGCGGGGACCGGAGCACACACTGTAACAGTACCCCCCCCCTTAGGTCTCCCCCTCTTCTTGGTGCCCAGAAACCTGAGGATAAGGTTGCGGTCCAAGATGTTCTCCTCCGGTTCCCAAGACCTCTCCTCAGGACCGCAGCCTTCCCAGTCGACCAAAAAAAAATCTTCTCCCCCGGATCAACTTGGAAGCCAGGATTTCTTTGACAGAGAAAATATCTGACGTGCCGGCCACTGGACTAGGAGTGGTGACCGTGGGGGAGAACCAGTTAAAGATAGCTGGCTTGAGGAGGGAGACATGGAATGAGTTAGGGATCCTAAGAGTGGATGGAAGATGAAGCTGGTACGCCACAGCGTTAATTTTTCTTTTAATCTTGTAGGGACCCAAGTAACGGGGTCCTAGTTTGTAACTTGGTACCCTAAAATGGATGTATTTGGCCGAGAGCCATACTCTGTCACCTGGAGAAAACACAGGAGGGGCCCTGCGTTTCTTGTCCGCTTGGGATTTCATGCGGGCCGAAGCTTTAAGAAGAGCGGTGCGAGTCTCTTGCCAAATGAAGGAAAAATCCTGGATGAGCCCATCAACTGCAGGAACAGAAGAAGAGGAAGACAACGGCAGAGGGGGTAGAGGATGGCGTTCGTAGACCACGAAAAACGGTGATTTGTTGGAGGCGGAGGATTTCCTGTAGTTATAAGAGAATTCCGCCCAAGGAAGAAGGTCAGCCCAATCATCATGACGTGAAGATACAAAATGGCATAGATATTCCCCTAAGACTTGGTTTAGGCGTTCCACCTGGCCGTTAGTTTGGGGGTGATGAGAGGACAAGAAATCTAATTTCACTTTGAACCGTCCACACAGAGCTCTCCAGAATTTAGAAACAAATTGCACCCCACGATCAGAGACAATATGCAGAGGAAGACCGTGAAAGCGAAAAATGTGCAGGAAAAAATGTTTCGCCAGCAGAGGCGCAGAAGGTAATCCTGCTAGGGGTACGAAGTGTGCCATTTTAGAGAAACAGTCAACAACGACCCAAATGACCGTCATACCCTGGGAATGAGGAAGGTCAGTCACAAAGTCCATGGCGATGTGAGACCATGGGGTCTCAGGAACAGGAAGAGGTTGGAGCAGCCCAGCTGGCTTTTGACGATGCAACTTGTCCCGTGCGCAGATTGTACAGGCTTGAACAAACTCAAACACATCCTTAGCCATAGTGGGCCACCAATATCTTCGGGAGATTAGTTGAAGGGTTTTTTGGACACCTGGATGACCCGCCAGCCAAGAAGAGTGCCCACACTTAAGGACTTCCATCTGTTGGCTAGGAGATACAAAGGATTTACCCGGAGGGAGAAGACGAAGATCCACAGGTGCCACGGCAATAAGGCGCTCAGGTGGAATTATATGTTGTGGAGTAACCTCTTCGCCCACTACATCAGCAGAGCGGGAGAGGGCATCTGCCCTAATGTTCTTGCTATCTGGATGGAAGTGGATCTCAAAGTTGAAGCGAGCAAAGAACAGGGACCAACGAGCTTGTCGTGGGTTGAGCCTCTGTGCGGACTGGAGATAGGCAAGATTTTTGTGGTCTGTGTAAATGCAAAAAGGAAGGATGGATCCCTCGAGAAGATGCCTCCACTCTTCGAGTGCCAATTTAATGGTCAGCAACTCCCTGTCTTCAATGGAATATTTCCTCTCGGCTGGGGTGAAGGTCTTAGAGATATAACCGCAAGTTAAGGTCTTGCCCTTAGATGATTTCTGTGTGAGAACAGCTACGGCTCCTATGGAAGAGGCATTTACTTCCAAGGAAAAGGGCTTAGCGGGGTCAGGCCTGGAAAGCACAGGTGCGGAGGCGAAGGCGATCTTTAGCGACTGGAAGGCCTCTTCAGCCTGAGAAGGCCAGGATTTTGGACTAGCCCCTTTCTTGGTCAAGGCCACAATAGGAAACACCAGGGTAGAGTAGTGCGGAATGAATTGCCTGTAATAATTAGCGAAACCCAGAAATCTTTGAATAGCACGAAGTCCAGAGGGGCGTGGCTAGTCCAGGACCACAGAGAATTTAGCCGGGTCCATCCGTAAGCCCTAAGCGGAGATGATGTACCCTAGGAAGGGCAGACTGGACTGTTCGAAGAGACACTTCTCGATCTTGGCGTAGAGGCGATTTTTTCTGAGGCGGGACAGAACTTGGCGTACATGTACCCGGTGTAGATCAAGGTTTGGGGAGAAAATGAGAATGTCGTAAAGGGATACGACCACACAGGTGTAAAGCAAATCTCTAAAAATGTCATTGACAAATTCTTGAAATACGGCAGGTGCATTGCAGAGACCGAAGGGCATCACCAGATATTTGAAATGGCCATCCCGCGTGTTGAAGGCGGTCTTCCACTCGTCACCCTCTCTAATTCGGATCAAGTTGTAGTATCCTCTCAGATCCAATTTGGTCAAAATCTTGGCACCTCGAAGTCGATCGAAGAGCTCAGAAATGAGTGGAAGAGGATACCGATTCTTAATGGGGATCTTGTTTAGGCCTCTGTAATCGATGCACGGACGGAGGGAACCGTCCTTTTTAGCCACAAAGAAAAAAACGGCTCCTGCGGGAGAGGAGGACTTCCTAATGAATCCTCTCTGAAAGTTTTCCTGAATGTAGTCCGACATGGCGAGAGTCTCTGGTTGAGAGAGTGGGTAGATTCTGCCCCAAGGGGGTGTAGTACCCGGCAACAATTGGGCAATCATAGAGTCTATGGGGTGGAAGAACCTCGGCTTGTTTCTTGCAAAAGACAAGCTGTGGTAGGACTCAGGGAGGCCAGGTGGTGAAGGAGCTACGGGGTCATGCTTAACAGCGACTGACCAGAGACAGCGGCCAGAGCAAGAGGGACCCCAACTCTGGATCTTTCCAGAGGACCAATACAGGACGGGACAGTGGCGTTGTAGCCAGGGCAGCCCCAGGAGGAGTTCAGAAGAGCAAAAAGGAAGGACCAGGAATTCCACTCTCTCGGTATGCAGGATACCAATGTCCATCTGTAAAGGTGAAGTGCGGTACTGCACTGTAGTGGAAAGTCTCTCATCATTTACAGTAGAGATGAAGTAAGGCTTGGGCAGACGGTGAACAGGACTTGTCAACCAGAGAGGCGTGGATGAAATTGCCGGCAGATCCTGAATCCAAGAAGGCGGTAGCAGTGAAGGTAGACTTGGGAGACAACGGGGAGCTGTACTGATAGTGTAAGACGTGGAGAGGAAGAATCCACACCTAGCAACGCCTCCCCCACGTTCACTAGGTGCGTGCATTTCCCGAGCGCGGAGGACGGAGAGGACAGTCTCTAAGGAAGTGCTCGGTACTGGCGCAGTACAGACACGGATTCTCATTTCTACGATGACTCCGTTCTTGAGGGGTCAAGCGAGACCGATCCACCTGCATGGCCTCCACGGCGGGAGGCCCAGAGAAGGGTTGCGGTGGATGCTGAAAAACCGGAGCCAGCTGAGGATAGCATCTTGGACGAGCTTTCTCCTTTTCTTGCAGCTGTTCCTCTTTTCTCTCCAGGAAACGCTTGTCAATCCTATTGGCCAGCAGTATAAGCTCACTAAGACTAGATGGCATCTCACGTGCCACCAGGACGTCCTTGATTTCACTGCATAGTCCCTTCTTAAACGTGGCACATAGAGCATCATCATTCCAATTCAACTCAGAGGCAAGAGTGCAGAATTGGATGGCGTAATCACCCACGGTAGAACCTCCTTGGGTCAGGTTCAGCAAAGCAGTCTCTGCAGAGGACACCCGGGCAGGTTCCTCGAACACACTGCAAAACTCTTGGCAAAAATTCTGAACGGAGGAATTTAACAGACTGAGAATGAACGCCACCTTGGCACATTCAGAAGGAAACTGGTCGGCCATTAATTCAAGGTGGAATGAGCACTGCGACAGGAACCCACGGCACTGCTTAGGATCTCCGCCATACTTGTCAGGCAATGACAAACGGATTCTGAAAGAGGAGATGGCTGCTGGCTGAGGCGGAGCAACCGGCATAGGTGGAGGAGATGGCTGTTGCTGGACAGGCAGGAGCTGCTGCACCATGGCGGTCAACTGGTCCAGCTGTTTACCTTGCTGGACGATCTGCTGCATCTGCTGAGCAACTATGGTAGTGAGATCCACAAGGCTAGAAAGAGGTACCTCAGCGGGATCCATGGCCGGATCTTACTCTAACGGCCCGGACAGGGGACTGGAGGAGGATCCACTGGGCTAGAGGAGTGATGGCATGGGCAGTACCCAGGGAATGGAATCTAAGGAGCTACTGGTCTTCACCAGAGCCCGCCGCAAAGCGGAATGGTCTTGCTGCGGCAGGTAGCCCCCAGGTCGTTCCGCCGGTCCTGTTGCTGAGATAGCGCAGTACAGGAGGAACAGGTAGAAGCGTAGTCGGACATAGCAAAGGTCAGGGCAGGCGGCACAGGATCAGAAGCGGTAGTCACTAGCAACAGGTCTAGGCAGGCAGCACGGGTTCAGAGGCGGTGGTCACGGGCAAGGGTCGGCAACAGGCAGGGAACACTTCAATAACAGGGAACACTTTCTCTTGGCACGAGGCACAAAGATCCGGCAAGGGCAGGAAGGGGCAGGAACCATTTATAGGGCACTTTGGGCCAGGCACCAATTAATGGTGCGCTGGCCCTTTAAATTTCATGAAGCCGGCGCGGGACATGAGGAGCCGCAGAAGGTAGGGGACAGTGTCGGGATGCGGTGCGTGAGCGGGAACCTCCCGCCACGCTAACCGCATCCCCGTTGGGGATCACTCTGCGCTCCCGGTCAGCGTGTCTGACCTGGACGTGCAGGGACTTAGTGGACCGGTACAGGGGCAGTGAGTGCTCCGGTCCAGGAGCGGGGACCGGAGCGCACACTGTAACAACTATTTTTCTCAAATCAACTGGTGCCAGAAATTTAAACAGATTTGTAAATTATTTCTGTTAAAAAATCTTAATATTTCCAGTATTTATTAGGAACTGTCCAGAGCAGGAGAGGTTTGCAATGGGGATTTGCTCCTACTCTGGACAGTTTCTGACATGGATAGAGGTGTCAGCAGAGAGCACTGTGGTCAAACAGAAAAGAAATGAAAAAAAAAAAGAACTTCCTCCAGAGCATACAGCAGCTGATAAGTACTGGAAGGATTAAGATTTTTATAACAGAAGTAATTAACAAATCTTTTTTACTTTCTGGCACCAGTTGATTTTAAATAAATTGTTTTCCACCGGAGTCCACCTTTAAAGATTCAGGGCGTACAGGTATGCCTTTGGTCATTAATTACCAGGACACAAGGGGGACCTGTACACCAGGTCCTTAACAGGTTAATAACATTCACCTAATTGCTATTACTGTTCAGTCTGCCAGAGGTAAGACTATACAGAAGAGCAGCACAGAGCCGGTGAGAGGACCTCTGCCGCCATTTTCACGCATCAGACCCCCACAATCGTGCTATTGGTAGTCTGATGAGTGTCACTAAACCTGGCCTCTACTTTAGATGCCATGACAGTATTGATTATGGCATATAAATGGTTAATTGCAGGCATTAGTGTGATTGCAGATGTCCGCCATTAGTAGCGAGGGCCTGCTCCTATGCTCGCTATATACTGTATATTGTTCATGTGCCAGGCGGCAAGGGCATACATTTACACTCTGTGTCCTCTTGGGATTAGAAAAAGAAAAACAAAAAATGAGGATTGTTTACTAGCAAATAAGGTTCTGTTTACATAACTGTTTTATGTTTCAGGGGTTCCAGTATTTTTGATGGCAAGACTAGTGCAGTCTGCAGGTGCTTATGCACTTAGGAAAGATGTAAAATAAATATGTATTGGCATCAGAAACACCAGCACCCAGATGACCCTCATTATAGGTCTATAGTTTTGTTTTTTCGGTAAGAAAATGGATGGTGCTTAGCTGCGATGACTCTCTTATGAACGGAAGCCATGATGCTAATGTCAGTAGTGTCTTATAGACATTTTTAAATGATTGACACTATTCATTTTCTTGTTATATTAGGCTAGTCAATGGCTGCCTAATGCCTCATTGGCACTGCCTGTCAGATTCTCCCTTTTCTGTGAGGAAAGTGAAAGATTATTCAAAGCATAAATACATTTAGAATGTGAATGTAGTGCAAATTAATCAAATTTTATTATATTTTTAAAAAACGTATAACAATACAAAATCAGTCTTGCAGGTCCACAGCTAGAGATAAGAAGCAAGGATTATTATATGTGCTCAGCATGCCTTTAAGAAACTAAGTTATCAACTTAAAACATTCTCTCCCTTTCATGGGGCAGGACCAGAGCTCTGCTGTTTGCCAGTAGTACACACACAGGGCTACCTTTCCCTTATGTCTGTGGCCACTCACAGCAAAGCTAAAGGGTGAGGGAGAGGAGATTACATTTGCAGGACAGTGGACATCCTGGGATAGGTTTATTGATATGTACAGAAAGAAGAGCTGCCTTGAACTCTCTGGGTGGTCAGAGTTGAAAGGTAAACCTTGATTTACCTTTCACTAACAGTGTGGATCAACTTTAGCTGGCAGAGTGGCTCAACTTAAAGGAACAAAGCCCAGGCTTTCTCTCTCCCCTGCACTTAGCACATTCTAAGTTCTGCATCAGCTCATTTGTTCTGTCCCAGTGTCTCTTTTATTAGAGTCAGAATTTACATGATTACATGCAGATTGCAGGAGAGTCTGTGGCCAAGAACTGTTTTTCAGGCTTAAAAAGTACCTGCCACCAAATAAACTGTTCTAAACTAACTCAGGCTATGCTCCCTAACTACTCCTAACACCCCTCCAGCCCTTAAATTTTTTTACCTTTCTTCTTGCTCAAATAGTGCAATTTCCCAACAGGAGAAAGTGGGCGTTTCCCACCAGGCATGACATCACTGAAGCCTACTGGGGGACAACTTCTGCCCACACATGGTTGTAGCATTGTGATGCATAGAAGACCTCAGGCTCTGGGCTTGTTTCAGTCTGTGTTGCTATCAGTGAGGCTCTCCTGCAGCTTTCAGTCTGTGCAGCTTTCTGTAAGAATCTGTGGAGCTTTCAATTTTGTGCAGCTGTCAATCAAGCTCAGTGCAGAGAAACTGCCAGGCCGGGAGGAGACCAAACTCACTTTATTAATTGTGGCAGGGAACAGAACAGAGTCACCTAGTGGTCGTTTTTCTATGACATTTTAAACAGATTTAAAGGGGTACTCCGGTGGAAAACTTTTTTTTTTTTTTTTTTTATGAACTGGTGCCAGAAAGTTAAACAGATTTATAAATTACTTCTATTAAAAAATATTTACCCTTCCAGTACTTTTAGCAGCAGTATGCTACTTTTTGAATTTCTTTTTTGTCTTGTCCACAGTGCTCTCTGCTGACACCTCTGTCCTTGTCAGGAACTGTCCAGAGTAGCATAGGTTTGCAATGGGGATTTTCTCCTGCTCTGGACAGTTCCTGATCCTGGCATCAGGTGTCAGCAGAGAGCACTGTGGACAAGGCAAAAAATAAATTCAAAAAGAACAGCATTTCCTTGGTAGCATACAGCTGCTAAAAAGTACAGGAAGGGTAAACATTTTTTAATAGATGTCATTTACAAATCTGTTTAACTTTCTGGCACCAGTTGACCTAAAAAAATGTTTTTCCCACTGGAGTGCCCTTTAAGTTGATAATTTTAAAAGCAAGTGAATTTGAAAGTGTCTGCTAATTACCCAAGGAACACTTTATTTAAAGTTTTATATGACTTTTAAGGAGTCATTTTTGGTAAAGAAACAAAATAAAAAATATGTTAGTAAACACATGGGCTGTCACATAGAGGAAGGAAGTATTAACAGTGACCATTTAAGTTTTGCACAGACCTTGAGTAATTACTCAAGGTCTGAGCACATATGAAGTATATCAGGGGTGTACCCTAAATCAGAGTTTCCCAACCCAGTCCTCAAGGCCCACCAACATTCCGTTTTTTTTCAGTTACTCCATTGGAATAGAACAGGGAAAAATTAAAATCCTGGACTGTTGGTGTGCCTTGAGGACTGGGTTGGGAAACACTGCCCTAAATGACACTCTTAAAGGACTTACAAGTTTGCACTCAAATAATACTGTTCATCAAAAAATGATGATTATTTTTAAGACCTTGCTACCAGCTTCTCTGATGTCACTGTTTATTTATTGGGGCTAACACTTTACTACACTGCTCAACAAAATAAAGGGAACACTAAGATAACACATCCTAGATCTGAATGAATGAACTAATCATATGAAATACTTTCATCTTTACATAGTTAAATGTGCTGACAACAAAATCACAGAAAAATTATCAATGGAAATCAAATTTATCAACCCATGGAGGTCTGAATAAGGAGTCACACTCAAAATCAAAGTGGAAAACCACACTATAGGCTGAACCAACTTTGATGTAATGTCCTTAAAACCAATCAAAATGAGGCTCAGTAGTGTGTGTGGCCTCCACATGCTTGTATGACCTCCCTACAATGTTTGGGCATGCTCCTGTTGAGGTGGCGGATGGTCTCCTGAGGGATGTCCTCCCAGACCTAGACAAAAGCATCCGCTAACTCCTGGACAGTCTGTGGTGCAACGTGACGTAGGTGGATGGAGCGAGACATGATGTCCCAGATGTGCTCAATCAGATTCAGGTCTAGGGAATGGGCGGGCCAGTCCATAGCATCAATGCCTTCCTCTTGCAGGAACTGCTGACACATTCTAGCCACATGAGTTCTAGCATTGTCTTGCATTAGGAGAAACCCAGGGCCAACCGCACCAACATATGGTCTCACAAGGGGTCTGAGGATCTCATCTCGGTACCTAATGGCAGTCAGGCTACCTCTGACAAGTACATGGAGGGCTATGCGGCCCCCAATAGAAATGCCACCCCCCACCTTTACTGACCCACCGCAAAACCGGTCATGCTGGAGGATGTTGCAGGCAGCAGAACGTTCTTCACAGCGTCTCCAGACTCTGTCACGTCTGTCACATGTGCTCAGTGTGAACCTGCTTTCATCTGTGAAAAGCACAGGGTGCCAGTGGCGAATTTGCCAATCTTGGTGATCTCTGGCAAATACCAAATGTCCTGCACGGTGTTGGGCTGTAAGCACAACCCCCACCTGTGGATGTCGGGCCCTCATACTGCCCTCAAGGAGTGTGTTTCTGATCGTTTGACACATGCACATGTGTGGTCTGCAGGAGGTCATTTTGCAGGGCTCTGGCAGTGCTCCTCCTGCTCCTCCTTTTACAAAGGCGGAGGTAATGGTCCTGCTGCTGGGTTGTTGCCCTCCTACGGCCTCCTCCATGTCTTCTGATGTACTGGCCCATCTCCTGGTAGCACCTCCATGTTCTGGACACTACGCTGACAGACACAACAAACCTTTTTGCCACAGCTCACATTCATGTGCCATCCTGGATGAGCTGCTCTACGTGAGCCACTTGTGTGGGTTGTAGACTCCGTCTCATGCTACCACTAGAGTGAAAGCACTGCCAGCATTCAAAAGTGACCAAAACATCAGCCAGGAAGCATAGGAACTGAGAAGTGGTCTGCGGTCACCACCTGAACAACCACTCCTTAATTTGGGGTGTCCTGGTAATTGCCTATAATTTCTACCTGTCGTCTGTTCCATTTGCACAACAGCATGTGAAATTGATTGTCAATCAGTGTTGCTTCCTGAGTGGACAGTGAGATTTCACAAAAGTGTGATTGACTTTGAGTTACATTGTGTTGTTTAAGTGTTCCCTTTATTTTTTTTGAGCAGTTTAGTTTACCAGCTAGGAGTCTCGCCAGGGGCAATAGGCTGAGAAGAAGCTGAAAGACAATAGTAAGGCTGTCCCAAGTGGGAAATCGGAGCCTCTACAGTCTCCCAATACAGATTCTGGCAGTGAGTTGGAGATGAATCATCAGTTCATGGTGGAGGAGTGTCAGAATGAGTAATTTCTAAGTATAGAAAAAGATAGTTCTCTTTAATAACATACCATGCAAAAGTTTGTTATATTCACTTCTACTATTCTAAAGTTTGTTGTAAGGACAGGGGGGGGGGGATTTATAATTGGTTTTATCCTGTTTTTCTGGTGTTGATTTGTTGGTAGTTGCTATTTCGAGACTTTACACTGCGACTTTTGCTTAAAATATTTCTCCTAAAATTGTGTACAATTTGTCGCACAATTTGTCACAAAGCCCTCATTTTGTGGCAAATCTACACCAGCTCAGACCTTGCTTAAAAAATTGTCCATGGAAAGCAAGTTGCATATTTTGGTGCAAGGGGTTCAAAGGTCACACAAAAAGTCGCAGAGAAGGAATTATACAAAGGTGTGTACCGAAGTGTAATTTCCCAAAAATGTGTACTAGCACCCTATACTGTATACTACACCGTAAAAAAAAGTCTAAAAAAAGACTTACAATGATAAATGTTGGCCATAAAGTCCCAGTAAAATCTGTAAAGACCAAGGTACAGCTCTGCACCTGGCAAGCCAAACATTTTACCAACACAATGACTTCTACCATTGATCTTTTTTTTTTTCTAAACTTCAAAATCAGCAGGATAATTCACAGAAAATCATGGTGTGAGAAATTGTCTATTTCATAGTATGCCTGCCCACCTAAGAATTATCCATAACGGTTCCACAGATTCCATTACCACTTTAATGGATGCAATGGAGTAGCTGTAAATTCACCAATGGCCAATAAATCTAAATTATTGGTTGACACAATTATTGACCGCTGTGGTGTTTGCATTTTTACACTTGTTAGATATGAATAGAACGTCTCCATTTTTAATGTAGGTAAACTGGACTACTGTTAATATATTCCACTCTGTGAAAGGACTGGTAGTGTTTTATATACTTTTCTATCCACTGGCTAGGATTATCCTTTAATTTTTAAGTTTTGGCTGATTCATTAAAGGGGTACTCCGGTGAAAAACTTTGTTTTTTAAATCAACTGGTGCCAGAAAGTTTAACAGATTTGTAAATTACTTCTATTTAAAAATCTTAATCCTTCCAGTACTTATTAGCTGCTGAATATTACAGAAGAAATTATTTTCTTTTTGGAACACAGAGCTCTCTGCTGACATCACAAGCACAGTGCTCTCTGCTGATATCTCTGTCCATTTTAAGAACTGTCCAGAGTATAAGAAAATCCCCATAGCAAACATATGCTGCTCTGGTCAGTTCCTAAAATGGACAGAGATGTCAGCAGAAAGCACTGTGGTCATGATTCAACAGAGAGCTCTGTGTTTCAAAAAGAAATGAATTTCCTCTGTAGTATTCAGCAGCTTATCAGTACTGGAAGAATTAAGATTTTTTAGTAGAAGTAATTTACAAATCTGTCAAAATTGTCTGCACTCTTCCCCACCCCCTCAGCCCAACCCTATATAAGTAGTAGTTAGCTACACAAGGGCCATTTCTTTCCTAGCAGCCTCCCAGTCTGACTGGGAGAGCTTGGTAAGTGAGCTATTACACTTTGTTTACACTGGTGTGGTGCTGTGCGGCATCCGTTGCTGCCGTGGCGCCTTGTCTGTGGGGAGGTGCGACCCATAGACTGGTTTGAGTGGCATTGGGGCCGCTCTGCCAGTGGGTTCTTCCCCCTGTGGGCACTGGTGTCGCGGCGGTAGTGGTCGCCGCCCAGTGCTATGCCATTTTATGCTAGGGACGTTAGAGACCCACTCTAAATAGGTGGCCTTGACGTGGCGAGTGGGCTTGTACTTTTTGATCAAAAATGTATACTAACAACCTGTTAGTTTTTGATATTATGCTGAGAAGCAATCAGATCATTATACAAGATTGTAGATGTGCGACCATGCCTGTTTCTTCTACCCTAATTTACAAATCTGTTTAACTTTCTGGCACCATTTGAGTTAAAAAGAAAAAAAAGGTTTCCACCGGAGTAGCCCTTTATTGAATCAAGTGTAGCTGTGTCTGCCCTGTACACTACACTTTGAAATGTACAGCAGCTCTGAGTTGATGTAGATTTTAGGTATAATATACAGTATGCTAGGTCGCTGACATATATTGTAACAAAATAGGTGTGATTTTAGGCCACACCCTCTTAAAAAAAAAGGGTTAAACAGACATGGGTTCAGTGATCAGACAACAGACAATACCCCAGGGCCCCATTCACATGGACTAAAGTCCGCTCAGAAATATTCTGTCTAGACATTTCTGCAGGCAGCAGACGTCTGCAGAAAAAGTCGGCGCTAGTATTGTTAGGATAGTCTCCATATATGACAATGCATTCGGAGCAGATTCAGCAGAAAGTATTGGCATGTTCAATTTTTCTGCCAACAACAGAATTTAAATTTCCACTGCGGATGTTTTCACCGCAGAAATTCTGCCATGTGCACAGTGCAGCAGAATCCCATTGGAAACAATGGGAGTCTGCTACAACAGAATTTCTGAGCTTAATTTTCCGGAGTCCACTCAGAAATTCTGCTGTGTTAAAGGGGTACTCCGGCGCTAAGACATCTTATCCCCTATGCAAAGGATAGGGTATAAGATGCCTGATCGAGGGGGTCCCACCGCTGGGGACCCCCGTGATCTTTCACGCAGCACCCCGTTACCATCAGCCCCCGGAGCCTGTTCGCTCCGGGTCTGATGACTGTCTAATCACGGGGCCGGAGTATTGTGACGTCACGGCTCCGCCCCTGTGTGAAGTCACGCTCCGCCCCCTCAATGCAAGCCTATGGGAGGGGGCATGACAGCTGTATATAAATATAATTCACAGAAAAATTATAGCGATACCCAATGTCATATCAGAATTCACAGAAGGGGTATAACAATTTAAAACTTAACGTTTAATGTGCAGTGTAAAACCACAAGACCCCACTGACAATACAACAACAGATAAATGTCATATAGAACAATGACCCAGAGACCAAGAAAGCTGGTGTAGCAGTCCGAGCCCGTGTCAAAAATTGGCCAAAAATAAAGAAGTCAGGGGATAGGGGTATGATGGAGATGTCCAGGGAGGGTAGGGTGGATAGCCCTAAAAAAAACCCTAGCGGGGAGATGTAGTGCCGCTACCCCTGCTCGCTCAGGGAACTGTCGGGGCACTCGTCCTTGAAAGGACGACCCCTGCTCCGTTCTACCCCTTTGTCAGCCCCTACACTTAAGAAAACAAAAAACCTGCCCAACGCGTTTCCCCCAAGTTGATGGGTTCGTCAGGGGCTAGAAGGCCCAATGTAGTCAATCTTATACAATATAAATCAAGACAAATAAACCATATAGAATGATTAAAAGTCACGGCCAACAAAGTGCATCGCAAACAGTATCGTGCACTAAACAAAATCAGTTCATCGCTATTACATCCACCGTTCATAGATAACCCATCATTATATAGTACATTGACTGGGAAAGCGATGTGCTAGAAACCCAGGGCAGAGCCCTGCTCCTGGGTATGGACTCACGGATACCACAGTGGTGGTCGGCGAGAGGCTGGCATCTGCAGTGGCGGTATGCCCAGCTTTGGCGTCTGTTATCCGCTGCTGGCAGCAGTGAAAATGGGGCCTTTTTAAAGCACTTACCTAAGTCAGACGCTACCACGCTCAATTCACCCGCGCCGCTTCCGGATGCCGACGTCAGCCAGTGAGTCCGCGTCATTTCCGGGGGCGCGTCGTTGCTGCCCAGCGGAGCGTCTGTCGTTGCTAAGCGACACCCGCAATGCAGGCGCCGCCGCAACTGATTAACAAAAGAAGAGTATTCTGTGGCTGGGATCCGACACGGATCTGAGAGAAGTGACCTGAGAGGTAGTATGATACTACACTAGGGGTAACATGACAATAGATTACACCATAATATGGATCGAAGGAATAATCTAGTAGAACAGTATGATTATATTTCAAACAGGGGTCAAACCTCCACAGTAGAGGGCCATGAATAAGATAGTGTTGGAACATAATGGGGTAAAAGTGCGAGAATAAATTAGGGGAGGGGAGCACCAAACCAGGAATAAATTAGTTAGCGAAAACATGCATAACTCAATTTTTCATTAAGGCCCTGTGGGGACTGTGTCTGGAGACGAAATATCCATTTGGTTTCTTTTTGCAAAATCAATTTGTCCCAGTCCCCTCCTCTGAGGGGATGTCTCACCAGTTCGATCCCCACAAAGGTGACCACCTTGCTGTCCCCTCCGTGACAATCAACAACATGCCTTGCTAGAGGCTTGTCTGCCTGGTTCATGATGTCCCTAAGGTGCTCTCCAACCCTTCTCCTTAGTTCTCGTTTGGTTTTCCCAATGTATTCAAGGCCACATATACATGTGGCCTTGTACACCACCCCCTTACTCCGACAGTTGATAAAGTCCCGGATGTCATACGTGTCACCTGTGACAGAACTGCTAAAGATCTTAGTTACTGCTATGTGTCCGCATGCAATACACCCGCTACATCTGTAGCAGCCTTTAATCTGCCGATCCAGCCAGGTTAACGCCTGACTGGGTCTAGAGAAGTGGCTATGGACAATTCTGTCTCGGAGACTCCGTCCCCGTCGGAACGAGATCTGCGGGCATGTGTCCAACACCTCCTGCAGATCCTTGTCCATCAAGAGAACATGCCAATATTTGTCAATAATGGCTTTGACCTCTGGGGTGCCACTATCAAAAGTAGCTACTAAGCGTGTAATTTTATTCTCATCAGATGTTTTTTGTTTAGGTGTAAGAAGTGAATTCCGTTCTTTTGACTTGGCTTCCTGAAATGCCTTTCTTAGGGTCCAGTCAGGGTATCCCCGTTCCCTGAACCTTTTACGTAGGTCTGCAGCCTGTCTAATGAATTCCGAATTTGTGGAACAGTTGCGTTTCACACGCAAGTACTGACCTTTGGGGATGCCTCTGCAGACCGATCTGGGGTGATGGCTGGTCCAGTTTAGTAAGGAGTTTGAGGAGGTGGGTTTACGATATATGGTGGTATCCAAACCTCCTTGGTCATTCTTCGAAATCAGGACATCAAGGAATGGAATCTGGTCCTTGTGTATTTCAAAGGTGAACCGTAAGCCAAAATCATTAAGGTTCAACATGGCCACAAACTCCTTAAATTGGACAGACGATCCATTCCAAAGAATGAATATGTCGTCAATATATCGAGCCCACAGTCCGACCAGCTCCGTATACTGCGCGAGACTCCCACCAAAGACATCTGACTCCTCCCACCACCTGAGATAGAGATTAGCATAGGTGGGGGCGCAGGGGCTCCCCATCGCGGTCCCCCGCATTTGATGGTATATACGCCTGTCAAAGAGGAAATAATTCCTGGTGAGAGTAAATCGCAACAGATCGGAGACTAGTCGGCTGTGGGCTCGAAACTGGACACCCCTGGTTTGGAGAAAAAATTCAACGGCCGCCACCCCTAGATGATGTGGGATGGAAGTATACAGGGATTCAACGTCAATGCTGGCCAATAAACACCCCTTCTCGAGGGTCAGGCCATCAAGTTTTTGGAGTAAGTCGGTTGTGTCTCTGGTGTAGGACGGAAGAGCCGTTACAAATGGTTTAAGTACGGTATCAATGTACAAACCCCCGTTCTGGGTAACATTTCCCACACCAGAGACTATTGGCCGACCCTTCAGAGGAGAGGTGCCCTTGTGGATTTTGGGCAAAGCATAAAACGTCGCAATCCTGGGAAAACGGGGTACAAGAAAATCCACTTCATCATTACTCAATAAATTGAGGTTCAGGCCTCCCTCAACTATGTGTTTAAGCTCGGTGAGATATGTCTCTGTTGGATTAGAGGCCAAAATCTCATAACTAGTGGTATCCGATAGCAGTGTGAGACACATATTCCGATACTGCGACCAGCCCATGACCACAATATTGCCCCCTTTATCGGAGGGCTTTATGGTCAGGGACTGGTCACGTTCGAGAGACTGAAGTGCAGTCATTTCTCCATGCCTAAAATTAGAGTGTTTGTTAATCTGTAATCTCTCAAGTTCGTTAGTTACAAGCCCTAGGAACACATCAATGCACGAGATGTCCCCAGCCGGGGGAATCTTTGTGCTCTTGTTCCTAAGGGTCGTGAATAACAGCGGATAACAGACGCCAAAGCTGGGCATACCGCCACTGCAGATGCCAGCCTCTCGCCGACCACCACTGTGGTATCCGTGAGTCCATACCCAGGAGCAGGGCTCTGCCCTGGGTTTCTAGCACATCGCTTTCCCAGTCAATGTACTATATAATGATGGGTTATCTATGAACGGTGGATGTAATAGCGATGAACTGATTTTGTTTAGTGCACGATACTGTTTGCGATGCACTTTGTTGGCCGTGACTTTTAATCATTCTATATGGTTTATTTGTCTTGATTTATATTGTATAAGATTGACTACATTGGGCCTTCTAGCCCCTGACGAACCCATCAACTTGGGGGAAACGCGTTGGGCAGGTTTTTGTTTTCTTAAGTGTAGGGGCTGACAAAGGGGTAGAACGGGGCAGGGGTCGTCCTTTCAAGGACGAGTGCCCCGACAGTTCCCTGAGCGAGCAGGGGTAGCGGCACTACATCTCCCCGCTAGTTTTTTTTTTAGGGCTATCCACCCTACCCTCCCTGGACATCTCCATCATACCCCTATCCCCTGACTTCTTTATTTTTGGCCAATTTTTGACACGGGCTCGGACTGCTACACCAGCTTTCTTGGTCTCTGGGTCATTGTTCTATATGACATTTATCTGTTGTTGTATTGTCAGTGGGGTCTTGTGGTTTTACACTGCACATTAAACGTTAAGTTTTAAATTGTTATACCCCTTCTGTGAATTCTCTATATAAATATAAACACAAAATAAATGACACCTGAGAAAACATTGTTCTCTAACACTTTTCTCAAATTGTTTAATTTAACTTTAAAAAAAAAAAAAGTTTAACTGAATGAATGCTAACACCACAAAGGTATACCAAAGAATACCCTACTAGGTAGTTCTCTTCTAGCAATCAAAGCATTAACAAATCGTTTGCATCAAGGAAAAGTACCTAAATAAATCATAACTTTTAATGGTCACAAATCTAAATTTAGCGTGTAACACTTGGACCCATAAACATGATGTGACCAAGATATTGTCTCAAGTATATTCAAATCATAACATGTCCCTGAGCATGCTTAACTACAACGAGCGATCTCCAAGGGCCAACCCCTTAACCAAAAACAGGCCTCATATACAAATTACTTAATTTAGATCAGCGTTGCTCATTGAGACGATATGTCACATCACTCCACCATAGAGACAAATGCCGATGTCCTTTTGCCAGCTGTGTCACCGTTGGGAATACTGTTCGATGGTCTGGGCATCGGCAGTGCACACCTACAGTGGTAAACAGCCAGTAAGTTCGGGTGCTTCAGGCATTCTTGAGCCACTGCCTCTTCTCCTGCTGGGCCTGTTTCTGTCCCTCCTTCTCCCCCACACTCTATATGACCAGCTCTGCCTGCATCCTGTGGGACTACAAGTCTTGGAGGGCCCTGCTGGCCCACAGAGGGACCCCTGGCTATGAGTTACACCCTCTCTTTCCCTCTCAATCTGACTCCTCCTACCTGTTTTTGGTATCTGGCAATGTAAATTCCACAATCCTGAAAAAGACCCAAGTTTGACAGTCTAACCTCTAGATACTGGTGCTAGTGATACAGTGGGGATCAAAAGTTTCTGCACCCAAGGTAAAAATTTGTATTAATGTGCATACAGAAGCCAAGGAAAGATGGAAAAGTTTCCAAAAGGCATCAAATTACAGATTATAATATGTCAACAAAAGTTAGATTTTATTTCCATCATTTAAACTTTCAAAATAACAGAAAACAAAAAAATGGCGTCTGCAAAAGTTTGGGCACCCTGCAGAATTTATAGCATGCACCGCCCCCTTTGCAAAGCTGAGACCTGCCAGTGTCATGGATTGTTCTCAATCATCACCTGGGAAGACCAGGTGATGTCAATCGCAAAGGTTTTAAATGCCCAGACTCATCTGACCTTGCCCCAACAATCAAAGCTGGAGAAGGCTATAAGAAGATAGCAAAACATTTTCAGATGTCAATATCCTCTGGAATGTATTTAAGAAATGGCAGTCATCAGGAGCAGTGGAAGTTAAAGCAAGATCTGGAAAAATATCAGACAGAACAGCTCGTAGGATTGTGAGAAAAACAATTCAAAACCCACGTTTGACTGCACAATTCCTCCAGAAAGATCTGGCAGACACTGGAGTTGTGGTACACTATTCCACTATAAAGAGACACTTGTACACATATGGTCTTCATGGAAAAGTCATGAGAAGAAAACCTCTTCTACGTCCTCACCACAAAAATCAGCATTTGAACTTTGCAAATGAACATATAGACAAGCCTGGTGCATTTTGGAAACAAGTTCTGTGGACCGATGAAGTTAAAATTGAACTTTTTGGCTGGAATGAGCAAAGGTACTTTTGGAGAAGAAGAACAGAATTTAATTAAAAGAACCTCTGTCCAATTGCTAAGCATGGGGGTGGATCAATCATGCTTTGGGGTTGTATTGCAGCCAGTGGCACAGGGAACATCTCACGAGTAGAAGGAAAAATGGATTCAATAAAATTTCAGCAAATTTTGGATGCTAACCTGATGCCATCTGTAAAAAAGCTGAAGTTAAGGAGAGGATGGCTTCTACAAATGGATAATGATCCTAAACACACCTCGAAATCCACGGGAGATTACATCAAGAGGCGTAAGCTGAAGGTTTTGCCATGGCCTTCACAATCTCCTGACCTCAACATAATTGAAAATCTATGGATAGACCTTAAAAGAGTAGTGCGTGACAGACAGCCCAGATACTCAAAGAACTGGAAGACTTTTGTAAGAGAGAATGGGCAAAGATACCTCAAACAAGAATTGAAAGACTCTTGGCTGGCTACAAAAAGCATTTACAAGCTGTGATACTTGCCAAAGGGGGCAGTACAAGATATTAACTCTGCAGGGGGCCCAAACTTTTGCAGACGCCATTTTTTTGGTTTTCTGTTATTTTGAAAGTGTAAATGATGGAAATAGAATCTAACTTTTGTTGACACATTAGAAGAATGTCTAATCTGTACTTTGATGCCTTTTGGAGATTTTTCCATCTTTCCTTGGCTTCTTTATGCACATTAATACAAATTTTTACCTGGGGTGCCCAAACTTTTGATCCCCACTGTAAGTTGGTTTTCAAATGTTTTGAGTATGTGTTGGGTTTATTACAATATAAACTTGACCTTGTGTCTTGTCCTAAGAAGTCTGGACAATTTTGTCCATCTTGTTGAACTCTTATGAATATTGCCTCCTCTATCATGTATACCTCATACTTTCAGATTATTTTGTTGGGAGGATTAGGCGGAGAGCTTTAATGAGCCGCCATTATTCCCAGGTAATTTATGTTGTTGTCAAACATGTATGCCATTGCTAATTGCCTATTACATTTAGGTACTTTGGAACAGTTGGTGTAATCAAGGCGCGTATTAAAGATCTTTACCTCAACCTTATTATGGCTGGTATAATTGCAACTTTTGCACGCACTATGAGATAGTATTTTATTTCTAAGAACATGAAAGAAGAGAAAATGAATTAAAAATAGTCTGCAGGTCAGGGTCGAGCTGAAGAGGAGGAGAAGACAGAACAATTACCCTGCCATTAAAAGTAGATGAAAGGAAATGATGAAGTCTAGAAAAAAAAAAAAAAAGGACAGAACCTAATTTGAGTATTACAGTCATTAAGTATTGAAACTCCAAACAGAGTGCCATAGTTGTCGCAAGCAGTTTTACGAACAGTGACTTTCAGTGTGCCTGGCTTTGTTAAGGGCATTTGCACTATGGCACAGATCAAGACACAATATTGGGAAATTGGTGAAATATTCCATTGCGTATTTTGGGAAGTTCATGGCAGGTCTTCATTGGCTGTGTAATATCACAATGGTGGGCATGTGGTAACAACATAGGATTAGGAAGTCAGCGTGATGAAGAACTAAAGTGCCAGCCTGGATGTGTCAACACCAGTCCTCAGGGAGCAGGTAAGAACATATTACTCATGTAAGGAATCTGATGGTCTCTGAAGGTCACTATAATGGACACTGTAATACTGTAGCTATCCTAAGTTAGGAGCAGTAATTGCAGAATAGAAAACTAAAAAACTTCATTCAAAACGCCAAAGTATGGACTTATAGTTGTTTCAAAGTATAGCTACAGATTCTCCATCCACTAATACATATTCTAGAAACACATTACTTATGTCAAAGGCAGAGAGTAGTGGATCTGCTGACCTATGTGGAGAATGACTGAACCGTATCAGGGAGCGGAGTCTAAGGTGCCGCTGATTTTCACCAGAGCCCACTGCAAAGCAGGATGGTCTTGCTGCAGCAGGCAGCACCCACCCTGGCACAATCTGTCCACACAGGTTGCCCAGATGAAACTTGGCACAAAAGAATATAGGAGTAGTCTGGATGAAGCAAAGGTCAGAAGGCAGGCCGCAAAGGAGCAAGGTCAGGTCAATAGCAAGGAGGTCAGGAACACAGCAGGCTAAACTCAGGAAACGCTTTCTCAGAGGCTCTAGGCACAAAGATCCGGCACTTGGAAAAGGAAGGTGCAGCAATTTATAAGGTACGCCAGCAGCAGACCAATCAAGGGCGCACTAACCCTTTAAAACTCAGAGTGCCTGCGCGCGCGTCCTAGGGGATGGGAACGCATACGACGGGCATGAGTAGAGGAGGAGAAGCTGACAGACCAGATAGGTGAGAAGATGCCCGAGATTCTCATGCGGCATAAAATACCAATTAGTGATAAATAAAATACCAATTAGTGATAAATAAAATATGTGGAAAAAAAACTACTGGATACTGAATACAACAGTTCTAACTTCTGATGCACCTGTTACCATATAAATATTCTAGGTTTGGTTACTGCAGCTGATAAAGTTTGTACAGTTAGTAAGTTGCTGGCACGGACGGCGCCGCACCAAATTCGCTGATCACTGCAACTTTTCAAATGTCTTTGTAATTGGTAGTGCTACTGTCGTAAATGCAGGTAATATTTAGCTGCTGATACAAACGGCGCTGCACCAGAGAACGTAGGTATATGCAGCTAGTATAAGTAATTGACAGCGCTGGATGTCCTCTGTATGGTGCCCACTCAGTCTTGTTGGCGCATCATTACTGGTACAGGGGATTGTAATATATACTGGGTGCAATAGTACGCTGGGGTCCTCTGTTTTGGATTTCCCCCTTACCCTGACGGCACAGGGACAGTAGAAGGTAATGAAAGTTTGCCACTTTGTGCCTCTTACCAGCAATGCCGATCACAGGTAGCTGGCCAGCGGAGCAATATCTGTATAAAATGTATTTCAAACTTGCTGCAGGTATGTCGATGGATCTTTGGTATCAGTAGGTGCAATCATAGGTGGGTACAGGCTACAGGCTAGACGCGTTTTGGGGAGCCACGTCCCCTTTTTCAATAGCAATAAGTCTGGTTAGTTGGGTCCAACTAACCAGACCTACTGCTATTGAAAAAGGAGACATGGCTAAACAGAGCACCCCAGCGTACTATTGCGCCCAGGATATATTACAATCCCCTGTACCAGTAATGATGCGCCAACAAGACTGAGTGGGCACCATACAGGGGACATACAGCGCTGTCAATTACTTATTGTTACGCCGAGCGCTCCGGGTCCCCGCTCCTCCCCGGAGCGCTCGCTACACTCTCCCCACTGCAGCGCTCCGGTCAGATCCACTGACCCGGGGCGCTGCGATTCCGCTTCCAGCCGGGATGCGATCCGCGATGCGGGTAGCGCCCGCTCGCGATGCGCACCCCGGCTCCCGTACCTGACTCGCTCTCCCTCGGTCCTGTCCCGGCGCGCGCGGCCCCGCTCCCTAGGGCGCGCGCGCGCCGGGTCTTTGCGATTTAAAGGGCCACTGCGCCGCTGATTGGCGCAGTGATTCCAATTAGTGTGTTCACCTGTGCACTTCCCTATATCACCTCACTTCCCCTGCACTCCCTTGCCGGATCTTGTTGCCATCGTGCCAGTGAAAGCGTTTCCTTGTGTGTTCCTAGCCTGTGTTCCAGACCTCCTGCCGTTGCCCCTGACTACGATCCTTGCTGCCTGCCCCGACCTTCTGCTACGTCCGACCTTGCTTCTGTCTACTCCCTTGTACCGCGCCTATCTTCAGCAGTCAGAGAGGTTGAGCCGTTGCTAGTGGATACGACCTGGTCACTACCGCCGCAGCAAGTCCATCCCGCTTTGCGGCGGGCTCTGGTGAAAACCAGTAGTGACTTAGAACCGATCCACTAGCACGGTCCACGCCAATCCCTCTCTGGCACAGAGGATCCACTACCTGCCAGCCGGCATCGTGACAGTAGATCCGGCCATGGATCCCGCTGAAGTTCCTCTGCCAGTTGTCGCTGACCTCACCACGGTGGTCGCCCAGCAGTCACAACAGATAGCGCAACAAGGCCAACAGCTGTCTCAACTGACCGTTATGCTACAGCAGTTACTACCACAGCTTCAGAAATCATCTCCTCCGCCAGCTCCTGCACCTCCTCCGCAGCGAGTGGCCGCCTCTGGTCTACGCCTATCCTTGCCGGATAAATTTGATGGGGACTCTAAGTTTTGCCGTGGCTTTCTTTCCCAATGTTCCCTGCACCTGGAGATGATGTCGGATCAGTTTCCCACTGAAAGGTCTAAGGTGGCTTTCGTAGTCAGCCTTCTGTCTGGAAAAGCTCTGTCATGGGCCACACCGCTCTGGGACCGCAATGACCCCGTCACTGCCTCTGTACACTCCTTCTTCTCGGAAATCCGAAGTGTCTTTGAGGAACCTGCCCGAGCCTCTTCTGCTGAGACTGCCCTGTTGAACCTGGTCCAGGGTAATTCTTCCGTTGGCGAGTATGCCGTACAATTCCGTACTCTTGCTTCAGAATTATCCTGGAATAATGAGGCCCTCTGCGCGACCTTTAAAAAAGGCCTATCCAGCAACATTAAAGATGTTCTGGCCGCACGAGAAATCCCTGCTAATCTACATGAACTCATTCACCTAGCCACTCGCATTGACATGCGTTTTTCCGAAAGGCGTCAGGAGCTCCGCCAAGATATGGACTCTGTTCGCACGAGGCGTTTCTTCTCCTCGGCTCCTCTCTCCTCTGGTCCCCTGCAATCCGTTCCTGTGCCTCCCGCCGTGGAGGCTATGCAGGTCGACCGGTCTCGCCTGACACCTCAAGAGAGGACACGACGCCGCATGGAGAATCTCTGCCTGTACTGTGCTAGTACCGAACACTTCCTGAGGGATTGTCCTATCCGTCCTCCCCGCCTGGAAAAACGTACGCTGACTCCGCACAAAGGTGAGACAGTCCTTGATGTCTACTCTGCTTCTCCACGTCTTACTGTGCCTGTGCGGATGTCTGCCTCTGCCTTCTCCTTCTCTACTATGGCCTTCTTGGACTCTGGATCTGCAGGAAATTTTATTTTGGCCTCTCTCGTCAACAAGTTCAACATCCCAGTGACCAGTCTCGCCAGACCCCTTTACATCAATTGTGTAAACAATGAAAGATTGGACTGTACCATATGTTTCCGCACAGAGCCCCTTCTAATGTGTATCGGATCTCATCACGAGAGGATTGAACTTTTGGTCCTCCCCAATTGCACTTCTGAAATTCTCCTTGGACTTCCCTGGCTTCAACTTCATTCCCCAACCCTGGATTGGTCCACTGGGGAGATCAAGAGTTGGGGGCCCTCTTGTTCCAAGGACTGTCTAAAACCGGTTCCCAGTAACCCTTGCCGTGACTCTGTGGTTCCTCCAGTAACCGGTCTCCCTGAGGCCTATATGGACTTTGCGGATGTTTTCTGCAAAAAACAAGCTGAGACTCTACCTCCTCACAGGCCTTATGATTGTCCTATTGACCTCCTCCCGGGCACTACTCCACCCCGGGGCAGAATTTATCCTCTGTCCGCCCCAGAGACTCTTGCCATGTCTGAATACGTCCAGGAAAATTTAAAAAAAGGGCTTTATCCGTAAATCCTCCTCTCCTGCCGGAGCCGGATTTTTCTTTGTGTCCAAAAAAGATGGCTCCCTACGTCCTTGCATTGACTACCGCGGTCTTAATAAAATCACGGTTAAGAACCGCTACCCCCTACCCCTCATCTCTGAACTCTTTGATCGCCTCCAAGGTGCCCACATCTTCACTAAACTGGACTTAAGAGGTGCTTATAATCTCATCCGCATCAGAGAGGGGGATGAATGGAAAACGGCATTTAACACCAGAGATGGACACTTTGAGTATCTGGTCATGCCCTTTGGCCTGTGCAACGCCCCTGCCGTCTTCCAAGACTTTGTGGATGAAATTTCTCGTGACCTTTCCATCATATGGAGAGAGACCCAAAATTCTCTCTTACAGGCTTCATCACGCATGAAGAAGTTCGCGGATAAGAAAAGAAGAGCTCCTCCCATTTTTTCCCCTGGAGACAAGGTATGGCTCTCCGCTAAATATGTCCGCTTCCGTGTCCCTAGCTATAAGTTGGGACCACGCTATCTTGGTCCTTTCAAAATTTTGTGTCAGATTAATCCTGTCTCTTACAAACTTCTTCTTCCTCCTTCTCTTCGTATTCCTAATGCCTTTCACGTTTCTCTTCTTAAACCACTCATCATCAACCGTTTCTCTCCCAAATCTGTTCCTCCCACTCCTGTTTCCGGCTCCTCGGACATCTTCTCCGTCAAAGAGATTCTAGCATCTAAAAAGGTCAGAGGGAAAACCTTTTTTTTAGTGGATTGGGAGGGTTGTGGTCCAGAAGAGAGATCCTGGGAACCTGAGGACAACATCCTAGACAAAAGTCTGCTCCTCAGGTTCTCAGGCTCTAAGAAGAGGGGGAGACCCAAGGGGGGGGGTACTGTTACGCCGAGCGCTCCGGGTCCCCGCTCCTCCCCGGAGCGCTCGCTACACTCTCCCCACTGCAGCGCTCCGGTCAGATCCACTGACCCGGGGCGCTGCGATTCCGCTTCCAGCCGGGATGCGATCCGCGATGCGGGTAGCGCCCGCTCGCGATGCGCACCCCGGCTCCCGTACCTGACTCGCTCTCCCTCGGTCCTGTCCCGGCGCGCGCGGCCCCGCTCCCTAGGGCGCGCGCGCGCCGGGTCTTTGCGATTTAAAGGGCCACTGCGCCGCTGATTGGCGCAGTGATTCCAATTAGTGTGTTCACCTGTGCACTTCCCTATATCACCTCACTTCCCCTGCACTCCCTTGCCGGATCTTGTTGCCATCGTGCCAGTGAAAGCGTTTCCTTGTGTGTTCCTAGCCTGTGTTCCAGACCTCCTGCCGTTGCCCCTGACTACGATCCTTGCTGCCTGCCCCGACCTTCTGCTACGTCCGACCTTGCTTCTGTCTACTCCCTTGTACCGCGCCTATCTTCAGCAGTCAGAGAGGTTGAGCCGTTGCTAGTGGATACGACCTGGTCACTACCGCCGCAGCAAGTCCATCCCGCTTTGCGGCGGGCTCTGGTGAAAACCAGTAGTGACTTAGAACCGATCCACTAGCACGGTCCACGCCAATCCCTCTCTGGCACAGAGGATCCACTACCTGCCAGCCGGCATTGTGACACTTATACTAGCTGCATATACCTACGTTCTCTGGTGCAGCGCCGTTTGTACCAGCAGCTAAATATTACCTGCATTTACCACGACAGTAGCGCCACCAAACATCATTACAAAGACATTTGAAAAGTTGCAGTGATCAGCGAATTTGGTGCGGCGCCGTCCGTGCCAGCAACTTACTAACTGTACAAACTTTATCAGCTGCAGTAACCAAACCTAGAATATTTATATGGTATCAGGTGCATCAGAAGTTAGAACTGTTGTATTCAGTATCCAGTAGTTTTTTATCCATGTATTTTATTTATCACTAATTGGTATTTTATTTATCACTAATTGGTATTTTATGTAGTTTCTGCATTTAAATTGTGATACATCTAGAGGGAGGGCCCTGCTTAAAGACCTCACAACATACATTTAATTACTTAATAAAACGCAATTTTCTAATTACTGGACTATCTCACTAGAACTTATCTTTCTATTTCTATTTTAATTTAATTTTTTTTTCCTCTTGTTCTCTATTTCCAAAATCTATAACTTATTTATAACATGTCTACAGATAATCCTATGCTAAAAAAGTGTCCTTAAACTTTCACTATTCCTTTAATTTAACTTTATTTGAAAGAGCAACCAACTAAAAAAAAAAACAATACATATACAGTTCATTGTTTTTTTTATTTTCTTAAAACAATGGAAGCAAATGACAAATATTTGCAGTTTTATTGGTATATGGTGGCGCACGTCTAAAGGAAACGTTACATAACACACTTTACACATGTTTGGTGAACAGTGCTTTTCCTACCTTGGCCTAAATCATAACTCTGATCTATTTATGACAAATCATGCAGCACCATGCACCATAGTAAATTTTCTAAATTATCTTCATTTTGAATTACGTACTGAAATACCTCTACTGACGCACCATTCTGCCCACTTTCCATCGCTTCCTGCAGCTTACAGTTGTGGCAAATATGTCGTTAGGGCAAGACCCAGTGCTATAGAATCATACTACGCTGGATCTCGCGCTGGAGCTATAAACTGCATGGAGTAGTGGGAAGAACAGCACCTGATTCAAGCCATTTAGGCACAGAATTCAAGATGAAGATAATGTGGAAAAATTACTATGATGCACGACGCTGCACAATTGTAATTTGTCATAAAAACATGACAACCCGGTACATTTGTATAAAAAAGGTGTACTCAACTACATTTAGTAAATGATCGCTTATCCAGGTCTGCCATCAGTAGAAGGTCACAGCTGCACGCTAAGGCCTGGTTCACACTTAGTGGCCATGGAAAAGAAAGGCGCTGCCTGTTGCCTATTACCCCAATTGGAAGTCACAGAATAAAATGAGCTACTGAAGCATGGAGGATGTAAGTCTAGAGCTTTCAGTATGATCTGAACACTGTCACACACTGTGCCCTTGAATATTATAATGCTGCACAATGGTCGCCTGAGTATAATACTTTCACATACTGTGCCCCTGAATATAATACTGCTGGGCAATGTGCCTCTGAATATAATACTGCTGAACACCGTGTCCCTAAATATAATACTGCCAGAAAATTTATCACCTGAATAGTATACTGCAACATTCTGTACCCTCTGAACATAATACTGCTCCACACTCTTCACTGAGTATAATACTACTTCACACTGTGCTAGTGAATATTCTACTGCCGCACACTGTTCACTATACCATCCAAATGTACTGTGCCCCCCTAATGAACTGTTCCACTGTGCTCCCCAAATGTACAGTGACCCTGTGCCCCACTAATTGACTTTGCCATTATTCCCCCAATGTACTGTGCCACTGTACCACCCTAATATACTGTGCCACTGTGCCCCCTAATGTACTGAGCAACTGTGCCCCCCTAATGTACTGTGCCGATGTGCCCCATAATATACTTTGCCCCCCAATTCACTGTGCCATTGTGCTCCCTAATCTTCTGTGCCACTGTGCTCTCTAATGTACTGTGCCACTGTACACCCTGTTACGCCGAGCGCTCCGGGTCCCCGCTCCTCCCCGGAGCGCTCGCAACATCCTCGCTACTGCAGCGCCCCGGTCAGATCCACTGACCGGGTGCGCTGCGATACCGCCTCCAGCCGGGATGCGATTCGCGATGCGGGTGGCGCCCGCTCGCGATGCGCACCCCGGCTCCCGTACCTGACTCGCTCTCCGTCGGTCCTGTCCCGGCGCGCGCGGCCCCGCTCCCTAGGGCGCGCGCGCGCCGGGTCTCTGCGATTTAAAGGGCCACTGCGCCACTGATTGGCGCAGTTGTTCTAATTAGTGTGTTCACCTGTGCACTCCCTATGTATACCTCACTTCCCCTGCACTCCCTCGCCGGATCTTGTTGCCATTGTGCCAGTGAAAGCGTTTCCTTGTGTGTTCCTAGCCTGTGTTCCAGACCTCCTGCCGTTGCCCCTGACTACGATCCTTGCTGCCTGCCCCGACCTTCTGCTACGTCCGACCTTGCTCTTGTCTACTCCCTTGTACCGCGCCTATCTTCAGCAGTCAGAGAGGTTGAGCCGTTGCTAGTGGATACGACCTGGTTACTACCGCCGCTGCAAGACCATCCCGCTTTGCGGCGGGCTCTGGTGAATACCAGTAGTAACTTAGAACCGGTCCACTAGCACGGTCCACGCCAATCCCTCTCTGGCACAGAGGATCCACCTCCTGCCAGCCGAACCGTGACACACCCCTAATGTACAGTGCCTCCCTAATGAACGGTGCCACTGTGCCCCCCTAATGTCATGATGAGAGCTGTAGTTCTGCATCAATTGGAGAGCTACAAATTGGGAAACATGACTGTTTACCTGAAATTTCTCCCCTGCCCAAAGTCACATGCTGATCATCTGCTCTGGCGACCTCTAGTCAGGCCCAGCCAGAGCAGGATGATGCAGGCAGTGCTAATCGTGCCATCTAACACTATAACCAAAGGGAATAAGATAAGGTAAACCCTCAAAACCTCAATGATAAATGGCCCTTGGTATATCACCATTCCAAAACAAAAATTGGAAATATCCGCAGCACACTGAGTAGTAAAATTCAAAAAAGTTTTATTCCATCACAGTGGGGGTGTCCAGAACAACGTTTCAACCAGCTCCCTGGTCTTTATCAAGCTCAGTATACAATGTGCACAAAACACAATTTATAGGGGTACTAATCAAGTACCAAGATAAGTGTCAATCAAAACATAACATCAAATACAGTATAGAAAAGAATCACTCACAAAATTATGATCAAATACATCATACAAAAATAGTGAAAATATGCAAATCAATCCATCATTATTTCAAAAGTGTACATAAATGCTGTGCTATGTGCACCAATACCTTAATAGGTATCTGATTATATAAATCAGACACCTGTGTAAAAATTAAAAACAAAGCAGTTGCTAAGGGAAGCTCACTCACCCGGACAAACTCTGGCTTGTAAACAAAGAAACTGCGCGTGCGCGGCGGCCCAAGTCGTCGCGCATGGCGCCACATTAGAAGTAACTTCCTGTTGTTGTCTAGGGGCGGGTTCAGAACACGTCCACTCGACAACATCCGTTTGCATGGGCGTAATCAGAGCGCGTTCGTTAGCATGGCAACATGTCACTGGTCCCCAGCGCATGCGCAACGGACACCAACCTCCGAGACCAAGTCCCGAGAGAAGGCATCAGCCACGCAGGCGCAAACGGTCCAGTCTATCGCATGTGTGAACAGGTATGGGAACCTAATAGCCTTATTAAAATAACAGAATCCCTCATAGGGACTAGCACAAAAATAAAAAATTGGAAAATAGAAAAAAAGAAGGAAAAAGTATGTATAGTATATAAAACAATAAAGGAAGTAAAATAAAAAATAAAAAATTAAAATTAAAAAAATTAAAATAAAAATTACACAAATAAAAATAATAAAAAGTAAAAAATAAAATAATAAAAATTAATAATAAAATAAACCAATGTGCAGGCTGATAAATGGCATATTCAATAGTCCGAGGGTGTCATAGATACATTAAGAGTGGTGATACCACAGCCTGGCAAAAACCTGGGTTCGATATTGGCGCATGCCAAAACAGCACATTGTGACGGATGGCATACACCATTGGGTTCGCGTCCCATCTCACCCAATTCCTTGGTTGATGATATGGACGCAACACCTCTATATCTCCCAGTGGACCCTCCAGTCACATTATGCCCAGGTACCCACACACTCAAGGTCCAATAGCAATGGACCAAAACAAGTAAAACCCTTCTAAGGACTGATAGCACCCAGTACTTCATAAAGAGTTATGGGAATAGAAATAAAATAAATAATTGTAAAAAATAAAAGAAAAAAGTAAAAATAAAATGTAAAAAATAAATTGAAAAAACAAATAAATAAAGAAAAAAAAGAAAAAAAAGAGAGAAAATTGTAAAATTAAAAACAAATGAAAAAATAGAAAATAAATGGAATGTTTAGATAAGGTGAGTAATACTTTAGGCTCCCCCACAACACACTGTCCAACACGTAAATAGCTGCCCATGCTCAAATTGCGATCACAGATTACTCCATGATATAATTAAATAAAGGTTTATTGAATACAAAAAAAGAAAAAAGAAAATATATAAACATCTTCTTCAATTCTTGAAATAGTCCGGTGAGTTGAGCATATCCTCCCAATCGCATACTTTTTGCATTCCAAAACAAGCTACATATCATTCAAAACACCAATAAGGCCAGGTAAGATAAAACTTAACCTTTACTGCTACATTAAAATCATGTTACAAAAATATACACAGTAATATACATACAGTAAATGGAGAAACAGACATTGATAATGTCAAATAATGTCTAAATACTGATAATAAATATAACACCTCAGTATATAGCAGGTAGGGTACAAAAAGGGGTAGAGGTGACCATCTCTATTATTCACCCAAATAAAACTATCCCTACCTAGTCTTTATTATCCTACCTAGATTAAAGTGTAGAGGGGTATAGGGTAAGAGTTGATAGATAGTACATGATCTCCAAAGTAACTGATAAAAATACCAAAACCATAACACTAGATCTCTGACTCCTTCTTCTAACGCGTTTCTCTCATAATACCATTTGCGTTTTTCCAGGGGATGAGGAGATATAAGTAAAGATAAATGCAATACAATTTAGTGGCGGGCACACAACATAAATGCAGAAAAATATAGTAATAAAGGAGGTAGGTCAGTCACATCTGGAAGATATCAATATAAGTGTACACATAAGACATTGATACCAACACTGTTATTAAGAATATAGAGGGACATTCATCAATGTTTGCTTATGTATTCTTTTTTTTAGTAATTTTTTCCTTACTTTTGTTTTGCTTATGTGTGACTTATTTATCAACTGGTTTCAGCCTGTTGATAATTTTCTTTCACGTAAGCAATTTTTCCTTTTTTACTTTGGTAGTAGCTTTTTCTGCTCCATGTTTGAGCTGGAGTAAATTTAGTAAATTTTTAACTCTGTTGCGACTTTTTTTGCGCAGTTGCGACTGTCGCAGTTAATAAATACCTGACTACCCGTAGTCCATTTTAAAATTATTACTACATAGTTAATTTTTGGGAAAACTTGCTTTTCTCGCTTTCCAGTCAAAATCTCGCACGAAAAATAGCGTAGTCGCAGTTGCGACAATTTTGCGACATTTATAGTAAAGAAAACCTGACTAAACCCGTTGATAAATGTCCATAATAGAGGGAGATTCATCAAAACCAGTGTAAAGGAAAAGTTAACTGGTTTTGATGAATCTCCCCCATAGTCACTCAACATCAATGAAGATACAATAGTATATTAATAAAAGTAGACAACGTAAATGTTAGTAATAGCCAAATCTTCCTTCATTTACTGTAATTCAATAGACGTGGATCCATAGAATAGGTATTAGCTATTGAATAATAAGGTATCCACCAAGTCCCTTATTAGTACCTTAAACAAAGATGATCAGTATAATATAGGTACCAAGGTGAGTATCAAACACATTTCATATGTCCCACGGTAAATATTATGGATAACAAGGTGAGGGACACTTCCAAAATCTGGTGTAGAATAGCCGGATGCATATACTGATAAGTAGGAGAAACTCTCCTCACTGCACAGAGCCCTGCTTGTCCTCAGTGTACAGAGCCCTGCTTGTCCTCACTGCACAGAGCCTTGCTTGTCTTCAGTGTACAGAGCCCTGCTTGTCCTCAGTGTACAGAGCCCTGCTTGTCCTCAGTGCACAGAGCCCTGCTTGTCCTCAGTGTACAGAGCCCTGCTTGTCCTCAGTGTACAGAGCCCTGCTTGTCCTCAGTGTACAGAGCCCTGCTTGTCCTCAGTGCACAGAGCCCTGCTTGTCCTCACTGCACAGAGCCCTGCTTGTCCTCACTGCACAGAGCCCTGCTTGTCCTCAGTGTACAGAGCCCTGCTTGTCATCAGTGCACAGAGCCCTGCTTGTCCTCAGTGTACAGAGCCCTGCTTGTCCTCAGTGCACAGAGCCCTGCTTGTCCTCAGTGCACAGAGCACTGCTTGTCCTAACTGCACAGAGCCCTGCTTGTCCTCAGTACACAGAGCCCTGCTTGTCCTCAGTTTACAGAGTCCTGCTTGTCCTCAGTGTACAGAGCCCTGCTTGTCCTCACTGCACAGAGCCCTGCTTATCCTCAGTGCACAGAGCCCTGCTTTTCCTCAGTGTACAGAGCCCTGCATGTCCTCAGTGTACAGAGCCCTGCTTGTCCTCAGTGTACAGAGCCCTGCTTGTCCTCAGTGTACAGAGCCCTGCTTGTCCTCAGTGTACAGAGCCCTGCTTGTCCTCAGTGTACAGAGCCCTGCTTGTCCTCAGTGTACAGAGCCCTGCTTGTCCTCAGTGTACAGAGCCCTGCTTGTCCTCAGTGTACAGAGCCCTGCTTGTCCTCAGTGTACAGAGCCCTGTTTGTCCTCAGTGTAGAGAGCCCTGCTTGTCCTCAGTGTACAGAGCCCTGATTGTCCTCAGTGTACAGAGCCCTGCTTGTCCTCAGTGTACAGAGCCCTGCTTGTCCTCAGTGTACAGAGCCCTGCTTGTCCTCAGTGTACAGAGCCCTGCTTGTCCATCCACACTTCCTGTATTTGGTCTCTTCACAGAGATACACGGACAATAGCTGCAGGGACAAAAATATACACATTGTTTTAATAAATGTATATTACAAATATACATATAATGTTATTTTCTACATTACGTAAAACGTTTTTGCTAATGACAGGTACACTTTAAAGGCACCAATACAAATGAATGCAGGCAGAATGGTTGCTCCCTCTGGCCAATTCCCTGAACAGGCTGGTGGTTCAGATGATTGGAGGCCACGGTCCGGATGTGGACCACGGTTCGCCATTTGAGCACCACTGGTACAGAAGATCTAATTCAAATATTCAGTTAAATGTACAAATCTTCTAATGACAGTTTCATATAAAACTAACACAACTCTAAAAATTGTGCTGCTAATGTTCCAAATTATTCCACTGTGTCCAATTCTGACTAGTGAGAAATAAAAGAAATCTTTATGAGCACACTGTTTTAATAAACCCCATTTGTTGCTCGGCTGTATAGGGTAGAGCAAATGCACTTAACATCTGCCTAAGCCTAGGAGACTAACAAATTCACTGTTCATTTTGTCTGTGCTGGCACAACTCTACTGTAGAGCTATCTTTAGTGCTCTTAAGCTTTTTGCCAAGACAAATGGCTCGCCTAATAGTATCCCAGCTGTCAAAAGGAGCATGTGTGGATTGTTACATGTTGCATGCACTTCTACTTCAGGATTTACACAACAGTAGCCTGCATGCCTTCATGGTGTCACAAAGATTCCAACAGTATATAAAGAGACTTGTGTTATGGGAGTAATTCATGTTTTCTTGGAGAAAACATGAATT
This sequence comes from Hyla sarda, assembly GCF_029499605.1. Lineage (NCBI taxonomy): Eukaryota > Metazoa > Chordata > Amphibia > Anura > Hylidae > Hyla > Hyla sarda. The sequence continues at coordinate 190,226,962 of NC_079189.1, forward strand.
ACTCCAAACATTTCTATTGTCAAATGATAATCTATGTAACATTAAAAAGGTATTCCATGAAAAAAACCTTTTTTTTTTTTCAAATCAACTGGCTCCAGAACGTTAAACAGATTTGTAAATGACTTCTATTAAAAATCTTAATCCTTCCAGTACTTATCAGCTGCTGAAGTTGAGTTGTTATTTCTGTCTGACAACAGTGCTCTCTGCTGACACCTCTGTCTGTCTCCAGAACTGTCCAGAGTAGGAGCAAATCCCCATTGCAAACCTCTCCTGCTCTGGACAGTTCCTGAGACAGACAGAGGTGTCAGCAGAGAGCTGTCAGACTGTATGTTGTCAGACAGGAAAAAAAAAATCAACTTCAGCAGCTGATAAGTACTGGAAGGATTAAGATTTTTTAAGTAATTTACAAATCTGTTTAACTTTCTGGAGCCAGTTGATATGAAAAAAAGTGTTTTTTCATGGAATAACCCTTTAAAAGTTTAATTGTCACTCAAACTTACGACATGTCATAGAGATACATATACGTTTTGATCGGTCAGATCTGGGTGTCCAGACCCCAAACAATCACTAGAACAAGCTTGAAGGAGCATTCAGTAGAGCACTTCTCTCCATGTTTTCTGGCTCGTTGCTAAAGATATACTCTATAGTAGGTCTAAGGAGCCTGTCTTATGCAAGGAAAAAAGTGCTCAGCCAAGTGCTTCTTGTAGCTCTAGCGATCAATGGGACCTGAATTCTAAGACTCCAATCAATCAGACATGTAAAAAGTTTTTTAAGCAACAGTGGCCCTTAACACCTTAAGGACCGAGCGTTTTTCCACTTTTGTTTTTTCCTCCTTACCTTTTAAAAATCATAACCCTTTCAATTTTGCACCTAAAAATCCATATAATGGCTTATTTTTTGCACCATCAATTCTACTTTGTACCCAAAATTCTACGTCAAAACACCCCCAAAAAAATCATTGTGCGACAAAATTGAAGACAAAACACCATTTTGTAAATTTGGGGGCTTCTGTTTCTATGCAGTACCTTTTTTCAGTAAAAATGACACCTTTTTACTCTGTAAGTCCATACGATTAAAATTATACCCTACTTACACGAAAATGAATACGTTTAAAATTGTCATCTTCTGACCCCTATAACTTAAAAAAAATTCTGCGTATGGGGTGGTATAAGGGCAAATTTTTTGCGACGTGATCTGTAGTTTTTAGCGGTACCATTTTTGTATTGATTAGACTTTTTGATCGTTTTTTACTCATTTTTTCATGATATAAAAAGTTACAAAAAATACGCTATTTTGGACTTTGGAATTTTTTTGCACGTTTAATAATTATATATTTTTATAGTTCGGACATTTACAGATGCGGCGATACCACATATGTTTAATTTTATTATGGTTACATATTTTTTATTTGGAATTTGGCAAAAGGGGAGTGATTTAGCCCCTTAAGGAGTCAGCCCTTTGGACCTTAAGGACTCAGACAATTTTATTTTTACGTTTTCGTTTTTTCCTCCTCCACTTCAAAAAATCATAACTCTTTTATATTTTCATCCACAGACTAGTATGAGGGCTTGTTTTTTGCGCAACCAGTTTTCCGTTGTAATGCCATCACTCACTTTACCATAAAATGTATGGCGTAACCAAAAAAATACTATTTGTGTGGGAAAATTAAAAATAAAACCACAATTTTGCAAATTTTGGAAGGTTTTGTTTTCATGCCGTACAATTTATGGTAAAAATGACATGCGTTTTTTATTCTCTGGGTCAATACGATTAAAATGATACCCATGTTTATACACTTTTCTATTACTGTTGCGCTTAAAAAAAATCGCAAACCTTTTAACCAAATTAGTACGTTTAAAATCCCCCTATTTTGAAAACTTTTTCATTTTTCCGTATAAGCGATAGTGTGAGGGCTCATTTTTTGCGCCGTGATCTGTACTTTTTATTAATACCATATTTGCTTATACAAAACTTTTATTACATTTTTAATACATTTTTTTGGGAATAAAATGTTATAAAAAAGCAGCTATTTTGGACTTTTTTTTCCTACGTTCACGCCGTTCACTGTACGGGATCATTTACATTTTATTTTAATAGTTCAGATATTTACGCACGTGGCGATACTAAATATGTATATATAATAATTTTTTTACACTTTTTGGGGGTAAAATAGGGAAAATGGGACAATTTACGTTTTTATTGGGGGAGGGGGTTTTTCAAATTTTTTTTTTACTTTATTTTTTTTACTTTTTTTACTTTTATTTTTACACTCTTATAGTCCCCATAGGGGACTATTTATAGCAACCATTCGATTGCTAATGCTGTTCAGTGCTATGTATAGGACACAGCACTGTTCAGCATTATCGGTCATCTTCTGCTCTGGTCTGCGGGAAGGCAGATCAGAGCAGAAGACTCCCGGAAGGCAGCGGAGCCAGGTGAGGGGACCTCCGTCTGCCGTGCAGGATGATTGGATCGCCGCGGCAGCGCTGTGGGCGATCCGATCATCCTGTTAAGTGACCGTGATGCTGCAGATGCCGTGATCTGTATTGATCACGGCATCTGAGGGGTTAATGGCGGACATCCGCGGAATCGCGGGTGTCCCCCATTACCGGCGGTTCCCTGGCTGCGATCCACAGACAGCACCTGCCTGCGCATGATGTCGGCATCGCTCCGATGCCCGCGGTTATGCTCAGGACGTAAGTGTACGTCCTGGTGCGTTAAGTATCACATCACCAGGACGTACATTTACGAACTGCGTCGTTAAGGGGTTAAACTTTTAATAAGAAAGGGGTTAATGGGTGTTTTTTAAAACTTTTTACTTAACTTTTTATTTTTTTACACTTTTGCTCCCCTTAGTGGACTTTTAGGAGGAATCATTAGATTCTGCATACAGATCAATGAGGTTTCATAGAACCACATTGATCTGTGTGCTCTGCGCTCGATTGATAAAGCCTGGTCCTGCCAGGCTTTATCATTCACAGCGCAGCAGACATGGAAGGAAAGGTATGGTTGCTGCGGGGGGGGGGGCGGGGGACCGGTTAGACGGCAACCGGTTAAAGGACGCATGCCTCTAAAGAGACTATTGTTGGCAGTTTAATCTCAGTTGACTACAGTTATCATCTAAAGCTGAAAGGGGCACCCTTTTGAGTTGACAGTTCCTATGGGCCTAGAGTGGGAGGAGGATTTGTCTGATGATAAGGGAACCATAACTTTTTTTTTTCAACTCCATTTTAACCCTAAAGAGAAGATACTTATATCCCTATAGCCCTCTTAGCCTCAAATTAAATGATAAAACTGAACTTTTCAGGTACATGTTAATATACAAGTGAATATTTATCATTTTAAAACTACAGTTCCGTATGCCAGCTGCCTCCACATATACTCCTGCACATCTCGGAATGTGGTCTACATGATACAATGCAAGTGTAACGTAGGATGTTACATTACTGAAACAAGCCAGAAACTTAATAAAACGATGAATCTACAAAGATATTCTATAAAGGGAGGAATCCCAAAAAGCTTCTCTGTACAAAATACTGTTAGTGCAATTAAAATGGTATTACAAGACTCTGCAACATTCTATGATTTTGCTATTTAAAAACAGTACTCCAACATGTACAGACTGTACTGAATAGAAAGTGCCAAAGTTCCCTTATATGTCTGTTTGTGATGTCACAATACGATCTGCCAATCAAAATAAAGCCAGGCTCAAGGGGATTCCATCACACCAATGACAGATGTCAGTCTATTCAGTGTAATAGGTACCAGCCAATTGACTCTGTGGACACATGCACATTATACCCTCCTGCACATAATGTCACTCACCCAAGCAAATGAAAGAACAGAGCATCATCCAGTCCCAGACTCAGCTAGCACTGCATTTGTGTAGTTATGGACCTTCATTAAGTCCCTGTGGACACAAGCTTTCAACTGGAAGATCCACATGGATGTATTTTTCCTTCAGCAAAATCTTGTCAAGGCCTCCACCTCATGGGCCAAGCTTGATCTGTTGAATACCACAGTACTGTAAATTTGTTGAGTCTCCTCTGTGTACGTCCCATATAAAGTATAATTTTTGTAAATATTAAGGTCTATCTTTTTCTGTAAGCCCCCTTAAAATATTTCAACACACAGCCAATAATGTTTAAAACTTAGCAACAAATGTAAGTACACCCCTAATTGGAAATGTACAAATTGGGACTAAAGTGTCAATATTTTTTGTGGAAACCAATTGTATCCAGCACTGCCTTAAGACTATTGGTCATGAAATTCACCAGAGCTTCATAGGTTGCCAGATGCCATCAAGGAGTTGGTGGATGTTAGAGACTTTGCACTCTACCACCCTTTGTTTGTAGATTGCCCCACAGATGCTCAATGGGGTTTAGGTCTTGAGACATGCTTGGCCAGTCTATCACCATTACATTGAGCTTCTTTAGCAAGGCAGTGGTAAGGGTTGTTATCATATTGAAATACTGCCCTGCTGCCCAGTCTCCAGAGGGAGGGAATTATGCTCTGCTTCATGGTTCCCTCAATGAACTGTAGCTCCCCAGTGCCAGCAGCACTCATGCAACTCATGCAGCCCTGGACCATGACACTCCCCATACAATGCTTCACTGTAGGCAAGACACACTTGTCTTTGTACTCCTTAACTGGTTGCTGCCACACACTCTTGACACCATCTGAGCCAAATAAGTTTATGTTGGTCTTATCTGACCACAGGACCTGGTTCCAGTAATCCATGTCCTTAGACTGCTTGTCTTTAGTCAACTGTTGGCAGGTTTTCTTGTGCTTCATCTTTAGAAGAGGCTTCTTTCAGGGACAACAGTCATGCAGACAATTTTGGGGGGCAGTATCTCACTTATGTGAGATACTGTATGTCTGGCAGTCAAGTATTTGCATTTATTTCACTAAATAAAACTTTTGATATAGTGTTCCTTGTGTAATTAGCAGACACTTTCCCATTCACTTGCTTTTAAAATTATCAACATAAACATGCTTGAAATGTAATAGAAAAATCAGCCACTAGATGGTGCTGTTCTAGTCCCTGCTGCAATTAATACAGTGAGTTTGGTCTCCTCCGCCTAGCAGGAGACCAAACTCAGGAAGTGCTTCTGGCTGCACTGATCTTGGTTGACAGCTCACTGAAAGCTGCAAAGAGTCTCATTGAAAGCTGAAAAGAGCCTCACTGAAAGCTGCACAGAATGAAAGCTGCGCAAAGCCTCACTGAAAGCTGCACAGACTAAAAGCTGCACATAGACTCACTTAAAGCTGCACAGACTGAAATCTGCACAGAGCTTCACTGAAAGCTGCACAGACGGAAAACTGCAAAGTTCTATTCATCACAGCGCTGCAAAGATGTAAGGGCAGAAGTGGTCCCCCAGCAGGCTTCATTGATGTCATGCCTGCTGGGGAACTACTTCCGCCCTTACACTTTCTCCTGCTGGGAGATTGCACTATGTGAGCAAGAAGATTGGTAAGATACAGAGCTTTTTAAAGCTCTGACATTTGTTTTAATGGCGGAAGGGATGTTAGGAGCAGCTAGGGTACATAGAGTTAATTTACAAAAGTTTATTTGGTGACAGGTATTCTTTAAGGCATGTGCACATAGCTTTGTACACAATACCCTTGCTGCAGCAGGATTTGTGAAGTCTTTTCTTCTATGCACAGAATCTACACTGCCCACATGGAAATGTGCCCTGTATGTGATTTACCAATCAAATTGTCTTCACTTCCTATGCACTAGGTGCACCCTGAGATTAGGACCTCTCCTATATGTAATACTTGGATGACCCCTTTGTACACCTCTAAGGTCCTCATTTGATCCTCAGTAAGATCGTCCAATAATGTCTCAAAGTTTGAACAACTTTGTTAGATTGGTCATCAAACAGTCCAATTTATCTAATGATTGTAGAGGTGTGTGTTTTCTCTGTCTCTATTATCCAACAATTGTATATAGGGCTATTCTTCAGCTCTACAATAGGCTGACCTGGGATATTTACAAGGATAACCTCAACTGGAGAATCTCCTTGTCAATTTTTTACACTTATGTTCGAAGACATGATCTAGAGGCCAATTCCATCTCATTCACAAAAACTGATCCAATGGGATCCCTTTCTTCAGGGGAGCTGGATCCCCACTTTCACAGTGGAGTTAGTTATTTGTTGACATTCTTGCAAAACACACGTTTTAACCCCTTAAGGACGCAGCTCATTTTCACCTTAAGGACACAGCCCTTTTTTTTTTTGCAAATCTGACCACTGTCACTTTAAGCATTAATAACTCTGGGATGCTTTTACCTTTCATTCTGATTCCAAGATAGTTTTTTCGTGACATATTCTACTTTAACATAGTGGTAAATTTTTGTTGTTACTTGCATTCTTTCTTGGTGAAAAATCCCCAAATTTCATGAAAATTTTGAAAATTTTGCATTTTTCTAACTTTGAAACTCTCTGCTTGTAAGGAAAATGCCTATTCCAAATAAATTATATATTGATTCACAAATACAATATGTCTACTTTATGTTGACATAATAAAGTTGACATGTTTTTACTTTTTGAAGACATTAGAGGACTTCAAAGTATAGCAGCAATTTTCCAAATTTTCACAAAAATTTCAAAATCTAAATTTTTCAGGGACCAGTTAAGTTTGATGTGGATTTGAGGGGCTTTTCTGGGAGAAATACCCCATAAATGACCCCATTATAGAAACTAAACCTCTCAAAGTATTAAAAATGACATTCAAAGTTTGTTAACCCTTTAGGTATTTCACAAGAATAGAATAGCAGCAAAATGGAGGAGAAAAATCTAAATCTGCATTTTTTACACTAACATGTTCTTGTAGCCCCATTTTATTAATTTTTAAAAGTGATATAAGGAGAAAAAGCCCCCCAAAATTTGTAGCCCACATGTGACACCATTTTTGGAAACTAGACCCCTCCAGGAACGTAACAAGGGTTACAGTGAGTAATTACACCTTTCAGGTTTTTTGACCAGTGGGCCGTAAAAGTGAAAAATTAGATTTTTAACACTAAAATGATGGTGTTAATCCAAATTTTTCATTTTCACATGGTGTAATAGGAGAAAGTGGACATCAAAATTTGAAGCCCAATTTCTCCTGATTAACAATGCCCCATATCTGGGCCTTAAGTGATCTGCTGGCGCACTACAGGTCTATAAAACAAAAGGAGCACCATTGGACTTTTGGAAAGAGAATTTAGCTGGAATTGAAGTCGGGGGCCATGTGCATTTACAAACCTCCCATGGAGCAAGAACAGCAGAAACCCCCCACATGTGACACCATTTTGGAAACTAGACCCCTCCACGAAAGTAACAAGGGTTACAGTTAGTACTTACACCTCACAGGTTTTTTGAACAGTGGGCTGTAAAAGTGAAAAATTTGATTTTTCAGACTATATTGATAATGTTACCCCAAATGTTTCCTTTTCACATAGGGTAATAGGGCAAAAGGCCCCCAATATTTGTGTTTTACGGTAATAACTCAATTATGAATTAAGGTCATTAAAAGATTAATTATGAAAAAGTTAAAATTATTAAAATTATTAAAAATATCAAAATTATGACCTGGTGAATTGTAGACAAAGCCAATCAATACAATTCATTTGAGTCCAACTATTTCCTCAGATATCAACAAGTTATTTTCATGACGGGATGACATTAACACTTTAGGATGTAGTTTTGCAATATACAATAATACACAGGTATTATAAAATATGCAGATTTATTGGTTATGAGGTTATAAACATAAATGAGTAACAAACACAATGTTATATGCAAATAAATATCAATTAGATATATTAGTAAACATTACAAGCTTGTTAATTGACTTCATATAGTAGAAAAATGTGAGTAGTAAGTAACTTGTTACAATGAAACAAAAGCTACTAGGTTAGGAATATCATATAAGAAAAAGGTTACATATCACTCTATCCAGAGGAACCTCGTGATATCAAGATGGGCAATATCTAATAATAGACATATCAATATGGAATGCTAAATACACTCCTTGCCCCCTTCTAATCAACTACAAACCACATGATTCAAAGAATGAGCAGATCCATCTAAGAATATAAATATGGAAGAACTATGATATACTTCCACCCTATTCTGGACTATTTTCTATACATGATCTTGGTAAGACATTAAGACAAATAGCAGAGTGTTATGATCTCGCTAGACTATATTTTAGAAGGAAGAACTTGAAACAAGTTTCCTGTGTGGGAAATATACTTATAACACTTAGTTTGGCGAGTAGGAATTCTATCAATGTCTAAGCAATCATTTAATGCCTTGATAGATAGATTAGCCCAATTTCTCCAGAATGAGGATATATCCCTTATAAGGTGGTAAAGCACTATGCGGGTGCAAAACAGGGCTTAGGAGTGAGACAGCACCGATGAGATCTGAGGCCTAAAGTGGTGCTTCGAACTGCAATGGTTGAGGTTCTGACATAAAATCTAAAAAAAAAATAAAAAAAAAATATGGCAAATGACCACAATTTTGAAACTACACCCCTCAATGAAGGTAACAAGGGGTACAGTGAGTACTTACACCTCACAGTTTATTTGAAAAGTGGGCCATACATTTTAAATTATTTTTTTTTTTCACTAAAATGCTGGTTACCCAATTTTTTACATTTTCACAAGGAGTAATGGGAGTAATTGGGTTACAAATTTTGGAGGGTTTTTCCCTTGACTGTGGAAATATATCCACATATGGGCGGGTGCACAACAAGGCTCAGAAGTCAGAGGTCTGCTTGCATTTGTGGCCTATGGCATATCAGTAGCTGACAGTTACATTCAGAGGAAGATACAAAAATGAAACACCCACATGTTACACCATTACAGAACGTACCCACCCTGAGGAATGGGTATAGGGGTAAAGAGGACATTTTGAACACACGGGTGTTTCCCAAATTTATTTTCCAGGAATGGATGAAGGGTAGCTTTTGAAAATTGCAATTTTCAACCTATGCTCTGCTTTATCTTTCTGGGAACAACTAACATGTGACTCCGAATTGTCACCTGGAAATACAGAGCTCATGAGCGAGAACTCTTCGCATTTGAGGCTGATGTTTCTTATGGACCTAACAGTTACATACATTCAGAGGAAATTACAAGAAAGGAACACCCACATGTGAACCTATTACAAACAGTGCACCCCCTAGGGAAGGTGTAGAAGGGTAAAGTGGAGATTTGGAACAGACGGGTGTTCCCTAAATTTATTTTCCAGGAATAGATGAAGTGTACTATGGGGGGCGGGGGGTAATGAAAATTGCAATTTTAATACGGATATTTCAATTCCCAGAGTGATGACCCAGAGTATATGTTACGCCGAGCGCTCCGGGTCCCCGCTCCTCCCCCGAGCGCTCGCAGCATCCTCGCATTTGCAGCGCCCCGGTCAGACCTGCTGACTGGTTGCGCTGCAATATCCCTCTCAGCCGGGATGCGATTCGCGATGCGGGAGGCGCCCGCTCGCGATGCGCATCCCGGCTCCCGTACCTGACTCGTTCCCCGTCTGTCTTGTCCCGGCGCGCGCGGCCCCGCTCCTTAGGGCGCGCGCGCGCCGGGTCTCTGCAATTTAAAGGGCCACTGATTGGCGCAGCAGGCTTAATCAGTGTGTTCACCTGTGCACTCCCTACTTATACCTCACTTCCCCTGCACTCCCTCGCCGGATCTTGTTGCCATTGTGCCAGTGAAAGCGTTTCCTTGTGTGTTCCTAGCCTGTGTTCCAGACCTCCTGCCGTTGCCCCTGACTATGATCCTTGCTGCCTGCCCTGACCTTCTGCTACGTCCGACCTTGCTCTTGTCTACTCCCTTGTACCGCGCCTATCTTCAGCAGGCAGAGAGGTTGAGCCGTTGCTGGTGGATACGACCTGGTTGCTACCGCCGGTGCAAGACCATCCCGCTTTGCGGCGGGCTCTGGTGAATACCAGTAGCAACTTAGAACCGGTCCACCAACACGGTCCACGCCAATCCCTCTCTGGCACAGAGGATCCACCTCCAGCCAGCCGAATCATGACAGTAGATCCGGCCATGGATCCCGCTGAAGTCCCACTGCCAGTTGTCGCCGACCTCACCACGGTGATCGCCCAGCAGTCGCAACAGATAGCGCAACAAGGCCACCAGCTGTCTCAACTGACCGTGATGCTACAGCAGCTATTACCTCAGCTCCAGCAACCATCTCCTCCGCCAGCTCCTGCACCTCCTCCGCAGCGAGTGGCCGCTTCCGGCCTACGATTATCCTTGCCGGATAAATTTGATGGGGACTCTAAGTTTTGCCGTGGTTTTCTTTCGCAATGTTCCCTGCACTTGGAGATGATGTCGGACCAGTTTCCTACTGAAAGGTCTAAGGTGGCTTTCGTAGTCAGCCTTCTGTCTGGGAAAGCCCTGTCATGGGCCACACCGCTCTGGGACCGCAATGACCCTGTCACTGCCTCTGTACACTCCTTCTTCACGGAGATCCGAAGTGTCTTTGAGGAACCTGCCCGAGCCTCTTCTGCTGAGACTGCCCTGCTGAACCTGGTCCAGGGTAATTCTTCTGTTGGCGAGTACGCCATCCAATTCCGTACTCTTGTCTCCGAATTATCCTGGAATAATGAGGCCCTCTGCGCGACCTTTAAAAAAGGCCTATCCAGCAACATTAAAGATGTGCTGGCCGCACGAGAAATTCCTGCTAACCTGCATGAACTTATTTATCTTGCCACCCGCATCGACATGCGTTTTTCCGAAATGTGTCAGGAGCTCCGCCAGGATATGGACTTTGTTCGCACGAGGCGGTTTCTCTCCTCGGCTCCTCTCTCCTCCGGTCCTCTGCAATCCGTTCCTGTGCCTCCCGCCGTGGAGGCTATGCAAGTTGACCGGTCTCGCTTGACACCTCAAGAGAGGACACGACGCCGCATGGAGAATCTATGCCTGTACTGTGCCGGTACCGAACACTTCTTGAAAGATTGTCCTATCCGTCCTCCCTGCCTGGAAAGACGTATGCTGACTCCGCACAAAGGTGAGACAGTTCTTGATGTCAACTCTGCTTCTCCACGCCTTACTGTGCCTGTGCGGATATCTTCCTCTACCTTCTCCTTCTCTGCTATGGCCTTCTTGGATTCCGGATCTGCAGGAAATTTTATTTTGGCCTCTCTCATCAACAGGTTCAACATTCCGGTGACCAGTCTCGCCAGACCCCTCTACATCAATTCTGTTAACAACGAAAGATTGGACTGTACCGTGCGTTACCGCATGGAACCTCTCCTAATGTGCATCGGACCTCATCACGAAAAAATTGAATTTTTGGTCCTCTCCAACTGCACTTCTGAAATTCTTCTTGGATTACCGTGGCTTCAACGCCATTCCCCAACCCTTGATTGGTCCACAGGAGAAATCAAGAACTGGGGTACTTCTTGTCACAAGGACTGTCTTAAACCGGTTCCCAGTACTCCTTGCCGTGACCCTGTGGTTCCTCCTGTATCCGGTCTTCCTAAGGCTTATATGGACTATGCTGACGTTTTTTGCAAAAAGCAAGCTGAGACTTTACCTCCTCACAGGCCTTATGACTGTCCTATTGACCTCCTCCCGGGTACTACTCCACCCCGGGGCAGAATCTATCCTCTGTCTGCTCCAGAGACTCTTGCCATGTCGGAGTACATCCAGGAGAATTTAAAAAAGGGGTTTATCCGCAAGTCCTCCTCCCCTGCCGGAGCTGGATTTTTTTTTGTGTCCAAAAAAGATGGCTCCCTACGTCCTTGCATTGATTACCGCGGACTTAATAAAATCACGGTAAAAAACCGCTACCCCTTACCTCTTATCTCGGAACTCTGTGATCGCTTACAAGGTGCCCACATCTTTACCAAACTGGACTTAAGAGGTGCTTATAATCTCATCCGCATCAGGGAGGGGGACGAATGGAAGACTGCATTTAACACCAGAGATGGACACTTTGAGTATCTGGTCATGCCCTTTGGCCTTTGCAACGCCCCTGCCGTCTTCCAAGACTTTGTTAATGAAATTTTTTGTGATCTCCTATATTCCTGTGTTGTGGTTTATCTGGATGATATTCTGATTTTTTCTGCCAACTTAGAAGAACACCGCCAGCATGTCCGCATGGTTCTTCAGAGACTTCGGGACAATCAACTTTATGCCAAAATGGAGAAATGTCTCTTTGAATGTCAATCTCTTCCTTTCCTAGGATACTTGGTCTCTGGCCAGGGACTACAAATGGACCCAGATAAACTCTCTGCCGTCTTAGATTGGCCACGCCCCTCCGGACTCCGTGCTATCCAACGTTTTTTGGGGTTCGCCAATTATTACAGACAGTTTATTCCACACTTTTCCACTATTGTGGCTCCTATCGTGGCTTTAACCAAGAAAAATGCCAATCCTAAGTCCTGGTCTCCCCAAGCGGAAGACGCATTTAAACATCTCAAGTCTGCCTTTTCTTCTGCTCCCGTGCTCTCCAGACCTGACCCAGCTAAACCCTTCCTATTGGAGGTAGATGCCTCCTCAGTGGGAGCTGGAGCTGTCCTTCTACAAAAAAATTCTTCCGGGCATGCTGTGACTTGTGTTTTTTTTTTCTAGGACCTTCTCCCCGGCGGAGAGAAATTACTCCATCGGGGATCGAGAACTACTGGCCATTAAATTGGCGCTTGAGGAATGGAGGCACCTGCTGGAGGGATCAAAATTTCCAGTTATCATATACACTGATCACAAGAATCTCTCCTATCTCCAGTCTGCCCAACGACTGAACCCTCGCCAGGCCAGGTGGTCGTTATTCTTTGCCCGTTTTGACTTTGAAATTCATTTTCGCCCTGCTGACAAGAACATTAGGGCCGATGCCCTCTCTCGTTCTTCTGATGCCTCTGAAGTAGAGGTCTCTCCGCAACACATCATTCCTCCTGACTGTCTGATCTCCACTTCTCCAGCCTCCATCAGGCAAACTCCTCCAGGGAAGACCTTCGTTTCTCCACGCCAGCGTCTTGGGATTCTCAAATGGGGACACTCCTCCCACCTCGCAGGCCATGCGGGCATCAAAAAATCCTTGCAACTCATCTCTCGTTTTTATTGGTGGCCGACTCTGGAGACTGATGTTGTTGATTTTGTGCGGGCCTGTACTGTCTGTGCCCGGGATAAGACTCCTCGCCAGAAGCCTGCTGGCCTCCTTCATCCTCTGCCTGTCCCCGAACAGCCTTGGTCACAGATTGGTATGGACTTTATTACGGACTTACCCTCATCCCGTGGCAACACAGTTGTTTGGGTGGTCGTTGATCGATTTTCCAAGATGGCACATTTTATTCCTCTTCCTGGTCTTCCTTCAGCGCCTCAGTTGGCAAAGCAATTTTTTGAACACATTTTTCGCCTTCACGGTTTTCCCACGCATATCGTCTCGGATAGAGGCGTCCGATTCGTGTCTAAATTCTGGAGGGCCCTCTGTAAACAGCTCAAGATCAAATTAAACTTCTCTTCTTCTTATCATCCCCAATCCAATGGGCAAGTAGAAAGAATTAATCAGGTCCTGGGTGACTATTTACGGCATTTTGTTTCCTCTCGCCAGGATGACTGGGCAGATCTTCTACCATGGGCCGAATTCTCATACAACTTCAGAGTCTCCGAATCTTCTGCTAAATCCCCATTTTTTGTGGTGTACGGCCGTCACCCTCTTCCCCCCCTCCCTACTCCCTTGCCCTCTGGTTTGCCCGCTGTGGATGAAGTGACTCGTGATCTTTCCACCATATGGAAAGAGACCCAAAATTCTCTTTTACAGGCTTCATCCCGGATGAAAAGATTTGCCGATAAGAAAAGAAGAACTCCCCCCATTTTTGCTCCCGGAGACAAGGTATGGCTCTCCGCTAAATATGTCCACTTTCGTGTCCCCAGTTACAAACTGGGACCACGCTATCTTGGCCCTTTCAAAGTCTTGTGCCAGATTAACCCTGTCTCTTACAAACTCCTTCTTCCTCCTTCTCTTCGTTTTCCCAATGCCTTCCATGTCTCTCTCCTTAAACCACTCGTCATTAACCGCTTCTCTCCCAAACTTGTTTCTCCCACTCCTGTTTCCGATTCTTCTGACGTCTTCTCCGTGAAGGAGATTCTGGCCTCCAAGACTGTCAGAAAGAAAAAATTTTTTTTGGTGGATTGGGAAGGCTGTGGCCCAGAAGAGAGATCCTGGGAACCTGAGGACAACATTCTAGACAAAAGTCTTATCCTCAGGTTCTCAGGCTCCAAGAAGAGGGGGAGACCCAAGGGGGGGGGTACTGTTACGCCGAGCGCTCCGGGTCCCCGCTCCTCCCCGGAGTGCTCGCAGCATCCTCGCATTTGCAGCGCCCCTGTCAGACCTGCTGACCGGGTGCGCTGCAATATCCCTTTCAGCCGGGATGCGATTCGCGATGCGGGAGGCGCCCGCTCGCGATGCGCATCCCGGCTCCCGTACCTGACTCGTTCCCCGTCTGTCTTGTCCCGGCGCGCGCGGCCCCGCTCCTTAGGGCGCGCGCGCGCCGGGTCTCTGCAATTTAAAGGGCCACTGCGCCACTGATTGGCGCAGCAGGCTTAATCAGTGTGTTCACCTGTGCACTCCCTACTTATACCTCACTTCCCCTGCACTCCCTCGCCGGATCTTGTTGCCATTGTGCCAGTGAAAGCGTTTCCTTGTGTGTTCCTAGCCTGTGTTCCAGACCTCCTGCCGTTGCCCCTGACTACGATCCTTGCTGCCTGCCCTGACCTTCTGCTACGTCCGACCTTGCTCTTGTCTACTCCCTTGTACCGCGCCTATCTTCAGCAGTCAGAGAGGTTGAGCCGTTGCTGGTGGATACGACCTGGTTGCTACCGCCGCTGCAAGACCATCCCGCTTTGCGGCGGGCTCTGGTGAATACCAGTAGCAACTTAGAACCGGTCCACCAACACGGTCCACGCCAATCCCTCTCTGGCACAGAGGATCCACCTCCAGCCAGCCGAATCGTGACAGTATAGCCGAAAGTAAAAATGATGCCCGCCCCTAACCCTATGCTCTGAATCATTATTCTGGGGATGTGCGTTGCACTCCCTATTCTGTTACCTCAAATGCGTGGGGAGAGAGTGCTGCGCATTTGAGGCAACTGCAAACACCCAATGCTGTTGACTCTGTGTCCCATTACCCTTTTTTTTTGGGGGGGGGGGGGGGGGAATGTATCGGGGGTATTGGCAAAGAGGTGTTTTATTTTTGTTTTTTTTAGGGGGGGTATTTTGGTTTTAAATTTGGAAGACAATGTACTCTGGACTGGTACATTGGAGTCAAATTCTGGGCAATGAAAATCAGGTGAAAGGATTAAAAATGTAGAACTCCTTGGAAGTGTGATACTCCCTGAAGCAGTTTTTAATGCAGAGGCCCAGATGATCAGGGCAAGTGTCGCACTGAGTGGTAGTGTCCTTACTAATTCCCCTCTTGCACTCTGCCTTTTGTCTGGGATCCCCCCTTCTTTCCAGTGTGGGGGACCTCACTGGCGATCCGGGGGACAACAGTTCCTGAGGTGCTCTCACCCGCTCTTTGGTGGTCACCAAACATGAGGGCTTTTAGAACTTCCTCTTGAAACTGCAGGTATGTCCCTGTGTTGCCAGCGTACTGGGACAGTACAAAAGAGTTATACATGGCAACCTGTACCATGTATACTGCAATTTTTCCGCATGGCATTATATGGCTTGAGAACTTGATCAGAAAGATTAACTCCCCTCATATACCGATTGTAGTCCAGAATACAATCTGGCTTGGGAACTGGTCCCACAGTACCTCGCACAGGGACAGGGGTGCTAACATTTCAATGAATTGTGGTGAGTATAAGGACATCCCTCTTGTCCTTATACCTGACCAGCAAAAAGTTTTCATGGGTAAGGGCACATGACTCACCCCGGGGGATAGGAATTTGAAGGGGATAGAAAGGAAGGCCTCTTTGATTCTTCCAGACTGTCCCACAAGCGAGCGTGGATCTGGCGGCGAGGGATATGAAGAGAGGGATACTAGTATAATAGTTATGCACGTAAAAGGTGGTAACCTTTATCTAGCAATGGGTGCTAAAAGGCCCCAAATGATTTTCCCACTAACACCCAGAGTGGGGGGAAATTCTGGGGGTTCAATACAGGAATCTCGTCTTTCATACACCATAAACTTGCACGTGTACCCTCAAGTGTACTCTTGCAGAGTTTATACATCTTCACGCCATACCGTGCTCGCTTGGTAGGGATGTATTGCCGGAAGCTGAGTCTCCCCTTAAAGCTGATGAGAGACTCATCAATAGTGACCTCCCTTCCAGGGACATAGGCCTCCCAAAATTTGGCCCCAAAGTGATTGATGACCGGCCTGATTTTATACAGGCGGTCATACGCAGGATCAGTTCGGGGGGACATGCAGCATTATCAGCATTATTTCCGAATGGCCTCGAACTATGGACGTGCCATGGCCATATTGTAGAACGGGGTCTGGTAACGGATGTCCCCACTCCAATATTGCCTGACACTGAGTTTTTTGACCAGGCCCATATGCAGCACAAGGCCCCAAAATGTCCTCATTTCGGCTGCATCGACTGGGAACCAGCCATTGAGCCTAGCCAAAAGTGAGCTTGGGTTTGCGGCGACGAACTGTTGAGCGTACAGGTTCTTCTGGTCAACCATCAGATTGACAAAGTCGTCACTGAAAAAAAAAAAATGAAATAGTCCATTTCAGTGAACCCGCCGATGTCAATCTTGATTCCTGAGTCACTAACAAACTCAGGAATCACGGGCTCGTGGTCTGCTGGCTCAGACCAGACAAGTTCTCTGGTACGGGGCACCAGTTAACCTAGCTGAGGGGCTTGACTAGTATGAGCGCCAGGGGAACTCATGCTAACATGGAGTCAGGAGCAGAGGAGGTTTGCGGTCCCGCATGGTGGCTTATCATCAAAACTAGATGATGAGGAGGACGAGGAAATAAGGAAGGTGGGGTCTGAGGCACTTTTAGTGTCGGAGGCAAGTATGGAATATGCCTCCTCTGCTGAAAACGCCCTGCTGGCCAAAAAATGACATCTAGCGCTAAAAAAGCCCTGCGCCAAAAAAAGCGTGTACCTAATCAGTGGTGTGCGCACTGATTAACGCTTGGTGGTGGCAGGGAGTGCAGAAGTCAGTGGGGGGGTCTGGCCACTCTGCCCAGAACAGTGGCTGGAGGCACGTACACAGACCCCCACACAAAATACCCGAAAAATAAAATGCTTAACCCTGGAAAAATGCACCTGCCTGAACCCCAAAAAAATGCTGATCAGTGATAAATGACTGGCAGTGATGGGGCAGGCCGCACACAGAGGTACGGTCCGTCCACACAGCACAAGCCTGCTACTGGTGGCACGGACCACCTATAAGTGCAAAAAATGTAAATTAAAATGCCGCTATAACCTGAAAAAGTGCCTGCACCACAAACAAAAAACGCTGATCAGTACAACTGTACTGATCAGTGGCGGGTGGGCTTTAGCTAACGGTGGAGGACTGCTCTTTTATAGCTAAGGGGGTACGGCCACACTTTTAGCAAAAAAAAAAAAAAAGGTCTACGCCCTCCCCCCCCCCAAAGAAAATGCTCGGGGCAGACCAAAGCAACCCAGTAGGGCCGGGGTCATGCAGCTAAAGGTGTTATGGACCCACGGACACCTACGCTGAAAATAAAAAAAACATATATTTTTTCCTTTACTCCTAACTGTCCCTAACTAATCTAAATCTTTCCCTGACTGCTTTTTGTGCCAAGTGGCTACAGAAAGGGGGCAAGGGGACACTTTTTAAAAAACTTTTTTCACTATAAGGGGGATGATGGCAGCACGGGGCTCCGTCCTGTACACCAGATCTCTCAGAAATGGTGGGCAGAAGGGAGAAACATGCTCCTACACCCACCTCCCCCTCCCCATACTACGGCCGACCAATCACAGCTGTACTGGGGGGTGGCAACACTGCCACCTCCCAGTACTGTACGGATGATGATTGGTGGTGTATGTTACACCACCGATCATCATTCTTATATGGGTCATGGTGTCACATGTGATCCGGAAGTGCTGCAGACAGCCGGTAGGTATTTACCGGTCTCAGGACCCCCTCCGGGAATGAGTAGGGATGCCTGCTGAATGATTTCACCATGTATCCCGGTCCAGTCCCTGTCTGGCGAGCGGCAGGAACCGGAATCGCTGAAAATCGCCCTTCGTCCTGAAGAGGTTAAGACTGCCCCTATCATCTATGGTTATGAATTCCTCATTCAGACCTCAGCGTGGCATTGACTTTCCAACCAATCAGGAAGCTGGGTGGGTGGTCATCTCATTGGTCATCCTTCTACTCCCTGTTGAGAGCAGAACAACAGAGAGAAATGAAGAGCATGGACCCATCATGCACTGCAGCCCCCCTCCAAAATCACTATTATGTTTATAGTATTCCTACCCCCCCCCAGTATCTCCTCTTTAATAAGCCACAACTCTTTTTTTTCCATGTATGGCGAAAAGTAAAAAATAAGAAAGCAAAACACAATTTTGCTACTTTTGAGGTGTTTTGTTTTTACACAGTGCACTTTATGGTAAAAATGACATGTTCTCTTTCTTCTGTAGGTCAATGCAATTAAAACAATACCCAATTTATATATTTTTTCTATTTTTCTATTATTGTACTATTTTTCTTTAAAATCATCCTTTTCAGACCCCTGTACCTTTTTTATTTTTTTTGTATTTGGGGCAGTATTGGGGCAAATCTTTTTATAACTTTTTATTAATTTTAGGTGTTTGGTATTTTTTGAAGTATACACCCTTTAAAGTGTGGTATCTTAACCCCTTAATGACGCAGGACGTAAATGTACGTCCTAGTAAGGTGGTACTTAACGCACCAGGACATACATTTACGTCCTTTACATAACCGCGAGCATCAGAGCGATGCTCGGATCATGCGCGGCAGGTCCCAGCTGCTGATAATAATGGCCAACATCCGCGATCGTGAGGATGCCCACCATTAACCCCTCAGATGCTGTGATCAATACTACAGTAATCCGATGATCCAGAACGGCAGATGGAGGTCCCCTCACCTGCCTCCGCTGCCTTCCATGGGTCTTCTGCTCTGGTCTGAGATCAAGCAGACCAGAGCAGAAGATGACCAATAACACTGATCAGTGCTATGCCCTATGCATAGCACTGAACAGTATTAGCAATCAAATGATTGCTATAATTAGTTTCCTATGGGGACTATTAAAGTATAGAAATAAAAGTATAAAAAGTAATAAAAAAAGTTTTATAAAAAGGTGAAAAATCCCCTTCCCCAATAAAAATTTTAATTGTGCCATTTTCCAATTTCAGCCCCAAAAAGGGTAAAAAATAAAAATGAATAAATATATTTGGTATTGCCGCGTTCTTAAATATCCGAACTATTAAACTATCATGTTAATGATACTGTACGGTGAACAGCGTGAACATAAAAAAAAGTCCAAAATTGCTGCTTTTTTTTTAATAACATTTTATTCCCAAAAAAATTGATAAAAACTGTATTAACAGTTTTATATATCGCAAAAATTTAGCCCTCATACCGCCGCTTATACGAAAAAATGAAAAAGTTATAGGTCTTTAAAATAGAGGGATTTTAAACGTACTAATTTGGTTAAAAAGTTTGCGATTTTTTTAAGCGCAACAGTAATAGAAAAGTATGTAATCATGGGTATTATTTTAATTGTATTTACCCAAAGAATAAAGAACACGTCATGTTTACCGAAAATTGTACGGCGTGAAAACAAAACCTTCCAAAATTTGCAAAATGGCGGTTTTCTTTTTAATTTTCCCACACAAATAGTACTTTTTGGGTTGTGCCATACATTTTATGGTAAAGTGAGTGATTTCATTACAACGGACAACTGGTTGCGCAAAAAAAACAAGCCCTCATACTAGTCTGTGGCTGAAAATATAAAAGAGTTATGATTTTTTGAAGGCGAGGAGGAAAAAACGAAAATGTAAAAATAAAATTGTCTGAGTCCTTAAGGCCAAAATGGGCTGAGTCCTTAAGGGGTTAAATATTATATTTTAATAGTTTGGATGATTTTGCTCGTGGTAATACAAAATATGTTTATGTTTTATAAAATGGGAAGAGAAGGGTGATTTTAGTTGTTTATTTGGGTTGGGACTTTTATATAATAAAAATTTTTCGTTTTACACTTTTTAAGTCCCCATAGTGGACTTTCATATGCAATCATTAGATATTCAATGATTATACCCTGTGATTTCACACTCAACTGATACAGACTGATGGAGCCACATTGTCAGTTTTTGAAGCTGACCAAAAACATTCTTATTTTTTTGCTTCCCTCACTCCCTGTAAAATACATTTTGTGTTTATTACATTTTATGTTGTCTACTGAACACATATTATCTGTTGATAAGATTGTTATACAGACTTTATTATACTGTAAAAGTGTGTATATGTGTCTTAGAAATATAACCTGCACTAACCATAGAAATCACGGCAGAAAGGGGATATAAACGGCTGTGCATCTGTAATAGAACTGACAAACAGTTTTCTTTATGAGTAACATTGTTTATACACTATAGTACTTATTTTGGACTGGTTTTAGTTCTTTATGTCCTTTATTACAACCCAGAGTTTTATTCACAATGTTGCCGGAAGCTGTAAGATATTATCATCAGGCATACATAGTACTAACATATTAGGTTGGGTTCACATATATCCGGTGTCCGGCTCAGTGAACAAAGCCTAGACTCGCACCTCATGCCACAGTCAATCAATTGTTTAGATAAGGTGTTCAGTAATTGTGAATGTCGGAGAGGGGAAAGCATTTTGCTGCGTAAAATTCTTTCCCCTCTCTGGTGCCCCCATGCGGCGTGTTCCACCATCCGGTATCCAACTTAAGATGCTGGAGGAATGTGAACTGTCTATTAACCCCCTTGCTGCAAATGCCATTTATAAACGGCGCTGCAGCACGAGAGGGTTATGAAGTGAGCTCAGGAGCTGAGCTCACATCATACCCGCACAATCCCAGCTGCTATCAGCAGCCAGGACCCATGGCTAATGCAGGACATCGCCGTTCAGGCAGATGTCCGGCATCAACTTTGATCGCCGTGTCTAAAGTGAAAGTGAAAGCTTCCCGGCAGCTCAGTCGGGCTGACCTGGACCATTGCTGTAAAATCGCGATGTCCTGATCAGCTAGGATGCATCAGGAGGATGCCTTACCTGCCTCCTGCGTGTCTGAAATCCAGGCTTGAGCAATCAACCTCAGATAACACTGATCAATGCAGTTCAATGCAATGGCATTGATCAGTGTATTGAATCAATGTACTGCATGTTATAGCCCCCTATGGGAGCTATAACATTGCAGAAAAAAAGTGAAAAAAAGTTAATAAAGGTGATTTAACCCCTTCCCTAATAAAAGTTTGAATCACCCACCTTTTCCCATTTAACCCCTTAAGGACCAAGCCCATTTTGACCTTAAGGACCAGGCCAATTTTATTTTCGCATTTTTGTTTTTTCCTCCTTGTCTTCTAAAAATCGTAACTCTTTTATATTTTCATCCACAGACTAGAATGAAGGCTTGTTTTTTGCACGACTGTCACGATGCCGGCTGGCAGGAGGTGGATCCTCTGTGCCAGAGAGGGATTGGCGTGGACCGTGCTAGTGGACCGGTTCTAAGTCACTATTGGTTTTCACCAGAGCCCGCCGCAAAGCGGGATGGACTTGCTGCGGCGGTAGTGACCAGGTCGTATCCACTAGCAACGGCTCAACCTCTCTGGCTGCTGAAGATAGGCGCGGTACAAGGGAGTAGACAGAAGCAAGGTCGGACGTAGCAGAAGGTCGGGGCAGGCAGCAAGGATCGTAGTCAGGGTGATAGCAGAAGTACTGGTACACAGGCTTTGGACACACAAAACGCTTTCACTGGCACAAGGCAACAAGATCCGGCAAGGGAGTGCATGGGAGGAGGTCAGATAAAGGCAGGGAGCAGATGGAAGCCAATTAAGCTAATTGGGCCAGGCACCAATCATTGGTGCACTGGCCCTTTAAGTCTCAGGGAGCTGGCGCGCGCGCGCCCTAGAGAGCGGAGCCGCGCGCACCAGCACATGACAGCAGGGGACGGGAACGGGTAAGTGACCTGGGATGCGATTCGCGAGCGGGCGCGTCCCGCTGTGCGAATCGCATCCCCGACGGCCATGACAGTGCAGCGCTCCCGGTCAGCGGGACCGACCGGGGCGCTGCGGAGAGAGAGACGCCGTACGCGCTCCGGGGAGGAGCGGGGACCCGGAGCGCTAGGCGTAACAGTACCCCCCCCCTTAGGTCTCCCCTTCTCTTTGTCCGGTAACTGCCTCCCCTGGGATGAGGACACCGGGAAAGGATGGAGGGATTCCTCAACGGCAGGCAGTACAGCAGGAGTGGGAATGGGGAGGGAGGGCAGAGGGCGAGGCCTGGCACGGGGCAGTGTGACACCAGGACGAGGGCCATGAGGAGGCACCGAGGCTTGCCTGACTGGACTGGGAGGGGGGGAGAGGCACTTCTTAAGGCGGGCAGAGTCCATAACGACCTTAGGGAGACCGGATACAGGAGGAACCACAGGGTCACGGCAGGGAGTACTGGTAACCGGTTTAAGGCAGTCCTTGAAGCAAGAGGTACCCCAGCTCTTGATCTCCCCTGTGGACCAATCCAGGGTTGGGGAATGGTGTTGAAGCCAGGGTAGTCCAAGGAGAACTTCAGAAGTGCAATTGGAGAGAACCAAAAACTCAATTTTCTCATGATGAGGTCCGATGCACATTAGGAGGGGCTTCGTGCGGAAACGCACGGTGCAATCCAACCTGGCTCCGTTGACTGCGGAAATGTGGAGTGGCTTGACAAGACGGGTCACCGGGATGCGGAATTTATTCACCAAGGACTCCCGAATAAAATTCCCAGAGGCACCAGAGTCCAGGCAGGCCACGGCTGAGAGGGAAGAGCTGGCTGAAGAAGAAATCCGTACAGGCACCGTGAGACGTGGAGAAGCCGACTTAGCATCAAGAGACGCCACACCCACGAGAGCTGGGTGCGAGCGTGCGTTTCCCAGACGTGGAGGACGGATGGGGCAATCCACCAAAAAATGTTCGGTACTGGCACAGTACAGACAAAGATTCTCTTCCTTACGGCGATTCCTCTCTTCCAGGGTCAGGCGAGACCGATCCACTTGCATGGCCTCCTCGGCGGGAGGCCTAGGCGCAGATTGCAATGGAGACTGTGGGAGAGGTGTCCAGAGATCTAAGTCTTTTTCCTGGCGGAGCTCTTGATGCCTCTCAGAAAAACGCATGTCAATGCGAGTGGCTAGATGAATGAGTTCATGCAGGTTGGTAGGAGTATCTCGTGCGGCCAGAACATCTTTAATGTTGCTGGATAGGCCTTTTTTAAAGGTCGCGCAGAGGGCTTCATTATTCCAGGAAAGTTCAGAAGCAAGAGTACGGAATTGTATGGCGTACTCGCCAACGGAAGAATTACCCTGGACCAGGTTCAGCAGGGCAGTCTCAGCAGAAGAGGCTCGGGCAGGTTCCTCAAAGACACTTCGAATTTCCGAGAAGAAGGAGTGTACAGAGGCAGTGACGGGGTCATTGCGGTCCCAGAGCGGTGTGGCCCATGACAGGGCTTTTCCAGACAGAAGGCTGACTACGAAAGCCACCTTAGACCTTTCAGTAGGAAACTGATCCGACATCATCTCCAAATGCAGGGAACATTGCGAAAGAAAGCCACGGCAAAACTTAGAGTCCCCATTAAATTTATCCGGCAAGGACAGGCGGAGGCTAGGAGTGGCCACTCGCTGCGGAAGAGGTGCAGGAGCTGGCGGAGGAGATGGTTGCTGCTGCTGTAGCTGAGACTGAATCTGCTGTACCTGCGACTGGAGTTGCTGAGTCATGGTGGTCAAGTACGACAGCTGGTGATCTTGTTGGGCAATCTGTCGGGCTTGCTGGGGGACCAGTGTGGGGAGGTCGGCGACAACAGGCAGAGGAACTTCAGCGGGATCCATGGCCGGATCTACTGTCACGATGCCGGCTGGCAGGAGGTGGATCCTCTGTGCCAGAGAGGGATTGGCGTGGACCGTGCTAGTGGACCGGTTCTAAGTCACTACTGGTTTTCACCAGAGCCCGCCGCAAAGCGGGATGGACTTGCTGCGGCGGTAGTGACCAGGTCGTATCCACTAGCAACGGCTCAACCTCTCTGGCTGCTGAAGATAGGCGCGGTACAAGGGAGTAGACAGAAGCAAGGTCGGACGTAGCAGAAGGTCGGGGCAGGCAGCAAGGATCGTAGTCAGGGTGATAGCAGAAGTACTGGTACACAGGCTTTGGACACACAAAACGCTTTCACTGGCACAAGGCAACAAGATCCGGCAAGGGAGTGCATGGGAGGAGGTCAGATAAAGGCAGGGAGCAGATGGAAGCCAATTAAGCTAATTGGGCCAGGCACCAATCATTGGTGCACTGGCCCTTTAAGTCTCAGGGAGCTGGCGCGCGCGCGCCCTAGAGAGCGGAGCCGCGCGCGCCAGCACATGACAGCAGGGGACGGGAACGGGTAAGTGACCTGGGATGCGATTCGCGAGCGGGCGCGTCCCGCTGTGCGAATCGCATCCCCGACGGCCATGACAGTGCAGCGCTCCCGGTCAGCGGGACCGACCGGGGCGCTGCGGAGAGAGAGACGCCGTACGCGCTCCGGGGAGGAGCGGGGACCCGGAGCGCTAGGCGTAACAACGACCAGTTGTCCTGTGTAATTACATAACTTATTTTACCATAAAATGTATGGCGCAACCAAAAAAATACTATTTGTGTGGGGAAATTAAAAAGAAAACTGCAATTTTGCAAATTTTGGAAGGTTTTGTTTTCACGCTGTACAATTTAAGGTAAAAATGACGTGTTCTTTATTCTGTGGGTCAATACAATAAAAATGATACCCATGATTATATACTTTTCTGTTATTGTTGCGCTTAAAAAAAATCGCAAACTTTTTAACCAAATGTTTAAAATCCTTCTATTTTGATGACCTATAACTTTTTCATTTTTCTGTATAAGCGGTGGTATGAGGGCCCATTTTTTGCGCCATGATCTGTAATTTTTATTGATACCACATTTGTGTATATAAAACTTTTATTAATTTATTTATATAAAATGTCACAAAAAAGCAGCAATTTTGCGCTTTTTGTTTTTAGCTACGTTCACACTGTTCGCCGTACGGGATCAGTAGCATTAAATTTTAATAGTTTGGACATTTATGCACGCGGCGATACCTAATATGTGTATTAATTTTTTTTTTTTTACACTTTATTGGGGGTAAAATGGGAAAAAAGGACATTTTACATTTTTATTGGGGGAGGGGATTTTTCACATTTTTACTTTCATTTTTACCCTTTAATAGTCCCCATAGGGGACCATCTATAGCAATCCTTTGATTGTTAATACTGTTCAGTGCTATCCATAGGGCATTGCACTGATCAGTGTTATGGGTGATCTGCTCTGGTCTGCTCGATCTCAGACCAAAGCAGAAGACCCCGGGAGACAGCCGGAGCCAGGTAGGGGACCTCTGGCCACCATGCTGGATGATCGGATCCCCGCGGCAGAGCTGTGGGTGATCCGATCATCCATTTAAAGTTCCGCACTGCCGCAGATGCCGTGATCGCGGATGTCTGCCATTACCGACGGATCCCTGGCTGCTGATGGCAGCCGGGACCTGCCGCACATGACATCATGGTGCGTTAAGTACCACAGCACCATGACATACATTTACGTCTATTGTTAAGGGGTTAAAAAAAATCTGTGTAAATAAACATATGTGGTATCGCCACATACGTAAATGTCTGAACTATAAAAATATATCATTAATTAAACTGCAAGGTCAATGGCGTACACATAAAAAATTCCAAAGTCCAAAATAGTGTAAGTGATCAAAAAGTCAGAGCAAAACAAAAATGGTACTGATAAAAAATTCAGATCACGGCGCAAAAAATGAGCCCTCATATTGCCCCTTATACAAAAAATAAAAAAGTTATAGGGGTCAGAAGAGAACATTTTTCAACGTATTAATTTCGGTGCATGTAGTTAACATTTTTTTTTGTAGTAAAATTAAATCAAACCTTAAATTGGGTATCCTTGCGACCGGATGGACCTACAAAATAAATATCAGGTACAATTTTTACCGAAAACTGCAGTGCGTAGACGGAAGCAGCAAAAAATTACAACATTTTTATTTATTTTTTTTTGCCCCACAAATAATTTTTTTCCGGTTTCACCTTAGATTTTGTAATGAATTATTAATGGTATTACAAAGTAAAATTATTGGTGCAAAGAACAAGCCCTCATATGGATTTTTAGGTGGAAGATTTAAAGTGTTATGATTTTTAGAAGGCAAGGAGAAAAAAAAAGTGCAAAAATGATAAGGGGAGGGGGAAGTCCAATGCAAATCTATGGGAAATATAGGTTTAAGCATAACTTCCGTACGGCTGGAGATATTTTGATAATACTTGGTCACATATTACTTATATGTCAAACAAAAATATATAATAGTTAACTTAACCCATAACCTACCTCCATATATGAAGGATGGATTTTAAATTCCCACGGATTTTTGGTGCCTTACTCCACAAGCTCTGCTCTTCATCTCCTGGTGAATGTGTCAGTCTGGCTGGCAAGCCACACCTTCCCCACATTCCATGCCCCATCTTGCAAAGACACGCCCACCCTTTAAGCCACACCGCTTTAATTTTCAGCTTACAATATCTTTACCACAACGCATCCCTACCTGTGGACAGGATATGAGAATTAGAAATGAGGATTAGATATGGGGATGGGATATGAGGACAGAAGATTAGGTCAGGATATGAGGACGGGATATGAGGACGGGATATGAGGACGGGATATGAGGACGGGATATGGGGTCGGGATATGGGCTCAGCAGAGAGCACTGTGGTCAGACTGGCCCTGCTCCCTCATGTCTGGCTAGATGGGGAGGAGATAGTTAGTCTAGAGTTGCAGAGGAGAGAGAGTGGAGGTCACCTTCAAACCTCTGCTGTGGACCAGTTTCTCACCACATGAGGACAGGCCTAGGAAGTCCAGTTGCTGAATTAAGCTGTTCCTGAGTGAAAACACCATTCACACCATTCACCGTTCTTGCCAACCAGACCTTCCTCTGTCCATGTCAAGGCAAGTCAAGTTCCAAGGATAACGTGAGATAGAAAGCCTCAGGCAACTCAGGTCCCATTAGGTCCAGTCTGCCAGGAAGCCCTAACACAGGATTCCTAAGTGAAGAGCAGAATCAGTGTTTGTTAGCTCCAAAGTCTTATGCAAGTTATTCAATATTATTATTTAAGCTACAAAGCACAGTCTAAAATATATTTCAGTCAAGCAAGAAGCTAGTCAGCAATGACTGCAAGTTCCATGGTGTCTAAAAGTAACTGTGATTCCTAAAGAGTCCTTCAATGAACATTGCATTAATTGTTGAACTATTCCTGTTTAACTTGCAAGTTCCTAAAAGTAAAGTTGAAGTATTTTCAATGGCCTGCATCTGTGGTTTTTATTGCCTCTCTGCTTGGCCCAGGAAACTGCTATCCATGGAGTGTGGAGGTTAACACTACCCTGGCATCACGCACTCTACTTTAGTCACAAAATCCCTCCAGTAAATTATACTTAAAGGGGTATTCCACTGGAAAGAATTTTCTTTTAAATCAACTGGTGCCAGAAAGTTAAACAGATTTGTAAATTACTTCTATTAAAATATCTTAACCCTTCCAGTACTTGTCAACTGCTGTATGCTCCACAGGAAGTTCTTTTCTTTTTGAATTTCTTTTATGTCTGACCACAAGTGCAATCTGCTGACACCTCTGTCCATGTCAGGAACTGTCTAGAGCAGTGTAGGTTTGCTATGGGGATTTGCTGCTACTCTGGACAGTTCCTAAAATGGACAGAGGTGTCAGTAGAGAGCACTGTGGTCAGAGAGAAAGGAAATTAAAAAAGAAAAGAACTTCCTGTGGAGCATATAGAAGCTGATAAGTACCAGAAGATTAAGATTTTTAAATAGAAGTAATTTACAATTCTGTTTAACTTTCTGACACCAGTTGATTAAAAAAAAACATTTCCAGCGGAGTACCCCTTTAACCCTGAGTCTCTACAATATGGCTATCTTTCATAGAAGCACATAATTTAAAATTTCGGAAAGTGCACAAAATGTTGCTGTTTTTCATAGATAAATTTTGAATGCATGAACCAGAATTTACTACTAATATAAAGTACAATGTGCCATGGCTCTCAGAATCGCTTTGATAAGTAAAAGCATCCAAAAGTTGTAAAAGCATATCAAAGTCATAGCCACCTAATGAGACATATGTCAGAAAAATGGAGCTGTCCATGTCAGGAAGGGCTTAAAATGCCTGTAGGAAGAGCTAAAAGTAAACAAGAAACATTACACTGAGTCTTTAAAGGAGAAGACACAATTTCATTAAATCCTTTTGCATGTTAACTAAGTTGACCACTGCTGAAAGAACTATCTCTTGTTAGTGCAGTAACTGCAATGTAAACTGAAAATGTACAGGACACTAAGGCTCAATTCACATTACAATTTGATTAAAAGCATTTTTCAATATTATGTACTGAATATATGTATCAAAGTTATGGTAACCACGTGTTTAAGCTCACCAGTTGTCATAGGACATCATGTCTATATGTATAGAACATCACATGACACACTATATACTATTTCAGTATATATGCAGCTGGAGAATAGTTGAGACCTCAGAGAAGTACCATATTTGTAGAGCTAGTAGTATCCAATCAGATAACAATTTAGCCATGACCTAATGTATACACCCACAAGTTAAATATATATTCAGCCAACCCACTAGAAGGAGATATATACTTTAAATAAACCATATTTGTATATTTATGGATAGTAGACACATGATCAATTAGAAGAAACACGCCCTCATTTATAAAGGGCACACCTTCAGTCATGATGGACACACTCATCATTTGAGCATAAGTTGTTCCAAAGAAAGCCAGGATTGACACGAATAGATAGAGGAACGGACGAGGGTCTTCAAGGACAGCCCTCCAGGATGACAGCTAGAGGAAGCTAACAGAGGCGGCCATCTTAAAAGGACATTTCAAGATGGATCCAGCACACAGAAATCCCAGCTGGTGAGACAAGATTTATGGACCTTCCTACATAACCCTCCTACATTATATACTTATGCTAAGGACTGCCTTTACATGAAGATTTCTTGTTTTATGTATTGTCTGCCATGATGTAAAAATAAATGTATTTTTTCATACAAACAAGAACTCACTTTCTCCATGGTCAGACCAGGTTATATTTTAGTGTTCCGGTTGTATTTAACACAATTCCTGCACACTTCCCAAGTGTAGGCTTTATGGTGCCTTATTGAGATCAATTGCCAAGAGATGCACTGAATATTTATCTCAAGTGTAGCTAACAGAAAGAGTTATGATTGGTGGATCCTTAGCTCCTCATAGGACTTCTCATAGAACTAACTGAGAAAAAAACTCAGCGATGACCTCCTGTGATACACAAAAAAACTGCTGCATTACATTAGTGTGCAAATGTGGTAAAAATTAGGGACTGTCCGGAAGTCACTATGTCTACAGCCCCTAGGGCATGGAGACAGCAAAGGTCAGTTTTAGGGAAAAGAAACATGTCCGCAAAGTGCATCCAAATGCTGAAACCTCTGATGTCTCCTACAGACAGCAAACACAAGCTGCTCTGGTTTGCTCAAATTGTCTCCATCCTTCCTGTAGAGTCAGCTGAATCTTGTACGGGACTAGACAATGCTGCAATGGGAAAGGAACTATCCCACAAAACTGGCCACTCTTCAGGGTACAAGTGCAGATAGCATTAATACGCTTTGATGAGTGGGCAGTGAAAGATAAGGTATTGCTATAAAGCAAATGTCAGTGGTCTGAAAGAAAAAAAATTATAATTGATAATAAATAATAATAATATTTCTTTATATAGTGCCAACAAATTACACAGCACTTTACAGTTCTGAAAGTACAAATAAGGACAAAATTAACATTACAATAATACACACTGATTGTTCAAAGAAGAGTAATGAGGGCCCCGCTCATGAGAGATTACAGTCTATGAGGAATGGGATTAAGACAAAGGGTAGTAAATGCTCAAATATTCAATGGTCAAGCCATGTTTTATAAATAATGAGATAAATTATGTGAAGGCGGGTGAACCAGTCACAATCCAATGTCTGAGTGTTTAAAGCACATAGAGAATAGAGAGACACTACTGAATAATAGAGGAGACCATTTAGGAGTTATTTTCTTGAAGAAATATGTCTTTAGGGCATGTTATAAACTGTGGATGTTGGGGTTAAGTCTTAGGGTTGGGGGTATTGTACTCCAGAGGACTGGTGCAGTATGAGCAAAGTCTTGGAAACAGGAGTGAGAGGTTTATATTATAGAAGAAGTTAGTGTTAGATCATTAGCTGAGTGGAGAGCATGTGTAGGATGATAGAGATGAGGAAGGAGATGTAGAGAGGTGGAGCACTGTGGAGAGCTTTGTGGTTGAGTGTAAGGATTTGTAGTGTATTCTGGACTGAATAGGTAACCAATGTAGTAACTGACAAAGGCAATGGTTGGAGAGAAAGATAAGTCTGGCTGCAGCATTTAGGATGGACTAGAGAAGGTAGAGTTTAAATGGGCATTGTCAGATCTAAAAACTTTTTATATGTCGTACATCTTGGCAAAACAATAGTTTTTCTAATATATTTCTTTAAAAAATGTTTACATTTTATTAAAAAGTACCTGTCACCAAATAAAATGTTTAACTACTTAGGAACTTAGGGCGTACAGGTACGCCCTGATGCCCTGTGCTTAAGGACAAAGTGCGTACCTGTACACCAGTGGAAATTTCGGTCCCTGCCACGCACCGGGCACGAACCAGAGCAGGATTCCTGCTGAAATCATTCAGCTGGCATCCAGTGACAATGCCTGGGGGGGTCAATTCAGATCGGTGATTTGCGGTGATTCCGGGCTGATCAGAGACAGCTCTGACCATCCTGAAGGACAGGAGCGAGGTGGCAGGGATGCCACCTCCTCCTATCCCCTGAAATTGGCCGCTCACGACTGAATCGCAGGGCAGGGGCGGGGTGAAAGTTCAGATACCCCGTTCTGACCGCCCCTAGAAGTCCTGGCAGAGCGGGGGAAGATGGCCGTGGGGGCCGTTGATGCAGGGGGACCGGCAGCAAGTACCTCGGGAGCATGCGGGAACGGGACCAGCGAGTGGAGCAGGCAGCAGGGAGGACCAGCAGACAAGAGGAGGCAGCAGCGGCATCCAGGCAGCAGTGAAGATCGCTGTAAAGTGATCTTCACTGCTGCTTCTAGGACTTTCAAAGCTACAACTCCCAGCATGCCCAGACAGCCGAAGGGCATGTTAGAAGTGGTAGTTATGCAATAACTGGAGGAGAACAGTTTGGAGACCACTGTGCAGTGGTCTACAAACTGCAGCCCTTCCAGATGTTGCAAAACTACAACTCTCAGCATGCCCAGACAGTCCAGGCATGCTGGGAGTTGTAGTTCTGTAACATCTGGCCTTCAAATGTTGCAGAACTACAACTCCCAGCATGCATGGACAGTTTCGGCATGCTGGGAGTTGTCGTTTTGCAACATCTGGTAAGGCACAGATTGGAGACCACTATACAGTGGTGTCCAAACTGTGGCCCTCCAGATATTGCAATACTTCAACTCCAAGCATGCCGAGACTGTCCAGACATGCTGAGAGTTGTAGTTCTGTAACATCTGGCCCTTCAGATGTTGCCAAACTACAACTCCCAGCATGCCTGGGCAGTCTGGGCATGCTTGGAATTGAAGTTTGCACAGTGGTCTCCAAACTGTTCTCCTCCAGTTATTGCATAACTACCACTTCCAACATGCCCTTTGGCTGTTTGGGCATGCTGGGAGTTGTAGTTTTGCAACAACTGGAGGCCCACTGGTTGGGAAACATTGTCTGTTTCCTAACTCAGTGTTTCCCAAACCGTGTGCCTCCAGCTGTTGCAAAACTATAACTCTCAGCATGCACTGACGGACCATGCATGCTGGGGGTTGTAGTTTTGCAACAGCTGGAGGCACATGGGTATAGAAACACTGAGTTAAGTAACAAATTCTGTGTTTTGCAGCCAGTGTGCCTCCAGCTGTTGCATAACTACAACCCCCGGCATGCACGGACAGCCAAAGGACATGCTGGAAGTTGTAGTAGTATGCCTCCAGCTGTTGCATAACTACAAGTCCCAGCATTCCCTTCTGCTGTCACTGCATGCTGAAAGTTGTAGTTTTTGCAACAGCTGAAGGCACACTGGTTGCAAAACAC
Organism: Hyla sarda; assembly: GCF_029499605.1. NCBI lineage: Eukaryota > Metazoa > Chordata > Amphibia > Anura > Hylidae > Hyla > Hyla sarda. Next base: position 190,259,300 of record NC_079189.1, read on the forward strand.
TGAGAGTTTGTTACCTAACTAAGTGTTTTGCAACCAGTGTGCCTCCAGCTGTTGCAAACTACAACTCCCAGCATGCACTGATATACCGTACATGCTGGGAGTTGTAGTTTTGCAACAGCTGGAGTTAAGTAACAAACTCTATGTTTTGCAACCAGTGAGCCTCCAGCTGTTGCATAATTACAACACCCAGCATGCACGGACAGCCAAAGGGCATGGTGGGAGTTGTAGTTTTGCAACAGCTGGAGGTTTGCCCCCCCCCCCATGTGAATGTACAGGGTGTACAGGGTACAATCACATGGGCGAGGGTTTACAGTTAGTTTCTTGCTGCAAGTTTGAGATGCAGCAAATTTTCCGCTTTAGCTCAAACTCCCAGCAGGAAACTTGCTGTAAACCCTCGCCCGTGTGAATGTACCCTAAAAACACTACACCTACACAAAATAAAAAGTAAAAAACACTACATATACACATATCCCTACACAGTCCCCAACCCCAATAAAAATGAAAAACGTCTGGTATGGTACTGTTTCCAAAACAGAGCCTCCAGCTGTTGCAAAACAACAACTCACAGTATTGACGGACAACCATTGACTGTCCAGGCATGCTGGTGAGTCCACACCTATGCAAATCCTTAATTTAGGCCTCAAATGCGCATGGCGTTCTCTCACTTTGGAGACCTGTCGTATTTCAAGGCAACAGTTTAGGGCCACATATGGGGTATTTCTGTAGTCAGGAGAAATTGTTTAACAAATTTTGGGGCTCTTTTTCTCCTTTCACCCCATATGTTATTATAACTTTTTTTTATTTTTTACACTAACATGCTGGTGTTGCCTCAAACTTTTCATTTTCACAAGAGGTAAAAGGAAAAAATAAATCAAACATTTGTAAGGCAATTTCTCCTGAATGTGGAAATACCCCATATGCGGACGTAAAATGCTCTGTGGGCGCATTATTATTATTAGGTTATTTGCACAGGGGTGGCTGATCGTTACAGCGGTTCTGACATAAACACAAAAAAAGAAACACCCACATGTGACCCCATTTTGGAAAATACACAGCACATGGAACATAACAAGGGGTATAGTGAGCCTTAACACCCAACAGGTGTTTGAAGAATTTTCGTTAAATTGTGACATGAAAATATTTTTTTTTCCACTAAAATGCTGGTGTTATCTTGAATTTTTCATTTTCACAAGGGGTAATGGGAAAAAAGCCCCCCATCATTTGTAACCCCATCTCTTCTGAGTATATAAATACTCCATGTGTGGATGTAAAGTGCTCTGCGGGCGCACAGGTGTCTGACAGATTTTAGGAACAGTGGTCCATGAAAATGAAACATTTTATTTTTCATTTGCACAGCCCACTGTTACAAAAGCCTTTGAAATGCCAGTTGGGTGTAAATTCTCACTGCACCCCATATTACATTCCGTGAGGGGTGTCATTTCCGAATTGGGGTCATATGTGTGTGGGGGGGGGGTCCATTGTTCTGGTAGCATGGGGGCTATTTAAACGCACATGGCCCCCGACTTCCATTCCAAACAAATTCTCTCTCCAAAAGCCCAATGGCGCTCCTTCACTTCTGAGCATTGTAGTTCACCTGCAGAGCACTTTACGTCCACACATGGGGTATTTCCATACTCAGAAGAAATGGGGTTACAAATTTTGGGGGGCATCTTCTCCTATCACCTCTTGTAAAAATGGAAAATTTTGGGAATAAAACTGCATTTTAGTGAAAAAAAAATTATTTTCATTAACACATCCAACTTTAACAAAAAGCCATCAAACACCTGTGGTGTGTTAAGGCTCACTGTACCCCTTGTTACGTACCTTGATGGGTGTAGTTTCCAAAATAGTATGCCATGTTTTTTTTTTGCTGTTATGGAACCATAGGCTTCCCAAATGTTGCATGCCCCCCAAAAAAACATTTCAGCAAAATTTGCTTTCACAAAGCCAAATGTAACTCCTTTTCTTCTGAGCATTGTAGTGCACCAGAAGAGCACTACAAAACTACAAATTTTGGGGGGCATTTTCTCCTATTACCTCATTTACACATCAGACTTTAACGTAAAGTCGTCAAACACCTGTGGGGTGTTAAGGCTCACTGTACCCCTTGTTACGTGCATTGTGGGTTTTAGTTTCCAAAATATTACGCCATGTGTTTCTTTTTTTGCTGTTCTGGCACCATAGGGGTTTCTTAAATGCGACATGCCCCCCAAAAACCATTTCAGCAAAATTTGTTTCCCAAAACCAAATGTGACTCCTTCTCTTCTAAGCATTGTAGTGTGCCCGCAGTGCACTTGATGTCCACACATGGGGTATTTCCATACTCAGGAGAGATGGGGTTACCGGTTTTGGGGGACATTTTCTGCTATTACCCCTTGTAAAAATTTTTAATTTGGGAGAAAAATCTGCACTTTATGCCCGTGGGGTGTAAAGGCTCACTGGACCCCTTGTTACATTCCTTGAGGGTTGTAGGTTCCAAAATAGTATGCCATATGTATTTTTTTTTTTTTTTGCTGTTCTGGCACCATAGGGGCTTCCTAAATGTGATATGCCCCCCAAATACTATTTCAGAAAAACTCACTCTCCAAAATCACATTGTCGTACCCTCCGTTCTGAGCCCTCTAGTGCACCCACAGAGCACTTTACGTTCACATATGAGGTATTTCCTTACTCAAGAGAAATTGGGTTAAAAATTTTCAGGGAGATTTCTCTCCTTTTACCCCTTGTAATATTTCAAAAACTGGGTCTACAAGAACATGCGAGTGTAAAAAATAAAGATTTTGAATTTTCTCCTTTACTTTGTTGCTATTCCTGTGAAACACCTAAAGGGTTAACAAACTTTCTGAATGTCATTTTGAATACTTTGAGGGGTGCAGTTTTTATAATGGGGTCATTTATGGGTATTTATAATATGAAGGACCTTCAAATCCATTTCAAAACAGTACTGGTCCCTGAAAAATTCTGATTTAGAATTTTTTTTGAAAAATTGGAAAATTGCTGCTTAACTTTGAAGCCCTCTGATGTCTTCCAAAAGTAAAAACATGTCAACTTTATGATGCAAACATAAAGTAAACATATTGTATATGTGAATCAATATATAAATTATTTGGGATGTCCATTTTCCTTATAAGCAGAGAGCTTCAAAGTTAAAAAAAATGCTAAATTTTCAAATTTTTCATCAAATTTTTGAATTTTTCACAAATAGATGATGCAAGTATCGATGAAAGTTTACCACTAACATAAAGTAGAATATGTCATGAAAAAATATTCTCAGAATCAGAATGAAAAGTAAAAGCATCCCAGAGTTATTAATGCTTAAAGTGACAGTGGTCAGATGTGCAAAAAATGCTCGGGTCCTTAAAGTGAAAATGGGTTGGGTCCTTAAGGCTTTAAAAGGCTGGGTCCTGAAGGGGTTAATATAGTGTTCCTTGTGTAATTAGCAGACACTTTCCTATTCACTTGCTTTTAAAATTATCAACATAAATTTGTTTCAAATATATTATAAAAAGCGGCCACTTGTTGGCTCTGTTTCTTTCCCTGCCACAAATAATACAGTGAGTTTGGTCTCCTCCCGGCCTGGCAGGAGTCGTAACTCAGGAAGCGTTTCTCTGCACTGAGATTGATTATCATCTGCACAGAAAGTGAAAGCTCCACAGAGTCTCACAGAAAGCCACACAGACTGACAGCTGAAGGAGAGCCTCACTGTAATATGCACAGACTAAAACATGCACAGAGTCTTCTATTCATCACAATGCTGCAACAATGTGAGAGTGGAAGTTGTCCTCCCCAGCAGGCTTCATTGATGTCATGCCTGCTGGGAAACACCAACTTTCTCCTGCTGGGAAATTGCACTTTGCGAGCAAGAAGAAAGGTATGATACACATATTTTTAAAGCTCTGAAATTGTTATTAACCCCTTAAGGACCGGGGGTTTTTCCGTTTTTGCATTTTCGTTTTTTGCTCCTTGCCTTTAAAAAATCATAACTCTTTCAATTTTGCACCTAAAAATCCATATGATGGCTTATTTTTTGCACCACCAATTCTACTTTGTAATGACGTCAGTCATTGTGCCCAAAAATCTACGGTGAAACGGGAAAAAAAATCATTGTGAGACAAAATTGAAAAAAAAAACGCCATTTTGTAACTTTTGGGGGCTTCCGTTTCTACGTAGTACATTTTTCGGTAAAAATGACACCTTACCTTTATTCTGTAGGTCCATATGATTAAAATGATACCCTACTTATACAGGTTTGAATTTGTCGCACTTCTGGAAAAAATCATAACTTCATGCAGAAAAATTTATACGTTTAAAATTGTCATCTTCTGACCCCTATAACTTTTTTATTTTTCCGTGTATGGGGCGGTATGAGGGCTCATTTATTGCGCCGTGATCTGAAGTTTTTAACGGTATCATTTTTGCATTGATAGGACTTATTGATCGCTTTTTATTCATTTTTTCATGATATAAAAAGTGACCAAAAATGCACTATTTTGGACTTTGGAATTTTTTTGCGCGCACGCCATTGACCGTGTGGTTTAATTAACGATATATTTTTATAATTCGGACATTTCCACACGCGGCGATACCATTTATGTTTATTTTTATTTTTATTTACACTGTGTTTTTTCTTTTATGGGAAAAGGGGGGTGATTCAAACTTTTAATAGGGAAGGGGTTAAATGATGTTTATTCACTTTTTTTTTGCACTTTTTTTTTGCAGTGTTATAGGTCCCATAGGGACCTATAACACTGCACACACTGATCTTTTACATTGATCACTGGTTTCTCATAAGAAACCAGTGATCGATGATTCTGCCGCATGACTGCTCATGCCTGGATCTCAGGCACTGAGCAGTCATTCGGCGATCGGACAGCGAGGAGGCAGGTAGGGGCCCTCCCGCTGTCCTGTCAGCTGTTCGGGATGCCGCGATTAGCCGCGGCTATCCCGAACAGCCCGACTGAGCTAGTCGGCATGCTTTCGGCTTCACTTTATACGCGGCGTTCAACTTTGAACGCCGCGTCTAAAGGGTTAATAGCGCGCGGCACAGCGATCAATGCCGCGCGCTATTAGCCACGGGTCCCGGCCGTTGTTAGAGGCCGGGCCCGAACCGCTATGACGCGGGGCCACACCGTGGCCCCGCGTTATAGATCGGGAGTGGACACATGACGTTCCAGTACGTCATGTGTCCTTAAGGGGTTAACAATGTAGGACATATATTTACGTCCTGCGCTGGCTCCCACAATATAACATGGGGTCAGCGGCTGGGACGCGCGGCCATCAACGGCTGGGACCCGCGGCTAATACCGGACATCCTTCAATCCTTCAGACGCGGTGATCAAAGTTGACCGCCGCGTCTGAAGTGAAACCGAAAGCATCCCGGCAGCACAGTCGGCCTGTTCAGGACCGCCGCAGTGAAATCGCGGCAACCCAAACAGCTTGCAGAACACCAGGAGCATCCCTACCTGCCTCCTGCGTGTCCGATTGCCGAATGACTGCTCCGTGCCTGAGATCCAGGCAGAAGCAGTCGAGTGGCAATTAGACTGATCAGTGCCATGTTAACGCATGGCAGTGATCAGTGTAGGAAATCAGTGTGTGCAATGTTATAGCCCCCTATGGGAGCTATAGCATTGCAAAGAAAGTGAAAAAAAAAAAGATATATTAATATATATGATCTTACCCCTTCCCTAATGAAAGTCAGAATCACCCCCCTTTTCCCATAAAAAAAAACTATGTAAATAAAAATAAATATAAACATATCTGGTATCGCCGCATGCGTAAATGTCCAAACTATAAAAACATATTATTATTATTTAAACTGCACGGTCACTAGTGTACACGTAAAAAAATTCCTAAGTCCAAAATAGCATATTTTTGGTCAAAAAGCGATCAAAAAGTCTGATCAAAACAATAATGTTACCAATAAAAGTTTTTTGGGTAAAATGACTAATGTCACTGCAAAGTAGAATTGGTGGCAAAAAAACAAATAAACCATAATATGGATTTTTAGGTGGAAAATTGAAAGGGTTATGATTTTTAAAAGGTGAGGAAAAAACGAAAATGCTAAAACTTAAAATGCTGAGTTCTTAACCCCTTAAGGACGCAGGACGTAAATGTACATCCTGGTGAGGTGGTACTTAACGCACCAGGACGTACATTTACGTCCTGTGCATAACCGCGGGCATCGGAGCGATGCCCGTGTCATGCGCAGCTGATTCCGGCTGCTGATCGCAGCCAGGGACCCGCCGGCAATGGCCAATGCCCGCGATCTCGCGGGCGTCCGCCATTAACCCCTCAGGTGCCGGGATCAATACAGATCCCGGCATCTGCGGCAGTGCGCGATTTGAATGAATGATCGGATCGTCCGCAGCGCTGCTTCGGGGATCCGATCATTCATAACGCCGCACGGAGGTCCCCTCACCTTCCTCCGTCCGGCTCCCGGCGTCTCCTGCTCTGGTCTGTGATCGAGCAGACCAGAGCAGAAGATGACCGAAAACACTGATCTATACATAGAACAGATCAGTATTAGCAATCATGGTATTGCTATGAATAGTCCCCTATGGGGACTATTCAAGTGTAAAAAAAAATGTAAAAAAATGTAAAAGTAAAAAAAAAGTTAAAAATCCCCTCCCTCAATAAAAAAGTAAAACGTCCGCTTTTTCCTATTTTACCCCCAAAAAGCGTAAATTTTTTTATAGACATATTTGGTATCGCCGCGTGCGTAAATGTCCGAACTATTAAAATAAAATGTTAATGATCCCGTACGGTGAAAGGCGTGAACGAAAAAAAAAAAAGTCCAAAATTCCTACTTTTTTAATACATTTTATTAAAAAAAAATGATAAAAAATTAATTAAAAGTTTTTATATGCAAATGTGGTATCAAAAAAAAGTACAGATCATGGCGCAAAAAAATGAGCCCCCATATCGCCGCTTATACGGAAAAATAAAAAAGTTAGAGGTCATCAAAATAAAGGGATTATAAACGTACTAATTTGGTTAAAAAGTTTGTGATTTTTTTTAAGCGCAACAATAATATAAAAGTATGTAATAATGGGTATCATTTTAATCATAGTGACCCTCAGAATAAAGAACACACGTCATTTTTACCATAAATTGTACGGCGTGAAAACGAAACCTTCCAAAATTAGCAAAATTGCGTTTTTCGTTTTAATTTCCCCACAAAAATAGTGTTTTTTGGTTGCGCCATACATTTTACGATATAATGAGTGATGTCATTACTAAGGACAACTGGTCGGGCAAAAAACAAGCCCTCATACTAGTCTGTGGATGAAAATATAAAAGAGTTATGATTTTTAGAAGGCGAGGTGGAAAAAATGAAAACGTAAAAATTAAATTGTCTGAGTCCTTAAGGCCAAAATGGGCTGAGTCCTTAAGGGGTTAAAGGGGTACTCCATTGGAAATCTTTTTTTTTTTTTTTTTTACATCAACTATATGAATAAAAAACACTCTCATTTTAACACTAAACTTTTGCACTAATTTATGAAGCTGTAAGTTATACACTCACCATATTGTCTTTGGTGGTAGAGTAAGGCATTCTCCATTAATAATTGTGTGTGTGCATGTGTGTGTACAGCATAAAAGCAGAGAGGAAAGGGTTACAGAGCAGGGCTGCCAGGCTCCCTCTCTAGAGCAGTAAGTCAGCAGAGTGAGTAAGGTGGAGGAGTCATCACAGTGCAGGCAAGATAGGACATGCCCTCTGGAAAGATGGAAAATACATTGAGCAGCTGTAATATGCTATTATTTAGTGAAATATCAGTGATAGAGACATAATTATATGTACATGATCAAGATGAGGTACTGAGTAACATATAACAGTTTTTTTTTTGTAGGATATGACAAGTATGCTTTAAAGAAAGGAAGGCCTATTAGTAAAGAATTACAATAGTCAAGGCAGGACTGCATTAAAAATTGAGAGGGATTGAACGACTTATCTCATGCTGCTTTATAAATACAAGCAACACAAAGGGTAAAATATCGAAAGAGTTTTTGATGATAGGACACAAGGGTGGGGGCAGAGGTGACATTAGATAATCACACGCCATACCAATGAATTTCACTACATTTGCAATTTAATCTGCCATGTTGTATTTTTTTGGCAGATTATTTAGTTGCCATATAAAATTTATGGTTGTGAACCTGTGGCCAGTTGGACATAACATACTATGCTTTTTTTGACTTATTGTCCTGCCTCGAGTAGGACTTTTCTATTTTAGTTTATTTTAGGATTTTTGAGGAAAGCTCATCTACTGAAAAGCAATTCAATTCCTCTGTATGTTGTTTGTTAGCATGCACATCAATTTCTAAAAGCCCTATTCAGAAGAATGGGACAGTAGCCAAAATTTCAACAAACCTGCAATGTAAATATACCAAGGTAAAACTGTTGTACTGTACTATAATCTCGGATAATCATTGATCACAGTTTACACTAGTGGCATTAGGGCCCACTTAATATGCTTACATGTAAGGAAATAAGCTTAACATAAAGCTTTAAGTGAGATTATGGTATTACTATATGTGACACACGCACAGCAATTTAAGATGGTTATATATACTAGATCCACACAAAAACCACACTATAAACACACAAATTCATGTGAATATCCATCATGCTAATTTTTGTGGAAAAAAATTTTTTTTTCAAATCAACTGGCTCCAGATAGTTAAACAGATCTGTAAATACTTCTATAAAAAATTCTTAATCCTACCAGTACTTATCAGTTGCTGTATGCTGCAGAGGAAGTTGAGTTATTTTCTGTGAGTCCACAGTGCTCTCTGCTGACACCTCTCTCCATGTCATGAACTGTCCAGAGAAGGAGCAAATCCCCATAGCAACCTCTCCTATTCTGGACAGTTCCTGACACGGACAGAGGTGTCAGCAGAGAGTACTGAGGTCAGACAGAAAATAAATTCAAAATGAAAAGAACTTTGTGTGGAGCATACAGCAGCTGATAAGTACTGGAAGTGTTAAGATGTATTAATAGAAGTAATTTACAAATCTGTTTTTCACCAGAGTACCACTTTAAATCAAAGTTAGCTAAACCTGGCAGGTCTAAGAACCACCTGTATGGACAGAAAAAATAAGCATGATGGATAGTCATATGAATTTGTGTGTTTATAGTGTGGTTTTTGTGTGGATCTACAGGGTGGGCCATTTATATGGATACACCTTAATAAAATGGGAATGGTTGGTGATATTAACTTCCTGTTTGTGGCACATTAGTATTTGTGAGGGGGGAAACTTTTCAAGATGGGTGGTGACCATGGTGGCCATTTTGAAGTCGGCCATTTTGAATGCAACTTTTGTTTTTTCAATAGGAAGAGTGTCATGTGACACTTTAAACTTATTGGGAATTTCACAAGAAATACAAGGATGTGCTTGGTTTTAACGTACCTTTATTCTTTCACGAGTTATTTACAAGTTTCTGACCACTTATAAAATGTGTTCAATGTGCTGCCCATTGTGTTGGATTGTCAATGCAACCCTCTTCTCCCACTCTTCACACACTGATAGCAACACCGCAGGAGAAATGCCAGCACAGGCTTCCAGTATCCGTAGTTTCAGGTGCTGCACATCTCGTATCTTCACAGCATAAACAATTGCCTTCAGATGACCCCAAAAGATAAAAGTCTAAGGGGGTTAGATCGGGAGTCATTGGGGGCCATTCAACTGGCCCACGATGACCAATCAACTTTCCAGTAAACTGTTCATCTAGAAATGCTCGCACTGACACCCATAATGTGGTGATGCACCATCTTGCTGGAAAAACTCAGGGAACATGCCAACTTCAGTGCATAAAGAGGGAAACACATCATCATGTAGCAATTTCGCATATCCAGTGGCCTTTAGGTTTCCATTGATGAAGAATGGCCCCACTATCTTTGTACCCCATTTACCACACCATAACATCAGTTTTTGGGGTCCAACAGTCTTGGAGGGATCTATCCAATGTGGGTTAGTGTCAGACCAATAGCGGTGGTTTTGTTTGTTAACTTCACCATTCACATAAAAGTTTGCCTCATCACTGAACAAAATCTTCTGCGTAAACTGAGGGTCCTGTTCCAATTTTTGTTTTGCCCATTCTGCAAATTCAGTGCCGATATGGGTCATCCTCATTGAGATGCTACAGTAGTTGAGATGCTGCAGTAGCTGGAGTTTGTAAGGGTGCCATTTGTGAGTAGCTAATATCCGGTGAAGGGATTTTCGACTAATGCCACTGTCCAGTGACATGCGGCAAGTGCTATGCTGTGAGCTCTTGCTGAATGAAGCTAGGACAGCCACTGATGTTTCTTTATTAGTAACAGATTTCATGCGTCCACATTTTGGCAAATCCAACTCTGAACCAGTTTCACGAAACTTAGCAAGCAGTTTGCTAACTGTAGCATGGGAGATGGGTGATCTCATAGGGTGTCTTGCATTGAAATCTGCTACAATGACCCAGTTACTGCGTTCACCGGACATCAACACAATTTCTTCTCCTCATGTGTTAACCTCAATGACATGTCAATGGCTGTAAACAAAGAGAAACTTGTAAATAACTCATGAAAGAATAAAGTTACGTTAAAACCAAGCACATCATTGTTTTTCTTGTGAAATTTCCAATAAGTTGATGTGTCACATGACCCTCTTCCTATTCTAAAATTGGATTCAAAATGGCCGACTTCTAAATGGCCACCATGGTCATCACCCATCTAGAAAAAATTTCCCCCTCACATATACTAATGTGCCACAAACAGGAAGTTAATATCACCAACCATTCCCATTTTATTAAGGTGTATCCGTATAAATGGCCCACCCTGTAGTATATATGACCATCTTAAGTTGTTTCCACCGGAGTACCCCTTAAGGTATATGATTAGTTCAATATGATCAGTTTGACTGCAAAAAAAGAAATACATTTCTTATTTTTTTTGTAATAGATTATACCTATAAAATATGTAAATGATAACACCAACACTTATGAGAAATCTGATCTCATAAAATCTGGTTACATGCATGTAAGACAAACCATTACAACACCCTTGCCTCCACTCACCCCAAGAAATGGACTTGAAAGAATAAACAATCAGAATTAAAAACAGGTATAAAATTGGTAATTGGCGGTTAGTCACATAATTTATTTTTGGCTTAATACAGCTAAACAGGGGTAAAAATAAGTTAATAGTTAGATAGGGCTCCACATTAGGATTCTGGACGTTATTTTTATCCCCATAGTTCTTTCCAAGCTCCAAGATATGAGCCTTTTTCCTATTATGTAAAAGAGGCATTGAATGCCAGCTCATGTGACTCCCCACTCTCCACTTAATTTAAAGTCACTTAACCTGTCCCATCCATCAAAGAATTGGAGCATTTATCATCTGGGAGTCTTGACGTCTTAAGGACGCTGGGTGTACGCCCTGCGCCCGCTCCCCTGCTATGACGTGGGCTCACGAGCTGACCCCGCATCATAGCCTGGTAGTCCCAGGGCCTATCAGCCGCCAGGACCAGTGTCTAATGCCGGACATCACGGATCGTGGTGATTCCCAGCATTAAACCCCTTAGACGCATCTAAAGTAAAACTGCCCCCGGCAGCTCAGTCAGGCTGTTTAGGACCGCCACAGTTAAATCACAGCACCCCGAACAGCTGAGAGGATGGGGGGAAGGTCCCTTCTGGCCTCCTCGCCGTCCGATCGGTGATCTGCTGCTCCATGCCTGGCATACATTGAACAGTGTATGCAATCAGAAGATAGCATGTAATAGTCCCCTATGGGGACTTAAAAATTAACAATTAACTCCTTCTATACTAAAAGTTTATATTACCCCCCTTTTCCAAAATTCCATATTTTTTATATGTAAACATAAGAAAAATAAACATATTTGGTAGGACTAATAGCTATAGGGTTATCAGGTGAGCATATGGCGGCGTATGTAAAATTTAGTTTTATTTTTTTTTTAAACAAAGAGTCCACTAACTTGAAAAACAAGCCCACTATAAACACATAGGTAGAAACTGGTAATACATGGAGACATCATCCAATATATTATGCAGAAAAGATATACAGTGTTTTTGGGTAATGTGTAAAAATGATGTGATGAAGAGAAAAAAAAAGCACTATGAAAAAGAAATTATAAAGAATATATATATATATGTATATATATATATATATATATATATATATATATATATATATAAAAATATGTTTTTTTCCCAGAACTGCTCATTGTAAACACTTGACTTTAAAAGATCTAACTGGTTTGCCCCTGGTTTAACTCTATTGCTACAAAATTCTGTTTTGATTGGTGATAATAGGTTTTCTATTCCTAATGGTATACCTAACGTTTTTATTGTTAGAAGTCGATAAGTAAGCAGTATACATATCCCCAAGAACGACAAACTACACTGTAAAAAAAAATTAATTATGTGATAATTTAAATTAAAGCTTTAGTTTTCCATGTCACTACCTATTTAAGAAAAAAAAGGGGTTTGAATCTGGCCACTAAGCCTAATAGGCTGATACTTTCTTGTCTGTAGAGATCACTTCAGCAGTCTCCTCATTATCATCATGACAGTTGAGTACAGAATACAGTGAAAGTTGACACCTATACAATGGCTCAAATTCACATCTCTCACCTCACTACACCGCAAACTCTGAACAGGTCACAGAGAATGCCAGAGCTCCAGACTACAGTTCCTATAGTCTATATTACTGCTGTACAATATATGTTGAAATGGTGCTTAACCCCTTAAGGACGCAGGACGTAAATGTACGTCCTGGTGCGGTGGTACTTAACGCACCAGGACGTACATTTACGTCCTGTGCATAACCGCGGGCATCGGAGCGATGCCCGTGTCATGCGCGGCTGATCCCGGCTGCTGATCGCAGCCAGGGACCCGCCGGCAATGGCCGACGTCCGCGATCTCGCGGGCGTCCGCCATTAACCCCTCAGGTGCCGGGATCAATACAGATCCCGGCATCTACGGCAGTGCGCGATTTGAATGAATGATCGGATCGCCCGCAGAGATCAAGCAGACCAGAGCAGAAGATGACCGATAACACTGATCTGTTCTATGTCCTATACATAGAACAGATCAGTATTAGCAATCATGGTATTGCTATGAATAGTCCCCTATGGGGACTATTCAAGTGTAAAAAAAATGTAAAAAAAATGTAAAAGTTAAAGTAAAAAAAAAGTGAAAAATCCCCTCCCACAATAAAAAAGTAAAACGTCTGTTTTTTCCTATTTTACCCCCAAAAAGCGTAAAAAATAAATTTTATAGACATATTTGGTATCGACGCGTGCGTAATTCTCCGAACTATTAAAATAAAATGTTAATGATCCCGTACGGTGAACGTCGTGAACGAAAAAAAAAAAAAGAGTCAAAAATTGCTACTTTAATACATTTTATTAAAAAAAATAAAAAATGTATTAAAAGATTTTTATATGCAAATGTGGTATCAAAAAAAGTACAGATCATGGGGCAAAAAATTAGCCCCCATACCGCCGCTTATACGGGAAAAATAAAAAAGTTAGAGGTCATCAAAATAAAGGGATTATAAACGTACTAATTTGGTTAAAAAGTTTGTGATTTTTTTTAAGCGCAATAATAGAAAACAATAATAGAAAAGTATGTAATAATGGGTATCATTTTAATCGTATTGACCCTCAGAATAAAGAACACACATCATTTTTACCATAAATTGTACGGCGTGAAAACTAAACCTTCCAAAATTAGCAAAATTGCGTTTTTCGTTTTAATTTCCCCACAAAAATAGTGTTTTTTGGTTGCGTCATACATTTTATGATATAATGAGTTATGTCATTACAAAGGACAACTGGTCGCGCAAAAAACAAGCCCTCATACTAGTCTGTGGATGAAAATATAAAAGAGTTATGATTTTTAGAAGGCGAGGAGGAAAAAATGAAAACGTAAAAATTAAATTGTCTGAGTCCTTAAGGCCAAAATGAGCTGAGTCCTTAAGGGGTTAAAGCAGATATTGCACAATAGCTGCCCCCAAAATCCAATACAGAAAATAAATTAAAAATACAATAAGATAATAGAAGCCAATAAGAACAAACAAATATGTATCAGTCTCTTTTTTTTTTTTTTATTTAGTAAAAAAAAATTATATAGTTCATACTTCCCTGTTAAATCTAGGTACTTTTGATGTGCCATTTCAAGGGTTGCTTTGACTAGATATAGCTTGCACAAATAATTATATTTTAATGTGGATATTACTAATGTGCCTGAGTAATGTTCTACTAATAATGTCCATAAAAGGATTAACGTAACCTATAAACCTTATATCAGAAATCAACACAATAAATCCCCACAAAAAGGGGAGGCAGGATTTCCTACTAAGAACAATTTACTTAAAAAGAGCCCGGGGCACTAAATTCCCTTATTTCCCTTAATTCCCTCTAAAACCAAGCTTTTATTGCTTATCTATTAAAATATAACAGGTGACCAAACAAAAGGTTAAAAGAATAGTGTTGTAACTGTGTTTTGTGGTGTTTCACTTTTAAGGATTGGAATAACGTCCGCCTAAGCAAATTTTTGTGCGACTTTTGGCTGTAAGCAAAAGTGAACAAAAGAGCTTACCAAAGCAAATTTCAGTTTTCACTTTGCAGTGGTCAGGGATTTATCAAGTGCAAAATTTGCACAAAAAGTCGCAACCACCTCCAAATCAGTGTAAATGTAAGCAAGCCTGGAGCTGGCTTACAAAACTTGCTTTGGGGAGCCGGATTTCATATTTCCCACTGGGAGCCAAGACCACGGCTCTGGCGGGAAATATGAAATCAAAGCTGTACAAAGGAGCCCGGGATGGCATCACTGTGCAGCCGCCCGGTCTCCGTGTTTACCCCTAGCCCACGGTCATCTCCCACCGACCCCCACCCTCTCATTTCCCCCTGGTCATCTCTCCCCCCTACTCCCGCTCATTCATCTCCCCCCCGCTTATCTTTCCTCCGCTGCTGGTCAGCTTCATTTTGCCACCTGTACATCTCCCAATCCGCCGCTTGCTGTTACAGTACTACAACTCCCAGCATGTCCTTTCAGTGAGGAGATGCTGAGAGTTGTAGTTGCAGTAGTGAGCGGGCCGGTGGTCGATGCAGGCCAGTCGGCTCCCCAGAATATGAAACTACAGCGTAATCTCATACTTCCTGGTCTGAGCTGTGATTGGCTGGTCGGTCTTGGCCAATTACAGCTCAGACCGGGAAGTATGAGATTACACTGTAATTTCATATTCCGGGGAGCCAGCCGTCCTGCATCTACCACCGGCCCGCTCACTGCTGCAACTACAACTCCCAGCATGTCCTCACTGAAAGGACATGCTGGGAGTTGTAGTCTTGTAACAGCAAGCGGCAGGGTGGGAGATGTACACGCTGCAAGATGAAGCTGACCAGCAGCGGAAGATAGATAAGCGGCGGAGGAAAGATAAGCGGGGGTTGTGGGAGATTACCGGGCAGGGGGGAGACAAGCGGGAGGGTGGGGGGAGACGAGCTGGAGGGGGGGGGGAGAAGAGCTGGAGGGGGGGATGAGCTGGAGGGGGGGATGAGCTGGAGGGGGAAGATGAGCTGGAGGGGGAAGATGAGCTGGAGGGGGAAGATGAGCTGGAGGGGGAAGATGAGCTGGAGGGGGAAGATGAGCTGGAGGGGGAAGATGAGCTGGAGGGGGGAGATGAGCTGGAGGGGGAAGATGAGCTGGAGGGGGGGAGATGAGCTGGAGGGGGGGAGATGAGCTGGAGGGGGGGAGATGAGCTGGAGGGGGGGGAGATGAGCTGGAGGGGGGGGGAGATGAGCTGGAGGGGGGAGATGAGCTGGAGGGGGGGGGAGATGAGCTGGAGGGGGGGGAGATGAGCTGGAGGGGGGGGAGATGAGCTGGATGGGGGGGAGATGAGCTGGATGGGGGGGGGAGATGAGCTGGATGGGGGAGATGAGCTGGAGGGCAGGGACACAGGGATGCCCCCGTTAACTCTCTGCGGCCCCGCGTTAAGTTTAAAAACACAGGGGCCGTCGGGAGACAGCGCACGCCGGGATGTCACTGACGTCCCGTGCGTGCGCCCATAGCAACGGAGGCGCAGAAGACCGGAGCATCGAGGAGGAGGAAGACGCGCGCTGGCCAGCTTGGTAAGTGACCGGCGGAATGTCATCTTCGGTGTTCGTCATCACCATCGCTTCTCCGGTGGCCGGACCGGAGGAGCGGTGGTCGGAGCACTGAAGTGGGGCAGTACACAGGCATACAGCCTACAGCCATACACTGTATATGGCTGGAGGCTGTATGTCTGTGGGGAACACTGCCAGCCTAATGTGTGGGAACACTGCCAGCCTAATGTGGGGTGAACACTGCTACCCCTAATGTGGGGGGAACACTGACAGCCTAATGTGGGGGGACACTGCTGCACCTAATGTGGGGGGAACTCTGTTGCACCTAATGTGGGGGGAACTCTGTTGCACCTAATGTGGGGGGAACTCTGTTGCACCTAATGTGGGGGGAACTCTGCTGCACCTAATGTGGGGGGGGGGAACTCGGCTGCACCTAATGTGGGGGGGGGAACTCTGCTGCACCTAATGTGGGGGGGGGGGAACTCTGCTGCACCTAATGTGGGGGGGGGGACTCTGCTGCACCTAATGCGGGGGGGGGGACTCTGCTGCACCTAATGCGGGGGGGGGAACTCTGCTGCACCTAATGTGGGGGGAACTCTGCTGCACCTAATGTGGGGGGAACTCTGCTGCACCTAATGTGGGGGGAACACTGCTGCACCTAATGTGGGGGGAACACTGCTGCACCTAATGTGGGGGTAACACTGCTGCACCTAATGTGGGGGGAACAATGCTGCACCTAATGTGGGGGGAACAATGCTGCACCTAATGTGGGGGGGGGGAAACACTGCTGCACCTAATGTGGGGGGGGGGGGGCCTCGTATCGACGTTCACTCACGTCCCGCTCCCAGAATTTAAGGGCCAGAGTTACTACATCCTCATGCCGGCCCTAGAGCGGGACGTGCGGGGCCATCTGGGGGGGGGGCTCCATGTGTATTTTGCTTGGGGGGCCCCCAAATTCCTTCAAACGTCCCTCTAAACTTTCAGCTCATACAAGGAGAAGACTGATCAGAGATGCAGGCAAGAGGCCCATGATCACTCTGCAAAGATCTAGGTGGGAGAAACAATCAGGACAACAATCAGTCGTATATTGCACAAATCTGGCCTTTATGGAATAGTAGCAAGTAGAAAGCCATTTCTTAAAGATATCCATAAAAAGTGTCATTTAAAGTTTAGCATAAGCCACCTGAGAGACACACCAAACATGTGGAAGAAGGTGCTCTGGTCAGATGAAACCAAAATCGAACTTTTTGGCAACAATGCAAAACGTTATGTTTGGCGTAAAAGCAACACAGCTCATCACCCTGAACACACCATCCCCACTGTCAAACATGGTGGTGGCAGCATCATGGTTTGGGCCTTTTCTTCAGCAGGGACAGGGAAGATGGTTAAAATTGATGGGAAGATGGATGGAGCCAAATACAGGAGCATTCTGGAAGAAAACCTGATGGAGTCTGCAAAAGACCTGAGACTGGGATGGAGATTTGTCTTCCAACAAGACAATGATCCAAAACATAAAGCAAAATCTACAATGGAATGGTTCACAAATATACATATCCAGGTGTTAGAATGGCCAAGTCAAAGTCCAGACCTGAATCCAATGGAGAATCTGTGGAAAGAACTGAAAACTGCTGTTCACAAACGCTCTCCATCCAACCTCAGAGCTCCAGCTGTTTTGCAAGGAGGAATGGGCAAAAATTTCAGTCTCTCGATGTGCAAAACTGATAGAGACATACCCTAAGCGACTTACAGCTGTAATCGCAGCAAAGGGTGGCGCTACAAAGTATTAACTTAAGGGGGCTGAATAATTTTGCACGCCCAATTGTTAAAAAAGTTTGAAATATCCAATAAATTCCGTTCCACTTCATGATTGTGTCCCACTTGATGTTGATTCTTCACAAAAAATTACAATTTTACATCTTTATGTTTAAAGTCTGAAATGTGGCAAAAGGTCAAAAAGTTCATACTTTCACTATGCACTATATAGTAAGGATTCCTCCTTGGGGATTAGATCCGGGATCGTCCTGGACACTGCCACGGGACACATTTCCACTCAAAAAACCAGCAGACAACGGTTATACATGCAAGCCTGGCACCTTGCCAGCTTTATTTAGACAGGTTGCAGGTAAAACAAAACATAACTTAGGAACAAACCAAAGTCCTAGACCGTCTGGTCACTGACTACACATGTAAGCATGCCCTGACTACTATCTGGTGAGCTACCCTCAGCCAGCATAAAACATGTGCCCCTGCAACCTGTTACTCACAGTTCACACCACTTCTTCACTTCTTGGACCGCTCACAGTTCACTGTGTGTTTCCTCAACAGGGTCCGTGTGTCTCCCCCTACAGCGACATGCTGTTACCCAGGGAGAGCCCCAACTATTCTGTTTCTTTTCCTTTTCAACCCACTTTTCCTTCCTGATACCTCATTAATCAGGCCACAGGTGGAGCATTCTGCAGAGATAGCAAGGGAAATACACCCTTTCCTTGCCACACTGCCACAATATATATATATATATGTATATATATATATATATACTGTTTGGGATTTAACTGTTGTAGTGCCAGTTCTACTCTCTACTTGGCACATTATATATATATATATATATATATATATATATATATATTGCACTTTTTTTTTCCGCTGCAACTTGAGGTGGGGTGACAAAGGGGGAGATTTATCAAACCCTGTGCAAAGGAAAAGTTGCCCAGTTGCCCATAGCAGCCAATCAGATTGCTTCATTCATTTTGCAGAGGCCTTGTTAAAAATGAAATAAGCAATATGATTGGTTGCTATGGGCAACTCAGCAACTTTTCCTCTGTACAGATTTTGATAAATCTCCCCCAAAGTGGTATTCAAAAGTGATTTATTGTTTTTTGCTTATGTAAGCCAAATTTATCAACCCCCTGTGATAGTAGGATAAATATGTCACACATAAGCAAAACCAAAGCAAAAAAAAATGCCTACAGAACTCGCTTACCAAAGCAACGATGATAAATCTCCCCAAATAGTGTGTAGTTTATCACAACTGAGTCTGCAGTACTCATTCGGGGACATTTATCATCGTTGCTTTGGTAAGCAAGTTCTGTAGGCATTTTTTTTTTTTGCTTTGGTTTTGCTTATGTGGGACATATTTATCCTACTATCACAGGGGGTTGATAAATTTGGCTTACATAACTGTGGTAACTGCCTTGGGGTGTAGTGTAGTTGGGGTGTTGCTTCGGTATCTGAGGGGTTAATTTAACCCTTGTCACTCGTGACGCCAGGGTGAGGGTTAATACGCTGAGGTAAATCTTCGGCCTATCGCCAACCTTCCCAGAAACAATAGGTGCGTGCTTAAATGAATGAAGGTCCACAATAGAGATGAACTTGAACTTGCATAAACTTTACTGAGGTACTTGCGGTACATCCAATTAACAGCAACAGTCTTAGCGTTACAGTCTCTATACAGCACGGCAGTGATTGACAGATGCTGAGGACCATTGACTTATCCAAAGGATTATTAGAATTAGGATTGGTGCAGGGATCCGTCCGGATTTAGGGGTCTATTTAGGTCCGGTGATCTTGCGTAGTTAACAGGGATTGAGATAACTCACAGTTTTGTAAAGATGGCTGTTGCCGCAAGGCTTGGGCCTAGTCACTGCTGATGACAGCTGCGCAGATCCTCCTTCATCAGCAGCCCACGAGGAAAAGAGAGAGAGTAATGGCCGCCGCTCCCTTATATGGGCAGGGCCGTTTTGGATTGGTCCGTGTCAGCTGTCACTCACCGTTACAATGCAATGCATGTTTTTTATTTTTGAAATTTCACTTTTTTCTCCTCATCTTCTCAAAATCATAACGCTTTCAATTTTCCACCTTACATATAAGGCCTTGTTTTTTGCACCACCAATTTTATGACATCAATAATTTCACCACAAGATCTATGCCTCCAGCTGTTGCCAAACTACAACTCCCATCATGGGAGTTGTAGTTTAGCAACAGCTGGAGGCATCTCAGGAATATGAAACTACACTGTAATATCATATTTCCTGGGCGGTGCCATGATTGGCCAGTTGGTCACGGCACCACCCGGGAAATATGAAATTACAGTGTAGTTTAGTATTTCTGGGAGCCGGCCGGCTCCGCTGCCCCAGACCCTCATCCCCCCCCCCTCAGAACATGTCCCCCACCGCTTCCCCCCTCTGCTCATCTGCTCGTGTCCCCCGCCGCTCTCCCGCCCTCCCCCTCCGCTCATGTCCCCCTCTGCTCTCCATATTTCCCACCCTCCAGCTACCTTAGCTGTTACAGGATTACAAATCCCAGAATGCCCTTTCAGTGAGCACATGCTGGGAGTTGTAGTTGCAACCACTGGTAGTTGCGGGCAGAAGTGTGGCCGAGGAGCGGAACCGGCCGTCTCCCAGATATATGAAACTACACTGTAATTTCATATTTCCCGACCTGGGCTGTGTTTGGCTGGTCGGTCTCGGCCAATCACAGCCCTGGCTGGGAAATATGAAATTACAGTGCAGTTTCATATCCCTGGGAGTCTCCCCTCCTCGGTCGGCTCCACTCCGCGGTCACCCACGGTCACCCACCCGCAACTATCAGCCATTGCAACTACAACCCCCAGCATGTCCTCACTGAGAGGACATGCTGGGAGTTGTTGTCTCAACGGTTAGCGCGCTGGTGGTAGTTGCGGGCAGGGGGCTGAGGAGCAAAGCCGGTCGGCTCCCAGGGATATTAAACTACACTGTAATTTCATATTTCCCGGCCTGGGCTGTGATTGGCCGAGACCGACCAGCCAATTACATCCCAGGGAAATATGAAATTACACTGTAGTTTAATATTTCTGGGAGCCTGCCGACTCCGCTGCCTCGGCCGCTCATCTGTCCCCCGCCACCGCCGCTCATCTAACCCCCGCCGCTCATCTGTCCCCTGCCGCCACTGCCCATCTCTCCCCCGCCACCCATCTCTTCTATGCCGCCTCCGGGGGAAGATGAGCAGCGGCAGGGGGGAGATGAGCTGTGGCGGGGGGGGGAGATAAGCGGTGGCGTGGGAAATGAGCAGCGGTGGTGACATTTTAAGTTTCCTCACGTACGGGAGTTTTGTCTCTAGAGCAGTGATGTTTTGCGGCTGTCGCTGGGCAACTTGGGCTCTAGGAAACTTCAGACGGGCCCAGACATGTACTGGCTTAAGCAGGGGGACACGTCTGGCACTGCATGATTTGAGTCCCTGGCAGCGTAGTGTGTTACTGATGGTAGCCTTTGTTACTTTGGTCCCAGCTCTGTGCAGGTCATTCACTAGGTCCATTGTGTGTTGTGATCATTTTTACACCACAGGGTGAGACCTGTGCGTAGCCCAGATCGAGGGAAATTATCAGTGGTCTTGTTTGTGTTCCATTTTCTAATAATTGCTCCCACAGTTGATTTCTTCACACCAAGCTGCTTGCCTATTGCAGATTCAGTCTTCTTAGCCTGGTGCAGGTCTACAATTTTGTTTCTGGTGTCCTTCGACAGCTTTTTGGTCTTGGCTATAGTGGAGTTTGGAGTGTGACTGGTTGAGGTTTTGGACAGGTGTCTTTTATACTGATAACATGTTCAAACAGGTGCCATTAATACAGGTAAAGAGTGGAGGACAGAGGAGACCCTTGAAGAAGAAGTTACAGGTCTGTGAGAGCCAGAAATCTTGCTTGTTTGTATGTGACCAAATACTTATCCACTTTTTAAGTAGGAGTACTTGCACAATTGATGGCTGACTAAATACTTTTTTGCCCCACTGTATATATCTATATATCCTAATAAGCCTTTTTAGCCAGACTCTATATTAGGTTTACAATCTTTAACCTATTAATGATAACTGATATATATATATATATATATATATATATTTATATATATATATATATATATATATATATATATATATATATATATATATATCTGTAATGAGGGGCTTTTAGCTGCATTGTGGCCTTGAGGACACAGTCAATTTTCAACTCTGCATTTTAATTTATTATCCTTGCATTTAGTAATCAGAATTATTTAATTTTTTAATCCACAGAACCATGGGAGGGCTTGTTTTTATACTACCAGTTGTACTTTGTAATGACACCTTTCATTTTACCATAAAATGTATGGCGCAAACAAAATATTATTTGGGGGGAGGGGATATAAATAAAACATTCAATTATGGAGGGTTTTTGCTTTTACACGGTGCCCTTTTACTATGAAACAGAAATATTGGGGGTTACTTACTAATGTGATCCCAACGCTTTTTTCTCTGGTTTTGCACCCAAATTGTGTTGCACATTTTGTGCACCAGAATTTGTGACAAAAAAAAACCCAAAAATCTAAATTTTCCAAGGAAAACTCAAAAGGGTGTGTGGCCTCTTTGGGAAAGGGGCGTGGTCATGACAAAAGTGTGTGATTCCAACAATTGGAAAAAATCCCAACATATTTACTTATGTTCCCACATAAAAAGTGATGGATTTGAGCTCTGAAAAACCCGACAGTTCAGAGCAGTTGTAAAGAAAAGCAAAACGTAGAGAAAAGTGCAAAACATAGAGAAACATTAGTAAATACCATCAGAAAATACCTGTTGGGAATCAAAACCAACAAAGAAAACTACACTCCACTCTTAGATCTCCACACACAACACAACGGCAGTGACAGTCCGACCAGGACCTGCTCTGTATCTGCAGAATGCTGAATGTCACATTCATGTGTCCTGTACATGACAAACAAACTGTCCTTCCTATATGTAGGCTCCAGTAAAATCAACAATTGCTAAATTATAAGTTAGGTGTTCACAAAAACCAACACTTAAATATAGAACCTATAAGTGTGTAGAACACACCAGCATGTGACAACCCCAAGAAGTAAAGCTGACTATGGTGTATGATTAAAAATATTTTATTAAATAATTAATAGGGTATGCATACAAAATCAATATATGCATATAAATAATATTTTTATACTATATTTATTTCCTTACCTGTTCTCCTAGTCAGGACTCTCCACCCCAGTATCCCCTTTCTTTTAATCTATATATTTAAATTTTTTTTTATAAAATATTATTTATATGTATAGATTGATTTTGTATGCATACCCTATTAATTATTTAATAAAATATTTTTAACCATGCAGCGTATTCGGTTTTACTTCTTGGGGTTGTCACATTCTGGTGTGTTCTACACACCTATAGGTTCTATATGACCTGTACATGAGCAGAAGAGCAATGATTGTGGCTGAAGGACCTGTTGAGCTGAGCAGCTTGGAGAAAACTGCCTAGGAGGGAGCCTAGTGAATTCTTGCATATTATTCCTGCATAATACTACAGGCCTTAAAATATGAGGACGGGATATGAGGTCAATAGCTTCCTCTGTTGCTTTTCCTACCCAGCAAGGATTAGGAAGGAATAACCGAGCAACGCCGGGTACTCAGCTAGTAAGGAATATTGATAGAATGTAATTTTCTCTACACATTACAAACATTCTTCAGTGTACATTATACAGACACACCAGGCTTTAACTGGAAAGGCTACTACTTGTGTGTAGACAGAGGATTGGAAACTATGGATATGGAAACCAGGCTGGCTGGCTGTCAGGTTGGTGATGCTAGAAGTAAGGTAGTAGTCTATGTGTAGAGTGGTGATGGTGGTTGTACTATAACAGTTCCACTTACCACTATTTCAATTGAAGCGGCCATTCACTAAATTGGACTCCAAAAGCTTTAGCGTTACTGAGTTGCAGGTCCAGAATACAGCAAACAGTTCAGTTGATGCAGATTGAAGAGTAGACACTTGAATTACACTAGAACAGCTAGTGAGCTACTTAACTAGTGAGATTCCACTGCCGCAGTCTTAAAATAAATCAACCTGTTGGTACTGACAGGTAGTGCAGGTGACACTGATGACAACGGTACTTACCTTGTCCCTTTCCATGCAGGGGATCTCTGGTAATCTTGTCCGATAGCATCAGCTACGAGCACTCGGCTTGGGGCATTGGCGGAGCTTAGTGACGTCACTGCTGCTGCTCGCTGCTCGGTCCCGCTGCTAGAGAACAGCAGCGATGACGTCACTAAGCTCCGCCCATGCCCCAGGCCGGGCCCGGACCTAAAGTTAACAGACAAGATTACAGGAGATCCCCTGCACGGAACGGGACAAGGCAAGTACCGTTGTCATCAGTGTCACCTTCACTACTTGTCGGTACCGACAGGTTAGCGCAGGTAACAGTGGTGAAAGATTTTCTTTAAGGAATTATGTGACTTGTAGTACTTCTTAGTAACTTTAACTTTAGACTTGAGACGGACCAACTTTAGACAGACTTGATTAGTGACTGACTAGACTGAAGATCTGACTTTGTGCTGACTGGTCTTGTAAAGGATTTGACTTGTGCTAGACTTGACTAAGGACAGACTTGACTATTGACTGTCTTTGGTCAGCTTAGTTTCTCCTTTTATACACGATCAGACTAAGAGGCTTTTTGCCTCCGGGATCAATAAATCTTGCATGACCTCTGTTGGAATCTGTTTTGTCCATTTCACTTTTCAGAGTTCACCTAACTACAGATGGGTAACTGCCTTCCTATTCTGGCAGTGTAAGACAAAACGGGGAGCATGGAACTGGTGACAAATCTTTCATGCCACTAAGGCACTTCAACGGGCCTCCACTGAGGAGGCCTGTTGCAGTGCCTGGACGACACAAAATGATTTGTGCCAGTTCCACACTCAACGTTATGTTAGTTGTTCTTACGGCTGTCCACATCATCCATCTTTAGACTGGGATGGTCTGGCTTAACAGAGTACTAGAGGATCCTAAGGAGAGATCAAGGTTCTAACATACCAGCTGTGACAATAGAGTTTATGTCCTACACGTGACATAATAACAACCTGGCATGTGATGTAATGAAAAGCAGTCATGCACATGTTTGGTGTAGGTGTAAAGTGAGTGGGGAGAAATTATGAAGCCAGTATGTCTGGCTTCATGTGTCAAAAAATCACAAAAAAAATACAAAACCTTTATGCTGCCTTCTTGGGCTTAGTGTAATGTGAGTGGCTTCCCATACATACCAGATTAAGGGGGGTTCACACTAAGTTTCCACTGTACGGCTGCCGGATTCGGTTGGGGGAAGCAAAAACTGGGTGCTCCCGTATCTCAGCCGGACCTGGCCCATATCTAATGCATTTCAATGAGCCAACAGGAGTCAAACGGTGACTCCGGTCGGCACATTTCTTCCCGTATCTGGTTTTCTGACCGGACCTAAAACCATGGCATACACCTGCATCTCTGAAGCAAACCAGAAGCCAGTGCAATATTACTTAAGACTGGTGTGTTATATGCCAGTCTTTGTAAATTACCACCATATATTTTCCCCTGGGTGGGCCTAGCCTAACACTGCATCATCACTGCCCTTAAAGGGGTACTCCGGTGGAAAACAATTTTGTTTCTAATCAACTGGTGCCAGAAAGTTAAACAGATTTGTGAATTTCTACTTTATAACATTTTTTAATCCTTCCAGTAATTATCAGCTGCTGTATACTAGAGAGGAAGTTGTATAGTTCTTTTCAGTCTGACCACAGTGCTCTCTGCTGACACCTCTGTCCATGTCAGGAACTGTCCAGAGCAGGATAGGTTTGCTATGGAGATTTGTTCCTGCTCTGGACAGTTCCTGACATGGACAGGGTGTCAGCAGAGAGCACTGTGGTCAGACAGAAAAGAAGTTCCTGTGTAGCATACAGCATCTGATAAGTACTGGATGGATTACGATTTTTAACTAGAAGTAATTTACAATTCTGTTTAACTTTTTGGCACCAGTTAATTAAAAACATTTTTTTTCCGGAGTACCCCTTTAAGCTTTACTTATATAGAAAACTATAGAACCTTTAGAAAGGCAGCTGCACATTATGCAACTATATCCTTTAGTTTTTGGACCGAGTAGGGTTATTTAGGACAATCTCTGCCAGTGTCATTGGGATACCTCATTGCATGTATAGAATGTATGAATGATTTCAATTCAATAAGAGAATCCACCGTCAAGATTCTGATCCGCCCAAGGGCCCCAGATTTCACCTAAATGAATAGTATCCAGTAGCAGAAGCAGCTGAAAGAGTTAAAATCTTGCCGTTTTAATCCAGCCAAGGTTACTACAGCAATAAGTCACACATAGTAATTGGATGATAAAATGCCACATGAGCTAACATGAGATTTATAAGCGCTTGCTTTATATTGCAGCTCCTGATAAACTGTGCTCATATTTTAGTGCAGAGAAGCAGGGGAAGAAGCATTTACAGCTGGTTATCATGTGGGGATCAGATTACATTATCATAGCCATTTTGCCAGGCGGCAGTCAAATGAACTTTTTCAAAAACAGCATGTTTAACTTTAGAACCATGGACGTTCTTACTTTAAATACAAATTTCTGGATATAAACTATACCTGCCTGCTGTCGTAATACGATCACCTCAATACAATAAATAATAATAAAAAAATGATTATTATAACTGATTATTTATAATGAAAAATCTGATGGGAATTCGTCTCTTCAATGCTAATATGATCGCTTTCGTTTTTTGTTAAACATTGCAAATGAAACCATGTGCATGAACAGTAAATCTTTCTGCAGACCAGCAGGGGGCAGCGTTTTTTCAGCTATTTAAGAACTAAAAGCTCAGTGAACAAGAAGAGAAAATGTTGATCCTAATTGGAGCAGACAGAGGGATCCTCTATAATCCATCAACATCCTTTTCAAATTATGATTCTTAGGTGGGTGGTGTCTGAAATGCCAGTGCAGGCTTCTCTGTAATAGAGCCAAACAATTGTCAATTCTCTCTGCTGAATACACACTTGCTCTAAGACAGGCATCTGCACATGTGAGGCTTTCATTCCTTTTCTAATTTGTTAATGGACAATAGTAGATGGGGACAATGTCCTATATCAATACAGTTCCCTATCAGCAGCTTTTTTTTATTTTTGGTGGTTTCAAACAATACATTTACATGAAGCAGTGAAATTATTTATAAAACAGAGTATATAATAAAGGTACAGTGGTCCCGCAACATACGATGGTAATCCGTTCCAAACAGACCATCGTTTGTTGAAACCATCGCATGTTGAGGGATCCGTGCAATGTAAAGTATAGGACAGTGGTCTACAACCTGCAGACCTCCAGATGTAGCAAAACTACAACACCCAGCATGCCCGGACAGCCGTTGGCTGTCCGGGCATGCTGGTTGTTGTAGTTTTGCAACATCTGGAGGTCCGCTGGTTGTAGACCACTGTTAGAGGAAGTTGTACTCACCTGTCCCCGCCGCTCCGGACCGTCACCACTGCACTGGATGTCGCCGTCCATCGCTGTCGCCACATCCCCGAGGTGTCCCCGACGCTCCTGCAAGGCCTCTGCTTCCCTGGCATCCGCGCTTTCCGTCGCCGCCATCACGTCGCTACGCAAGCCGCTACTATTGGATAATGGGACGGCGTGCACAGCGACGTGATGACGTCGATGGAGAGCGCCGACGATGCAGGGGATCCTGAAGAGGACGCGCCGGAGCCCAGAGGACAGGTAAGTGATCATCACCAGACCACACGGGGCACCGTAAACGGCTATCCGGTGGCAGCTGAAGAAGTCAGCGCTGCCGGATAGCCGTTTATGCGATGGCCCCGACATACAAAAGCATCGTATGTTGATGCTGCCTTCAACATGCGATGGCCTCTGAGAGGCCATCGCATGTTGAAATTATCGTATGTCGGGGGCGGGGCCATCGTAGGTCGAGGGGTCACTGTATTGTAGTACTGGTTCTGCATGTCTCAATGCATATGGTGCTTGTGTATATAAAATCACCTGCCTTTGAATTCCTATCCAAGGTAAATGAAGAAATGGAGCACCGCTGGTCACAAAGCAAGGCATGAAGGCTTATTTACAGGGTGGATATCATTGTGGCAAAAATTATACGTTCTAATAATGCAAAGCAAAATAGTTTACATTTTCCCTATGGGGACTATTAGGCTAGGTTCAGACTACGGAATCTCCAGGCAGAAAATTTCCGCCCCGGAGATTCCGAGTGCAGCCACCGCTGACTGAATCAGACACCGTGCAGACACTGCAGTCTCCAATAGACTGCAATGTGTTCCGCGAGTATTTCCGCCTGAAGAACAACGCCATTCTTCAGACGGAAATTTCCAAGCGGATTTTCCATTCACAAATTCCGCTTCATAAATTCACTACACTATACATTTTAGCAAGCGGAATTTCCACCTGCAATTTCAAAGCAGAATTGCAGACGGAAATTCCGTAGTCCCAACCTAGCCTTAAAGTGTAAAAAAAAAAAAAGTAAAAAAATTGGAAAGATTCCCGTCCATTTTTCCCATTTTATCCCCAAACAGCGTAAAAATGTATTTTATTTACACAGCTTTCTTATACCATTCATGAAAATATTAGGAATGGCAATGGTGAGGTCATATGGGGCTTGTATTCCATCTGATGTTTGGCCCCAGGAGGTGCAGGGCTACAGCATCAAATTATATCTGTGTAGAGAAAAGTGGGGAAAAAAAACATAAAGTTGAAACCATCATGGTGTAGCAAACAATATGCCTTGGGTATAAAAGCTACTATTTGACACAATATAGATGTAAAATGTGTACCTGCCGCTGTAACCCCTTAACGACATCAGAATTAAATGTACGTCATTGGTGCGGAGGTAATTAACACACCATGACATACATTTACGTCATGAACATGACCGCGAGCACCTGACTGGTGCTCGTGTCATGCACGGCAGGTCCCGGCTGCTATCAGTAGCCGGGGACCCACCGGTAATGGTGGACATCAGCGATGGCACACGGATCCGATCATCTGTTATGGTGGACAGAAGTCTCCTCAGCTGCCTCCGGCCGTCTCCCGGGCTCTTCTGCTCTGGTCTGAGATAGAGCAGACCAGAGTAGAAGATGACCGATAATACTGATCAGTGCTATGCTCTATGCATAACACTGAACAGTATTAGCAATCAAACAATTGCTATAAATAGTTCCCTATGAGGACTATTAAAGTGTAAAAAAAAAAGTTAAATTAAAAAAAAAAAAAGTTTAAGAAATATGAAAAATCCCCCCGCCCCAATAAAAAGGTAAAACATAAATTTCCCCCCCAAAAGCATAAAAAAATTTTTATAAACATATTTGGTATTGCGGTGTGCGTAAATATCCGAACTATCAAAATATAATGTTAATTATCCCATATGGTGAACGGTGTAAAGGTTAAAAAAAATTATAATAAAAAGTCCAAAATTGCAAAAAAATTTTACAAAAAATGTATTAAAAGTTTTATATATACAACTGTGGTATCAATAAAAAGTAAAGATCGTGGCACAAAAAATGAGCCCTCATACTGCCTCTTATACAAAAAAATTTAAACGTTATAGGTCGTCAAAATAGATGGATTTTAAATGTACTAATTTGGTTAAACAGTTTGAGATTTTTTTTAAGCGGTACAATTATAGAAAAGTATGTAATCATGGGGATAATTTTAATCGTAGTGACCCACAGAATAAAGGAAATAGGTATTTTTCATGTAAATTGTACAGCGTGAAAATAAAACCTTCCAAAATTAGCAAAATTCCGTTTTTCTTTTAAATTTTGCCACACAAATAGTGTTTTTTGGGGGTTTTGTTTTTCTTTTTATGGCAAAATGAGTGGTCATTACAAAGGACAACTGTTCATATTTGTCTGTAGAGGAAAATATAAAAGAGTTATGATTTTTAGAAGGCGAGGAGGAAAAAACAAAAAAATGCAAACATAAAATTGGCCTGGTCCTTAAGGCCAAAATGGGCTTGGTCCTTAAGGGGTTAAAAAAAACTTTGATATGTCATAGAGACATTTTAAAAGTTTTGATCAGTCGGGGTCTTAGGGGGAGATTCATCAAGCTGTTCCCGTCATTATTCTTGCTGTGAATGGGCGCATCTGTGCGTTTTTTTTTTATTTTGCGCCTTTTTTTGCGCCTTTTTCTTATATGCCATTTTAGCAAAAATGACTGAGAGAAGGGAAATTCCATTTTGACTTAGGCCGTGGAAGATATTTACTATATGCACCTTTTTAAATAAAGTGCATTATTCGGCGCATATCATTAAAAAAATGCGCAAATATAGACCAGGGTAGAGGCAACCTTTTGAAAACGTCGCCAGAATCCTCCCACAGTTTAGTCCCTTGCTACGTGCTATTAAGACCTGTTCTAACAACCCACCATTTTAACACTTCTGCTTACAGACTCCCACAGCCGGGACTACTACTTCTCCCATCATGGAAAAGACTTGTTTCTATGATGGGAGTAGTAATTCCCTGGCTGCCGGAGTCTGCAGACAGCTGGGGAGGCTACATTAGTGTTTGTACTACAACCCTCATCATGGAGCAGATTCTGTTCCATGATGGGGGTTGTAGTACAGGGGCTGAGGGATTGATCGCACTAGGTTTCACTTCTGAGACCCGATCTGATCAGACATTATTAAGCAGGGAATCGGGCAGCATGGTCCACAACCCTGTGATCACGATGTATTTTTTACTTTCACTTTCAAATTCCCCGCGGGGATCTCTGAATGGCCGGAACTGAGGAGCCAATCAGGGCTCCCTGCGGGGTATTTAAAAATAAACGATGTGAGGGGACATATGTATATTAAAAGTGTTGTGGGGGGCATATATCTAGCCCCCCAGCGCACTAATAAAAATATGACCCCCGCCAGCGCATTAATAAAAATATGACCCCGCCAAGCGCATATAAATGTATATATCTATACCCCCGCCAGCGCATAATATGACCCCGCCAGCACATATAAATGTACATATCTATACCCCCCGCCAGCGCATAATATGACCCCGCCAGTGCATATAAATGTATATATCTATACCCCCGCCAGCGCATAATGTGACACCACCAGCGCAATTGTCCTAATTTTCTATTGCAGCGCTATAGGTGACAAGTGCATCTATCAGATCGCATCCAGCAGCCGCCGGACAGATGATCCTGATAGATATACTGTTCATTCATAGCGCAGCAGCTGAATATGTATATAGATGTGCAGGGGGGGCAGACATATAGCGTTATCTGCCCCCCACAGCGCTTCTATATACATATGCAGCAGCCATACTATGAATGAATAGTATATCTGTCAGCATCATCGGCCGGGCGGCTGCTGGATGCGATCTGACAGATATCACATATAGCGCTGCACAAATGCGCTATATGTGACAAGTATGTCTGCCAGCAGCGCCTCCAGCAGCCGCTCGGCCAATGATGCTGACAGATATACTATTCATTCATAGCACGGCTGCTGCATATGTATATAGAAGCGCTGTGGGGGGCAGATAACGCTATATGTCTGCCTCCCCAGCACATCTATATACATATGCAGCCTCCAGCGCTATGAATGAATAGTATATCTACAGTGGGGATAAAAAGTTATGTAAAATGTAAACATTTGTATTAATGTGCATAAAGAAGCCAAGGAAAAATCTCCAAAATACATCAAATTACAGATTTTACATTCTTATAATATGTCAACAAAAGTTAGATTTTATTTCCATCATTTACACTTTCAAAATAATAGAAAACAAAAAAATGGCGTCTGCAAAAGTTTGGGCACCCTGCAGAATTTATAGCATGCACTACCACCTTTGCAAAGCTGAGACCTGCCAGTGTCATGGCTTGTTCTCAATCATCATCTGGGAAGACCAGGTGATGTCAATGTCAAAGGTTTTAAATGCCCAGACTCATCTGACCTTGCCCCAACAATCAGCACCATGGGTTCTTCTAAGCAGTTGTCTAGAAATCTGAAACTGAAAATAGTTGATGCTCACAAAGCTGGAGAAGGCTATAAGAAGATAGCAAAACGTTTTCAGATGGCAATATCCGCTGTTCGGAATGTAATTAAGAAATGGCAGTCATCAGGAACAGTGGAAGTCAAAGCAAGATCGGGAAGACCAAGAAAAATATCAGACAGAAAAGCTCGCAGGATTGTGAGAAAAACAATTCAAAACCCACGTTAGACTGCACAATCCCTCCAGAAAGATCTGGCAGACATTGGAGTTATGGTACACTATTCCACTATAAAGAAATACTTGTTCATGGAAGAGTCATCAGAAGAAAACCTCTTCTACGTCCTCACCACAAAAATCTGCATTTGAACTTTGCAAATGAACATATAGACAAACATGATGCATTTTGGAAACAAGTTCTGTGGACCGATGAGGTTAAAATTGAACTTTTTGGCAGGAATGAGCAAAGGTACGTTTGGAGAAGAAGGGGAACAGAATTTAATAAAAAAGAACCTCTGTCCAACTGTTAAGCATGGGGGTGGATTGCAGCCAGTGGCACAGGGAACATCTCACGAGTAGAAGGAAAAATGGATTCAATAAAATTTCAGCAAATTTTGTATGCTAACTTGATGCCACCTGTGGAAAAGCTGAAGTTAAAGATAGGATGGCATCTACAAATGGATAATGATCCTAAATACACCTCGAAATCCATGGGGGATTACACCAAGAGGCGTAAACTGAAGGTTTTGCCATGGCCTTCACAATCTCCTGACCTCAACATAATTGAAAATCTATGGATAGACCTTAAAAGAGCAGTGCATGACAGACAACCGAGAGATCTCAAAGAACTGGAAGACTTCTTTAAGGAAGAATGGGCAAAGATACCTCAAACAAGAATTGAAAGACTCTTGGCTGGCTACAAAAAGCGTTTACAAGCTGTGATACTTGCCAAAGGGGGCAGTACAAGATATTAACTCTGCAGGGGGCCCAAACTTTTGCAGACGCCATTTTTTGTTTTCTGTTATTTTGAAAGTGTAAATGATGGAAATAAAATCTAACTTTTGTTGACATATTATAAGAATGTCTAATCTGTAATTTGATGCCTTTTGGAGATTTTTCCATCTTTCCTTGGCTTTTTTATGCACATTAATACAATTTTTTACCTGGGGTGCCCAAACTTTTGATATATATATATATATATATATATATAAATATATATATAAGCACCAGCGGGGGTCATAACTTTATTAATGCGCTGGCGGAGGTAATAATTTATTAATGCGCTGGTGGGGGTATATATATATATATATATATATATATAAGCGCCAGCGGTGGGGTCATAACTTTATTGATGCGCTGCTTTACATTTACTAAATTCTTCCATCTTTTTACCAAATTAAATGCAAAAAATCTTGTTTATTTGTAATTTACAAATCCACATTTTTGTTAAAGAACAGTTTTGCTTTAAAGGGGTTATTCAGGAAAAAACTTTTTTTTTATATATCAACTGGCTCCAGAAAGTTAAACAGATTTGTAAATTACTTCTATCAAAAAATCTTCATCCTTTCAGTACTTATGACCCTCTGAAGTTGAGTTGTTCTTTTCTGTCTAAGTGCTCTCTGATGACACCTGACTCGGGAACCGCCCAGTTTAGGAGCAAATCCCCATAGCAAACCTCTGCTACTCTGTGCAGTTCCCGAGAAAAGCAGAGATGTCAGCAGAGAGCACTGTTGCCAGACAGAAAACAACAACTCAACTTCAGCAGTTGATAATTATTGAAAGGATTAAGATTTTTTAATAGAATTAATGTACAAATCTGTTTAACTTTCTGGAGCCAGTTGATTAAAAAAAAAAGAAGCCTTTTTTTCCTGGAATACCCCTTTCACCCCTTAATGACCAAGCCCATTTTCACCTTAAGGACCAGACCAATTTTATTTTTGCGTTTTCGTTTTTTCCTCCTCGCCAAAAATCCATAACTCTTTTATATTTCCATGTACAGACCCATATAAGGGCTTGTTTTTTTGCATGACCAATTGTACTTTGTAATGAAACCTTTCATTTTACAATAAAATGTATGGCAAACCCCCCAAAAAAAATTTTTTAGGGAGGAAATTTAAATGAAAACCAAAATTCTGCACATTTTGGAGGGGTTTGTTTTCATATTGTATAATTTACGGTAAAATTGATATGTGTTCTTTATTCTGTGGTCAATACGATTAAAATGATACCCATGGATAGATACTTTTATATTTATGTATCACTTAAAAAAAAAACTAAAACTTTTTGTACAAAATCAGTAATCTAAAATCGCTCTATTTTGACCACCTATAACTTTTTCATTTTTCCGTATATAGGGCGGTATGAGGGCAACTTTTTTGCGCTGTCATCTGTACTTTTTTTTAGATACCACATTTGCATATATAAAACTTTTAGATCATTTTTTATATTTTTTTAAAATAAAATGTGACAAAAAAAGCTGCATTCTTGGATTTTTTTATTTCTTACGTTTACGCCATTCACCGTACGGGATAATTAACATTATATTTTGATAGTTCGGACATTTACGCATATAATATGTTTATTTAAAAAAATATTTTACGCCTTTTGGGGGTAAAATGGGAAAAACTGACAATTTTCATTTTTATTGGGGGAGGAGATTTTTCCCTTTTTTTTAAACTTTTTATTTTTACATTTTTCAACTTTTTTTTTACACTTTTTTTTTTTTTAAACAAATTTTTATTGAATTTTCATTGTTATAAACAAACATCACACATTGATAGTTAAGTGCGGAATATCGTCGAATAAGAGCCATAAGAACATTCAATAAATTACAAACCAGAAACTGTAAACTCCACACAGCTAATGGATAACCCAAGTGGAAATGCGCGGCAGTATCACAATATTCATTTGCCTCGCTCAAATTAGTCGTGCCATGCTCGTAGTATGTTAGAAGTCAAGGTCAAGAGGTAAGTCGTAATGGACCCAGTGAATCACTCAAAACCCCAAGACAGTACCAGTCTGTCGAGCTAAAGGGCTTAACTATGTCCTCGATTTCAGCTGATGTGTAGTGTGCAACAATAAAATCTTGCCATTTGGCGAAATATTTTGCTGTGTTTGTGCTCATGTGTCGTTCA
Organism: Hyla sarda; assembly: GCF_029499605.1. Lineage (NCBI taxonomy): Eukaryota > Metazoa > Chordata > Amphibia > Anura > Hylidae > Hyla > Hyla sarda. Next base: position 190,294,304 of record NC_079189.1, read on the forward strand.
GTATCAAGCCTATCTATCCCACATAACAGTTTAATTTGCGATATGACCATGGAGATGGTGGGAACAGAAGGGGAGAGCCAGGCTGCGAAGATACACCTAAGTGCCACTAAGAGGACAATGTGAACTAGTTGGGGTGTTTTGGTGGGGCCTTGGTCGGTCAAGTCAGGTGGTCTAAACTGATGAAACAATAGGGCTCTTGGTGTATGTGGTAGTGACATTTCCCATTTCTCTCTGATATATGATATAATCATTTGCCAATATCTTTCTGTATGGGGGCACGTCCAAACTTCATGCCACATATTCGTCAAAGGGGTAGCACATTTAGGGCAGGCCGTGATACGATCGGGGAAATCCGGGGAAGGCAGTATGTTAAACCCATATAAGGCTTTGTGAGCCATTTTGTAGTAGGTTTCACGCCATCTCTCATTGATAATGCATTTACGGATGATATTCCACCCATTCAAGATACATTCCGAAATATCGTCTCCTAGTACCCATGAGGTCCACGCTGAAAAAATAGAAGAGGGTGTAAATTTCAGTAGTACTTTCCTAAGGGATGTGTATATCATAGAGATAGACAATTTACGGGGTTCCGAACCAATAAGATAATCTAGTTCGTTCTTTGTGGCCTCTTTGGACAGGTTACGCAATCGACTAAAGAAGAAGGAGCATATCTGTTGTATAGGGAATGCATGAGACGGGGGAAGGTTGTGTAGGGAGAGCAGTGTGGTTGGTCGGAGCCATCGTTTCTGAGTAACGTCCATAAAGTGCCTGGCCTTCGTGAGGCCCTTGTCTGACCAAAGGCCAAGCACCCCAGGAGGAAGTCTTGGGGGAAACTCTGGATGATTCGCCAGTGGTAGATGTTTGGATAAGAGGTAAGGCAGTCCATATAACTTCCTGACCTCCTTCCAAGATGCCACCGTATCCCTCAGCAGTACAGAGCGTTTCACTATGGAGGGGAGTTTAGAGTATGTAGTATGTAAGAGGACTGCTAGGTTCCATGGGGCCGCCAATTCACTCTCTAGACCGTAAAGAGCATGGTAAGAGGATCCATGTATCCAGTCATTTACAAATCGAAAAAGACATGATAGATTGTATCCTCTCACATTGGGAAAATTCAGTCCCCCATCAGACCTATTGAGCATCAGTTTGTTTAGTGCGATTCTGGGCCTCTTCCCCGCCCAGATAAATTTGGTGAATGCTGAGTTTAAGCCTTTCACGTCAGTATGTTTTAACAGAAGTGGTAGGGTTTGCAGGGGGTATAGGAGACGCGCAAAGCTAACCATTTTAATGAGTGCACATCTCCCCATAAAGTTCAGGGGGAGTTTTTCCCATTTACGTAATTCAGCTTTAATCTTGGAGAAGAGGGGAGTATAGTTTAAACTATATATGGTGTCGGGCGTTCTCCCTATTTTGATACCTAGGTAGGTGATGGAGGAGTCAGCAATGCGGACTCCCATACCTGATATTTCTGGAAGCCACTGGTGACGGAAAGGACCTAGGGGTAAAAGTTCCGATTTAGACACATTTATTTTGTAACCCGAGAACGCCCCAAATGTTCTCAGATGTTCAAGAATGCGTCCTAGGGAAGCAGTCGGGCCATCCAGGAACAATAAAATATCATCTGCGAACATTGTCAATTTTACTTCATTCTTCCCCACCTTAATGCCAGGATAAATATTTTCAGACAGTAGGGAGAGCGCCAGGGGTTCTAACGCTAAATTAAAGAGTAGGGGAGAGAGTGGGCAACCCCGTCTGGTGCCCTTAAAGAGAGGGAAGGGTGTGGATAGGATACCAGGCGTGTGTATTCTAGCCATGGGGGTTGCATAAATCCCAGAAATGTAATTCCTAAATGACCCTTGAATACCGATCGCATCCAGCACCAGTCCCAGCCAATCCCATTTTACATTATCGAATGCTTTTTCAGCATCCAAAGTGAGCAAGGCAGGAGCTTCACCCCTCTGGGGCTGATGCTGTAGGCGATCTAGAACCGCCATAACCGTTCTCAAATTCATGGTAGCTGATCTGTTCCTAATAAAGCCCACTTGATGGGAACCGATTAAAGCTGGCATGAATCGAGAAAGACGGTCAGCTAAAATTTTTGATAGAATCTTGATGTCTTGGTTAATTAGAGATATCGGACGATAGGAACCTGGGTCAGTTAGGTCCTTACCCGGTTTAGGCAAAACTTTTATGTGTGCAAGAGAGGCTTCTGTGGGTAACGATCCCGTAGACATGAATACCTGAAACATATCCCTTAAGACTGGGGCAATCTGCTCTGATAGGGCTTTATAAAATTCGCCTGAATACCCGTCCGGGCCCGGGGCCTTCCCGTTATGGAGATGACCGATAACTCCCTGTATTTCCTCCACCGACACCGGTGCATTAAGAATCTCCCTCTGTTCTTCCGTCAGTGTGGGAAGTTGGACCCGTTTCAAGAAGGCCTCACCCGCCGAAAGGTCAGAGGGAGAGTTTTCATAAAGCGAGCTATAATAGGAGGACAGCAATTTGTTAATGGAGTGAGGGTTTTTGTGCGTGACTCCCGAGGAGTCTTTAAGTGCTGTTATGTGAGGGGTGGGTATCTTTCCCCTAGCTATACGGGCCAGTAGACGTCCCGATTTGTTACCGTGTCTAAAGAGATCTACCTCAAAGTGGGACCTCCCTAGGCGTTCCCTTCTATCCCACCATAATTCAAAATTGGCTCTAGCCGATTTCCATTCCTCCCGGTTCTGAATAGTAGGGTGGGCTACGAAGGTGGCATAGACATCCCTTAGTCGAGCACTGGCTTCATTCAGATTTTTCAGAGAGGTGCGTTTTAGGTGGGCCACGTGTGCCATCAATTTTCCCCTTAATACTGCCTTCCCCGATTCCCAGAACAGAGTTGGGTCTGAGCGGTGTTCCCCATTATATACGGTATATTCTAACCACCAACCCCTAAGTAATTCGAGGAAGGTATCATCCTTGGCCAGCAGTGAGGGGTAACGCCAAAGAATATCTGTCCCTTTGGGGTAGGAGGGCAGGAGCCGTAGACAGAGAGGGGCATGGTCTGACAACGCCAGTTCTCCAATGTCTACTGAGCTAACTTTATGGTAAAGTTCCGGAGATGTCAGTAGATAGTCTATACGAGACCAGGAAGAGTGAGCATTGGAGAAATGGGTGAATTCCCTATCGTCCGGGTGGGACATTCTCCACACATCTAGCAGTCCCAATTGGTCCAAGAAAGGGGGCAATACACAGTCCCTGCTACGTATGGGGATTGCTTGAGATGTCGGGCCCTTTCTGTCCACTAGGGGGTCGAGGACTGTGTTAAAGTCGCCCCCCACTATTTTGTTCGTCGTGTTATCGTCATGAATTCTGTCTGCTAGAGCGTGAAAAAAGGACTTATTTTCCCCATTGGGACCGTATATGTTATAAATGCTAAAGATCTCTCCATTGTGGTCAAGTCGTAAATGTGAGACCCTGCCTTCATCATCAGTGTCGTGTGATATAAGACCAAATGCAAAAGATTTGTGGATCAAGGTGACCACTCCTGCTTTCCCATCCTGGGCCTGAGAACCAAACACCTGCCCCACCCATTGCTGCTGTAACCTAAAAAAATCTGAGCCAGCTAGGTGGGTTTCTTGGAGGAGGACAATGTCCGGGTGGAATCGTTTCAAGTATCGTATAAAAAGTCTTCGTTTTTGGGGGGAGCGAAGACCCTTGACATTCCACGATATTATGTTAGGCATGGTAAATCAAGACAATCCAGACAATCCCTCATGGAGGGCTGTGCAGATATTATATGTGTAAGTAGATATGAAAGGGCACAGCAGCAATGGGGGCATACCAAACATGACCCTGAATAAGTAATACCGTGTAAAGTATCTGTAAGGCAGGATAGGTGCCCGATAATAAACTGGGCAGTAGTTTTCACTAGGGGTTCCGAGCTGTGGGAAAGAACAAACAAAACAAAAACAGTATACAAGCAAATAACAGTTAACCATCCTGTAGAATATCCTAGAAAGTGTTGCTAATTTAGCAACACCTTCCTTTTGGATGATGGACTTCCTTTTTTCGGCCGACATAGGCATCAAAGTAATATCACACATTTCTGGACGCCCATGCTCCCCCCCCTCCCCCCAACCCCTTCTAAGATAGTCGAGGTCCTCAGTCAGGCAGGTGAAAGGCCAACCCTGCTGTGCGGCCGTGCAACATTACAGCACCAAAGCCGGGTTGGAATATGGCAACACTGGAAACCTTCTGTATAACAGCGCCATATAGGCGAGGAAGATAAAAATAAAGAGAAAACCTGGACGTCCGGTTCATCATTCCCGTAGTCCCAGCAGAAGGCTCAAAGGCAAGAAGGTGAAGTCATCAGGAACAAGGAACAAGGAACAGCTGTGGTCAGTCAGGTGAAGATCGCCTGTCGCTGTCATAGCCACGACCTGGAGAGCGATGACGTCTACGTCGGTGTCTTTGGCTTGCGGAGAATTGCGATTCTCTAGGTGCTGAGCGGGAACGATGATTCCTCCTTGGTGACCTTGAGCGACGAGTGGGTGTCCGAGCCGGTGGACGGGAAGATGACGTGGAGGAAGAGGACAGCAGCTGGTCTATTGATGAAGATGCTTCCTCTGGAGTCTTGAAAGTGGTAGTAGAGCCGTCAGGATGGAACACCCTCAGCGTGGCTGGATACTGTAGTTGGAATCTATATTTCGCCTGAAATAGCTTAGTGCAAACAGTGCTGAAGGCCCTCCTTCGTTTCGCCACTTCTACCGAGAAGTCCTCAAAAATCAACAGGCGCATTCCATGAATTTCCAGGGGTTGTGTCAGACGGCGGTACGCCCTCAGAATATCAACTTTGTCGTTGTAGTCCAGTAGTCGCAGAATGACTTGACGGGGGCGGGCCTCCGGAGTGGAAGATGGTCGGTTAGGCTGGGGGTGTGAAGGTGGTCCAATTCTGTGGGCTCGTTCCACCCTGCAGGGATGAGACAGGCCAAGCGACTTAGGAAGATCTCGCTCACAAAAGCGTTGCAGGTCAAGAGGTGCTACTGTCTCCTTAACCCCCACTATACGTAAATTATTGCGCCTAGAGCGATTTTCTAGGTCTTCCATTTTCTCGCCAATGCGGGTCATCTCTAATTCCATGTCATGTAGGCGTTTAGCTGCAGCCGTGTCGGTATCCTCCAATTGGGAGGTTCTGTGCTCCAATTCTGACAGGCGGCCAGTATGTTCCTGTACTTCTAGTTTTAGGTTTTGGAGAGTTGCTTTAAGGACCTCCTCCACTATATTTCGTACAGTTGGGGTAATACGCAACGCCATTTCATTCGCCAGGTGCTGGTAGTCTATGGAAAAGGCCGGCCCTGAGGAAAGTTGAGGGGTTGCAATAGTAATCCCGGGGAGTGAGGGGCCCACGGTGGCAGTGTGTGGTCCCAAGTGTGGGTCAGCTGGCAGGCTGACTTCCATTGCGGTTACCTCAGAGTTTAACTGCCTCTCCGTTCGTGGTGGCCGTGATGTCTCCCCCGATGCGGCCTCCGCCATTACTGCAAAGTCGGGCTGCGCCATTTCTGGGACTGCAGGTGGTGCCGGTTGTTGGGAGCCGCCATGCGGAGTCGCCCCGTCAGTCCCCGGCGTCCCCACACGGGTATCATTCATTGGTGGCAGTGTGGGGACTCCCGAAGCGGGTCGCAGCTTCTGTCCCGCTGCCGCCGCCATGACAGGTGCGCTCTGTGGCGTGTGCTGGGGAGGCGCGGGCTGTGATGTACCGGAGGATCCGCCACGTTGGAGGTACCTGTCCATCCCCTCGGTCCGGCTGAGGTGTCGGGCGGTGTTCGGGGACTTCTGAGGCCCGTTAGTGCAGCGGTACTTAGCTGGTAGGAGTCGGGGGTGGAGGAGCACAAGCGCTCGCCGTCTACATCAGGCCGCGCCGGAACCGGAAGTCTTTTTTTTTTTTTTTTACACTTTTTATAGCTCTCTATAGCAATCCTTTGATTGCTAATACTGTGCAGTGCTATGTATAGGACACAGCACTGCTCTGTATTATCGGGGGTCTTCTGCTCTGGTCTGCTCGATCGCAGACCAGAGCAGAAGACCCCAGGAGATGGCCGGAGCCAGGTGAGGGGACCTCCGGCCACCATGCTGGATGATCGGATCGCAGCGGCAGCGATGCGGGCCATCGGATCATCCAATCAAAGTACCGCAATGCCGCAGTTGCCTTGATCTGTATTGATCACGGCATCTGAGGGGTTAATGGCGGACATCTGCGCGATCGCGGATGTTGGCCATTACGGGTGGGTCCCCGGCTGCTGCTAGCAGCCGAAACCCGCCGTATATTACGCGAGCACCCTTCCGATGCTCGCGGTCCTATAAATAGCAACATGTGGCTGAATTATCTAACCCTTTGACAAGGAAAAATTGCTGTGTTGCCCATACTGTTTCCTGATTTTAGATTGGGGTGTCCTTTTAAAAAATGCTCTGTGGAAAATGCCAGAGCTTTTGGCGTCTCCAAGCGCTTTCTTAGGTAATAAAAAAATATGCAATATTTCTCAATGGAGTCTGAACCTATTAAAGCTGAGCAACCATTTGTGACTATAAGTCATTTTTACACTGCAGGCCTCCCTTTCATTTATTTTTCTGCACTGCCCTATACGCACTAAATATGTCAGGCAGATAAGTGCCAGGACGTGCACAGAGGAGTGGCAGAGGCCTAAATTCATCAGGCAGAGGTAGCAGCAGACTCGGGGCGAGTGGCAGCAGGAGTCGCAGCGAGAGGCCTGAGCTCTCGGTATCATCTAGTGGTCGTGTCTCCACCAGCAACCCATCTGCCATCATCGATTGGTTAACATGGTCATCCACTTCATCACAAGTGACATCTGACACCCCCAGTCAACAGTCGATGGGTTCCTCAGACACAACCCTCAGTTGTCATGGCCTGCGAGCAGTCCCTGTCCTCCCATTGCCTCTGTCCTATGCCCTTCCCTCCCCCAGAGAAGTATCTTATGCTGTGGGTTCAGCTCCTCTATTTAGTATATGAGGACGATCTGCTGGAGGACAGTCAGCAGCTGCTGCCCGGCCAAGAAATGGAGAAGACATCTGCCGCTTCCTCTGCTCGGCGGGCAGCCAGTCAAGGCTCCACCACCTCAACCGAAGGGAGCTGTGTGTCATACCCAACTTCTGTCACTCCAGATGCTCCTGCTCCTCCTGCTTTGAGTCAGTCATTCCGACAGCAATCCATCGGCAAAGCCATGTCCAAGATATAACAGTATGCTCCCACTCATCCAATGGCGCAGAAGCTGAATTTGCTCCTGTCCAAGTTGCTGGTGCTGCAGTCCCTCCCTTTTCAAGTTGTTAGCCCAGCACCTTTCAGAGAACTGATCGCTTGTGCGGAGCCGAGGTGGAGAGTCCCAAGCTGTCATTTCTTTGCGAAGAAGGCAGTACCAGCCCTGCACAATTTTTTGGAAGGGCCAATCCTTGAGCCTGTCAGTGTGTAACAAAGTGCACGGTAGCACCGACATCTGGAGCTGTAACTATGGTCAGGGACAAAACATGTCCTTTACGACCCACTGGGTGAATGTCATTCCTGCACAGCCACAACACCAACTTCGACAGGTCACTCTGCATAATCCTCCACGCTCTCAGGCCGATGGTTCTGTGACAGTGTGCGACTCCGCCTCCTCATCCTCCACCGTGTCCTCAGCCTCCCCTGTATGGACAAGTCTCAGTGCCCCTTCAGCATACAATGTGTACAGGGCACGGCGGTGACACGCTGTTCTTCACATGGTTTGCCTTGGCGAGTCACACAATAGTGGAACTGCTAAAAGTCATTCATCAAGAAATTGAATCATAGCTTACTCCACGAAAACTGTCAATGGGAACCTTGGGGACAGACAATGGGAAGAACATCTTGTCTGCTCTGCGACAAGGAAGCCTGAGGCATGTGCCCTGCATGGCACACCTGTTCAATCTGGTTGTCAATCGGTTCCTGAAGTGTTCCCTCCCCCCCCATCTGCAAGACACTATACGAATTTCATTACGAATTTTCGCATAAACAAAAGAGAACGAACATAGCGAATATGCAAATTTGGTAAACATAGGACAAATACTTGTCCATATATTCGCAAAATATCACGAATACGAATATGGCTCATGCCGCTCATCGCTATTAAGGAGGAGGGATTCATTTTACTAGGGGGACAGTGGCATCATTAATTGTTTGAAGAGGATACATTGGCATAATTGTTCACCAGAGGGGAGAGCATATGGCAGAGAATGTGGTGGTATTGAATTCAGCGGAACAGCGTGTGGTGGTATTGTATTTAGGGGAACAGTGTGTGGCAGTAGTATGTTTAGGGGCGCAACAAATGTTCTCCATGGAAACTATGTCCATGTAAAACTATGGATGTTATAGAAATGTGAAAAATTGCTGCGTCTTTATAGCCCCACAGAAGTGAGGCGTTTTACTAACTTTGAAGTATTTCAAAAGGATATATCCTCAGGCCTTCTCTTGTAAGGTAGAGCATTAATTTGACCCACCTTCTACCCAACTTAGAATTCTAATAATACATACATTTCACAATTAATTAATATTTTAGAAAAAAAATAAAATCACTTATCACACCTACAGTTAATGTACAGCCATGAAAAGGCTAATGTGTGAAAAAAAAACATACATACTGTTTTTCCAGGGTTATACATGTATTAAATAATCTTGGAGCGCATTAGGAGATGAGGTGGTAACAATAATTGATCCTGTTAGCTTTCCAAGGTTGTAACCCATACTATAATACAATGAGAGGAAATGGAGCAGAGGCACAGCAGACAACTAATAACCAGGATAAAGAGGTCCATAAACCTCCTCTGAGATGCTTAGAATCTTAATGCAATCTAAAGATACAGTGGCTTCCCTCTTTATATATCTCTAGATAATGAATATTAAAATGACAACTATTGTTAGAAAACTGTTTGTCTTTATAGTTGAATAATTGTTAGAACACATTTTACATTGTTCTTTTACCTTTTGGTAAAATGCGTTGTAGGCAAAAAGAGAATTAATAAACAAATAAACACAAAAGTAGATCAGGGGAGAATACAAAGGGCCCTCTGTGCAAAGTTACTATACCAACCCCTTGCTCTCTAAGAATAGAGCAGTCTCCCTCATAATAAATAAATAAATAAATAATAATTAATAATAATAATTAATATTAAATAATAATAATCCCTTATATCTCTAAAGCAATTCTCCAGTAATATTGAACAATAGAATTAAATAGAAGAATCCCTTACATGCAATACATAGACTAAAGGTGTCCATGCACAATAGTTTCAATAGATGTTGACCGAAGACATCCCTCCCTGTTTACCCCCTAACATGAACATTTTTTGGCTAAATATTCATGTATTAACAATAAGGAGAGGGGAGGCAGGTCGCTGCTAGACAGCTCTGGTGGTGGCTTATCTTTTGGAGTACTGCAGCCATGGACAACTTATCCCCTATACGCAGGATAAGTGATACGTGTATGATGGCGGGGGTCCGACAGCTGGGACCCCTGCGATCTCCCGTACGGGACCTCAGACTTGCCGCGGCTCTGCACGGCTGATGTTTGTGTGGTTGACCTCACGGCTGATGTTTGTGTGGTCAACAGACATGCTCTCTCCATTCAGCTCTATTGGAGAGTTGGGCATTCTTGAATGCTGCATCTCAGCCTCTCCCACAGAGATACATGGAGGGGGGTGTCAGCTGCGGCGTCATGCTGTGGCCAACACGCCTCCTGCATGGGGAGAGCCACGGCCATGTACAGGAGAACGCAGGGGTCCCAGCATTCGGACCCCTTGCGAGCAGACACTAATCTCCTATTCTGCAGATAGAAGATAAGATGTATAAGACTGCAGTACTCCTTTAATATCCAATATGCCTGATATTTCTCTCATCCTTTGTCTGGGGGTAGATATAGGAGCCCTCCATAAACATTAGAGAGCTAGACAGTCTGGCCAAAATTGTCAGGATTGGACAGTTCTTAATTAAAATATGGTTTTAAGGTGGCAGAGGGACCTCGTGCATGCTGGGTCCTTGTACAGCTGCACAGGTTGTACATATGCCAGGCCCTGAATACATGATTTCAATTAGAAATAGGTGATTCTGGGAAAATGCACATCCACATAACTGTATTATTTTTGATGTAACTGTATTCATTAATGTTAGCAAATATTTACAGTAGATACATATAAAGTGAGATCACATTAAAGTACCCACACAAAATTGCATTGAATGACATGGTTCTTTAAAGGTTTAGAGCTCTCAGAGAAGATGGCCAGTATATAAATCTGGTACAAAATGATACAAATGGTATAGGCAAAGTACTAACATTAAATATTTTACAAAAGATGAATGCAGCTTGTCAGGAAAATGTACATTACATAATGAACATATCTACCATATTGTGTTATTATTTTAATAATGATGTTATGCTATATACTGCAAAGTATTTCAATGTTACAAATGTTAAAAGCTCGGGAAGGCAAAGTAGTAAATTTATACCAATGTATACATGTTCATAAGAGTTAGATATTTAAGTGAATATGTATATTTACTGTAGTAAAGACGATAGATTTGATGCACACGTGTCTATATTCTGCTTCACTTTACTGATACTAGTTTAGGACACATGGTGAGAATAGCCAGGAACCTTTTAGGCATGTTCTCATCTGCCTTTTTTTTTAAACTCATAACAAAACAGAGCCTCCTCTCTCTTCTGGCTTTCAGCAGGAAGGGCTCTTGCTCTGTGATTGACACTTTAGACACAGAGCATTTACTGCTTTTAACCCCTTAACGACAATGGATGTAAATGTATGCCATGGTGACCAATACAGATCACAGCATCTGCGGCAGTGCAGTACTTTAAATGGATGATCGGATCACCCGCAGCACTGCCGCGGGGAACTGATCATGCATAATGGCGGACGGAGGTCCCCTCCCCTGCCTCCATCGATCTCCAGGGGTCTTATGCTCTGGTCTGAGATCGAGCAGACCAGAGCAGAAGATAGCCGATAACACTGATCAGTGCTATGCCCTATGCATAGCACTGAACAATATTAGCAATCAAGTGATTGCTATAAATAGTATACTATGGGGACTATAAGAGTGTATAGACAACTGTTGAAATATATTGTTAATTATCCCGTATGATGAACGTCGTAAACGTAAAAAAAAGTCCAAAATTTCTGCTTTTCTGTCACATTTTATTTACAAAAAAATGTATAAAAGTAAAATATAAGCAAAAGTGGTACAGATAAAAACTACAGATCATGGCCCAAAAAATGAGCCCTCAACCGCCCTGTATACGGGAAAATGAGAAAGTTATAGGTGGTCAAAATAGAGCAATTTCAAACATACTAATTTTGTTAAAATTGTGTGAGATTTTTTTTAACCTTTGACCTTCAGAAGTAAGAAAACATGTCAATTGTAATGTGAAATGTACAGCGTGAAAACAAAACCTTTCAAAATTTGCGGTTTTCTTTTCAATTTTTCTGCATAAATAATATTTTTTTGGTTGTGCCGTACATTTTATGGTAAAATAAGTGGCCATTACAAAGTAGAATTGGGGACGCAAAAATGGGGGTCTGTGGATGGAAATATAAAAGAGTTATGATTTTTAGAAGGTGAGGAGGAAAATAAAACTGGCCAGATCCTTAAGGCCAAAATGCAACCAACTGGCACTTTGCATGACTCACTGATGCAATACAGCTTGCACACAAGAAGAGTGTGTGTCTGAAACCATCATTTACATAAAGTTCTCAGCAGATGATGGCCTGTGCAAGTGAGTGTGTCAATTTACGTCTTCAATTTACTTTTCTTTTTTACTTTTTGTACCCCACAAAGTACTAGAAGTTGGGGGCCTAAGGCTCATTTGCACTCCAATTTCATTCCTACACCTCACATGTATGTTGCCAACCATTCAAAATGGAATATCAATGTATATGTGCACCTACCGGTAAGGGCCCCATTTACTTTAATAGCCAAAAATGTAGTCAACTAGTGACTATGATTATTTCCTGCACATATACATTTATAAAGCAGGACTTAAAAGTATAGCACACCATGTTTTGAAGTTCAACACAGTAAATGTATACATGCACAAAATGCCCCCAATGAAGTCATAAGTTGACTAAGCTATGCCATTAAAGTAAATGGGACCTATGCATGTACAGTATATAACTCAAGACTTTCTACTGGGATAGCAAATGATTGAAAGGGTCAAACGTTATCAAATAAGAGGCTACTATTAAAAACGTGATGTTCATAGCTATTTTACAGTTGTTACAGGGAAAAGATATCCCACTGCTAGCCATAACTTTGCTAACTTTACTTTTATCTGTTTAACACAATTAAAAACCACTGCTTAAAGGGGAACTCCGGCGTTAAGACATCTTATCCCCTATCCAAAGGATAGGGGATAAGATGCCTGATTGCGGGGGTCCCACTGCTGGGGACCCCCGTGATCTTGCACGCAGCACCCCGTTAGAATCCGTCCCCAGAGCACGTTCGCTCTGGGTCTGATTACTGGCGATCACTGGGGCCGGAGCATTGCGACATCACGGACCCGCCCCGTGTGATGACACGCTCCGCCCCCTCAATGCAAGCCTATGTTAGGGGGCGTGACAGCTGTGACATGGGGCGGGGCCATGATGTCACAATGCTCCGGCCCCCATGATCGCCAGTAATCAGACCCAGGCAAACGTGCTCCGGGGACTGATTCTAAAGGGGTGCTGTGTGCAAGATCACGGGAGTCCCCAGTGGCGGGACCCCCGCGATCAGGAATCTTATGCCCTTTCCTTTGGATAGGGGATAAGATGTCTTAGCGCCGGAGTACCCCTTTAAAGGGGTACTCCACTGGAAAACTTTTTTTTTTAAATCAACTGGTGCAAGAAAGTTAAACAGATTTGTAAATTACTTCTATTTAAAAATCTTAATCCTTCCAGTACTCAGCTGCTGTATACTACAGAGGAAGTTCTTTTCTTTTTAAATTTCCTTTCTGTCTCACCACAGTGCTCGCTGCTGACACTTCTGTCCACTTTAGGAACTGTCCAGAGCAGGATAGGTTTGCTATGGGGATTTGCTCCTATTCTGGATAGTTCCTAAAATGGACAGAGGTGTCAGCAGAGAGCACTGTGGTTAGACAGAAAGTAAATTCAAAAAGAAAAGAACTTCCTCTGGAACATACAGAAGCTGATAAATACTGGAAGGATTAAGATTTTTAAATAGAAGTAAATTAGAAATCTCTTCTGAAGAAAGGGCCACCTCGAATGGTTAAGAGCACTGAAACGCGTCTAGAGTACATTTTACGCATCCAGAAACGCACTGCCACTATTGTACCAGTCTGCACTGAACTATTTTTCTATATTGAACGGATTTTCCGGCAATTACCTTTTGCAACATCTGTAGCCTCCCAATTTGCAGCCCGCTGCCTCCGGCTCATTCGGCAGTTCACCCCGGCAGCTTACTTCAATCATCTATCACGTGTCTTTGACGTCAGACGCCATCGAACCACACAAGGTCCATGCCAGGACATCACCAAGGTGTCACCTTCTAACTACATGACTACATCGGTAAACTACGGGTCTGTGGCAGGCATACCAGCTGCGGAGACGCATGCCAGCGTCCTGACACCAGAATACCATCGTCCCGAATGCGGACCTGAGGATATAAATGTGCCGAAGGTAACACCATCAGCCGGTAATTATATTTATCTATTTGGACTGGGAGACACAGAGTAATATTGTGAACTGTCACTCCATCATTCTGATCCATCAGATGCCGGACTATCAAACGAATTAGCATAAATTATACATTTTCAGTGCGGGACATTATGCCATTCCACAAGGGCCCTGTGGTAATAGATTTGGCAGAAACTTGCATATATCATTACATTTATTGCATGGTTTTATATCTGTGGATGCATTATTTTATTTTATTTATTTGTTTAGATATTTTATCTGTCTATGTTATTGAATACATTTTGTAAATTATTTCATCAAAAATTGAAGCATGTATTTTATCTAATTCCTTTTGCTTATCATGTATCAGGTTGCCTGATACTAGCCTTGAGGTGGTGATTATACTTTTTCTTTTTCTTTCGCAAATCTAGAAATCTGTTAAACTTTCTGGCACCAGTTGATTTAAAAAAAATGTTTTCCAGTGGAGTACCTCTTTAAGAAGAAGTATTTAGGATACGTTCACAGGTACAGGATCTGCCGCATATTTTTGCTGCATATTATCTACAGCTGATTTTGCCACCTATTGAAGTTAATGGATAGTAAAATTAGCTGCAAAAAATATGCAGCAAAAATATGCAGCAGATCCTGTATCTGTGAATGTACCCTAATACTGTAAATGTATTACATGCCTAAATGTAATAACTTTAACCTCTTCAGGACATAGGGCGTATGGATACGCCCTGCATTCCGAGTCCTTAAGGACCGAGGGCGTATCCATATGCCCGTGGGAATTACGGTCCCCACCGCTAGCCGGTTGGGGACCGGAGCCGGATGCCTGCTGAAATCGTTCAGCAGGCATCCCGGCATATCGCCCAGGGGGGTCATTATGCACCCCCATGTCGGCGGTCGCCGCAGATTCAGTCCAGCGATCTGCGACGATTCCGGGTCAATCGGGTCTCCAGTGACCCGGTGACCCGGAATTACTGGCTGTTCGGGGCCGTCTCTAACGGCCCCGAACAGCCAGAGCCTGCAGGGGTGAGGTGGCACTGGTGCCACCTCACGATCGCCCTGATTCGTCGGCCGGATTACCGGACGATCAATCAGGGCGCCTGCTGCGGGTGTCACTCCCGCAACCCACTCCGCCCCTCTTCCGGAGGACGTGAGCGGGACGTGCACCCCGGGTGCTGGGGACCCCGATCCCCGGCGTCATTGTTGGGATCGGGGCCCCAGGAGCAGCGGCGGCAGCGACGACGAGGGACTGACTTTCCGGGGTGGATCGTTGGAGGTGAGTGACAGCCTCCTGCTGTTGCTTAGCAACAGCTCCCAGCATGCAAAAAGGGCATGCTGGGAGCTGTAGTTATGCAACAGCAGGAGGCAGACCACCACAACTCCCAGCATTTCCTTATGAGCATGCTGGGACTTATGGTTTTGCAACAGCTGGAGGCACATTTTTTCTATGGAAAAGTGTACCTTCAGCTGTTGTATAACTACAACTCTCAGCTTGCACAAACAGCTAAAGTGCATGCTGGGAGTTGTAGTGGTGCATCTGCTGATTGCATAACTACAACTCCCAGCATGCCCGTTGGCTGTCGGTGACTGCTGAGAGTTGTAGTTTTGCAACAGCTGAAGGCACACTGGTTGTGAAACTTAGAGTTTTTTTTTTTACCTAACTCAGTGTTTCACGACCGGTGTACCTCCAGCTGTTGCAAACTCCAACTCTCAGCAGTCAATGTACACCATGCACCGTACATGCTGGGAGTTGTAGTTTTGCAACAGCTGGAGGCACACTGGTTGTGAAACACTGAGTTAGGTCACAAACTCAGTGATACATAACCAGTGTGCCTACAGCTGTTGCAAAACTAAAACTCTCAGCATGTACAGTTTGTCAGCGCATGCTGGGAGTTGTAGTTTTGCAACAGCTGGATGCCCCCCCCCCATGTGAATGTACAGGGTACACTCACATGGGCAGAGGTTTACAGCAAGTATCTGGCTGCAAGTTTGAGCTGCGGCAAATTTTCTGCTGCAGCTCAAACTGCCAGCGAGAAACTACTGTGAACCCCCGCCCGTGCGACTGTGCCCTAAAAACACTACACTACACTAACAAAAAATAAAATAAAAAGTAAAAAACACTACATATACACATACCCCTAGACAGCCCCCCTCCCCTCCCCAATAAAAATGAAAAACGTCTGGTACTCCACTGTTTCCAAAACGGAGCCTCCAGCTGTTGCAAAACAACAACTCCCAGTATTGTCGGACAGCCGTTGACTGTCCAGGCATGCTGGGAGTTTTGCAACAGCTGGAGGCACCCTGTTTGGGAATCACTGGCGTAGAATTCCCCTATGTCCACCCCTATGCAAGTCCCTAATTTAGGCCTCAAATGCGCATGGCGCTCTCACTTTGGAGCCCTGACGTATTTCAAGGCAACAGTTTAGGGTCACATATGGGGTATCGCCATACTCGGGAGAAATTGCCTTACAAATTTTGGGGGGTATTTTCTGCTTTTACCCTTTTTAAAAATGTAAAATTTTTGGGAAAACAAGCATTTTAGGTTAAAAAACATTATTTTTTTTTTACATATGCAAAAGTCGTGAAACACCTGTGGGGTATAAAGGTTCACTTAACCCCTTGTTATGTTCCCCGAGGGGTCTAGTTTCCAAAATGGTATGCCATGTGGGTTTTTTATTGCTGTCCTGGCACCATAGGGGCTTCCTAAATGCTGCATGCCCCCAGAGCAAAATTTGTTTTCAAAAAGCCATATGTGACTCCTTCTCTTCCGAGACCTGTAGTGCGCCAGCAGAGCACTTTTCACCCCCATATGGGGTGTTTTCTGAATCGGAAGAAATTGGGCTTCAAATTTTTAGGGGTATTTTCTACTATTACCTTTTTTAAAAATGTAAATTTTTGGGGAAAACAAGCATTTTAGGTAAAATTATTTTTTTTTTTACATTTGCAAAAGTCGTGAAACACCTGTGGGGTATAAAGGCTCACTTTATCCCATGTTACATTCCCCGAGGGGTCTAGTTTCCAAAGTGGTATGCCATGTGTTTTTTGCTGTTCTGGCACCATAGGGGCTTCCTAAATGCAACATGCCCCCAAAAAACCATTTCAGAAAAACGTACTCTCCAAAATCCCCTTGTCGCTCCTTCCCTTCTGAGCCCTCTACTGCGCCCACCGAACACTTTACATAGACATATGAGGTATGTGCTTACTCAAGAGAAATTGGGCTACAAATACAAGTAAAAATGTTGTCCTTTTACCCCTTGTAAAAATTCAAAAATTGGGTCTACAAGAACATGTGAGTGTAAAAAATGAAGATTGTGAATTTTCTCCTTCACTTTGCTGCTATTCGTGTGAAACACCTAAAGGGTTAAAACGCTGACTGAGTGTCATTTTGAATACTTTGGGGGGTGTAGTTTTTGTAATGGGGTCATTTTTGGGGTATTTCTAATATGAAGAGCCTTCAAATCCACTTCAAACCTGAAGTGGTCCCTGAAAAATACAGAGTTTGAAAATTTTGTGAAAAATCGGAAAATTGATGCTGACCTTTGAAGCCCTCTGGTGTCTTCCAAAAGTAAAAACACGTCAATTTTATGATGCAAACATAAAATAGACATATTGTATATGTGAACCAAAAAAAAATGTATTCGTAAAATCCATTTTCCTTACAAGCAGAAAGCTTCAAAGTTAGAAAAATGCTAAATTTTCACATTTTTCATCAAATTTACGGATTTTTCACCAAGAAAGGATGCAAGTATCGACAAAAATTTACCACTATGTTAAAGTAGAATATGTCACGAAAAAACAATCTCGGAATCAGAATGATAACTAAATGCATTCCAGAGTTATTAATGTTTAAATTGACAGTGGTCAGATGTGCAAAAAACGCTCTGGTCCTTAAGGCCAAAATGGGCTTGGTCCTGAAGGGGTTAAATTGCCTGGATGTATAGTCATAGTCATAATGTAATGCAAAGAGTGTATGATCATTGCAGATCATCATATATTTAACAATCCCTAAGACCTCTGAAGGTGTTCTGTGGCATCTGGCACCACAATGTCAGCAGCAGTGAATTTTTTTTTTTCTGATTAGAACCACATGCTGAAACAAATATTTGTTTCTATTTTGCTTCTATTTTCCTATTGTAAATCTTTTTATTCATTTATAATACAATGCCTTAATTCCTACTGATGATGGCGGGTGTCACGGTTCGGCTGGCAGGAGGTGGATCCTCTGTGTCAGCGAGGGATTGGCGTGGACCGTGCTAGTGGACCGGTTCTAAGAGGCTACTGGTTTTCACCAGAGCCCGCCGCAAAGCGGGATGGTCTTGCTGCGGCAGTAGCAACCAGGTCGTATCCACTAGCAACGGCTCAACCTCGCTGACTGCTGAGAAGGCGTGGGACAGAAGGACTAGGCAGAGGCAAGGTCAGACGTAGCAGAAGGTTGGGGGCAGCCGGCAAGGTTCGTAGTCAGGATGGATAGCAGAAGTTCAGGTAACACAGGCTTTGGACACACTAAACGCTTTCACTGGCACAAGGCAACAAGATCCGGCAGGGGAGTGCAGGGGCAGTGATCAGATATAGTCTGGGAGCAGGTGGGAGCCAATTAAGCTAATTGGGCCAGGCACCAATCATTGGTGCACTGGCCCTTTAAGTCTCAGAGAGCTGGCGCGCGCGCGCCCTAGAGAGCGGAGCCGCGCGCGCCAGCACATGACAGCAGGGGACCGGGACGGGTAAGTGACCTGGGATGCGATTCGCGAGCGGGCGCGTCCCGCTGTGCGAATCGCATCCCCGACGGCCATGACAGTGCAGCGCTCCCGGTCAGCGGGACCGACCGGGGCGCTGCGGGGAGAGAGACGCCGAGAGCGCTCCGGGGAGGAGCGGGGACCCGGAGCGCTAGGCGTAACAGTACCCCCCCCTTAGGTCTCCCCTTTTCTTTGTCCGGTAACTGCCTCCCCTGGGATGAGGACACCGGGAAAGAATGGAGGGTTTCCTCAACGGCAGGCAGTACAGCAGGAGTGGGAATGGGGAGGGAGGGCCGAGGGCGAAGCCTGGCACGGGGCAGTGTGACACCAGGACGGGGGCCATGAGGAGGCACTGAGGCTTGCCTGACGGGACTGGGAGGGGGGGAGAGGCACTTCCTATGGCAGGCAGAGTCCCAGTTCTTGATCTCCCCGGTGGTCCAATCAAGGGTGGGAGAATGAAGCCGGAGCCATGGCAGACCGAGGAGGACCTCAGAGGTACAGTTGGGAAGGACAAATAACTCAATCCTTTCGTGGTGGGGTCCAATAGACATCAGGAGGGGTTCTGTGCGGTAACGCACGGTGCAATCCAATCTGACTCCGTTGACCGCGGAAATGTAGAGCGGCTTGACGAGACGGGTCACCGGGATGCTGAATTTATTCACAAACGACTCCAAAATAAAATTCCCAGAGGCACCAGAGTCCAAGCAGGCCACGGCTGAGAGGGAGGAGTTGGCTGAAGGAGAAATACGCACGGGCACCGTGAGACGTGGAGAAGCAGACTTAGAACCAAGAGACGCCACACCCACGTGAGCTGGGTGCGTGCGTGCGTTTCCCAGACGTGGAGGACGGATAGGGCAATCCACCAAGAAATGCTCGGTACTGGCACAGTAAAGACAGAGATTTTCTTCCCTACGGCGATTCCTCTCTTCCTGGGTCAGGCGAGACCGATCCACTTGCATGGCCTCCTCGGCGGGAGGCCCAGGCGTAGATTGCAATGGATACTGTGGGAGAGGTGCCCAGAGATCTAAGTCTTTTTCCTGGAGGAGCTCTTGGTGTCGCTCAGAAAAACGCATGTCAATGCGGGTAGCCAAATGGATGAGTTCTTGCAGGTTGGCAGGAATCTCTCGTGCGGCCAGCACATCCTTGATGCGACTGGATAGGCCTTTTTTAAAGGTCGCGCAGAGAGCCTCGTTATTCCATGATAACTCGGAAGCAAGAGTACGAAATTGGATGGCGTACTCGCCCACTGAAGAATTACCCTGGACCAGGTTCAACAGGGCAGTCTCGGCAGAAGAAGCTCGGGCTGGCTCCTCGAAGACACTCCGGACTTCAGCGAAGAAGGACTGGACTGTGGCTGTGGCAGGATCATTGCGGTCCCAGAGCGGTGTGGCCCAAGACAAGGCCTTTCCTGAAAGAAGGCTTACTACGAACGCCACCTTAGACCGTTCTGTAGGAAACAAGTCCGACAACATCTCCATATGCAGGGAACACTGAGACAAAAATCCACGGCAGAGTTTAGAGTCCCCATCAAATTTGTCCGGCAGGGACAAGCGGAGGCTAGGAGCGGCCACTCGCTGCGGAGGAGGTGCAGGAGCTGGCGGAGGAGATGGTTGCTGCTGTAGCAGAGGCAGAAGTTGCTGTAACGTGGCGGTCAACTGCGACAGCTGCTGTCCTTGTTGGGCAATTTGCTGCGATTGCTGAGCGACCACCGTGGTAAGGTCAGCGAGACTTGGCAGCGGCACCTCAGCGGGATCCATGGCCGGATCTACTGTCACGGTTCGGCTGGCAGGAGGTGGATCCTCTGTGTCAGCGAGGGATTGGCGTGGACCGTGCTAGTGGACCGGTTCTAAGAGGCTACTGGTTTTCACCAGAGCCCGCCGCAAAGCGGGATGGTCTTGCTGCGGCAGTAGCAACCAGGTCGTATCCACTAGCAACGGCTCAACCTCGCTGACTGCTGAGAAGGCGTGGGACAGAAAGACTAGGCAGAGGCAAGGTCAGACGTAGCAGAAGGTCGGGGGCAGGCGGCAAGGTTCGTAGTCAGGATGGATAGCAGAAGTTCAGGTAACACAGGCTTTGGACACACTAAACGCTTTCACTGGCACAAGGCAACAAGATCCGGCAGGGGAGTGCAGGGGCAGTGATCAGATATAGTCTGGGAGCAGGTGGGAGCCAATTAAGCTAATTGGGCCAGGCACCAATCATTGGTGCACTGGCCCTTTAAGTCTCAGAGAGCTGGCGCGCGCGCGCCCTAGAGAGCGGAGCCGCGCGCGGCAGCACATGACAGCAGGGGACCGGGACGGGTAAGTGACCTGGGATGCGATTCGCGAGCGGGCGCGTCCCGCTGTGCGAATCGCATCCCCGACGGCCATGCCAGTGCAGCGCTCCCGGTCAGCGGGACCGACCGGGGCGCTGCGGGGAGAGAGACGCCGAGAGCGCTCCAGGGAGGAGCGGGGACCCGGAGCGCTAGGCGTAACAGCGGGGAAACATGTAGAGGAGGGCACATTTTAAGTGTTGTTGTTTGCATGCATGTTGAGAACTGCAGCCTCACTTATATTATTTCCAATGTGGAGTATTACATCCACCAATCACATTTGAACATTCAGACTATTTCAAGTCACTTTATTTTAGAGGTAGTTTACAATTAAAGTTAAATGGCCACTGTCATCATAGCCAATCATAGCTCATCTCACACTGAACTTCTGTGGGCTGTGTGTAGCCGAGTGTGGGCTGTGTGTAGTGAGTGAAGAAGTTCTCCCCTGTATGGCTTCAGATGATGTCATGCCTGCTGGGTAATACTCCTTACCAGTCTGTGAATGTGACTGAGCAGAAAATACAGATTATAAAATGTAACAAAATCATCAGAGGTACCCTTTAAGTTTTAGGGAAGTCCTCTTATATAGATTTTTGTGCCCTCGTCTTCGGCCCCGAATTTTAGAGTATTATATTCAGGGGCACAGTGTGTGGCATTATTATATTCAGGGGCACATTGGGGCTGTATTATATTTAGAGGCACTATATGTGGTAGTATTCATGCAATACAGGGAACAGTAGATTTATGTCCTCAACACTTCAGTCACTCTTTTTTCCCTTAGAATTAGGTTAATAATAATGTCCTAAAGCAGGCAGCACCTATTTCTTAGACGAACCAGGCCTTAGCGTTGAGCTCGGACCTTCACCAGATAGAAGACCTAGATAAGGGGACCCACACTAAAAATAGTTGAGTATCCCTGATATTTGTTATGAAAAGCTTACAGATGTATCAAATTATAAATAACAAATAACCAAGACAAGGGTCAGGAAAAGACTACGTTGCAGGAGTGATGGCCCAACAGGCAAAGGACAGTTCAGATACGAACTTAACTAATGGTAACTTTTACTGGCTTAGAGATTTTAGTTAAACCTCAGCCCTTAGTTCCAAAAGAAAGTTCTGAGATGATTGTCGTTTGGGCTCTGTCTTAAGAAAATTGGTTTCCTGTTTACACATATGGCCTAGATTTATCAATCTTCCATTAAAAACTGTCAGATTTGCCCATAGCAACCAATCACAGCTTAGCTTTCATGTCTCAAATTGTTCTGATGAAATGAAAGCTGAGCGTTGATTGGTTGCTATGGGCAAATCAGACAGTTTTTGTCCTCTGACAAATTAATAAATCTGGCCCACAGTCTCTGCATTTCAATCCTGCTGGGAGGTGTTTCTCCGGTTCCAGTGCCCTTCTCTGGATTGCCTCTCTGTATGCCCCACTGGTATCTTTACTATGACATCCCCTGTCAGTAAACAACTCTTGTCTCTAGGTCACATGGCATCCCTTTCATGGTGCTGGCCCACAAATAGTCACCACTCCAAGTGGTCAGTATTTGATAGCAAATCAGCATTACTAAAAGGACTTGGTAGGGAACAAACTTGTTTTTACCTTACATGTATGTTTCATTTCCTTTGGGGGTTAAACATAGTCCAAGTGAACAAAGCATTTTGTGTATAAACTAAAACAAAATATATCCACAAAACAGACCTACTGCAATGTTTTCTGCGACTTTTACATTAAAGGGAGACTGACAGGCTGTTCACCTGCACTAATCCTAATATACTGGGTTATAATGTGAGTGAACAGTGTGGGGTTACTTACTTGTATTAATGAAGTATAGACAGCTCTGTGCAAGGGAGGCGGGGAGCTGGCTCGCCATGCTCCCCTGTCTCCTCTATATTTGCGCAGAGCGCAGATGCCAGCAGGCTCTCATGTCCTAGCAATGTGAGAGTAAATATTTTGGGTATTCATTACAGGGGCAGGTCAGAGCAGAGAATATGAAGGAGGCAGGAGAGCACAAAGCTGTACAATGCAGCTAGAAGATTAAAGACCTCTAATGCTGTCTATACTTCATTAACACAAGTAAGTGACCTCGCATTTTAATGCTGTTCACTTGCACTATATATGCACGATCTGCAACGTGGATTGCCAGCCGCAGACGGACGTATCATGCCTATGGCATTCTGATATGGGGTAACTACACATGGATAATGGCTGGACATCTTTTGGACAAACTGTGGTTATGTGGACATCATAGAGGTTGCTTTTTTACCTAGGTGGTATTATTATTTGAATTCTTTATCTAAAAAATTTGGAGGGTCATATAGGATCCTGGTGATTGGACAATTGAGGTCCGGAGCTATCTGTAGTTAAGAAGCAACTATTATCAGGTCTTTATTCCAGGGGGCCATCTGTTAAGCCTTTCTCTCTCTTTTTGTGGAGTAGCCCTTATCTTAGGGTCCTCACTCTATCAGTGACCTCGTTTTTTGCTATCCAACTACCTAGAGGTCGCTACATCAGTCGGAGGATATTTAAATGAAGCCACAAATAAGCCTTGCTGTCGTTTGTCTGCATTCATGTGCTTTGTACTGTATATATGTTTGCTTTGATGTATTATAAATATGTATAGTTCTAATTGTCCTCCCATCTTCTGTGCATTAAGTTGTGCCTTTGTCCATGTGTTGCACGCTATCTATATATATATTGTTCCTCCATATCTCTGTGCCTATTAGGTATATATTTTTATACTGTTGTTGCCATCCCCTGATGAACCGTTGTATATCATAAGATACACGGGGAAACGCGTTGGGATATACAGTTGTTCATCATAGGAGAACTTCTTCATTCTTTTGTATTGCTACTAATTATTTATAGTATTGTTATTGTTTTTTTTTTATGAGGATTTAATAAAATTGTAAATTTTTAGCTACATGGTTTAGTGTTATTCACTTGCACTATAACCCAGTATATTGAGATTAGTGCAGGCAAACAGCCTGTGTGGGAGAAAGAAAAGTGACCTCACACTTATAAACAAGGAATGACGGGATTTGTAGTTTAAAGGAACAAACTCCAACAGGAAATAGCCAATACACAAAAAGATAACCTCAGCGTTATGGTAATCTCACAACATAGCCCTTTACCCCCAAGACAAGCTTGGATCCTTCCTAAGCATGTCCATTACTGTCTGGCAGGTACATACTAAAATCACCTTATGGTGGATAACCCCCTTTCACATTATGGAACATCCAACATATATCATTAGATTTTATGATGGTAATATCTCTTAAAGAACAACAAGCATGGCATTTGGCATTTACAATTTTGTAGGAACCTAAATCAATCTGACAAAGAAAAAGTGGCTACAAATAGTATACCTTTATGAAGGGCCTATGCCTTACAAGGACAGATCACATATGTTATTGAGAATTGTGTAATACATTATTTCTAATATGTTATTAAGAATTGTGTAACTCATTATTTCTAATTTGTTGATACCATTAAGGAATCAAACAGTTGCAATAGTATTCTGTGAAACATTACAGCCTGACCATTTTGGGTCAAAGCAGTGAGACCAACTGTAATGATCTTTTAGGGGAATTGTATAAAGCAGATAACCTCTTCATTTCAGTTCCTTGTGGGCTCCCAAAGGATTACATCCCTACCGCATTAGAACTAAGTAATGTATATTTACCCTAGAGTATAACTGGTCCGAAAAACAGAGTTTGTATACAATATTTTGAATGAAATAAAAATATTATATAAAGTAAAATTTTAAGCTTACATGTAGCTAATTACACCCAAGTGATTAAATACACAGGTAAATGCCCCTCATGGTGCTTTATTGCACTACACATAGTTGAAAACTATGCAAAAGAATGCAATATTGTAACAGTAGTATTACTCAAAGCAGCCAAACCATCACCTCTCCAGCATAGTTTAAGAATTAAAAGCAAAATCCTAATTGGATTCTATGGGAATACTTTTATAAAGGTGAAAGCCAAGAATAATTAATAGATAAGAGAATCTAACTAAAGTCTGAAAACCACGTCATCAATGAAACAACAGTACTGCATAGGGATAAAATTTACAAGGCATGAAACCAATAGTAATCAAATATTATTAATTTTATTATTAATAATAATAATAATAATAATAATAGTTATAATCCTGATTCAATATATATCACTCAGTGATGCAGCATATTAAGCAATATCTACATCTTGGATTATTTTGTTGACTTGGACCTTTTAAATGCATCATGTAACATCAGGCCAGAAAGAATACAGCTCCAGTATCACCCAGAACCACTGTCCTTGCCTACAGAACCCTAAGTGGCGGACTACCAATTGGATGAGGTTCACGACTTTAGCTTAGTGCAGAATCTCAGACAAGCAATAAGGGTAACAGTCAGGCATGTCTGGAACAAAACAAGAGGCAAAGAGTTTATCCAATTAAACAAGCTAAGGTCAGAAATACCAATAGGGACTGCAGAGACAAACGAACACACAGGCAAGGTCAGCAACAAGAAAGCAATGGTGATCAATGATTCGCACTCTGGTTTCAAGTTGTTAGTGGTTCTTTCTTTTTGTTTCTTTCTTTCAGTTTATAGAAAATGTTACAAGCTGACTTGGACACACTGAATGTTTGGGCATCCACTTGACAAATAAGGTTCAATGTGGATAAATTTAAAGTTATGCATCTGAGTACAAAAAAACCTGCATGTGTTTTATATCTTGTGTCGGGATCAACTGAGTCACTGGTAGAGAAGGGTCTGGGTGTACTTGTAGATCATAAATTACAGAACAGCATGCAATGTCAAGCAGCTGCTTCTAAGGCTAGCAAGATATTGTTATGTAAGGGTAGGGTCACACGTAACGGATCCACAGCATAATTTACGCTGCTGATCCAGCGGTGACCCGACCCATTGTGTGCATCCAGCTGTTTCCTCGCCTCCGGCAATCTACTGCTCAGAGCAGACACACAGGGGGGCCTGCGAGTTGCAGCAGACATGCGCAGTATAATCAGACATTGCGGCGGTTCCGCGATGTCTGAGTACACTGCAAGTGCACTCGGCAACTCGCAGGTCCTTGCCCCACACCACGCCCTGCCCCCTCCATTCATGTCTCGTGACTTTACTTTCAGAAGGTCAACCAATACTGCAGCACTCCACCAATCTAGCATTTATGTCAGAGTGGCCAGAAAGAATCTATGACATCCTAGGCAAAGAGAATATTCTTGACACACTTTAGTCGTAGAGTTTAGTATGTCATATGCACTCTTCATGCTCTTATGCATTTGCCATGATAAAACTAACCTTTAGAAGAGGTACATTTATATGAGTTGCATGTCATTTACAGAGCAAACATATGCACATCCTCATTGAAGCATAACTAAACTATGAGTGCAAATATAATTCGGCCACAGAATGTACAGAGCCTGATTATAGTGCACCTTAATTCAAGGGGAAGGAATATGTAAATTGAAGATCACTAGAGATGTCGCAAATTGTTCGCCGGCGAACAGTTCCCGGCGAATTTCGCATGTTCGCGTTCGCATCGCCAGGCGAACATATGTGAAGTTCGATCCGCCCCCTATACTTTAACATTGCAGTAAACTTTGACCCTGTGAGTCAGAGTCAGCAGACACATTACAGCCAATCAGCATCAGTCCCTCCCTTCCAGACCCTCCTACCTCTTGCACGGACACCATTTTAGCCTCATTTAGCATGCTGCAGGCTTAGGAAGTGGAGGGTTAGAGAAGCTGCTCCTGCTGTATAGGGAAAGCAATAGCTAGGTTGCTGCTTGGTGGTGTATTCAGGGTCCAGTTTACTCCTAAAGCACTAGTGTAATATCTGCTTTAAGGACAGCACCCAAAAAAGCCTTTTTAGGGCTGAAAGATATCAGTCCTGGTTGGGAGGGAACCGCTGGTTAGAAGTGATACTCCAGAATCAAACTTAAGTTCCTTCAAGCAACTAACTACTACAGTATTCAAAGGGCTGAAAGATATCAGTCCGTTAGTCTTGCAACAGCTGGAGGCACCCTGGTAGGGAGGGAACCGCTGGTTAAATGGGGTACTCCAGAATCAAACTTAAGTTCCTTCAAGCAACTATCTACTACAGTATTCAAAGGGCTTAAGGATATCAGTCCGTTAGTCTTGGAACAGCTGGAGGCACCCTGGTTGGGAGGGAACTGCTGGTTACATGGGGTACTCCAGAATCAAACTTAAGTTCCTTCAAGCAACTAACTACTACAGTATTCAAAGGGCTGATATATCAGTCCATGTGTTTTGCAACAGCTGGAGGCACCCTGGTTGGGGACCACTGCATAAAAGGGGAACTACGCTGGTACAGCAGTGAGTGAGTAGAGTGAGGAAGGGGGAGGAGTCATCACAGTGCAGGCAAGAGAAGGACAGCCCTCCCATCCCCTCTGGAAAGATGAGAAAGACAGTGGGAAGTTATGTTATTATGCAGTAGTTTATTATGCAACATTTTAGTGGAATATGGGGGATAGAGACATTAAAATTAAATATACATGATCATGATGAGGTACTGAGTAACATATAGCAGTTTTTTTGTGGCATCTGACAGGTACACTTTAATAAGTCATGGGAGTCAAAATATGGTAATTTAAAGAATTTCTTTTGAAGTTTGTAACTCTTAAAAAGCAATTAAACAGAACAAACACAATACAAACTAAGCCTTGTTGTGACTAACCGGACAAAAAGAGATAACATGTCAATTTTGGCATAAACTAAAAACATAAAAATATATTTTATGGTATAATTAGGGGTTTTGTTACAAAGTACAATTGGTCCTGCAAAAAACAAGCCTTCATATGATTATGCAAATGGAAGGAGAGGAGGAAATAATGAAAATACTGGAGTATCATAGGAGTATTATCAAGGGACACACAGAGGCATTAACTGGGCCCCCAGTTGCCTTTACAACCAAAAGTTAGATCGGGTAAAATGGGAAGCTCCTTCCATCTGTGCAACCTAGCAGGTTTATGGTTGCTATACCTATAATGGAAGAAAAAAGGGGGAGAGGAAAGAGGACAGCACCTCATTTGTTATCCTAGACACCAGGGTCCCAGCAGGGACTAGAGTAGCGAGGTCTCTATAAATTAGTCGCTCACCAGTTAGCAGATAAAGCAGGCGTATCACCCCATAAGGTTACTTGAAGTTGTAAAACAGCAAACTGCAAAGCCCTTGGTCCAATCGGGGAGGATAGAGCCTTCTCCCATAAAGGCAAGGAAAGGAGCAGAAAAAAACCGAACCTTGTGTGGGCGCTGATCGCAAAATCCAGACCATTCAAACACAAATGTGTTGAATGGTCTGGATTTTGTCATCAGTCCCCACACAAGGTTCCGTTTTTTTCTGCTCCATTCCTTGCCTTTATGGTTGCTATAGACCCGGATATCAAGTTAAATGAGCGTCACAGTTATCTACAATACCAGCTGCTGCCAGTTTGTGTCCTCTTTATAAAACAGCCGGCTCCTAAACCGCTGTCATATTTCCCAAACGCACACCTATCCATCCATCCTACATATGGGCTGTAGCTAAGAGTTAAAAAAATGGTCAACTTTGGAATTAAAAACACACCGAAGACTTAATTGTTAAATACGACTACGGTAAATACATTTTGCACATTCTTTCAGTTCATTAGTTAATGTGATTGTATATTGCCAAATTTTAGTCTGAAAAATAAATAATGATTATGTCAAAATAAACTGTTCTCATATACAAGACAGGCTGCACCTAGTTGTATCTCTTGTTATCAATAGTTCTATCTATGCCAAATTAGATGGAATTTCATTTAAATATTAAAATAAATTGTGCCACCCAAAGGCAGAAGTACAAAGTATCATATGTAAAGAATATTCATTAGCTAAAGTAACTAAATAATTAACAGATTTAGACTGGGGCTTCAATAAATTGGTGCTAATTGGACAATGTTACACTTAATATCATTTGGAAATGACTAGTTAAGTGTTCTAAATAATTAAACAATTGTTCTCTCTTTGGGTAATTTGCCCTATTTCCAGCATCACCATCCATGTAATTAAGGGGGACACAGTGGTGGGCTCCAAAGAATGGGGTAACTATACAAAGTCAAAACTACTTAATTTCCTGTTCCCTACTGAATCTGTACGATTACATCCAAATTCATCATCTTAATTTCTATTAATATAATTATCTTTCCGTTAAAGGGAAGCAGATAGCTGCATATCATTTCTAGGGGTGCTAGAAACCCAAGTCTAAAATGACAAATACAAATGCATCACTGCTAGTTCTAGAGAAATCTGAAAGATGTATCTCAAAAAGGTCGGTTCATGGTCAATCCAACAATTTGGTAAACAGGTATTCTCACATGGCAAAAGATTGTGGGAGAATTTTCGCCATTATTACTGTGGTTTCACACAGAGTAGTTTTTTTTTTTTTTTTTTGCCACAGTCTTTGTGGCAGTTTTTTCATACAATTTTTTTTTTAGCCACAGACAGAAGCAGGTTCAAAACAAATGAGAAGTAAATAAGTAGGACTTCTTCCTGCTGTACTGACTTCTGAATTTGACTAAAAAAAATTCATTAAAAGGGTAAAACCACCCCCAGGATATGTTTACACAGTATATTTTCATGCATATTTTATTTTTAAAAATGCGTCAAACTGCTGAAAATTTGCATCAGTATTTGCAAAATAAAAGTGTTCTTTATAAGTCTATGGGAAAGTGGATATCTGTGGACACAGTGGGGTAGTTTCATTAAGACATGTGCTGAGGGAAAGTTACTGAGTTGCTCATAGCAACTAATCAGATTGTGTCGTGTTTGTATTGGTTTGTGTTCACACACAGCCTATTGGTTTTGCTGTGTGTGAACAATTTTTATCTTCCCTGGGTAGGGAAGAGTTAAATGTCTCTGGCTGTTTCAGCCCAGGGTCTGTTAGCCAATAGCCTTTTGGGTGTGTCTATTTAATGTCAGCCCAGGCTAGCCTCTGGTGGCTAGTGATTACGGATAACTTCTTTGTACCCTGGCTTGCTAACATGTTGGACATGCGGCTAATGGAGGCTGGGTGTTTGTTTTGTGCTTTTATCTACTATATCTGTTTTAGCAAGCACCTTGTATTTTCTGGGTTTTGCCATTTTATGTGCCATGCTCTTAGTAGATTTTAAGCTGTGTTTGTTTAGTTGGTTTTAGGATTTATTATCCTTTCTGTTATGTGTCTGTTCACACTATGTCTGAGTATGCTCTGTATGTTATCCCTGTTTGGTATCCTGATTCTGTGTTCCAGTGTGTACTGTGTCCTATATTTATATTCTGTTTGGTTGATCTGATCTTTGTCCTTTGTACTTGTACATGTTAAGTGTGAACAGTGTCCTATCTGGCATCCCTGTTTCTGGTCCATGGGGACTTGGAGTCTACTGGACGTTCCTGAGGGATTGCAGTTTCCTGTCTTTTGTTAAGTATGAGCAGTGTTTTATAATTATATCCTGTGTATCTAGATATCCCTGTTACCTGTCCGGGGATTTGAGAATTAGTACAAGATATCTCCGTGCTCCAAGGTGGACTCTGGGAGATTGCGTTCAAGTATCAAGACATTCCCGTCTCTACTGGAGGTTATCTGGGGGATTGCGATAATTACTGTTTAGCTATAGATCCCTGTTTCTGGTCCATTGACTTTCTGGGGGATTATGCTATATTCCTGTCTGTTCCTATAGTCTGTTGACTTATCCGTTTTCCTGTCTGGTGTTTTGAACTCTATTTGTTATTAGTTCTTGTATTCTGATCTCTTGAGTTTTGTACATGTCTACTTATCTATAATGACCTCTGTTCATGACCACAGATCTATAGAGTCCTCTGGTCATGACCACTGAGTCCTCTGTTCATGTCTGCTGATGTTGTCCTCTGTTCATGTCTGCTGATGGTGTCCTCTGTGCTGCTCACTGATGATCTGTGTCCTCTGAACTTATATATTATAGAGTTGTATTTTCCTGTTTGTTTTCTGGTTGGTGACTGACTATTTATTAGTGTGTGTTTTTATTAGGCCCCAGCACTTTAGTTCAGGGAGGGACCAGCACCCAGTTGTTTATTCATCTTTTAGGGTGGATGGGCAAGTAGACAGGGAGAGATGGTTCTAGGGTCAGTTTAGGGCTCACTCTTCCTGTCCCCCGGTCAGTCCCTGACAGATTGCTTCTTTTATTTTCAGATTCCTTTTCAAAACGGAAAGAAGTGATCTGATTGGTGAACTTTTCCTCAGCTCAAGTTTTGATAAATCTCCCCCAGTATATAAAAATAGGTTGTATTTTTCCCATTCTTGTAAGTGACGTCAGGGGCATGACCTCAGCAAAAGGGCAGGTAAGGGACCGTGCTTAAATTCTGCAAAATTTGCTAAAGTCTTTACCTATATCACATTAGGGTATAGATATAGACTGAGCGCACAGTGAAAGATGCGTCAGATTTTCCAACAGCCTGAGTCACTGTTAAAAATGTGGCGCAATCTTGAACTGTCTAATTCAAGTAAAACTTTGCAAGTCCCCCAGCACAATGTGATCCTAGCCTTTTTTCGCAGTAAACAAACATTTTGTTTTATCAGAAAACTTTTCACTGACTGGTTAATGTAGCACTAAAACTCCTGCAGCCGCAGTAACAGTACATCATACAAAACAGCTGGTTTTCTTTAGAAATTTGTTTTTTTGTGTTGTGAATGTGATTAACGCAGATTTAATCAGTTATATTTTTTGCATATCTTATGACCAAATGACATCCACAGCATAATATTTTTCTGCGGAAACATTTTTACATTTCTGTTTTTTAATTGTTACAATGCATTATATATATATATATATATATATATATATATATATATATATATATATATAACCCAGCACTTTCTCAATTCAATGCATATTCACAGCAGTAAAGAAATGTATGTAATTAATAATGTTTTAATGTAACTGTGGGTAGGAATTCATAAATATCCTCCATTTGTATTTTACACTAATGTGATTGCACAGAGGGGGGTTAAGACACAAGGCCAAGCAATAGAGGTTCCGGATAAAGGAATGCCTAGGGAGGTGACTGTGAAATTGATGACTGAGGAGGAGTTTGGCAATAAACATTAGCTTCTGTTTTACCATATAATCCTCAGAGGTACATTGCAATCCAAAAGGAAATGTTTTTCGTGATAAAAAAAAAAAAAAAAGTTTTTTTTTTTTTAGGAGAATTTCTCAGCATAAAGGTGAGCTTTAAGTCCAGTGCAGAACGGATATATCCTTAACAAATCCCATAGCCTTTCACGGGTCTCTCAACTCTCTGCATACAAGAACCTTTTCCTCCATGAAGGTTAAGAACTAATATCTAGGCTTGGAGGCAGACTCACCAGACATGTGCAGTGATGCTTCCTTAACTCTCCAAATTACTTTTTAGTGGCCAGAAAAGTTCACACAAATGGAGTTTATGGAAAAGATTTGTACATGGATGTGTTTTTACACAAAATCTTGTTTTTCAAAAAATATATGTTAAGTGTACCTCATTTGCAAAAACTATTTCTATAATCTAGATAATAAAATTACATGTATATTTGTACTATGCATTGGTTAAATAATGTGCATATTTTTGGTTGAAAAAGGTGTGGGGCTCTGTGCAGGCTCCTAGCTTGTCAATCATCCTGCTGTGTGAGTCAGGAGCATGTCACAGAGCCCTGCTTGTTCTCACTGCACAGAGCCCTGCTTGTTCTCACTGCACAGAGCCCTGCTTGTTCTCACTGCACAGAGCCCTGCTTGTTCTCACTGCACAGAGCCCTGCTTGTCCTCAGTGTACAGAGCCCTGCTTGTCCTCAGTGTACAGAGCCCTGCTTGTTCTCAGTGTATAGAGCCCTGCTTGTTCTCAGTGTACAGAGCCCTGCTTGTCCTCAGTGTACAGAGACCTGCTTTTCCTCATTGCACAGAGCCCTGTTTGTCCTCAGTGTACAGAGCCCTGCTTGTCCTCGGTGTACAGAGCCCTGCTTGCCCTCACTGCACAGACCCATGCTTGTCCTCAGTGTACAGAGCCCTGCTTGTCCTCAGTGTACAGAGCCCTGCTTGTCCTCAGTGTACAGAGCCCTGCTTGTCCTCGGTGTACAGAGCCCTGCTTGTCCTCAGTGTACAGAGCCCTGCTTGTCCTCAGTGTACAGAGCCCTGCTTGTCCTCACTGCACAGAGCGCTGCTTGTCCTCACGGCACAGAGCCCTGCTTGTCCTCAGTGTACAGAGCCCTGCTTGTCCTCAGTGTACAGAGCCCTGCTTGTCCTCACTGCACAGAGCCCTGCTTGTCCTCACTGCACAGAGCCCTGCTTGTCCTCACTGCACAGAGCCATGCTTGTCCTCAGTGTACAGAGCCCTGCTTGTCCTCAGTGTACAGAGCCCTGCTTGTCCTCACTGCACAGAGCCCTGCTTGTCCTCGCTGCACAGAGCCCTGCTTGTTTTCACTGCACAGAGCCCTGCTTGTCCTCAGTGCACAGAGCCCTGCTTGTCCTCGCTGCACAGAGCCCTGCTTGTTTTCACTGCACAGAGCCCTGCTTGTCCCCAGTTGTACAGAACCCTGCTTGTCCTCACTGCATAGAGCCCTGCTTGTGCTCAGTGTATAGAGCCCTGCTTGTCCTCACTGCACAGAGCCCTGCTTGTCCTCACTGCACAGAGCCTTGCTTGGCCTCAGTTGTACAGAACCCTGATTGTCCTCACCGCACAGAGCCCTGCTTGTCCCACACCCTTCCTGTATATTGTCTCTGCTCAAACACAGGCAGCAGCTTCAGCAACAAAACAGCATTTTTTCACCCAAAAATATACATATTTTTTAACCAATGGATCTTACAAATATACATAAAGGCCCTTAATATGCTACAACTGACTAGTTTTTGTCTGTTTATTCCAAGTTATTTTGGGGCACAGTGTCTGTGACATATCTGCGCCAGTGTGATACAGTGTGCGCCAGGAAAATCCAACAAACCTGTCACTGCATTGTGAAAAAACAAAAAAAGGCATGTTCTGTCTCAAAGGTGGCATGGTTTTACAACCTGCTTATTTACTATTGAATTAACAGAAAATGCTGTAAATAAATGGCTGGAAATTTCCACTAAGAAATAG
Organism: Hyla sarda; assembly: GCF_029499605.1. Classification (NCBI taxonomy): domain Eukaryota; kingdom Metazoa; phylum Chordata; class Amphibia; order Anura; family Hylidae; genus Hyla; species Hyla sarda. The sequence goes on from NC_079189.1 coordinate 190,328,144, forward strand.
CTGGTCAGAAAATTTCCCCGACTTGTCAATCTTTGAATCCCCATAGTAAATGGAAAGGAATCCTGCAAGTCTGAAACAACATTTGCCACTAGTAAAAACCCAACACTCTTAGTAAATGAGGGCCATAATGTAATGATCTACATTATATTAACCGGTTGCTGTCTAAGGACGAGCCGGATCGTCTTGAGACGGCAAGCGGTGTATGGCGTTGGTTCCCAACTCGAGCCTGTGTCATCCGGCTGGCCCCCAGCTGATTCTTGTAGCTAGGGGCCACCGTTAATAGCCGACATGCGGCTATTTACCTTTTAGATTGCCACTGTAAAAACTGACAGCGGTGTTTAAATGGAGCTAAAAATAAACATATGTGGTATCGCCACGTGCGTAAATGTCCAAGCTATAAAAATATAATGTTAGTTACACCACACGGTCAATGGCGTACACGTACAAAAATTCCAAACTCCAAAATTGAGTATTTTTGGTCACTTTGTATGCCCTAAAAAACATATAAAAAGCTATCAAAAAGTCTCATCAAAACAAACTGGTACCGATAAAAACTTCAGATTACGGTGCAAAAAATACATCCCTGTATATGGAAAAATAAAAAGTTATAGGGGTCAGAAGATGACAATTTTTTCATACTAGTATGCATGCATGTAGTTAAAATGTGGTAAAGTAGTAAAATAAAATAAAACCTATAAAAATGTGGTATCCTTGTAACCGTATGGGTCTACAAAAAAAGATATGGTGTCATTTTTTACCAAAAAGTGTACTGCATAGTATCGGAAGCCCCAAAAATTTACAAAATGGAAAAAAAAAATCCAATTTTTCCCCACAAATATATTTTTTTTGTGTTTCGCTGTAAATTTTGTGGTGAATTTATTGATGTAATTTCAAAGTACAATTGGTGGCGCAAAAAATAAGCCCTCATATGAGTCATGAAAGCTTTATGATTTTTAGAAGGGGATGAGGAAAGAACAAAAGTGCAAAAAAAAACTGCATCCTTAAGGGGTTAAACATTTTTGCAGATGACAGTGTCCATTTAAAGTACTTCCTGTAAAAAAAAAGAGGCAAGCAACATTTCCATATTTCTTTTCAAAAAGGACAATGCAACCTATTTTTCAGCCATTGCTTTAAAAGGCAGCAATACAGCTAAAATTCTGGATATTTGTTTATTGAGAAAGCACTTGAAAAGCAAATTTTCACAGACCCTACCAAAAATAGCTTCAGCCCCGTAGAATGACCATAAAGTAAATATTCACAAATAACATATTCAGAGTGATAGTTTTTCTGAACTCATTCAGGATAAGTATTAAGAGTTGTAGGACACACAAATGGAGAAACCTTGTTGGATAATACATTGAACAGTTGTTATGCTATATTCATTGGAATATTACTCCGTTATCTCAGGTCCCTATAGCTATAACAGTTATGATGCTTGTCACTGGTGGAAATATAGGAACTTTACTTGCTTCTATAGTTAAAACTACAATATTTTTAAAAAGGCAAAATACAGTCAGTGACCATGATCCTATTACACAATTCAAATTTGTTCAATTTAAAGCAAGAAAGCCTAACTATGGCCCCATCCATTACAATCATGCTGTTGTCCTGACATGTGCCTTTGCCTTTCTTAATATATACAAATGTAAAGTGGACCTGTCAGCAGGAAAACATGGATATAAATGAGCACGTGGCTAGATAGTGGTAGTCATCAGGATTCTGGTCATAACTTTTTTTCCGCATTGTCTTTTCCAACGCTAAGATTTTAATTTAGCTTGATAATATGCAAATGGGGCTTTTCCAACACGGCAAGGGCCCAGATAAATTCTATCTTGCAGCTGTCAGTAACATGGGTAGGTGATTGCAAATGGGCCACTGGGGGTAATAAAGCGGACATGGCCTAAATTGGGGGGGGGGGGGGGGGGGTTTAGAGACTATGGACGAAATAAAAGTATACCTGGATTACTATTACTAGCCCTATCTAGCCATGTGCTTACTTACACCTATTTTTTCAGTTTTTAATTTTCATATATCAAGAAGTAAGGTTGGGTTTACACGGAATTTGGGCAGTATATTGGAGGCACATGTCAGGATACAAACAAAATAGCAGACTAATTTTATTGTATCGAATGTAGTCCATTTCCCCCATATACTTTAACTTTGCAGGACTTTAAATGTGGTCTGTTGCACTTCTGAATCAGGAATTCGACTGTTAAAAGACAGTCTTGCAATCCCTTATTTACACCCAGGGGCGGACTGACAACACTCATGCCCCCCCGGACCAAATAAAGCAAGGGCTCCATGTCGACCCCTGGCCACACCTCTGCCACTCCCCTATTCTACCCAAATCCCTCCTCATACACCACTTCCACATACAAAATAAAATGAAATATATATAACGTAGGTAAGATAATTTTCCATGACCAATAATAGCTGTATATAAGGAGTAAATATATACCACCACACAATAACTGGATGGGATAAGCATAATATATTATTATTATTATTATATATAACTATATAAACAACCTTGGGGATGTCAGTCCCCTCAGGGAAAGCCCTGAATAAAGGCCCTCCGGTCTAAAACTTAACTTTTAATATTTTCAAATTATAATTAAAGGTGCTCATTTGTCATCAGGTAGCAGTGTGTGATTAAAATTACAATCCCTTATTTGTTTCAGTTTAGTAGCATTCTATGCTTAGGATGTAATGACCACAGAGATGTGTTAGCAGTATTCTGCTCTATTGCTGTCTACAGACTTAGCATCACGTATCTCCGTGGTCCATCCAATTTCAAAGACCGGGATTGAGCTAAAATCAATTATCCTCTGACTCATCGTTTCGCCAGTAATAACTGGCTTTTTCAAGAGTGTGAGGTACCTATCACTTTACCAGAGCTCGTTAACTGAGCTGTGATTGGTTGCTGTGGAAAAATCACTCCACAGGTTGATACATCTGGTCCATTATCTTTATGATAATAGTATATTATTACAACGATACCCACATTATATAGGTTTTGTATTATTTTACTACTTTTAAAAAATTATAGCTTTTTGTAGGAAAATCATCCTCTTGCCCCTATAACTCTTATTTTTCCGTGTATGAGGGCTCATGATCCTATAGTTTTTATCGGTACCATTCTTGTTCAGATTGGACATTTTGATCTTTTCTTTTATACATTTTTCACATATGAAGGTATATGAAGTGACCAAAACTCAGCAATTCTGGACAAATGATTGATTCCAAAGCAAAATTGGTGGCACAAAATACAAGCCCTCATATAGTTCTGTGGGTGAAAAATTGAAAGAGTTAAGATTTTTAGAAGATGAGGAGGAAAAAAAACAAAGTGAAAAAATGAAAAAGCCTCTTAAGGACGCAGGGCATACCTGTACGCCCTGCGCCCGGTGTTTAAAACGGGGTCACACCATGACCCCGCCTCATACCGGGTCTTTCCCTGGGCTAACAGCGCGCGGCACAGATCGTTGTGCCGCACACTATTAACCCTTCAGACATGGCGATCAAAGTTGATCGCCGCGTCAAAAATGAAAGTAAAAGCTTCCCGGCAGCTCAGTCGATCTGATCAGGACTATCGCGATAAAATCACGATGTCCCAATCAGCTAGGACGCGAGCGGAGGTCCCCTTACCTTGTTCCGTTACGTCCGATCGGCGTTTGATTGCTCCAAGCCTGAGCTAAAGGCTTTGCAGGGATCAGGGTAAAAGATCAGTGTGTGCAGTATTATAGCCCCCTATGGGAGCTATAACACTGCAAAAAAAAAGTGAAAAAAAAGTTAATAAAGGTCATTTAACCCCTTCCCTAATAAAAGTTTGAATCTCCCCCCTTTTCACATAAAAAAAAATAAAACTGTGCAAATTAAAATATGTGGTATCGCCGCGTGCGTAAATGTCCGAGCTATAAAAATATATCATTAATTAAACCGCACGGTCAATGGCGTACATGAAAATTTTTTCCAAAATAGCGTATTTTTGGTCACTTTTTATTTCATATAAAAATTAATAAAAAGCGATCAAAAAGTCATACCAAATGCAAAAATGGTACCGATAAAAACATCAGAACATGGCGCAAAAAATTAGCCCTCAAACCGGCCCGTATGCAGAAAAATTTAAAAGTTATAGGGGTCAGAAAATGACAATTTTAGACATATACATTTTCCTGCACGTAGTTATGATTTTTTTCAGAAGTACGACAATATCAAACCTATATAAGTAGGGAATCTTTTTTACCATATGGATCTACAGAATAAAGATAAGGTGTCATTTTTACCGAAAAATGCACTGCGTAGAAACGGAAGCCCCCAAAATTACAAAATAAAATTTTTCTTCAATTTTGTCACACAATGAATTTTTTCCGTTTTGCTGTTTTTTTTTTTTTTTTGTAAAATGACTAATGTCACTGCAAAGTAGAATTGGTGGCACAGAATATAAGCCATCATATGGAATTTTATGTGCAAAATTGAAAGCGCTATGATTTTTAGAAGGTGATGAGGAAAAAATGAAAATGCAAAAACGGAAAAACGCTGAGTCCTTAAGGGGTTCATTTTAAGTCCCTTTAGTGAACTGTCACATGTCACATTTTGTTTGCAAACACTGAACAATGCTGTACTATAGCACTGCATTAATCAGTGTTATCTATTTATACAGGCTGCTTATATTCTTGGAGCGACGATCTGGTGGCACTGAGCCAGGTAGGGCCCCTTCAGCCTTCCTCTCAGCTGATTGGCACTCTGTGATTTTGCCTCTGTGGTCTCGATCCGTTTCCCTAACTGACTAGCACATGTGTTTTAACACTTTTAGACACTGCCATCAACTTTGATAGCGGCGTCTAAAGGGTTAATGTCGGACATCAGCCTGATTGGTGATGTCTGGCATTAGCCGAGGGTTCCAGCTAATGATTTGTACAACACAGTGGGAGCAGGCACAGTGCTTACATGTACACCTTGCGTCCTTAGGGCTCATTCACACAGACAGATCAGCAGCGTATTTTACACTGCGGATCCATCGGCAATGGACCCTACAGGGTGCCTCCATCTGTGCCTGCTCATAGCAGCAATTCGCCGCTATGAGCAGACATGCTTTCATGTGCGAGTCTCCGCACGCATGCATAGTATACTAGCACACATCATGGCTGCTCTCAGCCTAGCTCAGGGAACAGGGGGAGTGGCCGCGATGTGTGCAAGTATACTGCGCATGCATGCGGCGACTCGCACATCGAAGCATGTCTGCTCATAGCAGCAGATTGCGGTAAAACCGCACCATTTTTGCTACGATTTTTCCCAAAATTTGTTCTGGTAATCTGACCTGTTGGTGACCTGTGGACACTGGAGGAGGAAAAGTGACCCCACTGGACTGCTACTTTACACCCCCCCCCCAGCCCCAGGTTGTACCCACGGGGGAGAGAGGCAGGACACAGGGACATAACTCACCCTCACATGAAGCGGCCTCTAAGCTGTGTTCCTGGGAGGCCTGTCAGCTCTCGGCATCTGTCCTCTTCCTGTGCTGGGGCGGAGCCATCAATGAGGTGCCTTTCATCCCTGCGCTACTGCCTGTCTACGCAGAGCAAGAGCAGAGCAGGGATATTTACATAGAAAAAAACATCAGCAGAAACTAGTGCTTGTCTGACTGGGGATCCGGGACAAGTGTACTGGATTCACAGCAGCTGCAGCGGGCCCTTTACCCGGCTGAGCCCTCGGACCACGTCCGAATGGACCGGCCTGTCAGTCCACCCCTGTTTACCGCTTTGCACCTACATCATAACATTTCAAAAACCAAACATTTAGATATTTAAACCCTGCTCCCAGAAACAATGGTTACACAACCAAGTAAAGCCCCTATTTATAACATTTAAATGGGTTTGTCATCATTTTATCAACCTAGTTCTTTGGATTGTTCCGCCAAGATTGTTGGCAGGTATGCACTGACCTTTAGAAAAGAAGACACTGTGTTCAGCTTCTTGTCACAGCCTGCTGGCACAGCTCTATATCCTTAAGAGGTGAATAGCCCAGTGAAAGCTAGATATGAAAAAATAGGGTGCTTACCTACCAGGAGGTCAACAATCAACCCTTTAACCACCTTCACTACGATATAAGGGGCATTCTGGGAATTGTTTTATTTTTTTAATTCGACTATGCTACAGAGGCTGTAAATTAAGTGTAGTTCATTGTCTGTACCTGTGTTTCATGGTGATCTCGCAATTCTTCTGTGATTTTTGCCCCAACGTTTATTTTTAACAGCATACAAAATTACAGTCGTCTCACGTTTTCCCAGGTTGCAGTGCGACCCGAAACATTACATCACATTACAAAACATTACATTACATCCTTTTTACCGTAAAGTGTACAGTGTGAAAACGAAACCCTCCAAAATGTGCAAAATTTTGGTTTTCATTTAAATTTCCTCCCTAAAAAAGAAATTTTGGGAGTTCGCCATACATTTTATGGTAAAATGAGAGGTTTCATTACAAAGTATGGGCCTGTAGATGGAAATAAAAAAGAGTTATTTTAAAAGGCGAGGAGGAAAAAATGAAAACGCTAAAATAAAATTGGCCTGGTCCTTAAGGGGTTAAAGTGCACTACATAATCACTTAAAAAATTTATACTTATATATGTTACTCACAAGGTCATGCAGATTCTTTACATCTGTTTGTGTGTCTAGCTTCTGTATAGTATTTGGCTCATAAAGCCATCTATTCTGCTGCTCAGTCATTCTAACATCCACTGTTTAGAAAGGGGTGTGTCTATGGCAAGCACTGAGCCCACCCTCACTTACAATGCATTCACTTCCTCCCTGAGTCTGCAGTGCGGGGTCTCTTCATCCAATCACTGCAGGCTGCTCTATAACCCTCTCCTCTATGTTTTCAAGCTCCAGTGTAATAGGAAAGCAGTGAGCACAGAGGAGTACTAGTCCTTCCCTCACTTACTACACTTGTCCCAGCCTGTGCTACAGCTAAGAAAAAGATGTTGCTGCAGCCGGACAGGATTATGTTCTGGATGGTATGGGGACTTTTTTTTATAAGCCATGATCTCTATAAAAAGGAGATACATTTTTTTTATGAAGTATATTAGAAAGCTTAAAGGGGTATTCCAGGATCTAAACTTTTATCCCCTCTTCAGAGGATAGGGGATAAAATGTCTCATCGCGGGGGGCCCTCCGCTGGGACCCCCCCACGATCTCCCAGCAGCACCCGTTTCCGAGACTGGAGATGTGACGTAACGTCATGCCCCCTTTGTGACGTCACACCACGCCCCCTCCATTCATGTCTATGGGAGGGGGAACTTTAAATCAATGAACTGCAGCGGCTTCTGTTGGACCAGAGTCCCGCCGCCGCTGCTCGATTCCCTTCCCCATAGTTGCACCTGTCCTAGGGCCAGAATCCCACCACCGCCGCTGCCCGATTCCTTCCCCTATCCCAAGTTTTATAGTTGTCTGTCCTGGTGCCAGAGTCACGGTTCCACTGATTCCCTCCCCCTCCCTGGTTTTATAGTTGCCTGTCCTGGGGACCGCACTCCTTCAGGCTCCGGCGGCATCCTGAACTGTCACTGTGCGCCGTGCACTGACAGTGGCGTTGCGTTGAGGACGTAAGTCGTCATTATGCAGCGCACAGCAACAACACAGGATGCCGCCGGAGCTTGAAGGAGCATGGTCCCCAGGGCAGGTAACTATAAAACCGAGGATGGGGGAGGGAATTGGGCAGCGGCGGTGGCAGGACTTTGGCCCCAGGACAGGCAACTATAAAACCAGGGGTGGGGGAGGGAATCGGGCAGCAGCGGTGGGACTCTGGCACCCACTTTAAATCATTGATCTGCAGCGGCTTCTGCTAGGCTAGCAACAGTTTATCGGTGTATAACACGCAGATAGACTTTAGGCTAACAATTTTAGCCTAAAAAATGTGTGTTATACATCGATAAATACGGTACATATCCCTTCATTTAAGGTGACTGTATTTCGATCTTTACAACGTATACCTTTAGCTGTGCACCAAATTATGAGCCAAAATATTGTGAAATATGTTTCATTATATAAAGTTTTTTCATGCCCAAGGCCGTGCCCACTTTTGCATTAACATCAGGTTTTTAAGAATACCATTTACTTGTGTAACTCACATTAAATGTGTAGAATTTTCACATGTCTTCGTGGTGCAAATCATTTTATTTATTTTTAGTTATGTTGAATGTTTATGTTAAACATCTGTCCATCAGGTTCAACCAACTGATTGTAAAGAGCCTGATGAAGTCCGTTATCCATCAATCTATCTTGTATTAAAGAGTAAGGATATGTATGCTCAGTAAAATATTTTTGATGGCAATGTTATCTAATAACAATTTATTTTTACAAGCTCTCTCTGACCTTGGGAAACCTCAGGCAAACATGGCAAAATATTACACAGCCCCAAGCTGTTTATCCAGGGTCAGTGAAGCTAAGTGATAATAAATCATTTATAGAGCATATCACATAACTTGCATTTATTGGACTATCATATTGCAGCTTTTTTTCTGCAATACACAAATACAAAACAAGGACACCTAAGCACTGTCTTACCTTTGTCATACAAGGCACTATATCGTTTAGCTGGCATACATTGTACATTGTACGGGCCAAAAAGAAATCAAAAGACCATAATGTAACTGTATAGGTCAATATAATTATTATGGGGCAGGGCAGAGCATGCAGCTGTACATGATCGTAATTATTATCTGCTTTACATTCTCACCACACTTTCAAGCTTGAAAATGTGCTAAAGATAACCTAGCTGTTTGGTCTAAAGTTGAATTTAGACTCATTTAGCCGTTCACAATTGACCAAGCTAAGGGATTAGCTTATGTTGTGACCTCTACTGATGTAAACATCAAAAGCTGCTAACCATCAAAATACGGATATAGCATTATTTGCGGCAGGCATGTTTTATCTCTGATGCATGGATCAAATCTGATTATTTTAGAGTTATAAGCAGATTTCCAGTGTGAAATGCAAATAATATTATACTTCAGCACAGAACAAATATTTATGGGCCTCAAATATTTTTATTTTTATTTAAAGGGTTAATGCAATTCCTTAATACAGTATATTGTAAGATTGCAAATTTAGTGAATCAGAAAACAAATGAATATTGGGATGTTGGGAGGAAATCACCATAAATCTAATGTAAATTCCGTAAATGTACAAAATATAAACACTGTAAGAGATTATACGGTTTGGCTTTGTGTTTCCATGAAGCTCCTTGCCTTTTGGTTATGTATAGACAGCCATTTAAGGGGTACTCCGGCGCTAAGACATCTTATCCCCTATCCAAAGGATAGGGGATAAGATGCCTGATCGCGGGGGTCCATCCGCTGGGGACCCCCGTGATCTTTCACGCAGCCCCCTGTTACCATCAGCAAACATGCTCCAGGTCTGATGACTGCTGATCACGGAGCCGGAGTATTGTGAGGTCACGGCTCCGCCCATAGGCTTGTATTGAGGGGGCGTGATGTCACTCGGGGGGCAGAGCCGTGATGTCACAATATTCCGGCCCCGTGATCAGCAGTCATCAGACTCGGAGCGAACATGCTCCGGGGATTGATGGTAACGCGGTGCTGTGTGAAAGATCACGGGGGTCCCCAGCGGCGGGACCCCCGCAATCAGACACCTTATCCCCTATATAGGGGATAGGGTATAAGATGTCCTAGCGTCAGAGTACCCCTTTAAGTCCCAAATTGCCAGTGATTGAAGTAAAACTGGTTTAGATAAGAAAATGAACCACTGAGAAGTCCACAGGTTGAGATTTAAAGGGGTACTCCGATGGAAAACTTTTCTTTTTAAATCAACTGATGCCAGAAAGTTAAACAGATTTGTAAATTACTTCTATTAAAAAATCTTAATCCTTCAAGTACTTATTAGCGGCTGTATACTACAGAGGAAATTATTTTCTTTTTGGATTTCTTTTCTGTCACGACCTCAGTACTCTCTGCTGACTCTTCTGTCCATGTCAGGAACTGTCCAGAGCAGGAAAAAATCCTCATAGCAAACATATGCTGCTCTGGACAGTTCCTAAAATGGACAGAGTTGTCAGAAGAGAGCACTGTGGTCGTGACAGAAAAGAAATCCAAAAAGAAAATAATTTCCTCTGTAATATACTGCTGCTAATAAGTATTGGAAGGATTAAGAATTTTTAATAGAAGTAATTCACAAATCTGTTTAACTTTCTGGCATCAGTTGATTTAAAAAAATAAAAGTTTTTCATTGGAGTACGCCTTTAATTGATCATATTAGGTTGTGCAATTTTAGACACTGGAGTGATCCAGTGTTTTCAGCTGGGTGCAGTACTAGAAGGGAAAAGTAGTATTGGCATTGCTCCTTTTTCGAAATACAACTACTGATCCAGAAGAAGATACAGATGATAATGGTTATATAAGAATTTATTGAGGCTTGACATGATGGGGTCTGGATGTCAAAAAGTTGCCTGTTTAGCCCCTTATGGACCCAGCCTGAGCATTTTTTTTTGCACATCTGACCACTTTAAACATTAATAACTCTGGGATGCTTTTACTTTTCATTCTGATTCAGAAACAGTTTTTTCGTGTCATAATTATGTCAGTGGTGAATTTTTGTCGATACTTGCATCATTTCTTGGAAAATCTGATGAAAATGTTTAAAATTTTGCATTTTTTTTACTTTGAAACTCTCTGTTTATAAGGAAAATAGACATAACAAATAAATTATATATTGATTCACATATACAATATGTCTACTATATTTTCATCATAAAGTTGACATGCTTTTACTTTTGGAAGACATCAGAGGGCTTCAAAGCTCAGCAGCAATTTTCCAATTTTTCAAAAAAATTTCAAAATCTGAATTTTTCAGGGACCAGTTCAGTTTTGAAGTGGATTTGAAGGGTCTTCATATTAGAAATACCCAATAAATTACCCCATTATAAAAACTGAACCCCTCAAAGTATACAAAATGACATTCAGAAAGTGTGTTAACCCTTTAGATGTTTTCATAATCTTCATTTTTTACACTCAAATGTTCATGTAGACCCAGTTTTTGAAATTTTACAAAGAGTAAAAGGAGAAAAAGCCCCCCCCCATAATTTGTAACCCAATTTCTCTTGAGTGAGGAAATACCTCATATGTATATGTAAAGTGTTCCTCGGGTGCAGTAGAGGGCTCAGAAGGGAAGGAGCAACAATGGGATTTTGGAGAGTGAGTTTTTCTGAAATGGATTTTGGGGGGCATGTCACATTTAAGAAGCCCCTATGGTGCCAGAACAGCAAAAAAAAATATGGCGTACTATTTTGGAAACTACACCCCTCAATAAACGTAAAAAGAGTACAGTGAGCCTTAACACCCCACAGGTGTTTGATGACTTTTTGTTAAAGTCGGATGTGTAAATGAATTTCTTTTTCACTAAAATGTTAGTTTTCCCCCAAATTTTTCATTTTTACAAAGGGTAATAGGAGAAAATGCCCCCCAAAATTTGTAACCCCATCTCTTCTGAGTATGGAAATACCCCATGGGTGGATGTCAAGTTCACTGCGGGTGCACTACAATGCTCAGAAGAGAAGAAGTCACATTTGGCTTCTGGAAAGCAAATTTTGCTGAATGGTTTTTGGGGGGCATGTTGCATTTAGGAAGCCCCTATGGTGCTAGAACAGCAAACAGTGAGCACAGTACAGTACAGTGAGCCTCAACACCCCACAGGTGTTTGACAAATTTCCGCTAAAGTGCGGACGTGAAAATGAAAAATTAGATTTTTTTTTCACTAAAATGCTGGCATTACCCCAAATTTTTCATTTTCACAAGGGGTAATAGGAGAAAATTACCCCAAAAATTTGTAACCCCATTTCTTCTCAGTATGGAAATACCCCATATGTGGATGTAAAGTGCTCTGCGTGCGAACTACATTGCTCAGAAGAGAAGGAGCACCATTGAGCTTTTGGAGAGAGAATTTGGTTGCAATGGAAGTCGGGGGCCATGTGCGTTTACAAAGCCCCCCGTGGTGCCAGAATAGTGGACCCCCCCACATGTGACCCCATTTTGGAAACTACATCCCTCACAGAATTTAATAAGGGGTGCAGTGAGCATTTACACCCCACTGGCGTTTGACAGATCTTTGGAACAATGGGCTGTGTAAATGAAAAATTACTCACTGCACCCTGTATTAAATTTTGTGAGGGGTGTAGTTTCCAAAATGGGGTCACATGTGGGGGAAGTCCACTGTTCTGGCACTATGGGGGCTTTGTAAACACACATGGCCTTCAATTTTGGACACATTTTCTCTCCAAAATCCCAATGGCGCTCCTTCTCTTCTGAGCATTGTAGTTCGCCCGCAGAGCACTTTACATCCACATATGGGGTATATTCTTACTCAGAACAAATTGGGCCACAAATTTTGGGGATCTTTTTTCCTATTCTCCGTTGTGAAAATTAAAAATTTAGGGTAACACCAACATTTTAGTGAAAATTATTTTTTTTCATTTTCACATCCAACTTTAACGAAAATTCGTCAAACACCTGTGGGGTGTTAAGGCTCACTATACCTCTTGTTACATTCCGTGAGTGGTGTAGCTTCCAAAATGGGGGTCACATATGGATATTTATTGTTTTGCGTTTATGTCAGAACTACTGTAAAATCAGCCATCCCTGTGCAAATCACCAATTTAGACCTCAAATGTACATGGTGTGCTCTCACTCCTGAGCCTTGTTGTGCGCTCACAGAGCATTTTACAACCACATATGGGGTATTTCCGTACTCAGGAGAAATTGTGTTACAAATTTTTGGGGTCTTTTTTTTCCTTTTACCTCTTGTGAAAATTAAAAGTATGGGGCAACACCAGCATGTTAGTGTAAAAAAAAAATTTTTTTACACTAACACTAACATGCTGGTGTAGACCCGAACAGGGTGTCTACAGCTGTTGCAAAACTCCCATCATGGTTGACATCAGTGGCTGTTCAGCAATACTGGGAGTTGTTGTTTTTCAACAGCTGGAGGCTCCGTTTGGAAACAGTGCTGTACAAGATGTTTTTTTTTATTATTGTGGGGGGGGGGACTGTGTAAGGGTATATGTATATCTGTAGTGTTTTACTTTTTATTTTGTGTAGTGTAGTGTTTTTAGGGTACATTCACACGGGCAGGGGTTTATAGTGATTTTCTCACTCAGGGTTTGAGCTGAGGCGGAAAATTTGCTGCATCTTAAACTTGCAGTAGAAAACGGGCAAACCTCCAGCTGTTGCAAAATGGCAACTCCCAGCATGCACTGACAGACCATACATGCTGGGAGTTGTAGTTATGCAAGAGCTGGAGGCACATTGGTTGTGCAATACAGAGTTTGTTACTTAACTCAGTTTTGCTAAACTAGAATTTCCAGCATGCACTTAACTTGTTACTTAACTCCAGCTGTTGCAAAACTAAAACTCCCAGCTTGTACAGTCTCTCAGGAGTTAGGACACAAACTCTGTTTCACAACCAATGTGTATCCAGCTGTTGCAAAACTGCAACACTCAGCATGCATTGACAGTCGAAGGCATGCTGAGAGTTGTAGTTTTGCAACAGCTGGAGGCACACTGCTACAACTCCCTGCATGCCCTTTGGTAGTCTGTGCATCCTGGGAATTGTAGTTATGCAACAGCTGGATGCACACTTTTCATAGAAAAAATTTGCATTCAGCTGTTGCATAACTACAACCCCCAGCATGCACAGACTAACAAAGGGCATGCTAGGAGTTGTAGTTGGAACTCCAGCTGTTTTAAAATACAACTCCCAGCATGCCCTTTGGCTGTCCATGCTGAGAGTTGTTGGTAAGCAACAGCAGGAGGTGAACAGGCCTCACCTCCTGCTGTATCCTGCCGCTGGGACCGCCACCGCTGCTTCCACCGCTCCTGCCACCGGGACAGCCCTCGCCGCTCCTGAGGGGACCCCCGTCGGGCCAGGCAGAGGTAGGAGACCCCCACTGGCTCCGATCGCCACCCCAATCACCGCCAGCAAGGCAGTGATTGGTCGGTCGTTCTGGCCGATCAGTCATGTGATCATAAGGTGGCACCAATGCCACCTCACTTCTGCTGGGTAAGGGTGAATGAGGCTGTCTCGAACAGCCCCATTCAATCTTTTTTTCCGGGTCACCAGAGACCCGATTGACCCGGAATCGCTGCAAATCGTCAGTCTGAATTGACCGGCGATTTGGGGGGGTCCCCTTCCAGGGGTTTGCACGGGTTGCCTACTGATAGATATCAGTAGCCATCCAGGTCCGATCCCCACCGCTGTACAGGTATGCCCTGGGTCCTTAAGTACCAGGGCGTCGGGGCGTACCTGTACGCCCTGGGTCTCTAAGTGATTAAAGGGAACCACTAATTAGATTTTACCATATATATATATATATATATATATATATATACCATACCATACGTTATAGACCTGAGGGAGTGAGGGCCCCCCTCGTGAAATGCGTTGTTTGTACATCTACATTTTATTATTTTATTTAAATAAAATATCTTCACTTATTCATCCATCATCACGCTGCCAAGTGTCTCCATGATTTCCTGGAATTTTTTACAGTGAGTGACCATCTGGTACTTCAAACTCCTACAATGTGCGAGTTGCAACATGTTATACATGGTAAAATATTGCTCCTCAACATCTACCTGTCTGTAGAGATCATGAGCATTTGAAATAAGTATGTCTCCTCTGCTGGCCCTGTGAGTAGTCCCTGGGCAGGAAGCTATACATACCTAATGTCATCCTCGCTGGCTTTAATCACGCCCCCTCAGCGTGATTGTCCTTCCGGGCACGGCCCGCAGAACGTAGATGAGGGCTGTCAATCACGCTGAGGAGGCACCATTATAACACAGCAGATGGGACTAGGTAAATATAGCTCCCCGCCCAGGGAGCTACTTACAGGGCTAGCGGAGGAGACTTACTAACTTTATATCCTCAGGGAACATCCCTCAGGGATCATGAAGAAGAAAATTTTACCATTTAAGCTTTATGAGTCTGTCTTGTGAATATCATATAATGTCTTTTTAGAATCTCAAAATTCCCTTTGTGACACTTCTGCTGGAGTGTATTTCTCATCTGTGGAAGTTTTTCCTCATTCAACAGCTGTCTCCCACAGAATACATGGTTTATATAAGTGCACCAAAAGCATAAAAAATTGCTTTAGCCAGATATCTCTAGGTTCTTGCATGTTGTACGGGCCTTAAAGGGCTATTGCTGCAATTGAAAGTTAGGGGATCGAGGAGGATCCAACTGTGGAGACCCACCCAATCACAGGAATGAGGGAGAACGTTTCCCTGCAATAAAAGGAGCGTACTGGGAGTGAGCAGCCAGCACTTCATTTATTGTCTATGAAGTGGAGTTTGGCTATGCTTCTAAGCCAAATAGGCAAGCACAGCTCTATTACGGAAGTAAAGCATACCTGTCATATCACAAAAAAAGATTTAGGCTCATATATGTTGCTCTGTTCATATGTCTTTTTAATGTGTCTAGCTTTTGTATGTGGCTAAAAACACCTCTCTACTGCTGCTCAGTAATTTTAACATTCACTGCTCAGGAAGGGGCATGTCCAAGGCAAGCTTTGAGCCCGCCTTCACTCACCGTCAGTGAAGTACCAAGGGGGGAGCGGGTGCTGGGTACGGCCCACCGTGCCACTCACAAGGGAGGTGCCATGAAGGAGTAACCCCCCCCATCCACTGCTGCACGACAATCGCAATGCTTTTCCGCCCGGCACCTGCATCTGTGGAGTCAGAGCAGCAGGGCGAGGAGTTTTGCAGTGGTGGGCAATGTGACATCACGATGCTGACGCCACCTTCACAGATCTTTTAAAATAGCGGAAGGATCCATCACCAGCGGTTGGACAGAGGCATCATCAAAATGTAAGTAAATAATTCTATGTGAAGGGAGGGGTGTAATTAAAGGGGGGAGGGGTGTAATTATGGGGGGGGAGGGGTTGTAATTAAGGGGGGGAGGGAGGTGGTGTTATTAAGGGGTGGAGGGAGCAGGTGTAATTGAGGGGGGAGGGGGTCTAATTAGAGGGGGGAGGGGGTGCAGGATTTGTTCATTTTATTGATGGGGATTTGGATTTGTTTCTATTTGGTGCAGATGAAAAGTTATTTTTTTAAGGGGGTGCAGGGTTTTATTTTATTAAGGGGGGGTTGAGGGTTTAATTAAGGAGGGTTAAGGTGTTTTATTAAAGGGGGTCAATGGGTTTTATTATGGATGTGTGCATGTTTTATATTTTATTAAGGGGGTGCTGAGTTTTATTTTATTAAGGGGGTGCAAGGTTTTATTTTATTAAGGGGTGTGCTGGGTTTTATTTTATTAAGGGGGGTTAAGGGGTTTTATTAAGGGGGGTTAATGGGTTTTATTAGGATGTGTGCTGGGTTTTATTTTATTAAGGGGTTTTATTTTATTAAGGATTTGTTCATTTTATTGATGGGGATTTGGATTTGTTTCTATTTGGTGCAGATGAAAAGTTATTTTTTTAAGGGGGTGCAGGGTTTTATTTTATTAAGGGGGGGTTGAGGGTTTAATTAAGGAGGGTTAAGGTGTTTTATTAAAGGGGGTCAATGGGTTTTATTATGGATGTGTGCATGTTTTATATTTTATTAAGGGGGTGCTGAGTTTTATTTTATTAAGGGGGTGCAAGGTTTTATTTTATTAAGGGGTGTGCTGGGTTTTATTTTATTAAGGGGGGTTAAGGGGTTTTATTAAGGGGGGTTAATGGGTTTTATTAGGATGTGTGCTGGGTTTTATTTTATTAAGGGGTTTTATTTTATTAAGGGGGGGTTGAGGGTTTAATTAGGGAGGGTTAAGGTGTTTTATTAAAGGGGGTCAATGGGTTTTATTATGGATGTGTGCATGTTTTTTATTTTCTTAAGGGGGTGCAGGGTTTTATTTTCTTAAGGGGGTGCAGGGTTTTATTTTATTAAGGGGGGTTAAGGGGTTTTATTAAGGGGGGTTAATGGGTTTTATCTTATTAAGGGGTGTGCAGGGTTTTATTTTATTAAGGGTGTGTGCAGGGGTTTATTTTATTAAGTGGGGTGTAGGGGATTCCAATTAATGAGGGTGTTCAGGTGTTATTTTTTTATTATGGGGATGTGCAGGTTTTTATGTGTAGGGGTGTATGAACTTTATGTGATGGCGGTGCAGGGTTTTTATATGAAGGGGGAGGGGGTATGGATTTGGTGTGTAGGGTGGGAGCAGGGTTTTTATGTGTGGGGGTTGCTGGATCTGAGTTTTATGAAATAGGGGTGCAGGGTTTTTGTATAAGGGGAAAGAAAGGGAAGGGGTTTTCTAGAAGGGGGAAGACCAGGGATTTGTAGACAGGGGCAGGGCAGGAGTTTTCTAGAAGTTTTTCACCAGCCCCGTTCTACAAAACCCCTGATAGGCCATTCAGTCCTGTTGAAAGACAAGGAGAGAGATCAAAAGGGAAGATTTGACAGCTGACCACTGCATGGTTCTATAAGGCTCTGCCTAATGGCAAAAAAATTCTTAGAACGTGGATGGTGCACTCTCCATCAAAACAGAGTTTGTTTTGTTTTTGCTGCAGACTTTTTGCTGTAGATGACAAACTAACAGGTACATCTAGTTTAGTTACTGGGTTTCAATTGTGGTGGAGGCTGAAGCCAAAGGTGTCTGATCATGAGGCTTCTGAGAAGCATTTTACATGCTTGGAGAAATGGAAGACCTAGAGAGCAGGATTGAAGCTACAAAAATGCCTTGATCATGTCCACCAAACAATAATGGAGAGAGAGAAAAGGAAATGGAGGTATATTTTGCATCGCCTCTTGGATGGCTCACCAGAATCTTCCTTTTCATGGTCATAGAGAGACCATGTCATCAGCAAACAAAAGAAACTTCCTGGAATTGATAGATTTGCTCTCAAACTATGATCCCATTTTAAAGGAACATTCCATGAGACTGAAACATGCTGTTGCATCTGGAAAGAGAATGACTTCCTATTTCTCTCAAAATATTCAGAATGAATTAATTTGTCTTTTAGGAAATCACGTGAAGGACAAAATAGTGGCTGATATCAAGAAAGCAAAGTACTTTGGGATTCCTTTTGACAGCCCCCCTGATGTGTCCCACATTGATCAGATGTGTGACGTGATCAGATATGTTCATTTGAAGGTGACAAGGCTGAAGTAAAAGAATCATTCTTGAGCTTCTTTCCTATTGCTGGAAAGACTGCTGCTGAGCTCACAGAAAATACCCTGCAACATCTGGAGGAAGATGGACTCGACATAAGCCTTTGCCATGGTCAAGGATATGATAATGCTGCAACTATGGCAGGGATTCATGGTGGTGTTCACGTAAAAATAAAAGAGATTAATCCCATGTGCAAACCATTCATTGAACCTCTGTGGGGGGGGGGGGGGCAATCATTTAGAAGTGTCTGCCCCGGGTGCCAAATGCTCTAGGTACGCCCCTGCTCACTGTATATTCTTATAGACAGGACAGGAGTAAGCACAGAGGAGTGTCTGTTTTTTTTTTACATTTAGGTAATTCCCCGTACAGTTTCATTAAAGTTATATTTTAATAGTTCGGGCATATCTGCACTGGGCCAAAACAAATGTGCTTATGTTTTACTTATTCAATTCACTATGTTCGTGTCATTTTCCAAGCATATACAAGATTCTGCTCTGGCTGAGAAGTGTGGTTTGCAGCACTTTTCATTTCCAGCCAAAACTTGACCCGAATGTAGTCACTTGATATGTTGAGGCTCTCAAATTCACTGGGTCCTGTGCCTTTGATAGCAATGATATATCAGCATGTTATTTTGACAGTTTCCTGACCCCCCCCCCCCCCCCCCAGGTATGGGGCAGTAAGCAGCTGCCTCCTTGGCCTTTTTGTCTACCTCTGAATCAAAAAGTGGGATTGCAGGTTGAAATTGATGGAACTGTTACTATCTTGGGTGGAATTTTTGTTGTGTTTGAAATTTACAGCATTGACATAATATGAATTGTCTTGGGATAAGGCAAGCAAAATATGTATTATCAAAAAACTATTTCTCCCAGAATCCTGTGTTTAATTAAGAAAAATGAAGGGAATTATAGGATACTATGCACTCAAAATGATTTGTTTGACAGGAAGATTTAGATTGTCTACGCAGTCCAGCAAAACTTATAATTACATGCAACAAATTGTGATAATTGTACAAAGTGTTCAGCTCTAATGGTTCCTAATTAAATAGTAATGTGTTTATGACATTACATTGGTACCTTGGCAACATTAAATAAAAACACATTAAACACACTGAAATAAGTCATCTTGTAATTGCTCAAGTTAGCTGTCAATCAGATCACTCATTCTAAAATAGTAAATATGTTTTGTTTACTATGTATATAATCATTACAAGGAAAGCAAAAATTGCAATTCCTCTTGAACATTGTTCAAATCCTTGGATGAAGCAACTACTGCACAGCCTCACAAACAAAAATCTGCCATTTCACCTTGAAGTCCACAGAAATACAAGCTTTATTTGTTCTCCACTTTCTACCCATCATTTATGTTTTTCTTTATTTAAGGAGACTGCATAAGGGTTCCTACCTATTTCTGGGAGGTTTAATCTGGTAACATTGGGTGTGTCGGACTGCTGGATCCCTCTCTCTGTGGATGTTAGTGTCGCATTAGTGGTGGTTGCCAGGCAGAACTACGCATTTTAGGTTAGACACCCATCTAATTAAGATGGCTATGTAAAAGGCAGTGTGATGTCTGCACCTGTCTGTCTTTGCTGATGCTCCTTGGTCTGGCAAGGGTTATAGATCCTAAACAGTGAGCTCAATGGGCAGGTTATTTAACCCCTTAAGGACTCAGCGTTTTTCCGTTTTTGCATTTTCATTTTTTCCTCATCACCTTCCAAAAATCATAACACTTTCAATTTTGCACCTAAAAAACCATATTATGGCTTATATTTGGCGCCACCAATTCTACTTTGTAGTGACATTAGTCATTTTACCAAAAAAATCCATGGTAAAACGGAAAAAAAAATCATTGTGCGACAAAATTGAAGAAAAGATTTCATTTTGTAACTTTTGGGGGCTTCCGTTTCTACGCAGTGCATTTTTTGGTAAAAATAACACCTTATCTTTATTCTGTAGGTCCATATAGTTAAAATGATATCCTACTTATATAGGTTGGATATTGTCGTACTTCGGAAAAAATCATAACTACATGCAGGACTACATGCAGGAAAATTTATATGTTAAAAATTCTCATCTTCTAACCCCTATAACTTTTTTTTTTCCGCGTACGGGCCGGTATGAGGACTAATTTTTTGCGCCGTGTTCTTAAGTTTTTATCGGTACCATTTTTGTATTGATCGGACTTTTTGATCGGCTTTTATTCATTTTTTCATGACATAAAAAGTGACCAAAAACACACTATTTTGGACCTTGGAATTTTTTTGCCCACACGCCATTGACCGTGCGATTTAATTAACGATATATTTTTATAGTTCGGACATTTTCGCACGCGGCGATACCACATATGTTTATTTTTATTTAAACAGTTTTTTTTTTAATGGGAAAAGGGGAGTGTTTCAAACTTTTAATAGGGAAGGGGTTAAATGACCTTTGCTTTTTTTTGCAGTGTTATAGGTCCCATAGGGACCTATAACACTGCACACACTGATCTCCTATTCTGATCTCCTATGCTGATCAGTCAGATAGGTGGTCGATTGCTCAAGCCTGTAGCTCAGGCTTGGAGCAATCAATCGACGATTGGACACCGCGGAGAGAGGTAAGGAGACCTCCGCCTGCGCTCCAGCTGATCGGAACATCGCGATTTCATCGCGATGTCCCGATCAGCCCGACTGAGCTGCCGGGAACGGTTTACTTTAGTTTTCAGACGATCAAATTTGATCGCCGCGTCTGAAGGGTTAATAGCGCCGCACTGCAATCACGCCGTGGCAACGCGTTATAGATTGGGAGCGGACTCATAACGTAGCAGTACGTCATGAGTCCTTAAGGGGTTAATCCCAGCTCAGCCTGCATTCAGGATCTGAGTTTTAGTCTCACCTTGTCTGTGTGTGCACATTGCATTTTCTGTTTGCCATTGTATTCTGTCCTGTTATTCTTTTAGCCTTGCTATATTTTCTGATATTCTTGTCACTATGTGTACTTGGTCAGGTTTAGTCTATACCCCTAGTATCTTGTTATGTGTTCTCTGTTGGTGTGTGTTCACACCTGCTTCTATGAATCTGTTTAGTATCTGTACCAGTGTTTCGAATTGTTTTGGATTTGGAGTTTCATCAGTTCCTCAGATTTTGAGTTTCCTCAGTTTTTGTATCTGTTCCTTTAATTCTACCTGGTTTCTCTGAAAATAAGACCGGGTCTTATATTAATTTTAGTCACAAAAAAACACACTAGGGCTTATTTTCAGGGTAGGGCTTATTTTTTTTACGGTATGAACATTGAACAAAATACATTGCCCCCCAACGTCGTCCCCCCCCCCCCGCCGGTTTATAAGCCCAGCGCTGCACCCCACATCGGGGGGACTAATCGTATCGTATGTCACCCGTGAGCAGTGCTCCTCTCCCCCCGCCAAATAATTATCAGCCACTGCGCTGTACTTTGTATTCCTGTGCCCGGGCTGCAAATATTATAAAACAAACTTTAACTTACCTTCGTTCTCCGTTCCCCCGTTGCTAAGGATCCGGCCTCATGGTCCCTCCACTGTTCATGCTGTTTCCTGGTGTTGGGACCTCTCAGAGCCTTCAGCCTATCACTGGCCGCAGCGATGTCCCGCCTAGGCCGATGATAGGCTGAGCCGACTGTCATGTAAGTGTTACACCGAGCGCTCCGGGTCCCCGCTCCTCCCCGGAGCGCTCGCTACACTCTCGCTCCCGCAGCGCCCCGGTCAGATCCACTGACCGGGTGCGCTGCGATACCGCCTCCAGCCGGGATGCGATTCGCGATGCGGGTGGCGCCCGCTCGCGATGCGCACCCCGGCTCCCGTACCTGACTCGCTCTCCGTCGGTCCTGTCCCGGCGCGCGCGGCCCCGCTCCCTAGGGCGCGCGCGCGCCGGGTCTCTGCGATTTAAAGGGCCACTGCGCCGCTGATTGGCGCAGTGGTTCTAATCAGTGTGTTCACCTGTGCACTCCCTATGTATACCTCACTTCCCCTGCACTCCCTCGCCGGATCTGTTGCCATTGTGCCAGTGAAAGCGTTCCCTTGTGTGTTCCTAGCCTGTGTTCCAGACCTCCTGCCGTTGCCCCTGACTACGATCCTTGCTGCCTGCCCCGACCTTCTGCTACGTCCGACCTTGCTTCTGTCTACTCCCTTGTACCGCGCCTATCTTCAGCAGTCAGAGAGGTTGAGCCGTTGCTAGTGGATACGACCTGGTCACTACCGCCGCAGCAAGACCATCCCGCTTTGCGGCGGGCTCTGGTGAATACCAGTAGTGACTTAGAACCGGTCCACTAGCACGGTCCACGCCAATCCCTCTCTGGCACAGAGGATCCACCTCCTGCCAGCCGGCATCGTGACAGTAGATCCGGCCATGGATCCCGCTGAAGTTCCTCTGCCAGTTGTCGCCGACCTCACCACGGTGGTCGCCCAGCAGTCACAACAGATAGCGCAACAAGGCCAACAGCTGTCTCAACTGACCGTGATGCTACAGCAGCTACTACCACAGCTTCAGCAATCATCTCCTCCGCCAGCTCCTGCACCTCCTCCGCAGCGAGTGGCCGCCTCAGGCCTACGACTATCCTTGCCGGATAAATTTGATGGGGACTCTAAGTTTTGCCGTGGCTTTCTTTCACAATGTTCCCTGCACTTGGAGATGATGTCGGACCAGTTTCCTACTGAAAGGTCTAAGGTGGCTTTCGTAGTCAGCCTTCTGTCTGGAAAAGCTCTGTCATGGGCCACACCGCTCTGGGACCGCAATGACCCCGTCACTGCCTCTGTACACTCCTTCTTCTCGGAAATTCGAAGTGTCTTTGAGGAACCTGCCCGAGTCTCTTCTGCTGAGACTGCCCTGCTGAACCTGGTCCAGGGTAATTCTTCCGTTGGCGAGTACGCCGTGCAATTCCGTACTCTTGCTTCAGAACTTTCCTGGAATAATGAGGCCCTCTGCGCGACCTTTAAAAAAGGCCTATCCAGCAACATTAAAGATGTTCTGGCCGCACGAGAAATTCCTGCTAACCTACATGAACTCATTCATCTAGCCACTCGCATTGACATGCGTTTTTCCGAAAGGCGTCAGGAGCTCCGCCAGGATATGGACTTTGTTCGCACGAGGCGTTTTTTCTCCCCGGCTCCTCTCTCCTCTGGTCCTCTGCAATCCGTTCCTGTGCCTCCCGCCGTGGAGGCTATGCAAGTTGACCGGTCTCGCCTGACACCTCAAGAGAGGACACGACGCCGCATGGAGAATCTCTGCCTGTACTGTGCCGGTACCGAACACTTCCTGAAGGATTGTCCTATCCGTCCTCCCCGCCTGGAAAGACGTACGCTGACTCCGCACAAAGGTGAAACAGTCCTTGATGTCAACTCTGCTTCTCCACGTCTTACTGTGCCTGTGCGGATATCTGCCTCTACCTTCTCCTTCTCCACTAAGGCCTTCTTGGACTCCGGATCTGCAGGAAACTTTATTTTGGCCTCTCTCATCAACAGGTTCAACATCCCAGTGACCAGTCTCACCAGACCTCTCTACATCAATTGCGTTAACAATGAAAGATTGGACTGTGCCGTGCGTTACCGCACGGAACCCCTCCTAATGTGCATCGGACCTCACCACGAAAAAATTGAGTTTTTGGTCCTCTCCAATTGCACTTCCGAAATTCTCCTTGGACTACCCTGGCTTCAACACCATTCCCCAACCCTGGATTGGTCCACAGGGGAGATCAAGAGTTGGGGTCCCTCTTGTTTCAAGGACTGCCTTAAACCGGTTACCAGTACTCCTTGCCGTGACCCTGTGGTTCCCCCTGTAACCGGTCTCCCTAAGGCCTATATGGACTTTGCGGATGTTTTTTGCAAAAAACAAGCTGAGACTCTACCTCCTCACAGGCCTCATGACTGTCCTATTGACCTCCTCCCGGGCACTACTCCACCCCGGGGCAGAATTTATCCTCTCTCTGCCCCAGAGACTCTTGCTATGTCTGAGTACATCCAGGAAAATTTAAAAAAGGGCTTTATCCGCAAATCCTCCTCTCCTGCCGGAGCCGGATTTTTCTTTGTGTCCAAAAAAGATGGCTCCCTACGTCCTTGCATTGACTACCGCGGTCTTAATAAAATCACGGTAAAGAACCGCTACCCTCTACCTCTCATCTCTGAACTCTTTGATCGCCTCCAAGGTGCCCACATCTTTACCAAACTGGACTTAAGAGGTGCTTATAATCTCATCCGCATCAGAGAGGGGGATGAATGGAAAACGGCATTTAACACTAGAGATGAACACTTTGAGTATCTGGTCATGCCCTTTGGCCTGTGCAACGCCCCTGCCGTCTTCCAAGACTTTGTTAATGAAATTTTTCGTGATCTCTTATATTCCTGTGTTGTTGTGTATCTGGACGATATCCTGATTTTTTCTGCCAACCTAGAAGAACACCGCCAGCATGTCCGCATGGTTCTTCAGAGACTTCGTGACAATCAACTTTATGCCAAAATGGAGAAATGTCTGTTTGAATGTCAATCTCTTCCTTTCCTAGGATACTTGGTCTCTGGCCAGGGACTACAAATGGATCCAGACAAACTCTCTGCCGTCTTAGATTGGCCACGCCCCTCCGGACTCCGTGCTATCCAACGTTTTTTGGGGTTCGCCAATTATTACAGACAATTTATTCCACATTTTTCCACCATTGTGGCTCCTATCGTGGCTTTAACCAAAAAGAATGCCAATCCTAAGTCATGGCCTCCTCAAGCGGAAGACGCCTTTAAACAGCTCAAGTCTGCCTTTTCTTCAGCTCCCGTGCTCTCCAGACCTGACCCATCTAAACCCTTCCTATTGGAGGTTGATGCCTCCTCAGTAGGAGCTGGAGCGGTCCTTCTACAAAAAAATTCTTCCGGGCATGCTGTTACTTGTGGTTTTTTTTCTAAGACCTTCTCTCCGGCGGAGAGGAACTACTCCATCGGGGATCGAGAGCTACTAGCCATTAAATTAGCACTTGATGAATGGAGGCATCTGCTGGAGGGATCAAGATTTCCAGTTATTATTTACACCGATCACAAGAACCTCTCCTATCTCCAGTCTGCCCAACGGCTGAATCCTCGCCAGGCCAGGTGGTCTCTGTTCTTTGCCCGATTTAATTTTGAAATTCACTTTCGGCCTGCCGATAAGAACATTAGGGCCGATGCTCTCTCTCGTTCCTCGGATGCCTCGGAAGTAGAGCTCTCTCCGCAACACATCATTCCTCCTGACTGCCTGATCTCCACTTCTCCAGCCTCCATCAGGCAAACTCCTCCAGGGAAGACCTTCGTCTCTCCACGCCAACGCCTCGGAATCCTCAAATGGGGTCACTCCTCCCATCTCGCAGGTCATGCGGGCATCAAGAAATCCGTGCAACTCATCTCTCGTTTCTATTGGTGGCCGACTCTGGAGACGGATGTTGTGGATTTTGTGCGAGCCTGCACTGTCTGTGCCCGGGATAAGACTCCTCGCCAGAAGCCCGCTGGTCTTCTTCATCCTCTGCCTGTTCCCGAACAGCCTTGGTCTCTGATTGGTATGGACTTTATTACAGACTTACCCTCATCCCGTGGCAACACTGTTGTTTGGGTGGTCGTTGATCGATTCTCCAAGATGGCACATTTCATCCCTCTTCCTGGTCTTCCTTCTGCGCCTCAGTTGGCTAAACAATTTTTTGTACACATTTTTCGTCTTCACGGGTTGCCCACGCAGATCGTCTCGGATAGAGGCGTCCAATTCGTGTCTAAATTCTGGAGGGCTCTCTGTAAACAACTCAAGATTAAATTAAACTTTTCTTCTGCTTATCATCCTCAATCCAATGGGCAAGTAGAAAGAATTAACCAGGTCCTGGGTGATTATTTACGGCATTTTGTTTCCTCCTGCCAGGATGACTGGGCAGATCTTCTACCATGGGCCGAATTCTCGTATAACTTCAGAGTTTCTGAATCTTCTTCCAAATCCCCATTTTTCGTGGTGTACGGCCGTCACCCTCTTCCCCCCCTCCCTACTCCCTTGCCCTCTGGTGTACCCGCTGTGGATGAAATAACTCGTGATCTTTCCACCATATGGAAAGAGACCCAAAATTCTCTCTTACAGGCTTCATCACGCATGAAGAAGTTTGCTGATAAGAAAAGAAGAGCTCCCCCCATTTTTTCTCCCGGAGACAAGGTATGGCTCTCCGCTAAATATGTCCGCTTCCGTGTTCCCAGCTACAAATTGGGACCACGCTATCTTGGTCCTTTCAAAATTTTGTGCCAGATTAATCCTGTCTCTTATAAACTTCTTCTCCCTCCTTCTCTTCGTATTCCTAATGCCTTTCACGTTTCTCTTCTTAAACCACTCATCATCAACCGTTTCTCTCCTAAACTTATCTCTCCCACTCCTGTCTCCGGTTCTTCAGACATCTTTCCTGTAAAGGAGATACTGGCCTCCAAAAAGGTCAGAGGAAAAACCTTCTTTTTGGTTGACTGGGAGGGCTGTGGTCCTGAAGAGAGATCCTGGGAACCTGAGGACAATATCCTAGATAAAAATCTGGTCCTCAGGTTCTCAGGCTCCAAGAAGAGGGGGAGACCCAAGGGGGGGGGGGGTACTGTTACGCCGAGCACTCCGGGTCCCCGCTCCTCCCCGGAGCGCTCGCTACACTCTCGCTCCCGCAGCGCCCCGGTCAGATCCACTGACCGGGTGCGCTGCGATACCGCCTCCAGCCGGGATGCGATTCGCGATGCGGGTGGCGCCCGCTCGCGATGCGCACCCCGGCTCCCGTACCTGACTCGCTCTCCGTCGGTCCTGTCCCGGCGCGCGCGGCCCCGCTCCCTAGGGCGCGCGCGCGCCGGGTCTCTGCGATTTAAAGGGCCACTGCGCCGCTGATTGGCGCAGTGGTTCTAATCAGTGTGTTCACCTGTGCACTCCCTATGTATACCTCACTTCCCCTGCACTCCCTCGCCGGATCTTGTTGTCATTGTGCCAGTGAAAGCGTTCCCTTGTGTGTTCCTAGCCTGTGTTCCAGACCTCCTGCCGTTGCCCCTGACTACGATCCTTGCTGCCTGCCCCGACCTTCTGCTACGTCCGACCTTGCTTCTGTCTACTCCCTTGTACCGCGCCTATCTTCAGCAGTCAGAGAGGTTGAGCCGTTGCTAGTGGATACGACCTGGTCACTACCGCCGCAGCAAGACCATCCCGCTTTGCGGCGGGCTCTGGTGAATACCAATAGTGACTTAGAACCGGTCCACTAGCACGGTCCACGCCAATCCCTCTCTGGCACAGAGGATCCATCTCCTGCCAGCCGGCATCGTGACAGTAAGAAGCAGGCCGGCTTCTTACATGACAGTGGGCTCAGCCTATCATCGGCACCAGGAAGCAGCAAGAACAGTGGAGAACAGCGAGGCTGGTTTCTTAGCAATGGGGGAACGGAGGACTAAGGTAAGTTAATCCAGCTAGGGCTTATTTTCGGGGTAGGGTGCATTTTCGGGGAAACAGGGTAGTGTTTGCATCCTTGAGTTATATGGTGTCTGTCCGCAGTCTAACCTTTTTATCCTCTGCATCCCTGGATATATCTCGCTGTATATAATTCCTAGTTAACCATTTTTGTTCATATTTTCATGTCTGCTGTTTATCTAGTTTTCTTGATATCTGTTTTGTGCTACTTTGTATTCCAGTTATATTGTGTAATTTGTTTTGTTGACTGTATGTCCCCTACTTGTACAGTATCTGTTTATTTTGCTGGCCATGACACCCCTGCACTTTACATAGGAATGGTCTGGCACCCAGTTGTTATCCGCTATTAGAGCGGTTGAGCAAGTAGACAGGGAAAGATGTTTAGGGTCAGCTTAGAGCTCACTCTCCCCTGCTCAACGTGCTGTGATGTTTCATGACGCTCAATCATGACAGTCAGCTTATACAATTTATTTAAAATATGTACTTAAAACCCCATGTTAGTTTATTACATTTTGATGAGAAGTACAAGATCAATGTAGAAAATGTAGATGTGCACTTATGTCTTTTATTCTAAATTTGTGGTACATAACTCAAACAGTCCAGACACTCAGGGACAAATAACAACTTATATTATAGAGCAGTGGTTTTTAAAATGTGGCCTTCCAGCTGATGCAAAACTGCAACTCCCAGCTTGCCTGGACAGCCACTGGCTGTCGGGGCTTGCTGGGAGTTGTAAATTTACAACATCTGCGGGGCCACAGTTTTAAGACCACTGCCCTAGAGAGATAATTAGGCTATTTAGGACAACAAAGCCAAACTATTAACATTTCAGGCATTAATATACAAAATAAAATAAAAAGTACAAACACAAATTATGAAAAATCTATTCTAAAAACAAAATGGAGAAAACCATGGAGGAAATCAAAACTTGCACCTTTTTTTGATTAGAGATTGGAATTTAAACTTTTCACTTTAGTAGCAAGTAGACTGGGCACTGAGATACTGTATACTTCAGGATGGTTAAAAAAGAATACCATTTTCAAATGGCCAAGCCAAAGATCTGACCTTAATCCAATGTAAATGCTGTTGAAGGACATGCAGCAAGCAGTTCATGAGAGGAAACCCACCAACATAACAGAGTTGAAGCTGTAATATGTGATGCCCCAATGACTGATAGCAGGCTTGATGAGTAAACAGGTGTGGTCGACAGTAAAGGTTATACACAGGGAAATCAGCAGGGTGCAGCAGAGTCAAGCCAAGGCAGGGTTCAGATAACAGGCACAGGTCAGTCACAGATACAGTAGATCAGAACAGAACACATTTGCTTAGTAGACAAAACTAAATTATTGCTTAGGCCCTACAGAAACTACTCATATAGGTGGTGCATGTCAGGGATTGGAGGAGAGCAGAAATTGGGTGTGCATGGACCCATGAAATGACAGCCAGTGCAGCCCTGAGCCGTCTACGGGATGTGCCAGAAATGGTCTCTGCCTGTGAAAATACAGAAGAGGATGCCTGCATCAGGATGGGGAACTTAGTGTACAGCTCAGCCAAAAAAAAAGCAGTGTGACACCCTGCAAGCTGGCAGCTGCCAACCACTAGCATTACATTTTATACAGAGGAATGGGCTCAGATGATATGCTCTCCTAATATATAATTCCTGGGAACATTTACCGGTAGACTAGTTATTGCTGCACAAGGGGGTCATACCAGATTCTGAAAGCAAAGGTGCACATACTTTTGCCCCTCACAGATATTGGATTATTTTTCTCAGTGGATAAATGACCAAGTGTAAAACATTTTATTCTTTTGTTTGATTTGGTTCTCTTTATCTACTTTTTTTGACTTTTAAAATCCAAAATAGATAAAAAATCCAAAATAGTTTTAGGTCAACTATTTTAGCAAAAATTCTGAAGGGTTCACAGTTCACACACTTTCTACCACCACTGTAAATAGAGGAGACATGAAGGACTCATACTTCACAGAAAGGCAGGAGTTAATAATACATATCCTGTAGGTAACACTGTAGTATGTGCACAAGGTGACTGGATTTATTACACATAACAGAGTTCAGGAGACAGATCAAAGACAGAGTAGGCTAAAGAAAAAAGAGAGAGCGCTCTATAGCGTAATATCGCAGGTGTGGGGTCCAAGAATAAGATAGGAATTGCCCTTACCAAATGCGGTTGTGTAAGCTCACACACAACAGTGGTCAGCGTGAGTGAGTGGTAGATCCAGTCTGCAGCCTTCCCATCCGAGCAAGACAATGGCAGGAGGAGACTTCTGAGGGTGGTGGGATTCAACGGCGCTGACTGGAAGCAGACAAGTCAAGTAGGTAGAAAGATGGCTTTATTAAAACAATGCAATGCATTTCACCGCAGGTGCGGCTTCATCAGGCATGCCTGATGAAGCAGCACCTGCGGTGAAAAGCGTTGCATTGTTTTAATAAAGCCATCTTCCTACCTACTTGACGAGTCTGCTTCCAGTCAGCGCCGTTGAATCCCTCCACCCTCAGAAGTCTCCTCCTGCAAAGACAGAGCAGGACATGTGTTTCTAGTAAAAAATAAATAAATTAATGAATTACTTCCAAAGATGTCATGTTTATTGCACCTCTGAATTCATCATTCACATGTTTGTTTTATGTTTTCATTTAATCTAATTAGATTAATTTTGGTAAAGTGAAAGCTGAGCTGTGATTGGTTGATGTGGGAAAATCACTCCGGTTTTACTCTCACATAGTTTGATTTCTGATATATTTTTTTTTCATAAGGACAACTAATAAGGCTTTGTTTTCTGTTGTTACTATTGTAAAAATGGCAAAATAGAGCAAGTCAATCCCTATAATTAAATCGAACATAATTAACAAACTTTGTCCTTCGCTCTAACTGCTTTACTAATATATTCTAATGTTTAAATGGAATCTGGCCTATATTATGCTCAGAGCTGCAGACATGGGCAGACAGCTGATATGGAGTTAAAGCAAATTATATACTGTATTTCTCTTAGCTGATGGCTGTTTGCATATAGTTGTTTAACCATGTTTTCCTTCCTATCTCAAGCACTATAGAACCAGTGCTGAGCTGCAATATGCATGCCCCCTCCCTCCTCCACCCCTCTCTGCCTTGTTTAATTGATGTACAGGGCTCAGTTCTGGAAGTCACGCCATATCCACCAATCATTCAAGACAGAGATGACCAGGAAAAGTAGGAATTGTGCATGTTGCAGTTAAGCACCACCTCTATGGCTCTTGAGCTTAGAAGGTGACATGTTTTTATAACTATACAAACTGCTATCAGTTACGAAACATGTATCATTTGTTTTATCTCCCTATGATCTGTTTTCCCATGTCTGCAGCTCTAAGCATGATATAGAGCTGATAGATTCCCCTTAAGTTATGTGTGTAAATCCTCTTTATATCATGGCTAATTACTAAAAGGGAAAAAAATAAGTAAAATTGACATGGAAAAAGACTACAGAATATTAAACTTAACTGAAGAAAACAGTATCGACTAAGTGAATATAAGACAAATAACATGAAAGAATGCATCAATAGAAGCATAGATACACATGATGAGAACATCGTTCTAAAACTGTGCAATCACTAGTCATATCATGCATAAAATGGTAAGTGCAGTTTTTTCCAACATGGTGCAAGGAAGACATAGTAGCACCTTATCGAGTTCAAAAGCTGGCAACTGAAATAATGCAGTGAAAATTCTCAAAAAGACCACACGCGATGGGTTCCCCCGTTTCTTGCACGTACGCAAATATTTATTTGGCCATATTAGAAAACAAAATGGTATTTTCTGAGTCCAACCCATAAATTACTAAAATTAAAAAATACTTACGCTATGTGGATGATATCTTCATAGTGTGGGATGGAGATGAAACAACCTTCCAGGAATTCGTTAAGTACATGAACGAACAGAACCAACAAAATATGTATTTTACGTATCAGTTTGGAGGTGCTTCACTAGATTTCCTGGACGTTAAAATTTGGATAGAGGACAACCTAATAAAAACTACAGGATATCGGAAGGATATCATGCAGAATTCATTACTACATTACAATAGCTCCCA
Organism: Hyla sarda; assembly: GCF_029499605.1. NCBI lineage: Eukaryota > Metazoa > Chordata > Amphibia > Anura > Hylidae > Hyla > Hyla sarda. The sequence continues at coordinate 190,359,775 of NC_079189.1, forward strand.
TCCCAAACACGTCCACAATAGCATTCCATACAGCCAGTTCATGCGACTTAAGAGAATTAATTCAGAAAACACAGGATACCAAGTACAGGCAGAAGAGTTAAAACAAAGACTAAAAGAACGAAATTATCCGATACAAATTATAGAGAGGGCCTATGAAAAGGTAGAGATTAAAAACAGACAAGAAATCAGGAAAAAAAAGCAAAAAAATAAGATGCAGCGTTTTGTCTTTGCGTTCCATAACTCACCTATGAATAGACTCATTAGCCAAGCTATCAAAAAAAACTAGTATATACTCGAAGCTGATCCCGACCTAGAAAAAATAGCAAAAAATCGTCCCATTATTACCTATAAACGCAGGTAGATATATTAAAAAATTAGCCGCTAGGCAAAATAAACAGGATGCTACAACATGGCTACACAAAACGGCTCCTAATGGTAATTATCTATGTAAAAACTGTAGCTATTGTAAATATAATCTAGGACAACGGGAGTTTTCACTAGGTGGAATTAAAATTACCATAAGGCAGTTTATTTCATGCCGCAGTACACATGTGGTTTATTGCCTCATGTGTTCTTGCGGTCTTTACTATATAGGAAAAACTAAAAGACAGTTGAACCAACGAATTAGAGAACATCTATATAGTTTAAAAACTGGAAAAGGGGCCCCCAAATTCATCTCACATATGAGAGACGTCCACAAAAATGACCTTACTACCGTAAAGTTTGCAGGTATCGAAAGGGTGTTAATACAGGGACAGGGGATAGATCGCGATAATATACTTATGTGAAAAGAAATTGATTGGATAAGCCGACTCAATGCTTTAGGCGCAATGGGTCTGAATGACCGACATGATCTATCCCCTTACCTGTGACAGGTTTGATTGATACTTTTTAACTGGGTGATCACATTGTATTTGGTGTAACACTTACGTATATGTTCCTTTTCCCATTGTCTGTTCGTACCTAATGGCTCCACCCCCGAGAGGGGTGGGATGCATAAGATACGGACTCACCTGGGCTCACTAGGACCGGAAGAAGCGTCACTGGACGCGAAATAGGATCCATCGTCTCGAGCTCCCCCCGCCACGTCTAGCCCTCCCTGTACATCGTTCCCGTTGTTATGTGTCAGCTGTATGCCAACCTGCACCATTAAACAAGTTTCTACAGAAGTGGTGAGTTGCTACGTGTTACTTCTTTTTCCTGCTACATCTTTGAGAAGACTAGCCCTTTATCAAGGATATTCTCTTTTGGAAGACCATAGCTCTTGAAGACAATTTTTCAATGCAACTGGTGGTTGTCTTAAAGATTATGGAAAGGGGCTAAACAGTACCAATGAAAACGATCAAAATATGTCTAGAACAAAGAAAGATTCTGCACCAACACAGAAGGGGATTCTTTACTGTAAATGCAGTGAAACCATAATTCTCTCAGCAGGAGGAAGTTGTGAGGTTGAGTGTAACAATATTACAAGTAATACAATATGCACCAAATTACTGAAGGTAGGTAATTGATCTAGAGATTTATTATGATGGTTGTTTTTTCCCTAAATTAACTGGAGGGACTTTTTTCAGGTGTGAAAGCTGCAAACTATATCCATACAGATGTTATAAAAATTATCAGCACAGATTTTTGAACCATTTTTTGGTAAAAAAAAATAAATAAATAAAATAAGCAGACACATATTATTTCTGTTTATTTCACTTGACCTGAAGGATCAAAAGAGAGAGACTCTTTTTTTCATTTTTTTTTTAACTTTTCTTGTTGCAAGCATAAACTGCACAAAGGTCACTCGCTGCAAGCAAACCATTGCATTTTCAATTAAATGGAGCCTGGATTGGTTAAGTTCATTTCTGGTATCAAAGAAAGTAATATGAAACAAAATATCCACTTAAGACTAGGGCTACACAGCATCCGCATGATCATAATGGATTTTTTTGTGACTGTGGGGGTGAGGCTACTTGTGGATCGCAACATGACTCCATTCACGTACATGACTAGAGATGTTGCACAAACCATCAGCGCCTCAGCATTCAGAAGAATTGCCACGCCCCCTCCCGTAGACTTGCATTAAGAGGGCGTGGCCGTGATATCACAACCCCCACACCCAGTGATCGGAACAAAACACTGGGGCAGTGGAGTACCCCTTTAGGTTTATAGCCCTTAAAAATTCTTGAAGTTGACAGTGGACTTAACTTGTCAAACTAATTGACAAAATGTGTCATGCCAATAGATCTTATTCATGTGCTAAGTAGCACTTCGCACAGTCACTTCTGAGGCCCCACCAAAAAAAGATAAGGCAATAGTGTTCTGCATGCTCTGTATATTCCTCTGCCAACCAGGCAATGGTCATAATAGAAGATCTCTGACCTATGCACATACATGGTCTACCCTATACTCCACTTTTACCATTTGCTTCCACAGCATTTTACACTTGTATTATCTTCCTTTGCACACAAGACACCTTCGTGCCACAAAACTGCAGCTCAAACTCATAGAGGACCTGTGGACACCTCAAACAGTTAGGGTACATCATAACATCTTAGGGTGCCCTGAGTCTAGCAGTGTTTATACTTTATTACCTTTTACTTTATTCTTTCATTTTCCTGTTTGTAATTTATATAAAGTATGTGTCTTATTTATTTATTTTCTTTAAACCTTAAAGGGATACTCTAGTGGAAATCCTTTTTTTTTTTTTTAAATCAACTGGTGCCAGAAGGATTAAGATTTTTAAACAGAAGTAATTTACAAATCTGTAAAATTTTTTGGCACCAGTTGATTTAATTATTTTTTTTCCAGGGGAGTACCCCTTTAATAAAACTCCTTAAAGAAAACAGATATGTAAAAACTAATTCTTCTTTCTAATCTGATTTTATTTTCTTATGATATATTTGGTTTATTTTCTAAAATCATTATTGTAGCAGCTATATTGCCATATCTGCCAATCTGCTCTGTTAAACAGCCACATAGATAAGGGTAATTGCTGTCTGGAGATGTCATTGACTTCTATGGATGAGGGTTCTGAGTATGTTCTGTGACATGTAGAGATCAGTGTGCAGCATGGGGAGGAGTGAGTTGAATCCATCACCTATTGTGAATGATGGATCATATCTACAGTTTAGAGTTTTTATAATAGAGACATCACAGTATCTTTCATTGTAATCCTGACTGTGATGAATGAGAGGACTGAAGAAAAGTAAGATGTCAGCATATTGTGATGCTTAGTGGCCAGTGTGAATTCTTTTTAAAATATAGATAACTTACAAATTAATAAAAAATTAATAAAATTGAGTAAAGAATATGCTTACCATATACTCCTCAACAATGAAATTGCAACACCTAGAAGAACAAGCTGTAAGGTTATACAAATCAATAAAGTAGAAGGTATCGCTAAGATCTGTGACATGTTTGAGGGGCTTTAATGGTAGAAGAGCCAGACTAAAAGCAAATTTGTTCATCCACATTAAACCTTAGAATTTAGTCAATGCAGTATGATTGTACAATGTCTCCTGTCTGTTGACATGCCAGTTATGACCACTTGTCGCAAACTGATGGGGGCAGAATCCTTAAAGGGTTACTCCGCTCCCCAGGGTCCGCAAAATTCCATCACACACCGGAATCTTGAGTTCCTGGACGCTGTGTGCGGGCTTCCGTGTTCAGGCCTGCCCCCTCGTGACATCGCGGCCTGCCCCATCAATGAAAGTCTATGGGAAGGGGGCGCAACGGCCGTCACGCCCCCTCCCATAGACTTGCATTGAGGGGGCGGGGCGGGACATCACATGACGGGGCGTGGCGTAACGAGGGGGCGGGCGTGAACACGGAAACCCACACACAGCATTCAGGAACTCAATGTTCCGGACGCTGGGGAGCAGAGTAACCCTTTAAACTGAGAATCCTTGGTTTATTTTCATTGCTACGCACATAGGCCAAGATGTCAGCGCTGTTCAGTGTTGTATGACTTAGTGGTTGGGAGACCAACAACAAACTGGAACAAAATGACAAGAGGTGCACAGATGTTAACCTCTGCATGTATGGATTGGCACATACTGATCTAGTCTGTACTGCAAGGGAAATTGGACTTCACATACCAACCCTAGGGCATTGAACAGTGTCTACACAAACCATAAGAAGGTGCCGGCACAGCATTGGATTTTGAGCCAGATGTCCAGCTACAGATATTCCATTGAGAACTCCACAACTATTAAAGTCTATAATGGTGACGAGCAAGATGGCAATGGAGGCAGGAATGGAGGTGTAACCCTTCAGTGATGAGTCCCGCTTTTATCTTGGATTCAGTGATAGCTGTAACATTTTATGGAGACCATGTGGACAATACCATAAAGACACTGTCACATGGAAACATCATAACAATCCTACTCTGGGCGATTCAGGTACATTAACAGCTTGACGTTACATTAACATAGTTGTGGAACCAGAGATACAGCCATTTTATTTAAGTGTCCCTGGAGCCGATTTTCAACATGACACATGCCTGGCCACATGTTGCCGGTGCTACTATGAGCAGCCTGTATGGCCTAAATAAGGTACTATGGCCTGCAGCATCTCCAGACTTGTCTCACATTTAGCACATCTAGGAAGTCATTGTTTAGAAATTGTAATGGGAGCTGTAAACAGCAGATTGATAGCATGCCAAGGTGTATAGGTGTGTATTTCTGAGCCTGGCCCTCATACTCGATACTGAATAAATCAAGATGTGTTAAATATTTTTTATTTCCATTTTTCTATAATTTGCATATCATAAACATGTCTATTGATCCTGCAATCTCCATAATTCCACAATTTTTCCTTCTTGGTGCTGCAATTTCTATGTTAAGGAGCATAAAAAGTGTACTTAAAGGGGTATTCCAGGAAAAAAAACTTTTTTTTATATATCAACTGGCTCCAGAAAGTTAAACAGATTTGTAAATGACTTCTATTTAAAAAAATCTTAATCCTTCCAGTAGTTATCAGCTGATGAAGTTGAGTTGTTCTTTTCTGTCTGGCAACAGTGCTCTCTGCTGACATCTCTGCTTGTCTCGGGAACTGCACAGAGTAGACGAGGTTTTCTATGGGGATTTGTTTCTACTCTGGACAGTTCCCGAGACACGTGTCATCAGAGAACACTTAGACTGAAAAGGACAACTCAGCTTCAGCAGCTCATAAGTACTGAAAGGATTTAGATTTTTTTTAATAGAAGTCATTTACAAATTTTTTAACTTTCTGGAGACAGTTGATATATAAAAAAAAGTGTTTTCCTGGATAACCCCTTTAAGCTATTTATTTTCTGAATATACTTTGTCCACAAAATTTCTGCAGTGTTCCTCATTTGCTACTATATTCTGCTGGGGTTTTACCCGCAAAGATCCGCAGGTATTATACTCAATATTTCCCCCTTGTGTGAGTTTACCCATAAGGCGATCCCTGTGGAGAAATCATTTACCTGAAGTTATTGTTGTTATTTAGTGTCATGTAGATACTGATAATTAAATACTGACCTGACATTTCATGTCCACTGTGCTATTTATTTAGATGGAAATTCTTTGCACTGTTTATTTCTAAATGCTATACAGCCATTGGTCTCTGAGGACAGAAACTGTGAATCATTAGCATAAATGGTTTAATTGCTACAGTCCAAGTCACCCTGAACGCTTGACATTAGTGTTAAAGGGAATTACCAGTGTTCCTCTAACATGACATTATTAGAATGATATTGTATGAGTAATTCATTTCAGTACACATTTGCTTAGATTGCTAGCTCATGTCCACAGATAGCATTTCCTCTCTATTATTCCTGGATACCCAGCTTGTAAAGTTTTTAGCATGCTTTTTTGAGCTCCACTATTAAGAAAATATAAATGAAAATTGCATGATTTTGCATAGTTGTTGCATTGGAGGTCAAGAGCTGTTTTGTGCTGTCCGCAGCTTGAAGACCACTGCGGCCTTCTTCATCATCCAGACCCCCTTTTAGTTTTGTACTCACCTCCCCTCGGTGGGAAGGAAGGGTGAGCTGGTCCGGGCCATCTATGCTGCAGGGACCTTCCGGTGGGGAGGGTTAGTCGTTCTGGGCTGTCCATTTTCACCGGGAGGCCACAAGACGGTCCCTGCAGCATAGAGGGGAGGTGAGTAGAAAACTAAAGGGAGGTCTGAATGATGACGAAGGCCGAAGTATTCTTCAACCTGCGGACCTCCAGATGTTGCAAAACTACAACTCCCAGCATGCCCGGACAGCCGATGGCTGTCTGAGCATGCTGGGAAATGTAGTTTTGCAACATCTGGAAGTCCGCAGGTTGAAGACCATTGATGAAGGGATTGACAGGCGGTGATGATGAAGGGGGGGGGATGATGACAGGGGTGATGATGACGGGAGTCTGGATGATGACAGGGGGGGATGATGACAGGGTAATGATGACAGGCGGTGATGATGAAGGAGGGTGATGATGACGGGGGTGATGATGACAGGGGTGATAGCGACAGGGTGATGATGACAATGGTGTTAATGACGGGGGTCTGGATGATGACAGGGGGGTGATGACATGGGGGGATGATGTATTTCCCACCCTAGGCTTAAAGTCGAGTCAATAACTTTTCCTGGGTTTTTGGGGTGAAATTAGGGGCCTCGGCTTATATTCGGGTCGGCTTATACTCGAGTATATACGGTAACTGATGCTGTAGCATGGCAAGTAAACAGGGTCTAAATGCTGGCATATGTTTTAGGCAGAGTCTCGAGATATTTAATTAGTTCCATTGTTTGAGAACTATATTAACCAAAAAGCTTCTGGGTGCAGAAAAAATGAAGAAAAAAAAAAAAGCCATGCTCACTTGTCTCAAAACTGCAGTCCATGCTATTCTCTGCTTCATCTTGTTTCTGTCTTGTTTCTTGTTTCTTTCTTTCTTGTTGGAAAAGGTGTATCACTTTAAATTTCCCTTGCTGCATGCAGAGTTTGTGGTTGCCGTGGTTACACCCTATACTATCATTTGTTCTGTTTCTTTAACCAATTAAATGCCTTGTGTGACATCACCTTGCTAGCTCTGCCTATTTAAGCCTGCAGTGTTCTACTAGGCCTTGCTTGTAAAAAGAGTTTGTCTCTGTAGTTAGCGTTTACCTGCATCTGCATCTTATTCTGTTTAGCTGGTTTTGTGACTTCAGCTCTGTATTTGGTTTACCCTCTAATACATTTGCTGTCCTCTTGGCTCTCTGATTCAGCTGATTACTTTATCTCCCAAGTAGTATTGTATTTAATGCGTGTTTACCTATTGTGTATTGACTGTTTTTCCCTGACCTTACTGTGTTGCTGTACTTTGTTATTTTGACCTGTGAAGACCCTGCACTGTTTAAGAGTAGGGGTTTTCGCCATTTAGGGCAATTAAACAATAGCCAGGGTTCTGGGTAGAACTAGAGAGAACTACATACTCTGAGTGGGTGACTGTTACTAGTTGTGTACCATAGGGGTCAATTTTGAGTCCTATCCTTTTTAATATATTTATTAATGACCTTGTAGAGCGGTTGAATAGTAAAGCTCTGTAAAGTGATTAACACAATAGGGGACAGTGCACTGTTACAAATGGATCTAGATAGGTTGGAGGATTGGGCTGGGAAGTGGCAGATGAGATTCAACACTGACAAATCTTAGGTTATGCACATGGGGAGGAAAAATCCAGCCTGGGATCGTCTTGCTGCGGCGGTAGCAACCAGGTCGTATCCACCGGTAACGGCTCAACCTCTCTGACTGCTGAGACAGGCGCGGTACAAAAGGACAAGGCAAGAGCAAGGTCGGACAGGTCAGGGCAGGCAGCAAGGATTGTAGTCAGGGGCAACAGCAGAAGATCTGGAACACAGGCTTGGGACATACACAAAACGCTTTCTCTGGCACAAGGCAACAAGATCCGGCAATGCTGGGAAGGGGAAGTGAGGTTATATGAGCAGGGAGCAGGTGGAAGCTAATTAGACTGATTGGGCCAGGCACCAATCATTGGTGCACTGGCCCTTTAAATTTTAGAGAGCTGGCGCACGCGCGCCCTAGAGAGCGGAGCCGCGCGTGCCAGAACGTGACAGCCGGGGACCGGGACAGGTAAGTGGCTTGGGATGCGATTCGCGAGCGGGCGCGTCCCGCTATGCGAATCGCATCCCTAACGTCAGTGTCAGTGCAGCGCTCCCGGTCAGCGGGTCTGACCGGGGCGCTGCAGAGAGAAGAACGCCGCGAGCGATCCGGGGAGGAGCAGGGACCCGGAGCGCTCGGCGTAACAGTACCCCCCCCCCCTTAGGTCTCCCCCTCTTTTTGTCTCCTTGTCCCTTCAAATGAGACGAGAACTCTTGAGTTTCCTTCCGGAAAAAAGAGAAGTCCTGGGAAGCTACATCAGCGGCAGGCAATCCAGAAGAAGTTGGAATGGGGAGGGGGGGCAGAGGGTGAAGCTTGTCACGGGGCAGAGTGTTACCAGGAAGGGGGCTATGAGGAGCAGATGTGAGGCATTGTTTTCTGGAGAGTAATAACATTAGAGGTTATGGATAATTAATTTATAGGAACAGAACATTGATCCAGGGATTTATTCTGATGCTTTTGATTTTCCTGAAATGCCCACTCAGTCAATCAGTGGTAGCCAGGGCGGGACTGGCCATTGGGCACACCAGGTATTTGCCCAGTGGGCTGGACCATGCCCCCAGCTGGCCACTGCAGGTGATGTGTCGCATTATAACATATCACTAACACATCAGGGCTGCCGCGAAGCTTTGTTCAGAGTCTGATAACGCCAAGAGCCATCGGCTCCTTGCCTCGTCAATCACTCTTGTGGCCACCTGCAGTGTTTCTAGGTGGCCGCAGAGCGTCTCTTCCTCTACTCTCTGGAACATCGGAGGGAGTGGCCGCAGTGACAGAGGCATCTGCGTTTATCTCTCACAGTTTGCTAAGGTCTGTACATTACCACACTGGAGCAGTTGTAAGGTTGTCTTTTTTTACACTTTTTTTTAAATCTTTGTGCACAGCTCCCCCTGGGCGGTGTTTTAGGCTTAGACTGGGAATCGGACAGATGGGCTACCTACCTATGGGGGGTGTTGGAGGGGTTACATGCAGACCGATCTGCTACTTAATACCTCTTGGGGGAGTCTGCTTGATACAGGGGGCTACTTACTTCCCACAAGGGGGGGGGTACTGTATACAGGTTGAGCTGCTGTATACAGAAGACTACTATATACAGTGGGGCTACTTTCTACATACGGGGTGGGGGCTACTGTTTGCAGGGGGAGCTGCTATATACAAAAGGGGGCTGCTAATACTACATATAGGGGGCTGCTAATACTGCAGATAGGGGGGCTGCTAATTCTACTTACTGGGGGTTGATAATGCTACGTAAAGGGGAGGCTGCTAATATAGTGGCTCTGCTAATTCTACATACAAGGGGCTGCTAATGCGTACAAGGGGCCTGCTAATACTATGTACTGGGAGGGCTGCTAATACTCTGTACAGGGAGGGTTGCTAATACAATCTACAAGGGGACTGCTAATACTACCTAAAAGGGGGCTGCTAAAACTATGTACCAGGGAGGCTGCTGATATTACGTACATGGAAGGCTGCTAACACTACGTACAGGGACCTGCTAATGCTACATACAGGGGGGCAGCTAAAACTATGTAGGGGGGCTACTAGTATTACGTATAAGGGGGGCTGCAAATATTCTCACTGCCTGCCAGAGGTTGTGTGGTTTCACAGGATAGTATGGCTATACTGGCCTGGGTGAGTCGTAGGTCTTCTCAGGAGAAGGATGAAGAGTCTAACAAAATGAAGATAAGCCACCTGTCAGTGGATTCCTCATCTACAGTCACGTGACATGGTGGAAATGTCCATCCTAGATGCTCTGTTTCCTCATTTCTGTCTTTGCTTCCCTCTCCTAGCCACTAGCACTAGCCAGGAGGAGGAGTTGTGTCACGGTCAGCCTTAGAAGCGTGTTGCTGAGATGGCAGAGGCGGATGCAGTGGCCGAACATAGCACCAGTGGGACTGATGGTGGTAGGCGTTGTGGTGATACTCAAAGACATCATGGTGGATGTGCTGAGAGGGAACAAGGAGCCCACGATCACTCATCAGAAGTTCTTACTGAGAGGAGTGGTGGGGATGATGTAGAGGGGTTTAAAGGGGTACTCCGGTGAATTGTTTATTTATTTATTTTTTTTAAAACAACTGGTGCCAGAAAGTTACAGATTTGTAAATCACTTCTATTTAAAAATCTTAAAGGGGTACTCTGCTCCCCAGCTTTCGGAACATTTAGGCCCCCCTTCCCGTAGACTTGCATTGAGGGGACGGGGCATGACGTGATGGGGCGGGGAGTGAAATCATGCACCCAGCGTTTGGAACTAAATATCTGGACGCTGGGGAGCAGAGTACCCCTTTAATCCTTCCAGAACTTATCAGCTGCTGTATGCTCCAAAGGAAGTTCTTTTCTTTTTGAATTTATTTTCTGTCTGACCACAGTGCTCTCTGCTGACACCTCTGTCCATGTCAAGAACTGTCCAGAGTAGGAGCAAATCCCCATAGCAAACCTCTTCTGCTCTGGACAGTTCCTGACACAGACAGAGGTGTCAGCAGAGAGCACTGTGGTCAGGCAGAAAGGAAATTAAAAAAGGAAATAACTTCCTGTGGAGCATGCAACAGCTGATAAGTACTGGAAGGATTACGATTTTTAAATAGAAGTAATTTCAAAATCTGTTTAACTTTCTGGCACCAGTTGATTAAAAAAAAAAAGTTTTCCAGCAGAGTACCCCTTTAACCCCTTAAGGACCGGAGGTTTTTCCGTCTTTGCATTTTCGTTTTTTGCTCCTTGCCTTTAAAAAATCATAACTCTTTCAAATTTACACCTAAAAATCCATATGATGGCTTATTTTTTGCGCCACCAATTCTACTTTGTAATGACGTCAGTCATTTTGCCCAAAAATCTATGGTGAAGCGGGAAAAAAAATCATTGTGCGACAAAATTGAAAAAAAAAACGCTGTTTTGTAACTTTTGGGGGCTTCCGTTTCTACGTAGTACATTTTTCGGTAAAAATGACACCTGATATGTATTCTGTAGGTCCATACGATTAAAATGATATCCTACTTATATAGGTTTGATTTTGTCGGACTTCTGGAAAAAATCATAACTACATGCAGGAAAATTAATACGTTTAAAATTGTCATCTTCTGACCCCTATAACTTTTTTATTTTTCCATGTATGGGGCGGTATGAGGGCTCATTTTTTGCGCCGTGATCTGAGGTTTTTAACGGTACCATTTTTGCATTGATAGGACTTATTGATCACTTTTTATTCATTTTTAAATGATATAAAAAGTGACCAAAAATGCACTATTTTGGACTTTGGAATTTTTTTGCGCGCACGCCATTGACCGAGCGATATAATTAATGATATATTTTTATAATTCGGACATTTCCGCACGCGATGATACCACATATGTTTATTTTTATTTTTATTTACACTGTGTTTTTTTTTTTATTGGAAAAGGGGGGTGATTCAAACTTTTAATAGGGGAGGAGTTAAATGATATTTATTCACTTTTTTTTTTCACTTTTTTTTTGCAGTGTTATAGGTCCCATAGGGACCTATAACACTGCACACACTGATCTTCTATGTTGATCACTGGTTTCTCATAAGAAACCAGTGATCAACGATTCTGCCGCATGACTGCTCATGCCTGGATCTCAGGCACTGAGCAGTCATTCGGCGATCGGACAGCGAGGAGGCAGGAAGGGGCCCTCCCGCTGTCCTGTCAGCTGTTCGGGATGCCGCGATTAGCCGCGGCTATCCCGAACAGCCCGACTGAGCTAGCCGGGAACTTTCACTTTCACTTTTAGCCGCGCGGCTCAGCTCTGAGCGCGCGGCTAAAGGGTTAATAGCGCGCGGCGCCGCGATCGGCGCTGCGCGCTATTAGAGGCGGGTCCCGGCTTCACTATGACGCCGGGCCCGCCATGATATGACGCGGGGTTACTGTGTAACCCCGCGTTATATCAGAAGAGCAGGACCAAGGACGTACCGGTACGTCCTTGGTCCTTAAGGGGTTAAGGATAAAGATGTCAGCAAACCTGTTGGTCAGAGCAGCTCAGGAGCAGGTGATGGTAACACTGGTGCTGGATCTGCAGGCTTGAGAAAGAAATGTTCTAGAACAAGAGCAACAAGTCGGGTGGTGGTGTACCTAGCTCTTTACAGTATCCTACCGTGTAGAAAGTCTTTACTATCTTGTCAAATGCAGAAAACCAGGCACAGTGCCGTATCTGCAGAAAGAAAGTAAGGCATAGCCAGTGTCTAGCTGTAGGAATTAGGCCTCTACATCAGCATATAGGGAGGTATCACAAGGTCTGGCTACAAGTATCCCCAGTCCACCAATGCCTGCTGTCTGGTAGCTACAGCTAACACTACCTTACAACTGCCTGCTGTCCGCTGGCTACAGCTACCACTAGTCCCCGCTATGCACAATCATGTGGTGCAAAGGGTGGGCCACTCCATGCAGTTGTCGGTGTTCAGCACAGAGCATGCAGTGCAAAATTTGACAAACTTCGATTCTTGAAATTCCTGCTGTATGCAAGTGACCACCATCCTCTATAGGCTGGCCTCACTCTTACTGCTGATTCTTTGAGCAAGGCCTGGGCGTAATTTTTTTTATAAAATCAATTTTTGAACCCCCAACTGTATGCAGGCTACTACTAAGCCCTGTAGTCCGACCACACCCTTACTGCTGCTACTTCCAGCCATGGCTTAAAGGGGTACTCCGGTGGAAAACATTTTTTTTTTAAATCATCTGGTGCCAGAAAGTTAAACAGATTTGTAAATGACTTCTAGTAAAAAATCTTTACCCTTCCAGTACTTATTAGCAGCTGTATGCTATAGAGAAAATTATTTTCTTTTTGAATTTCTTTTTTGCCTTGTACACGGTGCTCTCTGCTGACACCTCTGTCCGTGTAAGGAACTGTCCAGAGCAGCATAGGTTTTCTATGGGGATTTTCTCCTGCTCTGGACAGTTACGGGCATCAGGTGTCAGCGGAGAGCACTGTGGACAAGACAAAAAAGAAATTCAAAAAGAAAATAATTTCCTCTGTAGCATAGAGCTGCTAATGAGTACTGGAAGGGTAAATATTTTTTAATAGAAGTCATATACAAATCTGTTAAACTTTCTGGCACCAGTTGATTTAAAATTTTTTTTCCACCAGAGTACCCCTTTAAAAACCCACACAAACACTGGGGAACATACAAACTCAATTCAAATGCTGTCCTTGGTGGGATTGTAACCTAGGACCCCAGCACGGCAAGAAAACAGTGCTAACCACTGAGCCACCATTTTAAACCTTCAAAATTTAAGAACAACATTTTTTGGGGGATAAATGTAAAAAATCTATTCAGTTTGAAAGGTGAAAAAACAACACTTCTTTACTGCCAAATGGAGAATTTTGTACAATTTTTTTTTCATGTTACAAAAGCGTTTTCTTCATTGTCTTGAGTTTTTTCACTATGTTGAGATACCATCACCAATCCTGTTGCTACTCCCAAAAAGGGATAATTTTTGGCACTCTTGAAAAAAAGCCATTGCGTCTTCTGATACCTCCGTGTGCATTTTGTGTACGTACCAACAACCAGAGATACTTTATGCCACTTTATTTTATTGTGAATAAGCCTAAAAATCCATGACCGGATGGGTTACCGCATGTCACCATAGCTGAGCCTTAAAACCACTTTAAAACGATTTGAATACATTCCTAGCAGTGTCATATAGGGCTTTAGAGCTTTTAGGCAGTGTTATAAATGTATTTAGGGGCTTATTTCATTGCCGGTTCACGTGAAACCGAGCCAAACCGAACCAGCAATTTCGGAAAAGTTCGGCAAGCCTGGTGGGTCCAATTTTTTTTTAAAGTTTGCTCATCTCTATATGTAAATAAATAAACCTTATATTCACTGTTTTGTATATCTTAGCAAAATGAGTATGCTGCTGTGTTTTACTTAGGTCTTGTGAGCCAGATGTTTAATTGCAGAACATGCCGTATGTGAACTGACTTATGTATGATAATTTGATTGGCAGCTATCTGTCTTATCATCCACAAGAAATTAATGTGGAACAAGTCACATTTGTCTGACTTTACGTTTGCTATATTGCACATTGCAACACTTTTCAGTTATGTTGTGTAGTCTACAGTTTTATTATTATGTCAGATGTGTTATTATGTTCTGATGATGTCACATCGTTTGTTTAGGAGCTCAGACTGAATTCATGTCTTTGACTTTTTATTATTCTTGTCCACCACTTATTTTTGGGCAAGTACTTACAGTTTGTATATACATAAAGATAATAATTCTTTATTTATATAATGCACACAGATTCTGCAGAGCTGTACACTTCATTTGGTCCTTGTCCCCTTTGGGACTCACAAACTAAATTCACATATCAGTATGTTTCGGAGAGTGTCGGAGGAAACTGGAGTACCCGAAGGAAATCCACGCAAACATGGGAGAACATAAAGACTCCTTGCAGTTCACTGTGCTTGCCACATATGTTTACAAATATTTTCAATACAGACTAAATTGCAATTATTTGCATCTCATTTCTTAGATACATAGATTGTATATTTGTGAGAACTGTAGATAAATGTGGCTTTGGTGCGATATCTCAAACCTCAATTGTTATGTTGTTTGGTACATAGTGGCACAGATTTATCAAAATGTGTGAGAGAAAAACTGGATATATTTGTATTATATGGCTGTTTTTTGTAGGTTGTATGTACACTGTCAGACATGACATGTAGGTCATATGTGGACTGGCATAGTGTTGATTGGATTGACATAGAGCTGACTGCAGAGAAGATTAAGTTGTCAGGCAAAGGTGATTCCCTGCTCTACTTTTAATAATAAAAAACCTAATAAGAGTCTTAATAATAAGACTCCAGCTGTTACTAAACTACTACTCCCAGCATGCCCAGACAGCCAAAGGCTGTCAGTGCATGCTGGGAGTTGTAGTTTAGCAACAATTGGAGGCTCCCTGTTTGGGAAGACAATGCATTATACAATTTTTTGTGTATTTGTTTTCTCATTCCAGATACGTGTATTCTGTGGTTTACGGCAGGTGTGTTGAATTATGGCGATGATCTGCATTTTTTTTTGTTTTAATAAAATGGCTAATGGGCTGAGGGGGAGTATTTTTTTTTTTTACTAAAATCATTTTTCCAATGTGTTGTGTTTCTTTTTATTTACTTTACAGGCTTAGTAGTGGAAGCCATCTTATAGATAGAGTCCATTATTAAGCCAGGGCTAAGCATTAGCCCCCAAAACTGCTAGCGCTAACCCTCAATTATTACCTCCGGATCCCACCATCACACGGTTTCCTGGAAGGTGCGTTACTAGGCGATAAAAAGCTGAGGTTATTTAGGGGGGGCAGTAACTATTAACATCACCCACCCTAGTAACATCAGGCTGTTGCTGCTTGGTTGGTATCTGACTAAGATTGTCCAAATTTTTTTTTTTGAAAAAAAAAAAAAAGTGTAGTTCCCCCTAATTTCATTCTCAGCTAAATACCAACCAAGCAGAAATTGCCTGCCATTACCAGGGTGGGCGAGGACCATTGTTACTGGCCCTGCCCAGCCTAAATAATGTCAGCCTGTTACCACCTAGGCCTAGAAACACCATTTTTGATGCTTCAGGCCTGTTGGTATCGGCTCTTCCTGGTACACCTATGGTGGTGGGTACCGGGGTAATTGGGGGTTAGCACTAACTGTTTTGGAGGCTAATGCTAAGCCCCGGCTGAGGAATGGATTCCATCTATATGACAGCTTCCACTACTAAGCCTGCAATTTTTAATAAAAAATAAACAAAACATGACACATGGCAAAATTCTTTTATTTAAAAAATCCACTCCTTCACAAAGCCCTTGTTAGTTTTTTTAGTAGAAGAAAAAAAATGCTGGTCATCGCCTTAATCCAACAAATCTGTCATAATACACGGATCTGAAACAAGAAGAAAAAAAAACAGGAAAAATGGGTTAGTACAATCTTTTCCAATGTGTTGTGTTTCTTTTTATTTACTTTACAGGCTTAGTAGTGGAAGCCATCTTATAGATAGAGTCCATTATTAAGCCAGGGCTAAGCATTAGCCCCCAAAACTGCTAGCGCTAACCCTCAATTATTACCTCCGGATCCCACCATCACACGGTTTCCTGGAAGGTGCGTTACTAGGCGATAAAAAGCTGAGGTTATTTAGGGGGGGCAGTAACTATTAACATCACCCACCCTAGTAACATCAGGCTGTTGCTGCTTGGTTGGTATCTGACTAAGATTGTCCAAATTTTTTTTTTTGAAAAAAAAAAAAAAGTGTAGTTCCCCCTAATTTCATTCTCAGCTAAATACCAACCAAGCAGAAATTGCCTGCCATTACCAGGGTGGGCGAGGACCATTGTTACTGGCCCTGCCCAGCCTAAATAATGTCAGCCTGTTACCACCTAGGCCTAGAAACACCATTTTTGATGCTTCAGGCCTGTTGGTATCGGCTCTTCCTGGTACACCTATGGTGGTGGGTACCGGGGTAATTGGGGGTTAGCACTAACTGTTTTGGAGGCTAATGCTAAGCCCCGGCTGAGGAATGGATTCCATCTATATGACAGCTTCCACTACTAAGCCTGCAATTTTTAATAAAAAATAAACAAAACATGACACATGGCAAAATTCTTTTATTTAAAAAATCCACTCCTTCACAAAGCCCTTGTTAGTTTTTTTAGTAGAAGAAAAAAAATGCTGGTCATCGCCTTAATCCAACAAATCTGTCATAATACACGGATCTGAAACAAGAAGAAAAAAAAACAGGAAAAATGGGTTAGTACATGCATAATGCATTGCCTTCCCAAACAGGGAGCCTCCAATTGTTGCAAAGCTACAACTCCCAGCATGCCCTGACTGTCTGGGCATGCTGGGAGTTGTAGTTTAGCAACAACTGGAGTCTCTCTGTTTTGGAAGACATTGCCAGAAGGGTCTGTTCACATTATGCAAATGTACAATATGAACAGAGCCTGCCTTACCACTTACTACTCCTGGCTCCCGTCTGTAGCTCTGCTAATGATGTCATCACAAGGGGGCAGAGCTACATGTATCAGCCGGAGCACCAGGATGGGGTAAGTGGATGGCTTCTGTATACAGTATATACAGCCTGTATATTGCTGTATATACTGTATAGCCCCAAAGGGTTAACCAGCATTGATCTGAAGTCCTGGTTAACCCTTTCCTTGCTGGGCTGGCAAATAGCACTCAGCTCAGCAAGAGGTTAAGTGAACCAGCAATATGTATACTGTATACACATCCCCGGCTCACTGTACGTTGTTGCCTAGCAGTAGATATACAACGTATATCTACTGCTCAGCATTATTTTTGCTCCCGGCTGTACACCTGAGGCACAGCTGAAGTCCCGATCTCTGTAGGGACATCTCCCAGGGCAGCAATATGCTGCGCTGTAAGCTGTATGGCTGTGAAGGGAAGCTAAAACAATGGTGTTTTTGCTTAAAACAATGCCATAGTCTCAGCAAGATGCAATTTTAGATTGCAGAAAAACGCCGGGGACAGGGGAAAAAAACCAAAAATCCAAAAATGCAAAGTGGGTTTGGCGTTTTGGTTTCCCTATTCACCCCCTGCCCAAAAAAACCCCCAAAAAAACAAGTTGAATTCTAGCCTTAGAAAGCAGCTTGCATTGTAGTATACCGTGTATACATTCAAGCTATAGATGCCAAAGGGTAGAAATGTTTTTATGAAAATCAGTTGCAAATCTGTCTTAGTTGTAAAAGTATATGCATATATAAATTGAAAAAAAAATTGTTCCAACCAATCTGTAACCTTTAGCCAATTTGTATTTAAAAAGTAAATGGTTTACACCTAAAACAATTAGAACTTATGTATAATAAGTTCTATAATAATATAATTATCTTAGGGTACATTCACATGTACCGTATCTGCTGCATATTTGCTGCTGTAGATTTCATGGTGGTTAATCAATACAAATAAATAATTGTAGACAACATCAATTCAGCAGAAAAATCCACAGCCGATACAGTACATGTGAATTTTCCCCTAACATAATGAATTTATTGTCAAAAACCTTCAATACATTATTAGGGCATTTTGTAAACTACTTGTTTTGTTTTTTTAAGATATAACCAGTATGTTCCAGCAAACCATACATAGCGATTTTCATTTCCATTTATCTGATTTGCATGAGACAGTAATTATTAGGTAAGAAGCCCAATTTAATTAATAAACTAAGACATAATATATTTACCATGCTGTTTTAGGGAGATATCGAAATGGATACAATGCTGGATATCATTAAGACTATAGCTTGTCTTGGCTTGGCTACTTTTCATTTTCTCATTTTCGGTATTTTTTCAGTTAGTATCATGGTAATTGACAATTGGAATAGTAAAAGAGTAAAAATCTAAAAAGTTTTGACATATATTTACATAGTGACCATTAGGGTCTGGACGCCAAGACCCCCACAAATAGGCAATACAAAGGGCTGGAAGTGCTCACTGTAACATTTTCATTTCTGATTGTCTCTCCTCAGAAACCAAAGCAAGTCATCTATGGAATTATAGAAAGTCTCTGTATGAAATGATTTATTCTTTTTTTTTTCTCTTTCTCTCTCTTTGTCTAGTGGGAATGGGGGGGGGGGGGTAATTTTATTGGTTCCTCATGTATATTGTATGGAATTATGGAATCTTGTGTGAACATTGCAATTCTAACCTTTTCTAAGTAAGTGTGTTGATTCCATATAATGCTGTTTATTTAATGCAGTATTGTTTGTAAAATTTTACAAATACAAAAAAAAAAAAGATAAGGCAGCCAGGAGGTCTTTTCTCAGTCTCATCTATGGATATATCTGTCATCAGGAAGGAGAGGCACAGACAATGGCTCGCAAGCCCGATGGCAGTTTTAGCTGGTGACTGCTGGCAACTGGGTTCCTGGCAGGCACCTGACCTTGTAGCTGTTAGCAGTTGTCAGCAAGCACTGCAGTGTGAAGGAATCTATTAAAAGAAATAAACAGTTGTGGGTCATGTCTACTTATCTAATGAGTCCTAAAGCTAATGACACAGCTTACAAGGAAACCTTAGGCTTCCACAAGAGCACAACTGAAATGGATGATCTGTGCACTTTTAATAATAATAATAATAATAATAATAATAATAATAATAATATATATATATATATATATATATATATATATATATATAAATATATATATATACGGTATATATATCAATTGGCCCTCATTTACTATTGCAAACCTGACATGTTTTGTCGGGTTGTGTGACAGGTTCTGGCGCATTGCGTCAGAAATTCTGTCTGCGCCAGAATTTGCACCAGAATTGAAAAAACCCCGACTAACTCTCCATTTTATTAAGAAAACTGAAAAAGGGGCGTGACTGTTAGGGAAAGGGGGCGTGGTCACAGAAACGGGGCATGTTCCTGACATTTTCCACTGAAAATGTTGTGGATTTCAGCTGAGGAAAACCCTACAGATCAGAGCAAGTGTAAAAAAAAAAAAAAGCAAAATGTAAGGAAACCTTAGTAAATACAGCGGAAAAATAATTGTAGGAAAGTAACACCTTAACAATGCAGGACGTATATTTACGTCCCGCGCAGGCTCCTGCGATATTACAATAATATAACGATAAAGATAAGGTGTCATTTTTACCGAAAAATGCACTGCGTAGAAACGGAAGCCCCCAAAATGATGGAATCTTGTGTGAACATTGAAATTCTAACCTTTTCTAAGTAATTGTGTTGATTCCATATAATGCTGTTTATTTAATGCAATATTGTTTGTAAAATTTTATAAATACAAATAAAAAAACAAAACAAAAAAAATAAAGATAAGGCAGCCAGGAGGTCCGTTCTCAGTCTCATCTATGGATATATCTGTCATCAGGAAGGAGAGGCACAGACAATGGCTCGCAAGCCCGATGGCAGTTTTAGCTGGTGACTGCTGGCAACTGGGTTCCTGGCAGGCACCTGACCTTGTAGCTGTTAGCAGTTGTCAGCAAGCACTGCAGTGTGAAGGAATCTATTAAAAGAAATAAACAGTTGTGGGTCATGTCTACTTATCTAATGAGTCCTAAAGCTAATGACACAGCTTACAAGGAAACCTTAGGCTTCCACAAGAGCACAACTGAAATGGATGATCTGTGCACTTTTAATAATAATAATAATAATAATATATATATATATATATATATATAAATATATATATACGGTATATATATCAATTGGCCCTCATTTACTATTGCAAACCTGACATGTTTTGTCGGGTTGTATGACAGGTTCTGGCGCATTGCGTCAGAAATTCTGTCTGCGCCAGAATTTGCACCAGAATTGAAAAAACCCCGACTAACTCTCCATTTTATTAAGAAACCTGAAAAAGGGGCGTGGCTGTTAGGGAAAGGGGGCGTGGTCACAGAAACGGGGCATGTTCCTGACATTTTCCACTGAAAATGTGGTGGATTTCAGCTGAGGAAAACCCTACAGATCAGAGCAAGTGTAAAAAAAAAAAAAAGCAAAATGTAAGGAAACCTTAGTAAATACAGCGGAAAAATAATTGTAGGAAAGTAACACCTTAACAATGCAGGACGTATATTTACGTCCCGAGCAGGCTCCTGCGATATTACGATAATATAACGATAAAGATAAGGTGTCATTTTTACCGAAAAATGCACTGCGTAGAAACGGAAGCCCCCAAAATGATGGAATCTTGTGTGAACATTGAAATTCTAACCTTTTCTAAGTAATTGTGTTGATTCCATATAATGCTGTTTATTTAATGCAATATTGTTTGTAAAATTTTATAAATACAAATAAAAAAAAAAATAAAAAAAAAAGATAAGGCAGCCAGGAGGTCCGTTCTCAGTCTCATCTATGGATATATCTGTCATCAGGAAGGAGAGGCACAGACAATGGCTCGCAAGCCCGATGGCAGTTTTAGCTGGTGACTGCTGGCAACTGGGTTCCTGGCAGGCACCTGACCTTGTAGCTGTTAGCAGTTGTCAGCAAGCACTGCAGTGTGAAGGAATCTATTAAAAGAAATAAACAGTTGTGGGTCATGTCTACTTATCTAATGAGTCCTAAAGCTAATGTCACAGCTTTTAAGGAAACCCTAGGCTTCCACAAGAACACAACTGAATTGCATGATCTGTGCACTTTTAATAATAATAATAATAATAATAATAATAATAACATATATATATATATATATATATATATATATCTCAATTGGCCCTCATTTACTATTGCAAACCTGACATATTTTGTCGGGTTGTGTGCCAGAATTGCACCAGAATTGCACCAGAATTTGCACCAGAATTGAAAAAACCCCGACTAACTCTCCATTTTATTAAGAAAACTGAAAAGGGGGCGTGACTGTCAGGAAAAGGGGGCGTGGTCAAAGAAAAGTGGCATATTCCTGACATTTACCACTGAAAATGTGGTGGATTTCAGCTGAGGAAAACCCTACAGATCAGAGCAAGTGTAAAAAAAAGCAAAATGTAGGGAAAGCGGAAAATGTAGGGAAACCTTAGTAAATACTGCAGAATTTTTTTTTTAGGGAAGTAACACCTTAACGACACAGGACCTATATTTACATCCTGCGCAGGCTCCCGCAATATAACGATAATATAACGATAAAGATAAGGTGTCATTTTTACCGAAAAATGCACTGCGTAGAAACGGAAGCCCCCAAAATGTACAAAATAAAATAGAAAGAAAAACAAGGTGCGCTCCTAGTGTAGGCGTTTAAACAGAGCTTCTATGTGCGCAAAAAACATTGTGAGCTTACCAGATAGTGTTGTGCTAAAAGCATGTAGACTCGCAATGGCAAAGGAGGTCAGCAGCCACGGGTCCTGTCCAGAAGCCTTTCCAATCGTTTATAATGATGCAGAGATGTGGATAAGATCCAGAAAGTATGATATCCCAGACTGCGCTTCTCCTCCCAGGAAAGATGCAATGCAGCAATCCACAGAAAATATAGGTTTATTGCAAGTTTCAAGCCCGCGCTGGGCTCTTCGTCAGGCATAATGTTAGACATTGTATAATACATGGTTTAAAAAGCCCGGGAGCAGAACTACAACTGGGTCAAAGGTCATCAAATGTTATATAAGATACTTTACATTTTTAGAACAACAAGAAATAATGGTTATAAAATGATTTGTACAAAACCACACGCTTAAAATAAACATACAGGATATAAAATATATAATATAATGTGGTGTAGTTATTCCTCTGCAGCGCTGGTACTCCAGCCAGCGGCCCACTCTCACAGTGACTGAATGAATGGAAACCATAGTGAGGCTGATAAACAAACAGTAGTAAGGCTGCACACTCTCACAGTGACTAAATGAATGGAAACCAAAGTGAGGGACTGTGCTGTACAATCTTACTACTGTTTGTTTATCAGCCCCAATTTTTTCTGTGCACATTGAAGCTCTGTTTAAACGCCTATACTAGGAGCTCACCTTGTTTTTCTTTCTTTCTTGTTTTTTATTTTATTCAGTTTATTCTGGTACCATCAGCACCGGAGGGATCTGAGGTGCACCAAGGTTGTTGCATCTAGTGCGGGTTCCTGACCTGAGGAATTATGGAATATTATCGAAATCGCCTCACCCAGCGGTATGAACTAATTAATCAGCTTATGGCTGATCCTTCAGTGACAACTCAAGTGACCGAGCACAGTAAAAATGTTGTTCGGAGTATTAGTGAGGAGGACCTTAGAAACATGACTGATGTATTTAAAGCACTTGAGGATCACCTGAGAAATGAGATGCAACATCAGGTGAACATTAGGTTTTTGAACATTTATCTCAAAGAAAAGATCATACCCAGGGGTCTGAGGATACCCTTTGGGTCTACATTTAAGAATGACAGTATTTACATAAAAAATGGTATGATTTGATTGATTCTTGTTCTTTCAAAATGTTGTTGTTTGTCTGTAAAAAACGTGATGTTTTATGTCATTTTCTGAATGAGAAAATGAATGGTGTTTTAGAACAACTCAACCAATACAACTCATCCAGAATATCACAAAATTAACAATAATATTAATAACCGCCTGAAGAAAACTGAGAAGGAACTTATCAAGAAAAAGGCCTCTAAATTATTAAGAGACCACCTGGATTACCTAACAGGCAACCTATGGGCATGGAATAATTAGAGGAAAGAATACAAAAAGGAAGATACCCAACAGGAACAACAACATCCACGGAACCACATCCAGGACAATAATACCAATAATGGCAAGCAATATTTTAATAGCGAATACAAACCAGGGACCCACAGAAACAGGTATGGGGCCGTTAAAGGGACACCTAGTGCATCCACTGTCAAATGCAACAAAAAAGACACATCCACAAACCCTGAGACAAGGACCCCTGTTCCACCAATTCTTAAGTAGGGAGAGAATGATAAACCACTAAACCCTGGGACACTGGTTAGACCCAATAGGAACCCTGTGAAAACCACACAGCCGAGCACGCCCAGCTCTCTATTTCTGCAAGCCAGCCGGAGCCTGTCAAATAAATATAAAAAATGAAATGAAAACATCATCAAAAATACAACTGTGTTCCCCCTCCTAAACTCAAAGAGGGATGAGCCACTGGGCGACAACACTCTGACACATCTCATTGATTTTGGCCTTCTATCCATGAGGCCATTAATCCCCCGGATAAGGAAGGCTTGGCACATTCTGCCGCATCTGAAGTGATAATTATCGACAATATAAACAGCAAAGGGTGTCTAGCCCCTTACCTGAGAAACCTGGACGTAGGACCACAGAAGACCAAGGTTACTCAATCAATTTTACTTGAGATATTGCCACTAGATCCCTTTGAATTGACCTCGGATTCCAGTGACCCAGGACAGGGAACCAATCCTCTGTCTCCAGTAAGATCCCACTAATCAGGAACCTCTACCGCCACCGTCACAGTCCCTCCAAGGTTTTTATAGGGGTACCCCCCAAGACCACTTACAGGATCCCAGAGATGTTCATACACAACAGAACAAAAAGGAAAATCACAGAAGTAGAGGGAGAAGAGGTGGCAAGAAAAGAAAAAGCAAAACTGGTATGCACACAGTGGAACTAAACAAGGAATCCAGCGACCAACCGAACAAAAATAAGGAACAAATAAAAATATTCAACATATGCAAATATAAATCCATATGAAACCTCCTTACTGGAGAAGGGCCTCTCTTTTTGTCCTGCTAATAAGGGTGATGCTTTCCAGCTTTTTCTTGATTTTAACCATTTCATACGGAAGTTAACATTACAACTTTTTTCCTAACAAAACCTGACCATTGTGGTAAGGTGGACCCTGCCCCCATTTCCTCAGGATCTCCAGATAAATCCAAGCACCAACCGGTTAAGCTGGCATCCAATTTCTACTCGATGCATGCGCAGGGGGCACACATACAAGTATTTCAGGATCTCGTTTATGAAGATTTCAAGAAACTCAACAGCAAATAAACAAAAGTAAGAAAACAAAGAGTAATCTCACATCTAAAGAAAAGTTGGCCCTCCAGGGTTTGAAAAATAACAAGAATATTGTCATAAGATCAGCCGACAAGGGGGCGGGGAGTGGTCGTCATGGACCTGCAATATTATGAGCATGAAGCTACAAACATACTATCCGATGAAGCCTTCTATGAAAAAAATGATGGAGATCCTTTCATTAAAATCTCCAAAGAATACCATAACATCATAGAGACAGCAGGAAAAGGGTCTCTTGGACAAAAAAAGAATTTAAATATTTACAGTTCCAACACAACAATAAACCTTATTTCTATTTCCTTCCAAAAATACATAAATCCATTAATAACTCACTTGGCCCCATCATCTCCAATACCAACTGTCTTGCAAGTAACCTATCTCATTATATCGACCTGTTTCTCCAAGAATACATCATCCAGCTACCCAGTTATTTACGTGATTCAACACAGCTTATAGAAAAACTCTTGACCATGAAGTGGGAACCAGGCATATTCTTTATCACTTGTGACGTAACATCTTTGTACACCAAAAGAGTCCATTGAAGGTTTCCTAGAACATTTGGACAACAACCTATGGGGCATAAAATTCACCCTTGAAATGAGTGAACAGAAAATAAACTTCCTGGATCTTAACATCTCCCATAATAAAGAAAATTACATTACATCCACCTACTTCAAGCAGGTGGATGTAAATAGCTACCTGGATTATCACAGTGCCCACCACAAACAGTGGCTTAGAAATGTCCCGTACGGGCAATACAAGAGAGTCCGGAGAAATTGTACGGACAATTAAACTTTTAAGAAACAAGCTAAAATACTTTCCGTCCGGTTCAAAGAGTAGAACTACCCTGAGCCCATCCCCAGAAGGAATGTCTAAAATCGGACAGAACTGCCAGTGCGGTGTCGGACACCAATGAAAGTCAAAAACTTAATTTCATCACCACCTATTGCAACTCTGCTACAGAGATTAAAAAGATTTTGGGAACATATTACACAATGATGAGCTACTCTGCAAGAAATTACCCAGGGCACAACAAGTTACGTTCAGACGAGCACCAACATTGAAGAATATCTTCCCCCCAAGCGTCATTAAACAACATAAGAGCATCACCACCCACTTCACATCACATCCCGGATCCTTCAGATGCAATCATGCAAGGTGTATGTGTTGTAAAGAGATTAGGAATGGAATCACTGAATTCAGCTCCAACAGCATCGGTGAGAAGTACAATCTAAAATATAGACTCACATGCCAATCTTCTTTTGTCATTTACCTACTAAATTGCACCTGCGGACAACAACACGTGGGACGTACCATCCAGCAATTAAGAAACCGCCTCAACAAACATAGACAGAACATTAAAAATAAATTCATGCTCCACAGCATGTCCAGGCATTGCGCCATCTTGCATCCAGGAGTTGAAAATTTCATCTCTCTGATGAGAGATGAGCTAACCGTTTTGAAATATAAAAAAAAGAAAGAAGTGTACTGGATGTACAAACTGTCCACCATCTTCCCGAAGGGAATGAAACAGTGAAAACCATTATATGATTCCATTTGTTCTTCCCTTTAGGAATACCACACAATAACCATTCTTATATAATTATCATTCTCATGCATCCATCATACTCTGAGCTCTCCTTTCCCTCCCTCTCCCTCCATATCCATCATACTCTTAGCTCTCCCATTTCTCTCCCTCCCCCCCCTCGCTCATCCCACCCATTACCTCCATCACATTCCCTGCTCTAATCCTACAGGTTATCATTCCGAGCCCACACACCCTCTCCTTCTTCCGTTCCCATGTTTGCTCAAAGCCCACAGTATACATCGCCGAATAATTTAAAATTTTTATTGCCCACAACTGAGCCTGCACTCCTGATGGCGATATCTGAAGGGATCGCCGCCTGTAGCGCACACATGTATTTCTGAAACACACTCCTGTCATTACAGTCAGTACGCACTAATCAAATACTACTCACTGCTGTGCCAGCGCTGTAAAAATGATCGCACAGGCTGACAGGATCGTGTCAGCACACGCTAATTTTAAAAAATTCACCACTACCTGATAGCCCAAACATAGCAATCGCTATCGTATGATGCTGCACTGCAGGGACTGTGCTGTGCAGCCTTACTACTGTTTGTTTATCAGCCTCACTTTGGTTTCCATTCATTTAGTCACTGTGAGAGTGTGCAGCCCTACTACTGTTTGTTTATCAGCCTCACTATGGTTGCCATTCATTCAGTCACTGTGAGAGTGGGCCACTGGCTGGAGTACCAGTGCTGCAGAGGAATAACTACACCACATTATATTATATATTTTATATTCTGTATGTTTATTTTAAGTGTGTGGTTTTATACAAATCATTTATAACCATTATTTCTTATTGTTCTAAAAATTTTAAGTATCTTATGTAACATTTGATGACCTTTGACCCGGTTGTAGTTCTGGTCCCGGGCTTTTTAAACCATGTATTATACAATGTCTAACATTATGCCTGAAGAAGAGCCCAGCACGGGCTTGAAACTTATGTTGCAATAAACCTATATTTTCTGTGGATTGCTGCATTGCATCTTTCCTGGGAGGAGAAGCGCCATCTGGGATATCCTTCTTTTTGGATCTTATCCACATCTCTGCAAAATTTACAAAATGGCATTTTTTCTTCAATTTTGTCGTACAATGATTTTTTTTCAGTTTTGCCATGGATTTTTGGGTAAAATGATTAATGTCATTTTAAATAGAATTGGTGGCGCAAAAAATAAGCCATGATATGTATTTTTAGGTGAAAAATTGAAAGGGTTATGATTTTTAAAAGGTGAAGAGGAAAAAACGAAAATGCAAAAACTGAAAAACGCGGAGTCCTGAAGGGGTTAAAACACACAAGGAAACCTACACTCCACTCTTAGTAAATCAGGGCCAATGTGTGTGTGTGTGGGTATGTGTGTGTGTGTGTGTGTGTATGTGTATGTGTATGTGTGTATGTATGTGTGTACGTTCCAGCATCACATCCAAACAGCTAAAGATATTAACATGAAACTTGGCACACATGTTACTTATATGTCAACAACAAACATAGGATAGGTAATTTAACCCTTACCCACCCCCATTTGCCAGTGGAAAACTTTTTTTTTTTTATCAACTGGTGCCAGAAAGTTAAACAGATTTGTAAATAACTTCTATTAGGAAATCTTAATCCTTCCTGTACTTATTAGCTGCTGAATACTACAGAGGAAATTATTTTCTTTTTGGAACACAGAGCTGTCTGCTGACATCATGACCACAGTGCTCTCTGCTGACATCTCTGTCTATTTTAAGAACTGTCCAGAGTAGGAGAAAATCCCAATAGCAAACATATGCTGCTCTGGACAGTTCCTAAAATGGACAGAGGTTTCAGCAGTGAGCACTGTGGTCATGATGTCAGCAGAGAGCTCTGTGTTCCAAAAATAAAATAATTTTCCTATGTAATATCCAGCAGCTAATAAGTACTGGAAGGATTAAGATTTTTTAATAGAAGTAATTTACAAATCTGTATAAATTTCTGGCACAATTGATTTAAAAAAAAAAGTTTCCCACTGGAGTACCCCTTTAAAGTCCCATACAAGTCTAAGGGAAATATATGTTACTGCATAACTTCCAAACGGCTGGAGATAATTCAATAATACCTGCTACACATATTACTTATATGTCAATTAAAAATATATGATAGTTAAATTAATCCTTACCTGCACCCTTATATAAAAGATGGGTTTTTGTTTCACGTCCCATGCAAGTATATGGGACTTCCGTTACCTTACTCCACTCAGCTCTGTATCTCCTGAATGTGTCAGTCCGGCTTGCAAGCCACACCCCATTTCACAAATACACGCCACCTGTTTAAGCCCCAACCCTTTTATTCTCTACCCTTTTTGTGCATCGCTCTGGCTTGCAAATCACGCCCAGTCCCACAAAGCCACGTCCCCTTCTATTTTCAGCTTACAATATCTTCATCACATATCAGGAAATGAGGATGGGACATAAGGACGGGATATGAGGACAGCATATTAGGACGGGATATGGGGTAGGGATTTGAGGTCGGGATATGAGGTCGAGATATGAGGTTGGGATATGAGGAGAGGGTGAGGTCAGATATGAGGATGGGATATGAGGTTGGAATATGAGGATGGGATATAAGGTCGGGATATGAGGACGGGATATGCGGTCGAGATAGGAGGACGGGGTAGGAGGACGGAATATGAAGATGGGATATGAGGCCGGGATATGAGGTCGAGATATGGAGACGGGATATGAGGTCGGGATATGGGGCGAGATATGGGATATGGGGTCGGGCTATGAGGACGGGATATGAGGATGGGATATGAGGACGGGATATGAGGACGGTATATGAGGTCGGGATATGAGGATGGGATATGACGTCGGGACATGAGGACGGAATATGAGGATGGGATTCGAGGTTGAGATAGGAGGATGGACTAGGAGGTCGGGATATGAGGACGGGATATGATGTCGAGATAGGCGGATGGACTAGGAGGTCGGGATATGAGGACGGGATATAAGGACGGGATATGAGGTCGAGATATGAGGACGGGATATGAGGTCTGGATATGAGGATGTGGGTAAGGGGTCGGGATATGGGGTCGGGATATGAGGTCGGGATACGAGGACTGGATATGAGGATGGGATATGAGGTCAGGATATGAGGACAGGATGAGGTCGGGATATGAGGATGGGATGTGAGGTCGGAATATGAGGACGGGATATAAGATCGGGATATGAGGATGGGATATGAGGTCATGATATGGGACAGGATATGGGGATGGGATATGGGGCCGGGCTATGAGGACGGGATACGAGGTTGGGATATGAGGCCGGGATATGAGGTCGGGATATAAGGATGGGATATGGGGATGGGATATGAGGTTGGGATATGAGGACGGGATATGAGGTTGGGATATGTGGACGGGATATGAGGACGGGATATGAGGTTGGGATATGAGGACTGGATATGAGGACGGGATAGGAGGTCGAGATATGCGGATGGACTAGGAGGTCGGGATATGAGGATGAGATATAAGGACGGGATATGAGGTCGAGATATGAGGACGGGATATAATGTCTGGATATGAGGATGTGGGTATGGTGTCGGGATATGGGGTCGGGATATGAGGTCGGGATACGAGGACTGGATATGAGGTAAGGATATGAGGACGAGATATGAGGTCGGGACGGAATATGGGGTCGAGATAGCAGGACAGGATAGGAAGTCGGGATACGAGGACGTGATATGAGGGCAAGATATGAGGTCGAGATATGGGGATGGGATATGGGGTCGGGCTGAGGACGGGATATGAGGTCGGGATATGAGGACAGGATATGAGGACGGTATATGAGGTCGGGCTATGAGGATGGGATATGACGTCGGGACATGAGGACGGAATATGAGGATGGGATACGAGGTTGAGATAGGAGGATGGACTAGGAGGTCGGGATATGAGGACGGGATATGCGGTCGAAATAGGCGGATGGACTAGGAGGTCGGGATATGAGGACGGGATATAAGGACGGGATATGAGGTCGAGATATGAGGACGGGATAGGAGGTCTGGATATGAGGATGTGGGTAAGGGGTCGGGATATGGGGTCGGGATATGAGGTCAGGATACGAGGACTGGATATGAGGTCGGGATATGAGGACTGGATATGAGGTCTGGATATGAGGATGGGATATGAGGTCAGGATATGAGGACAGGATGAGGTCGGGATATGAGGATGGGATGTGAGGTCGGAATATGAGGACGGGATATAAGATTGGGATATGAGGATGGGATATGAGGTCGGGATATGGGAGGGGATATGGGGATGGGATATGGGGCCGGGCTATGAGGACGGGATACGAGGTTGGGATATGAGGACGGGATATGAGGCCGGGATATGAGGATGGGATATGGGGATGGGATATGAGGTTGGGATATGAGGACGGGATATGAGGTTGGGATTTGTGGACGGGATATGAGGACGGGATATGAGGTTGGGATATGAGGACGGGATATGAGGACGGGATATGAGGTCGGGATATGAGGATGGGATATGAGGTCGAGATATGCCGATGGACTAGGAGGTGGGAATATGAGGATGGGATATAAGAACGGGATGTGAGGTCGAGATATGAGGACGGGATATAATGTCTGGATATGAGGATGTGGGTATGGTGTCGGGATATGTGGTCGGCATATGAGGTCGGGATACGAGGACTGGATATGAAGTAGGGATATGAGGACGAGATATGAGGTCGGGGACGGAATATGGGGTCGAGATAGCAGGACAGGATAGGAAGTCGGGATACGAGGACGTGATATGAGGGCGAGATAGGAGGTTGTGATAGGAGGTCGGGATATGAGGTCAGGATATGAGGACGGGATATGAGGTTGGGATATGAGGCTGGGATATGAGGACAAGATATGAGGTCAAGATAGGAGGATGGGATAGGAGGTCAGGATATGAGGACGGGATATGAGGTCGAGATAGGAGGTTGGGATAGGAGGTTGAAATATGAGGATGGGATAGGAGGACGGGATATGAGGTAGGGATAGGAGGTTGGGATATGAGGTCGAGATATGAGGACGGGATATGAGGACGAAATATGAGGATGGGATATGAGGTCAAGATAGGAGGATGGGATAGGAGGTCGCGATATGAGGTCGAAATAGGCGGATGAACTAGGACGGGATGTGAGGTCGAGATATGAGGACGGGATATGAGGTCTGGATATGAGGATGTTGGTATGGTGTTAGGATATGGGGTCGGGATATGAGGTCGGGATACGAGGACTGGATATGAGGTCGGGATATGACAATGGGATATGAGGTCGGGATATGAGGACAGGATATGAGGTCGAGATAAGAGGTCGGGATATGAGGTCAATATAGGAGGTCGGGATAGGAGGTTGTAATATTAGGGCGGGATAGGAGGACGGGATATGAGGTTGGGATATGAGGTCGAGATATGAGGAAGGGATATGAGGTCGGGACAGGAGGACAGAATATGAGGATGGAATATGAGGTCGAGATAGGAGGACAGGATATGAGGTCGGAATATGAGGATGGGATAGGAGGACGGGATATGAGGACGGGATATGAGGTCAAGATAGGAGGTTGGAATATGAGGACGGGATAGGAGGACGGGATATGAGGTTGGGATAGGAGGTCGGGATATGAGGTCGAGATATGAGGATGGGATATGAGGACAGGAAATGAGGTTGAGATATGAAGACAGGATATGGGG
Organism: Hyla sarda; assembly: GCF_029499605.1. Classification (NCBI taxonomy): domain Eukaryota; kingdom Metazoa; phylum Chordata; class Amphibia; order Anura; family Hylidae; genus Hyla; species Hyla sarda. Next base: position 190,391,572 of record NC_079189.1, read on the forward strand.
ACGGGATATGGGGTTGGGATATGACAACAATATATGAGGGCAGGATATGAGGTCAAGATAGGAGGTTGGGATAGGAAGTCAGGATATGAGGTCGGGATATGAGGACGGGATATGAGGTTGGGATATGAGGCTGGGATATGAGGATGGGATGTGAGGTCAAGATAGGAGGAAGGGATAGGAGGTCAGGATATGAGGATGGCATATGAGGTCGACATAGGAGGTCGGGATAGGAGGTTGGAATATGAGGACGGGATAGGAACATGGGATATGAGGTTGAGATACGAGGTAGGGATATGAGGTCGAGATATGAGGGCGGCATATGAGGTCAGGATGTGGGGTTGGGATATGTGGACGGGATATGAGGACGGGATATGAGATTGGGATATGAGGTTGGGATATGAGGACGGGATATGAGGACGGGATATGAGGTCGGGATATGAGGATGGGATATGAGGTCGAGATATGCGGATGGACTAGGAGGTCGGGATATGAGGATGGGATATAAGAACGGGATATGAGGTCGAGATATGAGGACAGGATATAATGTCTGGATATGAGGATGTGGGTATGGTGTCAGGATATGGGGTCGGGATATGAGGTCGGGATACGAGGACTGGATATGAAGTAGGGATATGAGGACGAGATATGAGGTCGGGGACGGAATATGGGGTCGAGATAGCAGGACAGGATAGGAAGTCGGGATACGAGGACGTGATATGAGGGCGAGATAGGAGGTTGTGATAGGAGGTCGGGATATGAGGTCAGGATATGAGGACGGGATATGAGGTTGGGATATGAGGCTGGGATATGAGGACGAGATATGAGGTCAAGATAGGAGGATGGGATAGGAGGTCAGGATATGAGGACGGGATATGAGGTCGAGATAGGAGGTTGGGATAGGAGGTTGAAATATGAGGATGGGATAGGAGGACGGGATATGAGGTTGGGATAGGAGGTTGGGATATGAGGTCGAGATATGAGGACGGGATATGAGGTTGGGATATGAGGACGGGATATTAGGTCAGGATATGAGGATGGGATATGAGGTCGGGACATGAGGACGGAATATGAGGATGGGATATGAGGTCAAGATAGGAGGATGGGATAGGAGGTCGCGATATGAGGTCGAAATAGACGGATGAACTAGGAGGTCGGGATATGAGGTTGAGATATGAGGACGGGATATGAGGTCTGGATATGAGGATGTGGGTATAGTGTTAGGATATGGGGTCGGGATATGAGGTCGGGATACGAGGACTGGATATGAGGTCAGGATATGACAATGGGATATGAGGTCGGAATATGAGGACAGGATATGAGGTCGAGATAAGAGGTCGGGATATGAGGTCAATATAGGAGGTCGGGATAGGAGGTTGTAATATTAGGGCGGGATAGGAGGACGGGATATGAGGTTGGGATATGAGGTCGAGATATGAGGAAGGGATATGAGGTCGGGACAGGAGGACAGAATATGAGGATGGAATATGAGGTCGAGATAGGGAGGACAGGATATGAGGTCGGAATATGAGGATGGGATAGGAGGACGGGATATGAGGACGGGATATGAGGTCAAGATAGGAGGTTGGAATATGAGGACGGGATAGGAGGATGGGATATGAGGTTGGGACAGGAGGTCGGGATATGAGGTCGAGATATGAGGATGGGATATGAGGACAGGAAATGAGGTTGAGATATGAAGACAGGATATGGGGATGGGATATGGGGTTGGGATATGACAACAATATATGAGGGCAAGATATGAGGTCAAGATAGGAGGTTGGGATAGGAAGTCAGGATATGAGGTCGGGATATGAGGACGGGATATGAGGTTGGGATATGAGGCTGGGATATGAGGATGGGATATGAGGTCAAGATAGGAGGAAGGGATAGGAGGTCAGGATATGAGGATGGCATATGAGGTCGACATAGGAGGTCGGGATAGGAGGTTGGAATATGAGGACGGGATAGGAACATGGGATATGAGGTTGAGATAGGAGGTAGGGATATGAGGTCGAGATATGAGGACGGCATATGAGGTCAGGATGTGGGGTTGGGATTTGACAACAATATATGAGGATGGGATATGAAGTCAAAAGCTTCCACCTTTGTTGATTTTCCTCCCCAACAAGGATTAGGATGGAAAAACTGGGCAATGCCGGGTACTCAGCTAGTAACACTATATAAGCAAATTGCTTTATTACAGATTTTGACACCATACCCAGTTTTTCCTGTCACCAAACAATCCCTTAAATTAAAGGTCTAATGAGGGACCTTAGTTATTTTATTTTATTTTTTTAAATAAAGTTTTTCTTATAAATCTGATGCGTGTGTCTTGTTACATATTTATTTTTGGTATTGTAGTGGAAGCCGTCTTACCATTAAAGGGAACCAATCATCAGATTTTACCCTATATAACGCTTGGCAAAGTGTTATATAGGGTAAAATCTTTATTTTCACCATTCCCGGGGGATGCTCCTGCCCCCAGGGATGGTGAAGATATGAAGTTAAAACTATTCACCAACGCCACCGTAAGTAGTCACCTGGGCGGGGAGCTCTTCTCACCTACTCCCGTTCTTCGGCCGGGAGTGACACCCCCTCCGCTTAATTGATGGGCTGCGTCATCACTCTGCTCTGTCTGTTCAGTGAGCGGAACAATGACGCGGCCCAGCAATCAAGCGGAGGGGGCGTCGCTCCTGGCCGAAGAACGGGAGTAGGTGAGAAGAGCTCCCCGCCCAGGTGACTACTTACGGCAGCGGTGGTGACTAGTTTATAACTTCATATCTTCACCATCCCTGGGGGCAGGAGCTTCCCCCGGGGATGGTGAGGACAACAATTTTACCCTATATAACGCTTTGCCAAGCATTATATAGGGTAAAATCTGATGATTGGTTCCCTTTAAGCCCATAAAAAGGCTTACATAAAACCTTCCATTATTACCCTGGTACCCACCAGTACCAGGGGTAATAGGAAGAACCAGGTATCATCCAGCTCAAATCATTAAAAAATGAATGTTCCAAGACTGGGCAGTACCAGGCTGGAATTATTAAGCTGGCAATGGCTAAAATAAATGGCCATTGCCACCATAGTAATGCCAGGCTGCTGCTGTTTGGTTTTTGTACCTTTTTGGCTATGGAAAATATGGGAGGCCTCACACTTTTTTTTTTAAATAAACAAATCATAAAAAAAAGTGGGGTCCTCTCTATTTTTTTTTTATTCTGCCAGGTACTAAACCCAATATCTGCAGCTTAACATAACCAGGATGGCAAGGTTCATTTATCTCGCCCATAGCCAGCAGTGTTAGTTTTTTTAACTAATCATTTTCGTCATAGTTTTAGTCAACAGCACTTTTTAGTGGCTTAAACTTAATAACTATGTGTATCGTTATTTCAGTCAACTGACTAAAACTCGACAAAAATATTAGGTTGAGTAGATTTAGGAAGAGATCCCATCAAAAATAATGTTTTTTGCCTGTAGTCAATGTCCATACCTTAATACCATAAGTAATAACATCCTAATAGCCTTTTACTTCTGCAGTATATAATCAGTTTGCTTTATTCAAGCACTTCTCCAGAATTAGCATTACTCTTTAACTGAACCTGATTTTAGACAGTTAGTCGACTAAAACTAGACCTAAACAATTCAGGTGACTAAAATATGATTAAAACTGATGACTAAAATTAACACTGGTTGCAAGCCTAATACTACCAGTCTGCTACCAGTACCCCTAGTGCAAGTGGTTACTGAGGTAATAATGGAGCAGGGTAAACTTTAGGGTTAAGTAGGAAAAAAAAGACACAGACATACACCAGGTTTAAAAGAAAAACTTTATTGAAATATAAAAAAAAAACCTGAGTCCCCTCTTTAATCCTTAATATATTAAGCCAAAAAAGTTTTTTCTTCGTTCTTGATCTGAAGTTGTCCTGGCCTTCTTTCTGTGGGTTGGTTAACACCATGATTGGTGTCTCGGAGGCATGGATATGTCGGGAAAATGACACATATATGCTGACATGTCCATGCTCCCATTCATATCAATGATCCGATCATGCAGTTGGATCATTTTCCCAACACATCTGAGTTTGTCGCAATATAGCATTTCTTGTTTTATCTGTAGATTTGTGCTAGCAGTGTACTGCTGTATTCTCCTGTTTATGTATATTTAGCCTAGCAGCATGCACCTGTATGCCAGGTCCATGCAATAGTTTGGTATCAGTATGTGCTGGCCAACTTATCCTTTTTTGTGTTATACATATGGGGGAGTGGCTACCTGCATGTTGGCTCCTGCACTCCACCCATCTTATGAGGTACTGGATGTTCCAGACCTTACAAGCCTGGTATAGGGTCAGTCCCAATGAGGTCACCTTATTGCGGTGGGATGGTCCAAACTATTTGGCCAAATGGTGAGCAAAGCACCTACATTTGTTCATATTTTGCATTGTAGCAATATAGCATTTCATGTTTTATCCGTATCTTTGTGCTAGCAGTGTGCTGCTGTATTCTCCTGTTTAAATAGGAAGAAGGATATTAAAGGAAAACTGTCAGATATTTTCTCCCACACTATCCACAAGTAATGATGGATAGTGCAGGAGACGCTGATTCCAAGGAGCCCTACCTTGCCAGGATCCGCCCGGCCCTTTTCCCGCAATTGTAGTTTTATTATATGTGGAAATCTGTCTGTAACTTGCACGGGCAGGGCTTCTGCAGCTTAACTGGCACTGACATCAGCGCCGCTTAAGAATATTCATCCCCCCTCCCTCCAGTCTCTCTCTCATCGCCGCTCCTAACTGGAGGGAGGGGGGATGAATATTCATAAGCGGCGCTGACGTCAGTACCTGTGGATAGTGCGGGAGAAAATATCTGACAGTTTTCCTTTAATCATGACTAGCGGACATAAATAATGTTGGCCATACATCAAGGGTCTTACAAAATTTGTCTTATTCAGATTTCACTGAGGCTCTTACGCTCTGAGCTGCAGAGACCAGCACTCCTAAACTCTGGATACCATGAACCTGAGGATTATAGACCCAAAGTTGAAGGCCCTATAATCCCATAGACCCTGCCTCTCTTCTATCTTGTACTATTAGAGTACAAACACAGAGAATACATTTCTACTGCAAGTGCATAACATACATCTTACAGATCATATCATAGAGCCAATAATAATAGATCTGTTACATTTTTTTAGCCTCAATTCAAGTCTGTTCTTTATTTTCAGCCTTTAAGCAGTCAGTACAATTCTTTTTTTGGAAAATGCTTACCTTGACTGAAATATTTCTTGAGCTTCAAAGTTTTATGGGCTCAATGATATCAGAACCAGCATTTCACATTCAACTAAAGTTTCTGAGTAACCCTTTAAATGCCTTGAAGTGGTTTTCCTTGTGCTTAAAAATGCTAATGAATAATCTTCCGATACAGAACAATGATGCATGTAATGCTTTTAAAATGTTTCTGTTTTGGCAATACAGCTTTCCCTTGCCTATAATAGTGTCTCTTGGTGTTTTCAATGTACAGTATAACTATGTTAAAGGGGTACTCCGGTGAAAACCTTTTTTCTTTTAAATCAACTGGTGGCAGAAAGTTAAACATATTTGTAAATTACTTCTATTAAAAAATCTTAATCATTCCCGTACTTATTAGCTGCTGAATACTACAAAGGAAATTATTTTCTTTTTGGAATGCTCTCTGATGACATCATGAGCACAGTTCTCTCTGCTGACATTATTATAATAATAATAACACTTTATTTGTTGTTGTCCTTAGTGGGATTTTAACCCAAGTCCCCAGCACTGCAAGGCAGCAGTGCTAACCACTGAGCCACCATGCTGCCCTTAGCAGACATCTGCTATGCATGGTTGCTAAAATGGACAGAGATGTGAGCAGAGAGCACTGTGTTCGTGATGTCATCAGTGTTCCAAAAAGAAAGGAATTTCCTCTGTAGCATTCAGCAGCTTATAAGTACTGGAAGGATTAAGATTTTTTAATAGAAATAATTTACAAATATGTTTAACTTTCTGCCACCAGTTGATTTAAAAGAAAAAAAGTTTTCACCGGAGTACCCCTTTAACATCTACAGAATGATGCATCTGCCAATGAATACATATGTGAATCTGAATCAGTATTTTTAGCTGGATCCTTGGGGACTGAGACATTAAAACCAATGCAGTACATTGACTATCTCACTGTTTATCAGAAACTTTGCAGTGATGAAAATGCTGAGACTATGTTATTTTACTATATTACAGTATTTTTTCCTGGGTAACAGTCTATTCATGTTTGTTTATTAGACTAAAACAAATTTTTAGGTTGCAAGAAAAAAGTAACCCCACGCTGAGACATCAAGAAAAAGGAGGAGGGGCAGCATGGAAACTGGTGATGCATTATAACAGTAGTATGAAGTTAGAGAGTCACATGTGCCGCCTCTTCTGCTCATCCACTATACTGCTCATTCAGGGCAGAGATGAGAGGAAAACAGAAAACAAGAAAGATACAATACAATAGGTACTATAAAAGAATAAAACAATGTTTTAACATTTTAAAATGACTTTTAATTACTTTTAGTTCTTGGGTGAAAACCCCTGTAATGGATTCGCAATCTTATAACAATATATATTTACATTGTTGTTTGTAGCATTTCTTATTCATTATATGATTCCAGATTCTGTTATACTCTTATTTTTTCAAGTTACAAAAAAAAAGGTCAAGAGAGATAATTGCTAATGCGGAAAGTGTCAAGAATCAATACAATCTGACATTTAACATTTAATTTCCACGTAATGAAAATGAGCAGGTTATAATTTGGTCTTAAGCAATAAATGGCTGATTAATGTTATCACTACGCTTTGCTCATCAACACATTTATTCTGCTTCATTTTATTTGAAACTCCATGGACACCATAAATAATTGGAAAAAAAATATTTATCAAAAGTAGAAACTTACTGCAAAACCAATAAATTGAAGTGATAAAACAAAACAGTTTTACATCAGTAGTTTTCTTAACACCTTTAAAGGGGTACTCCAGATTTTTTTTTAAATCAACTGGTGCCAGAAAGTTAAATAGATTTGTAAATTACTTCTATTAAAAAATCTTAATCCTTCCAGTACTTCTTAGCGGCTGTATACTACAGAGGAAATTCTTTTCTTTTGGATTTCTTTTCTGTCACGACCGCAATGCTCTCTGCTGACACCTCTGTCCATGTCAGGAACTGTCCAGAGCAGGAGCAAATCCTCATAGCAAACCTCTCCTGCTCTGGACAGTTCTTAAAATGGACAGAGGTGTCAGCAGAGAGCATTGTGGTCGTGACAGAAAAGAAATTGCAACAGAAAAGAATTTCCTCTGTAGTATACAGCCGCTAATAAGTACTGGAAGGATTAAGATTTTTTAATAGAAGTAATTTACAAATCTGTTTAACTTTCTGGCATCAGTTGATTTAAAAAAAAAAGTTTTCCACCGGAGTACCCCTTTAATCCACCACAAAAACCGAGAGACTAAATAGATTTTTTTTTCCTATACCCTTTATTGGGCCATTTTCTGTTCTCTCTACAGTCTGGTCACAGTTATGCTATAAAACATTTACATGTTTAATGGCAGATAGGAGTCCTGAATTATAGTGAACTTTTCCTAAAAAAGCAGCCAATAATCCACTCATATATGGATGCCTAAAACTATCCCTGTGACTTCACCAGAGCCTTATGCAAAGTTAGACAGACTTGGCTGCCAGTGACCAAGGTTGTGTCTGTAGAGCAGTTAGGTTATAATGACAAAGGACATGAGTCTGCAAACTGTCACAGAAGCCCAGGAAGGGAGATGTGTGATTGTCTCACCAGGTTGGTACCAGGAGGGAAAAGAGAGAAAGCAGTAGAATAACCAGGGATATTCTATGGGTCAAAACCCAGGAGGTCACATATAGACAAAAAACATAAGCCAAGGGGTTAACAGGTTGACAGTCTAGAATTCTAAGCCAAGAGGTCCCCAATAATCATAATCAGTAGACTAATGGGTTACCAAGTACATGGTTGAACAAGGTCCAAAACCAGAAGATCCAAAAGCACGAAAGAACTGTCCTGATCCAGACGGAATTTTCTGTATAGCCTTCTCTCTCCAGGCCCAGAGGTGGCAGCATAATGTGTCACTGTGGCAATGGCTCGGCACTTAATAGAGCGGTGCACAGGTGAATGACAGCTCATTCTGTCCTATCTGCTGCGCAGGAGCACTGGCCAGTCAGTGTGGTGTTCAGTGTGCATGGCTCCTGGGTGGGCATTTCTACTGTCCATTACTCAGTTGGTTTGACCTCTGCTTTGCCTGACTTTCCTTTTGCCTGCCATTATTGTACTTCTTTATTTGTTTGTTTGTCATCTGACTGTTCCACTGGTTGCAACTCTCTAGCTTGTAAACGCCAAGGGTAAGAGTTTAACTTGTGGGTTCTTCTCCAAGAGTTTCTCTTCTGCTGAGAGGAATTACTCCATTGGAGATCGTGAACTTCTCGCTATTAAGCTAGCTTTGGAGGAATGGCGACATTTACTGGAAGGTTCTTCTCATCCGGTCAGCATCTATTCCGATCATAAGAATCTTCTATACCTTCAGTCTGCTCAGTGTTTGAACCCCCGCCAGGCAAGATGGTCACTGTTCTTTTCCCGTTTCAAGTTCTTCATTCACTTCCGTCCTGCAGACAAGAACATCAGGGCTGATGCACTCTCCAGGTCCTCTGATGTCATTGGTTTGGACTCCACGCCTAGGCACATTATTCCTCCTGACCGTATGTTTCCTGCCGCTCCTGCCGAGATTCAGCAAATTCCTCCGGGAAAATCCTTTGTGCCCCCCAGATTGAGAAGCAAGGTCTTGAAATGGGGTCATTCTTCCTTAACAGCTGGACATCCTGGAATACGCAAGGCCCTACATCTTATTTCCCGGCACCACTGGTGGCCCTATCTTGAATGTGATGTTTCTGATTTTGTTCGGTCCTGTGTAACTTGTGCCCGTGACAAAACTCCTCGGCAAAGATCTGCAGGCCTCTTACAGCTTTTACCCATTTCAGAGACTCCCTGGACCCATATCGCCATGGATTTCATCACCGATCTGCCACCTTCTCATAATAACATTGTCATCTGGGTCATGGTAGATCGGTTTACCAAGATGGCTCACTTCATTCCTCTACCAGGTCTTCCTTCTGCTCCGCAGCTGGCAAAGTACTTCTTGTCGCATGTCTTTCGCTTACATGGTCTTCCACAGCATATAGTTTTGGATCGAGGTGTGCAGTTTGTTTCTAAGTACTGGCGAGCCCTTTGTAACCGCCTGGACATCAATCTGGACTTCTCCTCGGCCTACCACCCTCAGTCCAACGGTCAGGTGGAAAGGGTCAATCAAATCCTTGAGACTTATCTTCGGCATTTTGTTTCAACTCGCCAAGATGATTGGGTCAACCTTCTCCCCTAGGCTGAATTCTCATATAATCTTAAGGATTCCGAGTCCACGAGGACGTCTCCCTTTTTTGTTGTTTATGGACTCCATCTCCGTCCTCCTCTTTCTCTCCCAGTCTCCTCCGGTGTGCCTGCTGCTGATGAGCTGGTCCGTGACTTCTCCACCATCTGGCAACAGACCCGACAATCATTGTCTCAGGCCTCTTCACGCATGAAGGCGCAAGCGGATAAAGGTAGAAGACCTCCTCCGTCCTTCTCTCCTGGTGACATGGTGTGGCTTTCATCCAAATACATCCACTTCAAGATCCCCTGTTACAAGCTCGGTCCCTGCTACTTTGGTCCCTTCCAGATTCTACAAAAGAACAATTCTGTCTCCTACAAACTCCGTCTACCTGCTACGTTACATATTCCCAATTCCTTCCACGTCTCTTTCCTCAAGCCTCTGGTTGTAAACTGGTTTTCTCAGAAGAATCCTCTCCCAACACCTGTCTCCGGCTCCTCAGATGTCTACAAAGTTAAACAGATCCTTTCTGCAAAAACTATGCTCGACTGGGAGGGTTACGGTACTGAAGAGAGATCTTGGGAACCTGAATATCCTGGACTGTGATCTTCTCAGGAGTTTCCTCTCTCGTAAAAGGAGGGGAGACCAAAGGGGGGGTACTGTTACGCTATGCGCTCCTGCCTCACACGCTGCCCGTGAGCGCATGGTCCCCTTACCTTCTGCTGCCGACGGGGCTTGGACTCTGCTCCCACCTCTCTGCTTCGGCTCGACTGTCCCCGTCCCTTAGGGCGTGCGCGCGCCGGAGCATTAAGATTTAAAGGGCCAGTACGCTCATTAGTGTAACCACCTTGTTGATATATTCCTCCACCCTCCTCAGTTCTCTGCCGGATCTTTGTTGCCCTGTGTCCTAGAGAAAGCGTTCCTTTGTATTGCCTTGACGTGTACCAGATCTCCTGCTCTTGTGACCTTGACCTTGCTTCTCTGCCGCCTGCCTACTGAACTTCTGATAAGTCCTGACTACGCTACTGTGCCGCCTGCCCTGACCTACAGCTATTCTGACTACGAGTTGTCTCATCCCTTCTGTGCTTCGCATCTCCTCAGCCGCCTGTGTGGTCGAGCCGTTGCCGGGGGTTGCGGCCTGGGTGTTGTCTGCAGCAGCAAGCCCATCCTGCTTTGCTGCGGGTTCTGGTGAAGACAAGCGGCACTTTAGACTCCGCTCCCTGGCACGGTCCGAGTCATCTGCCACACAGGTCCAGCGGATCCACATACACCGGAGTTCCTGTCTTCAGAAACGTGAATGTTACAATAACTAAGGGTATTAGTAGGACTGCATTTCTTCTTGCAAATTCTACTTTATGTTCTTAATACATTATAATTTGTAGTTACTGTACTACACCCAAAGTTTACAAATGAAGCTAAGTTAGACAGCAGGAAGGTATAGCTTGAGGAGAGCCATGACTCATAATTAAGATACTTTTGAAATTGACACAATTATGGTGCCACGCATAAGTCATGGTGATTGCATAGATGTTTGCGATGACCACTCTCTGTACCTACATTTTGCCTATACTATAAAGGTCTTTCCAGCTAGATATCTTTGTATATTAACACCTTAAGGACCAATACAAGTAAACCTGTACGCACCTGAAAGGCCAAGCCTGTTTTTTCAAATCGGTGATGTCTGATTTTATCAGAGAAAAACTCTGGTAACGTTTTGCCAATCATGATAATTCTGACATAGTTTTTTTGCCACAAGTTGTACTTCATGTACATAGTAAAAGTAAGCCGATATCATTTGTATTTTTTTTTTCACAGTGCAAAAAATCATGAAATTTAAAAAAATAATTTTTTTTGGGATATTTTATCATTAATAGGTTTCATTTTATGTTTTCTGACCAAATAGTTGTTACGTTATGCGCTCCGGCCTTACACGCTGGCTGTGAGCGCATGGTCCCGTTACCTGTCGCTGTCGGCGGGGCTGGGATTCGCATTGCGGGAAGCGCCTGCATGCGAATCCCAGTCCGTCACTCACCAGGTGCTTCTCCTGTCCCCGCCTCTGCCTCTCTGCTCTGGCGTGCGTGTCCCCATACCATAGGGCGAGAGTGTGCCAGAGCTTTAAGATTTAACCCCTTAAGGACTGAGCCCTTTTTCACCTTAAGAACTTTGCCATTTTTTTGCAATTCTGACCACTGTCACTTTAAACATTAATAACTCTGGAATGCTTTTAGTTATCATTCTGATTCCAAGATTGTTTTTTCGCGACATATTCTACTTTAACATAGTGGTAAAAATTTTGTGGTAACTTGCATCCTTTCTTGGTGAAAAATCCAAAAATTGGTGAAACTTTGAAGCTCTCTGCTTGTAAGGAAAATGGATATTCCCCCAAAAATTTTTTATTCACATTTCCAATATGTCTACTTTATGTTTGCATCATAAAGTTGACATGTTTTTACTTTTGGAAGATACCAGAGGGCTTCAAAGTTCAGCAGCAATTTTCCAATTTTTGACAAAATTTTGAAACTCGCTTTTTTTCGGAGACCAGTTCAGGTTTGAAGTGGATTTGAAGGGTCTTCATTATAGAAATATCCCACAAATTACCTCATTATAAAAACTGCACCCCTCAAAGTATTCAAAATTTCAAAATGACATTCAGTCAGCGTTTTAACCCTTTAGGTGTTTCACAGGAATAGCAGCAAAATGAAGGAGAAAATTCCCAATCTTAATTTTTTACACTCGCATGTTCTTGTAGACCCAATTTTAGAATTTTTGCAGGGGGTAAAAAGGAGAACATTTTTACTTGTATTTGAAACCCAATTTTTCTCGAGTAAGGACATACCTCATATGTCTATGTAAAGTGTTCGGCGGGCGCAGTAGAGGGCTCAGAAGGGAAGGAGCAACAAATGGTTTTTGGGGGGCATGTCACCTTTAGGAAGCCCCTATGGTGCCAGAACAGCAAAAAAAAAAAAAAAAAACCCACATGGCATACCATTTTGGAAACTAGACCCCAACGGGAACATAACAAGGGTTAAAGTGAACCTTAATACCCCACAGGTGATTCACGACTTTTGAATATGTAAAAAAAAAAGTTATTTTTTCCTAAAATGCTTGGTTTCCCAAAAGTTTTACATTTTTAAAAAGGGTAATAGCTGAAAATACCCCCCAAAATTTGAAGCCCAATTTCTCCCGATTCAGAAAACACCCCATATGGGGGTGAAAAGTGCTCTGCTGGCGCACTGGAGGTCTCAGAAGAGAAGGAGTCACAATTGGCTTGTCACAGCGAGCGCTCCGATCCCCGCCTCCGGACCGGAGCGCCCGCGTTCTCGCCTCCTCTCCCCGGGATCCCAGCATCTGCCGCTCGGACATACCGACCAGGAGCACGGGATTCCTTGTGTCGGGGACGCGGCTGCCGTGGCGGCTGGTCCCCGCTCACGCGCCGTGTCCCTGTCTAACTCACCTAGCACCTCGCTCCATACGCCGACTCGTTCTACTTCTCGGCGCGCGGCCCTGCTCTCTAGGGCGCGCGCGCGCCACCTTCAGCAAATTTAAAGGGCCAGCGCACCATTGATTGGTGCGCTGGCTAATTGTTCCCTGCTCCTTCCCCATAAAAGTTACCTGCCCCTTCCTGCCCTTGCCGGATCTTTGTGCCCTAGTGCCTCTGAGAAAGTGTTCCATATTGTGTGTATTGCCTTGCCTGTTGCCGAACCCGTTGCTACCGCCTACTCGCCTTTGAACCCTTGCCGCCTGCCCTGACCTCTGCTATGTCCGACTATGCTCCTGCCTGCTCCCTGTGTACCACGCCATATCAGCTGCCAGAAAGGTCGAGTTGCTACTGGAGGATACGACCTGGTGGTTACCGCTGCAGCAAGTCCATCCCGCTCTGCGGCGGGCTCTGGTGAAAACCAGTAACCACTTAGAACCGGTCCTCTGGTACATCCCGCGCCATCGCCTCTCTGGTCAAGAGGATCCACTACCAGTCCTGCCGGTATGCGACAGTAAGATCCGGCCATGGATCCCGCTGATGGTCCTCTGCCAAGCCTAGTGGACCTCACCTCCATTGTGGCCCAGTAAGGTCAGCAGCTAGCCCAGCTAACCGCCATGCTGCAGCAGCTCCTGCCGTCTCAGCAACAGCCAGCTTCTCCGTTTGCATCTGCTGTCTCTCCTCCGCCTGCAGTTGCCACCAGTTCCAGAGTCCGCCTATCCCTACCGGACAAGTATGACGGAGATCCCAAGCAGTGCCGAGGGTTCCTGTCACAGTGCTCTCTCCACCTCGAGCTACTGTCTGACCAGTTTCCTTCCGAGCGAGCCAAGGTAAACTTTATCCTCAGTCTGCTCTCCGGGAAGGCCCTGGCCTGGGCTACACCGCTATGAAACCGCGCTGATCCTGACACCTCCTCTGTCCAGAGCTTCTGCCAAGAGTTCCGGAATGTTTTCGAGGAACCTGCCCAGGTTACCTCCGCATAGACTGCCTTACTAAATTTGTCCCAGGGAGGCTCTGCCGTGGGTGACTACGCCATTCAGTTTCGCACCCTAGCCTCAGAACTGAACTGGAACAATGATGCCCTTTGTGCCACATTTAAGAAGGAACTTAACAGTGAATTAAAGGACGTCCTGGCTGCACGTGAACTACCTTCCACCTTTAGTGACCTCATCTTGTTGGCCACTAGAATCGACAAGCGTTTCGCCGAGAGACGAGAGGAACTCCTTCTTGAAAAAGGAAACGCTCAACCTAGATGCTACCCTCGTCTGGCTTTCGTTTTTCAGCGTCCACCTCAACCTCTCTCCGGGCCTCCCGCCGTGGAAGCCATGCAGGTGGATCGGTCACGCCTGACTCCGCAAGAACGAAGCCGTCGCAGAGACGAGAACCTGTGTCTGTACTGCGCCAGTACTGACCACTTCCTGCGAGACTGTCCTCTCCGTCCACCGCGTTCGGGAAACGCTCGCACCTAGTAAACGTGGGAGAGGCGTAGCTAGGTGTGGATCATATCCGTGCAGTTGTTCCTCTCTTCCAAGTCCTTCTTCACCGCTGAAGCCTTCTTGGATTCCGGTTCAGCCGGCAACTTCATTGACGCCTCCTTGTTCGACAAGTACCGCATTCCGGTTGTCCGCCTAAATAAGCCTCTTTTTATTTCTAAGGTTAACGGTGAGAGACTCTCTGCCACAGGGCAGTTCGGTACCGTGCCACTGCAGATGGATATTTGAATTTTTCATACAGAGACTCTAGAGTTCCTAGCCCTAGTTTTGAAAGCAAATTTTGCTCTGGGGGCATGCCGCATTTAGGAAGCCCCTATGGTGCCAGAACAGCAAAAAAAAAACAAAAAAAAACACATGGCATACTATTTTGGAAACTAGACCCCTCGGGGAACGTAACAAGGGGAAAATTTAACCTTAATACCCCACAGGTGTTTCACGACTTTTGCATATGTAAAAAAAAAATTTTTTATTTTTACCTAAAATGCTTCTTTTCCCCAAAATTTTACATTTTTAAAAAGGGTAAAAGCTGAAAATTGAGAGCACCATGCGCATTTGAGGCCTAAATTAGGCATTACATAGGGGTGGATATAGGGGGTATTCTACGCCAGTGATTCCCAAACAGGGTGCCTCCATCTGTTGTAAAACTCCCAGCATGCCTGGACAGTCAGTGGCTGTCTGGTAATACTGGGAGTAGTTGTTTTGCAACAGCTGGAGGCTACGTTTTGGAAACAGTGGTGTACCAGACGTTTTTCATTTTTATTGGGGAGGGGAGGGGGGCTGTGTTGGGGTATGTGTATATGTAGTGTTTTTTACTTTTTATTTTATTGTGTGTTAGTGTAGTGTAGTGTTTTTAGGGTACAGTCACACGGGCGGGGGATTACGGTAGTTTCTCGCTGGCAGTTTGAGCTGCCGCAGAAAATTTGCCGCAGCTCAAACTTGCAGCCGGATACTTACTGTAAACCTCCGCCCATGTGAGTGTACCCTGTACATTCACATTGGGGGGGGGGGGGGGGAGAAACATCCAGCTGTTGCAAAACTACAACTCCCAGCATGCGCTGACAGACTGTACATGCTGAGAGTGTTAGTTTTGCAACAGCTGTAGGCACACTGGTTGTGTATCACTGAGTTTGTGACCTAACTCAGTGTTTCACAACCAGTGTGCCTCCAGCTGTTGCAAAATTACAACTCCCAGTATGTACGGTGCATGCTTGTAGTTGTAGTTTGCAACAGCTGGAGGCACACCGGTCGTGAAACACTGAGTCAGGTAAAAAAAAAACTCTGAGTTTCACAACCAGTGTGCATTCAGCTGTTGCAAAACTACAACTCTCAGCAGTCACCGACAGCCAACGGGCATGCTGGGAGTTGTAGTTATGCAACCAGCAGATGCACCAATACAACTCCCAGCATGCACTTTAGTTGTTTGTGCAAGCTGGGAGTTGTAGTTATACAACAGCTGAAGGTACATTTTTCCATAGAAAAAAATGTGCCTCCAGCTGTTGCAAAACTATAAGTCCCTGCATGCCCATAAGGGAATGCTGGGAGTTGTGGTGGTCTGCCTCCTGCTGTTGCATAACTACAGCTCCCAGCATGCCCTTTTTGCATGCTGGGAGCTGTTGCTAAGGAACAGCAGGAGGCTGTCACTCAATTCCAACTGCTGCAAGCCGGCGCTGCAGGTCAGTCCCTCGCCGCCGCCGCTGCCCCTGGGGCCCCGATCCCAACATTGACGCCGGGGATCGAGGTCCCCAGCTGCCGGGGTCCTCTTCCCGCACCCGATCATGTCCTCCGGAAGAGGGGTGGAGCGGGTTGCGGGAGTGAGACCCGCAGCAGGTGCCCTGATTGGTCGGCCGGTAAACCGGCCGACGAATCAGGGCGATCGTGGGGTGGCACCAGTGCCACCTCACCCCTGCTGGCTATGGCTGTTTGTGGCCGTCAGAGATGGCCCCGAACAGCCTGTAATTCCGGGTCACCGGGTCACTGGAGACCCGATTGACCCGGAATCCGCTGCTGGGCTGAATTGTCCAGCGATCATCATCATGACCCCCCTGGGCGATATGCCGCAATGCCTGCTGAACAATTTCAGCAGGCATCGGGCACCTGCTCCCCTCCGGCTAGCGGTGGGGGGCCGGGATTTGACAGGACGTACTCAAACGTCCTGAGTCCTTAAGGACTTGGAAAAGGGGCCGTTTGAGTACATCCTGCGTCCTTAAGGAGTTAAAGGGCCAGTGCGCCCATTAGTGTAGTACACCTGTGGCTCATTGATAAATTCCTCCTCCTCCCACACTTCCCTGCTGGATCTTTGTTGCCTTGTGCCTGAGAGAAAGCATTCCTGAGAGTTGCCTTGCCGTGTATCGGATCCTTTGCTCTTTGACCTGACCTTACTCCTCTGCCGCCTGCCTACTGACCTCCTGCTATGTCCTGACTATGCTAATGTGCTGCCTGCCCTGACCTTCTGCTATCCTGACTACGAGCTGCCTTATCCCTCCTGTGCCTCGCATCTCCTCAGCCGCCTGTGTGGTGGTCGAGCCGTGCCAGGGGTAGTGACCTGGGTGGCACCTGCCGCAGCAAGTCCATCCCGCTTTGCGGCGGGCTCTGGGCAAAACTCCTTAGACTCCGCTCCCTGGTGTTACGCCGAGCGCTCCGGGTCCCCGCTCCTCCCCGAAGCGCTCACGGCGTTCTCCTGTTCGCAGCGCCCCGGTCAGACCCGCTGACCGGGTTCGCTGCGATAATGTCCCCAGCCGGGATGCGATTCGCGATGCGGGACTCGCCCGCTCGCAGTGCGCATCCCGAACCGCTTACCAGACTCATTCCCCGTCTGTGCTGTCCCGGCGCGCGCGGTCCAGCTCCCTAGGGCGCGTGCGCACCGGGTCTTTGCGATTTAAAGGGCCGGTGCGCCACTGATTGGCGCATGGGTTTTAATTAGTGTCTTCACCTGTGCACTTCCCTATAATACCTCACTTCCCCTGCACTTCCTTGCCGGATCTTGTTGCCATTGTGCCAGTGAAAGCGTTCCTTGTGTGTTCCTAGCCTGTGTTCCAGACCTCTTGCCGTTGCCCCTGACTACGATCCTTGCTGCCTGCCCTGACCTTCTGCTACATCCAACCCTGCTCTTGTCTAATCCCTTGTACCGCGCCTATCTCAGCAGTCAGAGAGGTTGAGCCGTTGCCGGTGGATCCAACCTGGTTGCTACCGCCGCTGCAAGTCCATCCCGCTTTGCGGCGGGCTCTGGTGAAAACAAGTAGCAACTTAGAACCGGTCCACCGACACGGTCCACGCCAATCCCTCTCTGACACAGAGGATCCACCTCCAGCCTGCCGAATCCTGACACCTGGTACAGTCCGAGTCATCTGCCACACACGTCCAGCGGATCCACATCCACCGGTGTTCCTGTCTTCTGAAATATGAGTGTTACAGTAAGATCCGGCCATAGATCCCGCTGAGGTACCCCTACCTGAAGTCGTGGATCTTCCCTCCATTGTGGTACATCAGTCTAAGCAATTGGCGCGACAGTTGCAGCAACTTACCCAAATGTCTGCTGTGATGCAACAGCTTTTGGCCTTGCAACAGCAGCAGCACCCGCAACCTGTCCCACTGCCTCCTCCAGCTCCTGCAGTGTCTTCTGGCTCCCAGCTACTTCTACCATTACCCTCTAAATATGACGGTGATTCCAAGCTATGCAGAGGCTTCGTTACACAGTGCTCCATGCATTTGGAGCTCATGTCTGAACTGTTACTGACTGAACGTGCTAAGGTAGCCTTTGTTATTAGCCTTCTGTCCGGAAAAGCCCTGGCCTGGGCTACACCCCTTTGGGACTGCCGTGATCCGGTAGCTTCTAACTTGTGATCCTTCATGTTAAAAAATCTTTTAACGGTAAGTTTTCTAATATATTTATTTAGATCCATAAAAGGGCCAAAACTATCAGCACTGTAGTTACTTCCCTTCCTTCCCCTACATTCTCACCTACACTGTGTTGTAGATATATGCATATACCCATACATACACCAGCACATGCATGCCTCTCTACCTATATCTTGTGCCATATCCCTAAATTATGAACCCCCTCTCCTTTTTTGGACCTGCATGTAACACCACTACCTACCTCCGGTCCTTACTGCTCTACCACTCTAGGCATGCCCCTCATTGCACATGCCTACTGACACGTCCTTTTACAGTACGCCATCCATTTAATACTGCCCCCTTGCATAATACTATATAAATGCCACCTATTGGATTTACATTATTCTATACAATGTAATTCCTGCCTGCTTTCACTTTGATATGCATTACTAATATTCAACACTGCCCCCTTGCATAAATGAATGCCACCTACTGGATTTATATGATTCTATATAATGTCATCCCTGCCTTCACTTTACTATGAGGCTCGTATCTCCGCTGCGCCCATTTGTTTACTATGGGACACGGAGCTAAACATGCCCTGCGCCCCCATTGGCTCACAACATGCCATATGACCGGCGTCCCTAGCAACGCGTCCGTAGTGACGCTTGCGCCGGTGCAGGAACGGACATTTCTCCTCTCCTGACACTTCCGGCATCCATAGCAACGCGTCCATAAAGACTCCTGCGTCGGCGCACAAGTGGGCAGTGCCCCGCTCCTGACAACCTTACTTCCTGCTCCTCTCCACTACCTTAAATCTATTATACTACTTTATATTATTTCTATAACCAGCACTGAGCAGAGCAAGTAATCTGGGTCTCTGCATGCGTACTAACCCATACTTCTGCATTTTGATTTGTTGCTTCTGTAATACTGTTTTATGTAACATCTGTAACATCCCACGTCTGGGCCATGCCCCTTATGTGTTTGGCGCCATTTTGTCATATAAATATGGACCCCTGTCATTATGTATGCACACCCGATCTGAGGAAGAGGGGATCCCCCCCTCGAAACGTGTCATATGTCCTTTTATTATTTTTATACAATAAACTAAAGTTTGATTTTAACCAAAGGTATATTTGGCCTTTTCTCTACATCTGATAACCTGGTGAGCAGCGCCAGGACTACATTGGTCTTTTCTTCTCCTTCCTCTGATAACAATTTAACTTGAAATACAGTACATCTTTATTTTAATGTTCTATGCAAGGTTTGCAGAAATTTGAAGGTGGTAGAACATAAACCGCCCCCCCCCCCCCCCCCAAATGACCCCATTTTAAAAACTCAAGGTATTTGCTAGGGGGTACAGTAAGTATTTTAACACCATAGTTTTTTGGCAAGAATTATTAAAAAGTTAGTGTAAAAAATTCGAAATTTGCATTTTTTCACAAATGCATCATTTGTGGGACATATTTTTTGTACATCACTTCTGACATTGAAAGAAATGCCCACTATTTTTTATTGAGCTGCTCGGCCTGTGTTTGGAAATATCCCCAATTAGGCCATATTTGATTCCTTGGCTGCGTGGTAGAACCCAGAAGGAAAGCACCATTTGGCTTTCAGGGCATCATTTTAGGCCGAATGGATTATAGGCTGCACTTCATGCCTGCAAAGGATATTAGCTGCCAGAACCATAAAGAACCCCCACAAGTGACCCCATTTTGTAAACTACACCCCCTAAAGTATTCATCTACACCAAAAGCGAGAACTTTGAGTCCTTCTTGTGTGGCTGGAATGGTTACAAAATCAGTGGAAAAATTTTAATTTTCTTTTTTTTCTCACAAATGCATCATTTGTGGGACATATTTTTTATACATTGCATCTGAAAAGTAGAAAATACACCCCATATTTTATTATGTTGTTTGTACCGTGTTCGGTAATACCCCCGCTTAGACCATATTTGGTTGCATGGCCACATGGTCGGACCCAAAAGGTGATTAGCACCATTTGGCTTTCAGGATATCATTATACAAATTATAGGCCGTACTTCATCTTGCAAAGCATTCTGCTGTCAGAACAATACCGCACCCCCAGAAGTGACCCCACTAAAGTATTCACCTAGGGCAAAAGTGAGTATGTTGAGTTTGTGACGCCCACTAAAGTATTCACCTAGGGCAAAAGTGAGTATGTTGAGCCCTTATTGTGTGGCTAGAATTATTTAAAAGTCACTTGAAAAAAATAGCAATTAGCTTTTTTTCCCCAAAACTCTATATTTGTGAGACATCATTTTGGTAAGTCGCTTTTGGAGAAAATGCGCCCCATATTTTATCACGCTGTTCACCCCGGGCAGGGCAGTTCCCCTATACATATCTGGTTGCCTGACCGCCCGGTCGGACCAAGAAGGAGAGGAGCCCCCTTTGGCTTTTAGGGCATAATTATAGGAATTATAGACCCCACCCGATGCCTGCAAAGGATCGGAGCTGTCAGAGCAATACCGCACCCCTACAAGTGCATTGGCTGGACCAGGGACCGCTCTGATTGGTCCTTGGTCGGCTAGCAGTGACGCGCGGCTGTCTGTGATATGTAAAGTACCTGATGTAGATATCCGTCATGTTGTAGAATAAGCACCCACTCATGGCGAATAAATCCATCACTGGGTGTTAAAAAAATAAAAATAAAAAAAAGATTTATTATGTTGAGGGGGGGGGGGGGGGTTGGGTGATAATCTCCATTCATACAGCATTTTTGCAGTATAGGTGTCCGTTGTCATGTCAAAAAAGCGATGCCGATGTATACTGTAGCAGTCTCATTCAGAAATGAATGGAGCTGCTACAGTAGCTGAAATGCAGTATGAACGGGACGCAGTGTAGGGTCACATAGAGCACATTTGCAGCATATTTCACACTGTAGATGCGACCCGTAGTCACAAGGGTGAGATCACTGCTGCAGCTGCATAGCTCAGTGTGTCCGCTCATGACTGCTGGCGCTATGAGTGGACACACAAAGCTACACAGCCGCAGCAGGGAGCTCATTATTTTGACTGCTGGTGGCCATCCGTAGCATGTAAAATGCTGCGGATGTGCGCCGTGTGATCCTACACATTATGCATTTTTATTTTTCATTATATAAAAAAATTTTTAAAAAATTTAAAAAGTTTACCCTTTTTTTTACACTTATAGTTTTTACACTTTTATTTATTTTATATTAAATTTTTACACTTTTTTATGCTTTGGAATACTTAGTATTCCAAAGCATTGCAGTTATATGCTGCCTGCCAGTTTTACACTGGCAAGTAGCATATCAGGACATGCCTCTGGCAATAACCCGGACAGACCTGGGGGTCCTTGTAAAGACCCCCGGCTGCCCAGGTAACTAGCAGCACCCCGCGATCATTGTGGGATGCTACAGGAGAGAGACAGAGGGAGCCCCCTCCCTCTGTTTAAACTCCTTACAGCTCGCAGTCACTTCCGAACGTGGCTGTAAGGGTTAAACCGCTGGGACCGAAGTTTACTTCAGTCCCGGCAGTCCAGCAGGCCCCCGCCTACCGGGGGTCACACACAGCATCCCGCAATCGGGCTGCAGGGTACTGCAGGGAAGACAGTGGTAGCTCCCTCCCTCTGTCAAAATACTTACAGCTGTAAGGGTTAAACTGCCGGGACCGAAGTTTACAGTGAAATATTGCCCTTGTTAGGCTATGTTCACACAGTCGTTTGCATCTGACCCATTAAGGGAGGGTCTGATTGTCTCTTTTTTTTTTTTTTGGGCCGATTGGACCCTGAAACGGGTCGGATGCAAACGGTTACTGCCGGGTCCTGCCGGCCTTTATTCACTTGCACTTATTCATTGAGCTTGCACTTCTTTTTTCTCCACTAAACTCCCATCCTTTTGGCCGGATTGCCGACGGAACTCCGAATAACAGAGTCTGACAGCAATATGAATGAGGCGTTAGTGTGGAAATCTTGCTTTGCTAGGCAGGGGTCAAGTCCTGGGGGAAAAGTGTGGGAACTATCCCAAGATTTCCACTCAAGGGCCGTTCCTGCAGGACTGCTAATGGGAACAGTGTACCTCTTATGGAAAAGTGCAGGAACTCCATTCCCATGCATTCCTGCAGGACTTGAGCCATGTTGCTAGGTATAGTTAAGGAATAATTGAGGGATAGCCTAGGTTTCAACCTCACATCTCAGGCTAATAATATAGCACTCCACTAAGAGATCTCCTGATACATTATATACAGGGCCTACCAAGGCCAGCAGGATCATCCTTTTTAGGGTGGCCATCTTGCGCTAGGTAGGTAGGGTTACCTACAGGCAGGACCCTCTAGGGTTAATTAGGCATATTAATCCCTATGTTTTACCTTATCATCATGGTCTGGTCTTTTCTCATGTTTTTTATTCTTTAAGGATTTGCAGTTTTTTTATGTAGAGACAATTAAAAGTTAAGTAGATGATGATGCCATTTGATAATATCTTATGACATGCTGAAAGCTTATGATGGGGCAGATGAATTAAGAGGTTAAAACATTGCAACTAATAATGTGTGATTTCATAATCCTATGATTTCCACTTTAAGAATACTGGAATAATACCTTCTTTTAGTGTTGAACCAGGAAAAGATAGGATGACTCTCTCATCAAATAAATGTATAGCAAAGTTGTGTTATTACAATGCAATAGGGTAATCAATGTAGTTCATGCATATTCTTACAAATTATTTAAAAAATAATATTGTAAAGTCAACAATATTGATGTATTTAGGGTGGATCATTATATTAACCCCTTAAAGAATACTTCTCATTAACTTGATACATTTTATAATCCTCTCAGTTCACTGTATGATAAATCACCCCCTGCCTTTATTTTTATAATTTTTTTTAAGTTTTCTACCTTTATATTGCTCTGTATTTTCTGCTCAGCCTCAGGTTCAGGTTCACAGACTGGGAAGGGGTGTTACGTGTGACATGATCTGAAGCCATACAGGGGAAAACTTCCTTCCTCACTCTGCAACCAACAGCAAACAGCAGTTAAGTGTGAGAGGAGCTATGATTGGATAAGGCTGGACAACCCCTCCCCCCCCCCTCAGCATTCCAGACTACATAGCTTGTGTTTGGACTTCTGACAGGCCAGCAGGTGTCCAAAGTCTGTGCAATAGATGGGGGAAATGGGATCTGAACAAGTAGGGAGACACCTGGTGGCAGCTTTTTTAAACACAAATTAAACATAGAAAACTTCATTTTTTTTAAACAAAGTACATTAGAAAGATTTTTATTTACCAAAATAAGACGGAATATCAATTATTAGTTTTATTGAGAGTGCCCATTTAACCCCTTAAGGACTCATGGTTTTTCCATTTTTGCATTTTCGTTTTTTCCTACTTACCTTTAAAAATCATAACCCTTTCAATTTGGCTAATTTTTTGCACCGTGATCTGGAGTTTGGTAATAGTGGACTCAATCTCGCTGCTAATAATCATTTTTGTATTGATTGGACTTTTTGATTGCTTTTTATTAATATTTTCATTATATAAAAAGTGACCAAAAATATGCTTTTTTGGACTTTGGAATTTTTTTTCGCGTACGCCATTAACCATGTGGTTTAACCCCTTCAGGACGGAGCCCATTTTGGCCTTAAGGACCGGAGCGTTTTTTGCACATCTGACCACTGTCACTTTAAACATTAATAACTCTGGAATGCTTTTAGTTATCATTCTGGTTCCGAGACTGTTTTTTCGTGACATATTCTACTTTAACATAGTGGTAAATTTTTGTCGATACTTGCATCCTTTCTTGGTGAAAAATCCGTAAATTTGATGAAAAATTTGAAAATTTAGCATTTTTCTAACTTTGAAGCTTTCTGCTTGTAAGGAAAATGGATATTACGAATACATTTTTTTTTGGTTCACATATACAATATGTCTACTTTATGTTTGCATCATAAAATTGACGTGTTTTTACTTTTGGAAGACACCAGAGGGCTTCAACGGTCAGCAGCAATTTTCCGATTTTTCACAAAATTTTCAAACTCAGTATTTTTCAGGGACCAGTTCAGGTTTGAAGTGGATTTGAAGGGTCTTCATATTAGAAATACCCCATAAATGACCCCATTATAAAAACTACACCCCCCAAAGTATTCAAAATGACATTCAGTCAGTGTTTTAACCCTTTAGGTGTTTCACACGAATAGCAGCAAAGTGAAGGAGAAAATTCACAATCTTCATTTTTTACACTCACATGTTCTTGTAGACCCAATTTTTTAATTTTTACAAGGGGTAAAAGGACAAAATTTTTACTTTTATTTGTAGCCCAATTTCTCTCGAGTAAGCACATACCTCATATATCTATGTAAAGTGTTCGGCGGGCGCAGTAGAGGGCTCAGAAGGGAAGGAGCGACAAGGGGATTTTGGAGAGTACGTTTTTCTGAAATGGTTTTTGGGGGGCATGTTACCTTTAGGAAGCCCTTATGGTGCCAGAACAGCAAAAAAAAAACCACATGGCATACCATTTTGGAAACTAGACCCCTCGGGGAATGTAACATGGGATAAAGTGAACCTTAATACCCCACAGGTGTTTCACGACTTTTGCAAATGTAAAAAAAAATAATAATTTTTACCTAAAATGCTTGTTTTCCCAAAAAAATTTTATTTTTAAAAAGGGTAATAGCAGAAAATACCCCTAAAAATTTGAAGCCCAATTTCTCCCGATTCAGAAAACACCCCATATGGGGGTGAAAAGTGCTCTGCTGGCGCACTACAGGTCTCAGAAGAGAAGGAGTCACATTTGGCTTTTTGAAAGCAAATTTTGCTCTGGGGGTATGCCGCATTTAGGAAGCCCCTATGGTGCCAGGACAGCAAAAAAAAAACACATGGCATACCATTTTGGAAACTAGACCCCTCGGGGAACGTAACAAGGGGTTAAGTGAACCTTTATACCCCACAGGTGTTTCACGACTTTTGCATATGTAAAAAAAAATTTTTTTTTAACCTAAAATGCTTGTTTTCCCAAAAATTTTACATTTTTAAAAAGGGTAAAAGCAGAAAATACCCCCCAAAATTTGTAACACAATTTCTCCCGAGTACGGCGATACCCCATATGTGACCCTTAACTGTTGCCTTGAAATACGACAGGGCTCCAAAGTGAGAGCGCCATGCGCATTTGAGGCCTAAATTAGGGATTGCATAGGGGTGGACATAGGGGTATTCTACACCAGTGATTCCCAAACAGGGGGCCTCCAGCTGTTGCAAAACTCCCAGCATGCCTGGACAGTCAACGGCTGTCCGACAATACTGGGAGTTGTTTTGCAACAGCTGGAGGCTCCGTTCTGGAAACAGTGGCGTACCAGACGTTTTTCATTTTTATTGGGGAGGGGAGGGGGGCTGTGTAGGGGTATGTGTATACATAGTGTTTTTTACTTTTTATTTTATTTTTTGTGTTAGTGTAGTGTAGTGTTTTTAGGGTACAGTCGCACGGGCGGGGGTTCACAGTAGTTTCTCGCTGGCAATTTGAGCTGCAGCAGAAAGTTTGCGGCAGCTCAAATTTGCAGCCAGATACTTACTGTAATCCTCCGCCCATGTGAGTGTACCCTGTACGTTCACATTGGGGGGGACATCCAGCTGTTGCATAACTACAACTCCCAGCATGCCCGTTGGCTGTCGGTGACTGCTGAGAGTTGTAGTTTTGCAACAGCTGTAGGCACACTGGTTATGTATCACTGAGTTTGTGACCTAACTCAGTGTTTCACAACCAGTGTGCCTCCAGCTGTTGCAAAACTACAACTCCCAGCATGTACGGTGCATGGTGTACGGTGACTGCTGAGAGTTGTAGTTTGCAACAGCTGGAGGCACACCGGTCGTGAAACACTGAGTTAGGTAAAAAAAAACTCTGAGTTTCACAACCAGTGTGCCTTCAGCTGTTGCAAAACTACAACTCTCAGCAGTCACCGACAGCCAACGGGCATGCTGGGAGTTGTAGTTATGCAACCAGCAGATGCACCACTACAACTCCCAGCATGCACTTTAGCTGTTTGTGCAAGCTGGGAGTTGTAGTTATACAACAGCTGAAGGTACACTTTTCCATAGAAAGAATGTGCCTCCAGCTGTTGCAAAACCATAAGTCCCAGCATGCCCATAAGGGAATGCTGGGAGTTGTGGTGGTCTGCCTCCTGCTGTTGCATAACTACAGCTCCCAGCATGCCCTTTTTGCATGCTGGGAGCTGTTGCTAAGCAACAGCAGGAGGCTGTCACTCACCTCCAACGATCCAGACGCTGCAGGTCAGTCCCGCCGCCGCAGCTGCTCCTGGGGCCCCGATCCCAACAGGGGCGCCGGGGATCGGGGTCCCCAGCACCGGGGGTCGTCTTCCCGCACCCGCTCACGTCCTCCGGAAGAGGGGCGGAGCGGGTGCGGGAGTGACACCCGCAGCAGGCGCCCTGATTGGTCGGCCGGTAATCCGGCCGACGAATCAGGGCGATCGTGAGGTGGCACCAGTGCCACCTCACCCCTGCAGGCTCTGGCTGTTCGGGGCCGTCAGAGACGGCCCCGAACAGCCAGTAATTCCGGGTCACCGGGTCACCGGAGACCCGATTGACCCGGAATCGCCGCAGAACGCTGGACTGAATTGTCCAGCGATCTGCGGCGATCGCCGACATGGGGGGGCATAATGACCCCCCTGGGCGATATGCCGGGATGCCTGCTGAACGATTTCAGCAGGCATCCGGCTCCGGTCCCCAACCGGCTAGCGGTGGGGGCCGGAATTCCCACGGGCGTATGGATACGCCCTCGGTCCTTAAGTACTCGGGATTCAGGGCGTATCCATACGCCCTATGTCCTGAAGAGGTTAATTAATGATATATTTTTATAATTTGGACATTTCTGCATGTGGCGATACCACATATGTTCATTTTTATTTACACAGGTTTTTTTTAAATGGGAAAAGGGGGGTGATTCAAACTTTTATTAGGGAAGGGGTTAAATGATCTTTATTAACTTTTTTTTCCACTTTTTTTTGCAATGTTATAGCTCCCATAGGTGGCTATAACACTGCACACACTGATCTTTTACATTGATCAATGGTTTCTCATAGGAAATCATTGATCAATGATTCTGCCGCTTGACTGCTCATGCCTTGATCTCAGGCACTGAGTAGTCATTCGGCGATTGGACAACAGGAGGCAAGATAAGGGACCCTCCTGCTGTCCTAGAGCTGTTTGGGATGCCGCAATTTTGCCACGGCGATCCCGAACAGCCCCCTGAGCTAACTGGCAATGTTTTACTTTCACTTTAGATGCAGCGTTCATCTTTGAACGCCACGTCTAAAGGATTAATACGGCCGGGCCCCGCGTTATAGAACGGGAGCGGTCTCAGGTCCTCATATCCCGTCCTACTATCCGGACCTCATATCTCCCTCCTATCCCGACCTCATATCCCGTCCTCATATCCCGACCTCCTATCCCGTCCTCCTATCTTGTCCTCACATCCCATCCTCATATCCCCACTTCATATCCCGACCTCATATCTCGATCTCCTATTCCGACCTCCTATCCCCACCTCCTATCCCATCCTCATATTCCATCCTCATATTTTGTCCTCATATCTCAACCTCATATCCCATCCTCATATCCTGACCTCCTATCTCGACCTCATTTCCCATCCTCCTACCTCGACCTCATATCCTGTCCTTATATCCCATCCTCATATCCCGTCCTCATATCCCAACCTCATATCCCAACCTAATATCCCAACCTAATATCCCGTCCTTATGTCCCATCCTCATATCCTGTCCTCAGGTGGGACTGATTTGTGATGAAGATATTGTAAGCTGAAAATAGAAGGGGACATGGCTTTGAGGGACTGGGCGTTATTTGCAAGCCAGACCGATGCACAAAAAGGGTAGAGAATAAAAGCGGTGGGACATAAAATGTGAACATGCCTTTGTGAGATGGGGTGTGGCTTGCAAGTCGGACTGACACATTTACCAGGAGATGCAGAAAGGAGCTTGTAGAGTAAGGTAATGGAAGTCCCATATACTTGCATGGGACTTGAAACAAAAACCCATCTTTTATATAAGGGTGTAGGTAAGGGTTAATTTGACTATCATATCTTTTTATTTGACATGTAAGTAATATGTGTACCAGGCATTATTGAAATATCTCCAGTCGTACGGAAGTTATGTGGGAACATACTGTACATTTCCCATTGATTTGCATGGGACTTTAAACAAAAACCCCGACCCTCACAAATGGGGATAGTTAAGGGTTAAATTAACTATCCTATATTTTAAGTGGACATATAAGTAACATGTGACCAAGTATTTTCGAAATATCTCCAGTCGTTTGGAAGTTGTTCAGTAACATATATTTCCCATAGACTTGAATGGGTCTTTAAACAAAAACCCCAAACCTGGCAAATGGGGGTGAGTAAGGGTTAAATTACCTATCCTATTTTTGTTGTGGACATATAAGTAACATATGTGTGCCAAGTTTCATGTTAATATCTTTAGCCATTTAGACGTGATGCTGGAACATACACACAAACACACACACACACACACACATACACATACACATACACACACACACACATTGAGTTTTATATATATAGATTTGCGGCAAACTATCCTATATTTTATCCATACGGTTACAAGGATACCCAGTTTTCTTTTCTTTTACAAAAAAAATCCTAACTACATGCACCAAAATTAATATGTTTAATCCCTTAAGGACTGAGCGTTTTTCCATTTTTGTACTTTAGTTTTTTCCTCCTTACCTTTAAAAAAATCATAACCCTTTCAATTTTGCACCTAAAAATCCATATGATGGCTTATTTTTTGCGCAGCCAATTCTACTTTGTAATGGCGTCAGTCATTTTACCCAAAAATCTACAGCAAAATGGGAAAAAAAATCATTGTGCAACAAAACTGAAGAAAAAACGAAATGTTTTAACTTTTGGGGCTTTTGTTTCTACACAGTACATTTTTAGTAAGAAGGTAGATCCATACGATTAAAATGATTGACCGTGCGGTTTAATTGATTATATATTATTATAATTCAGACATTTCCGCATGCGTTGATACCACATATGTTTATTTTTATTTACATTGTTTGTTTTTTTTAAATGGGAAAAGGGGGTGATTAAAACTTTTATTAGGGAAGGGGTTAAATGATCTTTGTTCACTTCATTTTTCCCACTTTTTTTTTTGCAATGTAATAGCTCCCATAGGGGGCTATAACACTGCACACACTGATCTTTTACATTGATCAATGGTTTCTCATAGGAAATCATTGATCAATGATTCTGCCTCTTGACTGCTCATGCCTGGATCTCAGGCACTGAGCAGTCATTCGGCGATCGGACAGTGAGGAGGAAGGTAGGGGACCCTCCTGCTGTCCTACAGCTGTTCGGGAAGCCGCAATTTCCTCGTGGTGGTCCCGAACAGCGCCCTGAGCTAACTGGCAGTGTTTTACTTTCACTTTAGACACAGCGATCAACTTTGAATGCCACGTCTAATGGGTTAATAGCGTGCGGCATAGCGATCAATGCCGTGCGCTATTAGCCACGGGTGCCGGCTGTTGTTAGAACGGGAGCGGACTCAGGGTGTACAGGTACGCTTAAAGGGGTAGTCCAGGCAAAAACTTTTTTTATCTATATCAACTGGCTCCAGAAAGTTAAACAGATTTGTAAATTACTTCTATAAAAAAATCTTAATTCTTTCAGTACTTATGAGCTTCTGAAGTTGAGGTTGTTCTTTTCTGTCTAAGTGCTCTCTGATGACACCTGTCTCGGGAAACGCCCAGTTTAGAAGAGGTTTGCTATGGGGATTTGCTTCTAAACTGGGCGTTTCCCGAGACAGGTGTCATCAGAGAGGACTTAGACAGAAAAGAATAACCTTAACTTCAGAAGCTCATAAGTACTGAAAGGATTAAGATTTTTTAATAGAAGTAATTTACAAATCGGTTTAACTTTCTGGAGCTAGTTGATATATATAGAAAAGTTTTTGCCTGGAATACCCCTTTAAGGAGTTAAAATTGTCATCTTCTGACCCCCCTATAACTTTTCTATTCTTCCACGTACGTGGATATTTTTTGCACCGTGTTCTGTAGTTTTTATCAGTACCATTTTTTTAAGGGAACTTTTTGATCGCTTTTTATAAATTTTTTATGGTATATGAAGTGACCAACATTTTTTTTACTTATATGCCATCTATTAACCTTATATTTTAATAGGTTAGACATTTATGCATGCAATGGTACCACATATGATTATTAGCAACACCGCAGGAGAAAAATGCTATCACAGGCTTCCAGTATCTGTAGTTTCAGGTGCTGCAGAATGGGCAAAACAAAAATTGGAACAGGACCCTCAGTTTACGCAGAAGATTTTGTTCAGTGATGAGGCAAACTTTTATGTGAATGGTGAAGTTAACAAACAAAACCACCGCTGTTGGTCTGACACTAACCCACATTGGATAGATACCTCCAAGACTGTTGGAACACAAAAATTGATGGTATGGTATATGGGGTACAAAGATAGTGGGGCCATTCTTCATCAATGGAAACCTCAAGGCCACTGGATATGTGAAATTGCTACATGATGATGTGTTTCCCTCTTTATGCACTGAAGCTGGCACGTTCCCTGAGTTTTTCCAGCAAGATGGTGCACCACCACATTATGGGTGTCAGGTCCGAGCATTTCTAGATGAACAGTTTCCTGGAAAGTGGATTGGTCATCGTGGGCCAGTTGAATGGCCCCCAAGTTCTCCTGATCTGACCCCTTAGACTTTTATCTTTGGGGTTATCTGAAGGCAATTGTCTATGCTGTGATGATACGAGATGTGCAGCACCTGAAACTACGGATACTGGAAGCCTGTGCTAGCATTTCTCCTGCGGTGTTGCTATCAGTGTGTGAAGAGTGGGAGAAGAGGGTTGCATTGACAATCCAACACAATGGGCAGCACATTGAACACATTTTATAAGTGGTCAGAAACTTGTAAATAACTCATGAAAGAATAAAGTTACGTTAAAACCAAGCACATAATTGTTTTTCTTGTGACATTCCCAATAAGTTTGATGTTTCACATGACCCTCTTCCTATTAAAAAAACAAAAGTTGGATTCAAAATGGCCAACTTCAAAATGGCCACCATGGTCACCACCCATCTGGAAAAGTTTTCCCCCTCACATATACTAATGTGCCACAAACAGGAAGTTAATATCACCAACCATTCCCATTTTATTAAGGTGTATCCATATATATGCACAGCAAAGAAAAAAAAAAACTGAAAATGTAGCCAGCACCTAAACCTAATACACGGGTGCACGCTGCTGTGGCAAGTACAAAACATGTAAAAAAAGAAAATGGCAGCAGCACACTTGGTCTACAAAATGGAGGCTCTTAGCGCACTTTTTGATCAAAACGTGTCCCCTATCCACCACGCGGAGGTGGCCTCTTATCGGATGGTCCCTAAACACTCACCTACCTCAGGCTGGGTGACATGTTGGATCCACTAACGATCCAAACCACCTCCTGTGAAAATAGGGGAGGGGATGCACGGCTACAGAGGGAGCCACTCCCCCCCAAATTTGCACAGCAAAGAAAAAAAAACTGAAAATGTAGCCAGCACCTAAACCCAATACACGGGTGCACGCTGCTGTGGCAAGTACAAAACATGTAAAAAAAGAAAATGGCAGCAGCACACTTGGTCAACAAAATGGAGGCTCTTAGCGCACTTTTTGATCAAAACGTGTCCCCCATCCACCACGCGGAGGTGGCCTCTTATCGGATGGTCCCTACACACTTACCTACCTCAGGCTGGGTGACATGTTGGATCCACTAACGATCCAAACCAACCACCTCCTGTGAAAATAGGGGAGGGGATGCACGGCTACAGAGGGAGCCACTCCCCCCCAAATTTGCACAGCAAAGAAAAAAAACCTGAAAATGTAGCCAGCACCTAAACCCAATACACGGGTGCACGCTGCTGTGGCAAGTACAAAACATGTAAAAAAAGAAAATGGCAGCAGCACACTTGGTCAACAAAATGGAGGCTCTTAGCGCACTTTTTGATCAAAACGTGTCCCCCATCCACCACGCGGAGGTGGCCTCTTATCGGATGGTCCCTAAACACTCACCTACCTCAGGCTGGGTGACATGTTGGATCCACTAACGATCCAAACCACCTCCTGTGAAAATAGGGGAGGGGATGCACGGCTACAGAGGGAGCCACTCCCCCCCCAAATTTGCACAGCAAAGAAAAAAAAAACTGAAAATGTAGCCAGCACCTAAACCCAATACACGGGTGCACGCTGCTGTGGCAAGTACAAAACATGTAAAAAAAGAAAATGGCAGCAGCTTTTCAGCTTTTCAGCTTTCAGTTTTTTTTTCTTTGCTGTGCAAATTTGGGGGGGAGTGGCTCCCTCTGTAGCCGTGCATCCCCTCCCCTATTTTCACAGGAGGTGGTTTGGATCGTTAGTGGATCCAACATGTCACCCAGCCTGAGGTAGGTGAGTGTTTAGGGACCATCCGATAAGAGGCCACCTCCGCGTGGTGGATGGGGGACACGTTTTGATCAAAAAGTGCGCTAAGAGCCTCCATTTTGTTGACCAAGTGTGCTGCTGCCATTTTCTTTTTTTACCTGTTTTGTACTTGCCACAGCAGCGTGCACCCATGTATTGGGTTTAGGTGCTGGCTACATTTTCAGTTTTTTTTTCTTTGCTGTGCAAATTTGAGGGGGGAGTGGCTCCCTCTGTAGCCGTGCATCCCCTCCCCTATTTTCACAGGAGGTGGTTTAGATCGTTAGTGGATCCAACATGTCACCCAGCCTGAGGTAGGTGAGTGTTTAGGGACCATCCGATAAGAGGCCACCTCCGCGTGGTGGATGGGGGACACGTTTTGATCAAAAAGTGCGCTAAGAGCCTCCATTTTGTTGACCAAGTGTGCTGCTGCCATTTTCTTTTTTTACATGTTTTGTACTTGCCACAGCAGCGTGCACCCGTGTATTGGGTTTAGGTGCTGGCTACATTTTCAGTTTTTTTTTCTTTGCTGTGCAAATTTGGGGGGGAGTGGCTCCCTCTGTAGCCGTGCATCCCCTCCCCTATTTTCACAGGAGGTGGTTTGGATCGTTAGTGGATCCAACATGTCACCCAGCCTGAGGTAGGTGAGTGTTTAGGGACCATCCGATAAGAGGCCACCTCCGCGTGGTGGATGGGGGACACGTTTTGATCAAAAAGTGCGCTAAGAGCCTCCATTTTGTTGACAAAGTGTGCTGTTGCCATTTTCTTTTTTTACATGTTTTGTACTTGCCACAGCAGCGTGCACCCGTGTATTGGGTTTAGGTGCTGGCTACATTTTCAGTTTTTTTTCTTTGCTGTGCAAATTTGGGGGGGAGTGGCTCCCTCTGTAGCCGTGCATCCCCTCCCCTATTTTCACAGGAGGTGGTTTGGATCGTTAGTGGATCCAACATGTCACCCAGCCTGAGGTAGGTGAGTGTTTAGGGACCATCCGATAAGAGGCCACCTCCGCGTGGTGGATGGGGGACACGTTTTGATCAAAAAGTGCGCTAATGTTACGCCTAGCGCTCCGGGTCCCCGCTCCTCCCCGGAGCGCTCACGGCGTCTTTCTCCCTGCAGCGCCCCGGTCAGTCCCGCTGACCGAGAGCGCTGCACTGTCTTGGCCGTTGGGGATGCGATTCGCACAGCGGGACGCGCCCGCTCGCGAATCGCATCCCAGGTCACTTACCCGTCCCGGTCCCCTGCTGTCATGTGCTGGCGCGCGCGGCTCCGCTCTCTAGGGCGCGCGCGCGCCAGCTCTCTGAGACTTAAAGGGCCAGTGCACCAATGATTGGTGCCTGGCCCAATTAGCTTAATTGGCTCCCACCTGCTCCCTGCCTTTATCTGACCTCCTCCCATGCACTCCCTTGCCGGATCTTGTTGCCTTTTGCCAGTGAAAGCGTTTAGTGTGTCCAAAGCCTGTGTACCTGAACTTCTGCTACCCATCCTGACTACGAACCTTGCCGCCTGCCCCCGACCTTCTGCTACGTCTGACCTTGCCTCTGCCTAGTCCTTCTGCCCCACGCCTTCTCAGCAGTCAGCGAGGTAGAGCCGTTGCTAGTGGATACGACCTGGTTGCTACTGCCGCAGCAAGACCATCCCGCTTTGCGGCGGGCTCTGGTGAATACCAGTAGCCTCTTAGAACCGGTCCACTAGCACGGTCCACGCCAATCCCTCGCTGACACAGAGGATCCACTACCTGGAAGCCGAATCGTGACAGTAGATCCGGCCATGGATCCCGCTGAGGTGCCGCTGCCAAGTCTCGCTGATCTTCCCACGGTGGTCGCTCAGCAATCGCAGCAGATTGCCCAACAAGGACAGCAGCTGTCGCAGTTGACCGCCATGTTACAGCAACTTCTGCCTCTGCTACAGCAGCAACCATCTCCTCCGCCAGCTCCTGCACCTCCTCCGCAGCGAGTGGCCGCTCCTAACCTCCGCTTGTCCCTGCCGGACAAATTTGATGGGGACTCTAAACTCTGCCGTGGATTTTTGTCTCAGTGTTCCCTGCATATGGAGATGTTGTCGGACTTGTTTCCTTCAGAACGGTCTAAGGTGGCGTTCGTAGTAAGCCTTCTTTCAGGAAAGGCCTTGTCTTGGGCCACACCGCTCTGGGACCGCAATGATCCTGCCACAGCCACAGTCCAGGCCTTCTTCGCTGAACTCCGGAGTGTCTTCGAGGAGCCAGCCCGAGCTTCTTCTGCCGAGACTGCCCTGTTGAAACTGGTCCAGGGTAATTCTTCAGTGGGCGAGTACGCCATCCAATTTCGTACTCTTGCCTCCGAGTTATCATGGAATAACGAGGCTCTCTGCGCGACCTTTAAAAAAGGCCTATCCAGTCGCATCAAGGATGTGCTGGCCGCACGAGAGATTCCTGCCAATCTGCAAGAACTCATCCATCTAGCTACCCGCATTGACATGCGTTTTTCTGAGCGACACCAAGAGCTCCGCCAGGAAAAAGACTTAGATCTCTGGGCACCTCTCCCACAGTATCCGTTGCAATCTACGCCTGGGCCTCCCGCCGAGGAGGCCATGCAAGTGGATAAGTCTCGCCTGACCCAGGAAGAGAGGAATCGCCGTAGGGAAGAAAATCTCTGTCTTTACTGTGCCAGTACCGAGCATTTCTTGGTGGATTGCCCTATCCGTCCTCCACGCCTGGGAAACGCACGCACGCACCCAGCTCACGTGGGTGTGGCGTCTCTTGGTTCCAAGTCTGCTCCTCCACGTCTCACGGTGCCCGTGCGGATTTCTTCTTCAGCCAACTCCTCCCTCTCAGCCGTGGCCTGCTTGGACTCCGGTGCCTCTGGAAATTTTATTTTGGAGTCGTTTGTTAATAAATTCAGCATCCCGGTGACCCGTCTCGTCAAGCCGCTCTACATTTCCGCGGTCAACGGAGCCAGATTGGACTGCACCGTGCGTTACCGCACAGAGCCCCTCCTCATGTCTATTGGACCCCACCTTGAGAGGATTGAGTTCTTCATTCTCCCCAACTGTACCTCTGAGGTCCTCCTCGGTCTGCCTTGGCTCCGGCTTCATTCCCCCACCATTGATTGGACCACCGGGGAGATCAGGAACTGGGACTCTGCCTGCCACAGGAAGTGCCTCTCCCCCCCTCCCAGTCCCGTCAGGCAAGCCTCTGTGCCTCCCCATGGCCCCAGTCCTGGTGTCACACTGCCCGGTGCCAGGCCTCGCCCTCTGCCCTCCCTCCCCATTCCCACTCCTGCTGTACTGCATGCCGTTGAGGAAACCCTCCATTCTTTCCCGGTGTCCTCATCCCAGGGGAGGCAGTTACCGGACAAAGAGAAGGGGAGACCTAAGGGGGGGGGTACTGTTACGCCTAGCGCTCCGGGTCCCCGCTCCTCCCCGGAGCGCTCACGGCGTCTTTCTCCCTGCAGCGCCCCGGTCAGTCCCGCTGACCGGGAGCGCTGCACTGTCTTGGCCGTTGGGGATGCGATTCGCACAGCGGGACGCGCCCGCTCGCGAATCGCATCCCAGGTCACTTACCCGTCCCGGTCCCCTGCTGTCATGTGCTGGCGCGCGCGGCTCCGCTCTCTAGGGCGCGCGCGCGCCAGCTCTCTGAGACTTAAAGGGCCAGTGCACCAATGATTGGTGCCTGGCCCAATTAGCTTAATTGGCTCCCACCTGCTCCCTGCCTTTATCTGACCTCCTCCCATGCACTCCCTTGCCGGATCTTGTTGCCTTGTGCCAGTGAAAGCGTTTAGTGTGTCCAAAGCCTGTGTACCTGAACTTCTGCTACCCATCCTGACTACGAACCTTGCCGCCTGCCCCCGACCTTCTGCTACGTCTGACCTTGCCTCTGCCTAGTCCTTCTGCCCCACGCCTTCTCAGCAGTCAGCGAGGTAGAGCCGTTGCTAGTGGATACGACCTGGTTGCTACTGCCGCAGCAAGACCATCCCGCTTTGCGGCGGGCTCTGGTGAATACCAGTAGCCTCTTAGAACCGGTCCACTAGCACGGTCCACGCCAATCCCTCGCTGACACAGAGGATCCACTACCTGGAAGCCGAATCGTGACAGCTAAGAGCCTCCATTTTGTTGACCAAGTGTGCTGCTGCCATTTTCTTTTTTTACATGTTTTGTACTTGCCACAGCAGCGTGCACCCGTGTATTGGGTTTAGGTGCTGGCTACATTTTCAGTTTTTTTTTCTTTGCTGTGCAAATTTGGGGGGGAGTGGCTCCCTCTGTAGCCGTGCATCCCCTCCCCTATTTTCACAGGAGGTGGTTTGGATCGTTAGTGGATCCAACATGTCACCCAGCCTGAGGTAGGTGAGTGTTTAGGGACCATCCGATAAGAGGCCACCTCTGCGTGGTGGATGGGGGACACGTTTTGATCAAAAAGTGCGCTAAGAGCCTCCATTTTGTTGACCAAGTGTGCTGCTGCCATTTTCTTTTTTTACATGTTTTGTACTTGCCACAGCAGCGTGCACCCGTGTATTGGGTTTAGGTGCTGGCTACATTTTCAGTTTTTTTTTTCTTTGCTGTGCAAATTTGGGGGGGAGTGGCTCCCTCTGTAGCCGTGCATCCCCTCCTCTATTTTCACAGGAGGTGGTTTGGATCGTTAGTGGATCCAACATGTCACCCAGCCTGAGGTAGGTGAGTGTTTAGGGACCATCTGATAAGAGGCCACCTCCGCGTGGTGGATGGGTGACACGTTTTGATCAAAAAGTGCGCTAAGAGCCTCCATTTTGTTGACCAAGTGTGCTGCTGCCATTTTCTTTTTTCTTTTTTTACATGATCCATATATATGGCCCACCCTGTAGAGCCTCCAGCTGTTGCAAAACAACAACTCCCGGCATTGCCGGAAGGCCATGGACTGAAGGCCATGGACTGTCCAGGCATGCTGGGAGTTTTGCAACAGCTGGAGGCACCTTGTTTGGGAAACACTGGCCTAGGGTATTTTTGGCGGCGGAGGCAAAAGTAACAGTACCCCAGGAAGAGGTAGGCGTACGAGGGGGGGCAGGCAGTGCCCATGGCAGTGCCACATTTCTGTAAATAGAAATGATCCCGAAACATCAAAAAATTATGAGTGAGAATGAACTTAAATAAAATCAAAATCAATCGACAGGTATCGGCGTCCCAGCTACTCGAATTCAAGAAGAACCGTACAGCCTCTAATCCATCTTCATGTCCTATACACGTATATAATGCTTCCATGTCGTCCGTGACCAAAATTATGTCTGATTCCACAGAAATCACATTGATCCGCTTAAGGACATCCGTCATATCTTTAACAAATGACGGAAAACTCTGGTTTTAAATAAGTCAATGAACTTACAGACGGGATCACTGAGCCCGTTTATCAGTGGGGTTTTTGTGAATTTTTGGAATCATATAGAAAGTGGGGACCTGCGGACAAATTATTAATAGTCCCTCCATGACTTTTTTGGTCATAAAGCCATCCTTAAATGCGTTTCCATAATTTCAAATAATTCTCTTGAGAATTTGGCCAGTGGGTTGTAAGTAAGCTTTTCCTATGTCATTTTATCTCGTAACTGTCTAGACGCTCATACATTCTGGTTGGCCAAATCACGACGTTGGCCAAAACACGATTGTTCTTTTTTCATATTGTCATGTGTTATTTTTGAAGGAATAGTTTTTAGTTCATCTGTTACTAACTTGGTAAAAATATCTATAGCAGGACACAGGGACAACATCTTTGATTTATGCATTATGTTTTGTGAAAATTTTTCAGGCTTACCTGTTTGTTGTTTCTGTAGTAGCTCCTTCAAAATAATTATTGCCTCCCTTTCCTCAGCACTTAGATGCGTATGTTCATTTTTGCTGTGTAATCTTTTTGAGGAGCAATTTGCGTGAGAAAAGGTGCAGATCCTTTAATACTGTAAAAAAATCTAACCGATTACTAGGAGAAAAACTTAACCCTTTGCTCAAGAGGGTACATTGAGCATCAGTGAGAGAATGTGATGAAAGATTTATTACCTCATTGTTTGGTGTCTTTTTATCTGCCTTCCCAAGAGGAGATTTCTTTCGCTTTTCAATACTTCGACCTCTCCACACATTTGGGGTCTGCATCTGGGCCTGATTTTCATTTGAAGGTCCGATATTTCTGGAGCACTGTAATTCTTCCCCTGAGGCTCTTGAGGAAACTGATGGAGATCTAGATCTAGATACTGAATTGGATCTAGAACCTAGATTATTATTCATCCTATTTTGGCTCCATCTATAAACTTGATCATGTTCAAAATCCTGAAGGCCTCGCTGTAACTTTTTTTGTTTAACTGTACTAATCTCCTCCCATTTTTGGAACTTATCATTAACCCTATCCACTGCCTCGTTAGATAGCTGTTTCTTAATTTCTTTTTGATGTTTCTTTATATCTTTTTCTAGACCTTCCAAAGTAGTAACATTTAATTGTACGAGTACTTGCATAAAGCCTTTTGCCCATTTCCTTTTGAAGTCCTCATCCTCTATGGGGAATGCAGGAAATACTTGCACCCAAAAACATCTTGTTCCACCATATTTTGGTACATTTGTGGAGCAACTGCTTTAGTTCATAAACTTATTTTTTACATCTATTCGATCTGCATTTAAAATCAAATTGGGACCCTGTCTGAAAGCCTCATCAATTTCTGAGAGCCACCTCTGTGAGAGCTTCATCAATTTGTGAGAGGAATAATATAGTCACAATGTAGTTTTTCTGCACTATAGCACTTTTTATTGGTCACGTCATAAATTGGGCACTTTTGACACCAATATTGGTGTCCTTTTACATATATATATATATATATATCGACACTTATTAAATTTATATAGTTTGGTGACCCTATTGAATATAACAATGGATATGAATAGTAATATTATAGGTCTTAAAGGAGTAGTCCAGTGCTGCTAGAGTTGTGTTGAGGGGGCTTGCCAGCCACCGCCTCATGTGGTGGTTAACACACGCTATCTGGCCAGCGAGCCGGGAGATCGCGGGGGGCCCCATCGGTCGGACCCCCCACGATCTGAAACTTATCCCCTATCCTTAGGATAGGGGATATGTTTTTCAGCACTGGACTACTCCTTTAATTTACTAGGTAAAAAGTTATACAGGGAACATGCCTTTGACCAATGCATTGTATTCCTGTATAAGAAGATTATTGTGGAATTGTTATATTACGGTGGATTTATTATATTAGGGTTATATGGGTGTATGTATACATCTGTAGTAAAATGATTAGAACTGAGTGTACTGGTTTAAATGTTACTATTTGATGCCCATTTTATTTACAGTATACTTGAACAAACTGTTTAAAAAACAATAGGATCTTTATGCACTTTATTTATTTTATATTGTTGCATTGTCACTTTATAATTTTCATTATGCACTTTTTTAATATTGAAATAAAAAGCACCTGCACTTTGTAATGCATGTTCCCCAGAGGTAATATGATTTCTTATATAAGCCATCACTCACTCGTGCACTGCCTGTCAATGTGTGCACGCTCGGAGTACAGCGGGAGCGCAATGCCCCTGGATGTCTTAAAGCGCTATGCGCATGTTCAGCCAGGAGAGGGCTTGGACATGCGCAGTGAAGCAATGACGCCGATAGGCATTGCGTGATTCTCTGGCATCCTGCGGAGCGTGTGCCACTTCAGGTGACAGGCGAGCGCATGGAAGTGAAACTAGCGTTCCAGAAGTAGTGGTTAGAGCTGTGATTGGCCGAGCTGTAAAGTCTACCTTTATTCATAATTCTTTATTAAAAGACAATAAAATACAATAAAATGTTATATTCAAGAAGTACAGAAGAACATGGCACTCACCGATCTGTTTTCAAGCTATGCGAATTTATTGTGGCATCACAGCATAAACGTGGAGCTGCTACACCAGGGAGAGGGGTCCATGTAGAGGGGCTAGAAGATGAGGTTGGAAGAAATGTCATGTGACGCGACGGACATTGCCAGTTTAGCCCCTTTCTTGCACCCCTCTCCCAGGTGTAGAAGCTCCTATGCTGTGATGCCTCAATAAACTTCACAAGATCTTGAAAAATGATCGGTGAGTGCCATGTTCGTCTGTACTTCTTGGGTAAATGCTTACCTCTGTATTCGCATGACTGCATTGATCACCTCGGCTGTATAAGAAACCACTACAGTTTTTAAGCAGATGTGTCATTAGTTGGTAGCTGAAGAACAATAAAAAGATATAGGGGAAGAATGCATACCCAGTGGATGAACAGAACCCACAGGATAGGGATATGAGTTTGTTTGTTAATTCATTGGATCATACTCGCCCTATCAATAGACTGATTGGGTCATTAAGAGACACAATCCACATTAGAAAAGATGCAAGGGATGCAAAAGTATTACAGACAATACACAACAGGAGTAAGAAAGTCTATAGACAAGCAGCCAGCTGATAGCTGATATTGCGATTAAGATGAGATGGCATAGGGGAGGCAGGAACACACAGCCCGACCTGTGAGTGGCCCCAAGAGTGTACAAAACACACAGCAAGAGGTTGCAAACGCTGTTTGTGAACAGTGAGAAGAAGGTTGCAGGAGGCATAAGTTTAACTGGCTGGGAAAAGCCCACCAGTTGATATTCAGGGCAAGCTGGATTGTTTAGTTAGTGACTAGACGGTCTAGGGTTTTGTTTGTTCCTGCCTTATGTTTTTATTTATCCTGCAACTTGTCTAATAAAGCTGGCGAGGGTCCGGACTTGCACTTCCAGAGCTATCCCCAGAGCAAAATCCTTACAATATATATATATATATATATATATATATATATATATATATATACATATATATATATATATATATATATATATATTCAATACCCTTGAACTATAACACTTTGTTCAGTTTCATATCTTTAATAACCATTTTTTTAAAGCTTAAGTTTTATGTATCTATCACCAATATTTCACACAAAAAATAGCATATTACAGCTGCTCAATGTATTTTCCATCTTCCCAAAGGGAGGGGACATGTCCCTCACTTGCCTTCACTGTGATGATTCCTTCCCCTCCCTCCCTCTGCCGACTCACTGCCCTTGGAGGAGCATGACAGCCTTGCTCTGTAACCCTTTCCTCTCTGGTTTCGTGCTGTACACACACACAATGATTATTGGAGATTGCCTGTACTCTACCACAAAGACAATATGGTGAGTGTATGACTTAGATCTTCCTATGTAATTTATGTGTGTCATCCTTAGGCAGGCCTGTAATGCTGGGACTTGTAGTTTTGGAATAATGGGAGGTACACTGTTTGGATAACTCTTTTTTTGCAACAGTGTTGCTTTCAGCTGTGTGCCTACAGCTTTTGCAAAACTACAACTCCCAGCATGCCCAGACATCTTTTGACTGTCCAGGCATGCTTGGAGTTGTAGCTTTAAAACAGCTGGTGCACATGATTGGTAAAACTCTGTGTTACAGCAGTGTTGCTGCAGGCCCTGTTCCTCCTGCAGCCTTGTCAATCCATGACCCTTGTACATGCTAATGCTGCTGTGGAGCTCAACAGTGTCCCAGGAGGTATGTGGACCCCTAGTGGTGGGTTTTCTTTAAAGGAGTAGTCCAGTGGTGACTCTTATCCCCTATCTTAAGGATAGGGGATAAGTTGCAGATCGCGGGGGGTCCGACCCCTGGGGCCCCCCGCGATCTCCTGTACGGAGCCCCGACAGCCCACGGGAAGGGGGCGTGTCGACCTCCGCACGAAGCGGCGGCCGACACGCCCCCTCAATACAACTCTATGGCAGAGCCGAAGCGCTGCCTTCGGCAATCTCCGGCTCTGCCATTGAGATGTATTGAGGGGGCGTGTCGACCCCCGCCTCGTGCGGGGGTCGACACCAGCTATCTCGGCGGAGAGCCGGGGCCCCGTACAGAGAGATCGCGGGGGGCCCCAGCGGTCGGACCCCCCGCGATCTCAAATTTATCCCCTATCCTTAGGATAGGGGATACGTTTTTCACCACTGGACTACCCCTTTAATGAAATGTGAAACTTTTTAAAGAAGTATATTAGAAAAACTATTCTTTTTGCCAAGATGTACAACATATAAAAAGTTTTTATATCTGACAGTGCCCATTTAACTTTTACACCATAGCTCATTAAAGGTTTTTATGGGCCTTATAGTTTTGAGTCCTATTTGTAGCTTTGGTGAACTATGTGGTGGATTTTACTGTGGATTTACTGCAGATTAGACTCTTGAAATAGAGAAATGAATCGCACTCACTACGTTTGAAGTCCCAGTTTTGTAGGTTGTTTTATTCCATAAGTGCTAGTGCAGACATTACAGCAGAATGTACGACCATGGAGCGGGGAGTGAGAGCAGCTGCTATCAGACGCAGGGGCAACAAACATATCTGGAACACTTCCACAAATTGCAACTATATCAAAAAGGAATATGAAAAAACAGCAGCTGAATTGTGCAGAGCAAAAAACGCTCTGAAAACACGTATTCCACCAGAAAAAATTGCTGCATTCATGAAAACCCTAGAGAAAAAACTGGCTACATTACAAGTTGAAATAAAAGAGCAGAAAAGAGATAAATATCTCTGTGATAAAAATGACTTTGAGAAAAACCAAGTTTTTTCATGGAAAAATACATATTCATCCAAACGAAATTACAACAATGGAAATAAAAAAAGATGGCAAGCAAAAAATAAAAACGCACATTACAAAACTAAAAAAGCAATTGATTTTCTTACAACAGAGACAGAATCAAGCCCGTCCGATACCACCTGTGACGAAGAAGAAAATGCTGGTCCCTCTAATGTGAATAGGTACCTTGGAACAGCTGCGGTCCCTTTAGGGGCAAAGCAAGGAGAGGCCGTGGGAGAAAGAAAAGACAGCTACAGAAAGCAGAAGAAGAAAAAAGCAATCAGCTGGAAATAGAAAAAACTGAGTCCGAAGTTACAGCCCCAGACATATACCCTAAATATGACAATGTCATTAATTTAACAGATGTCAGTTTGAATCATGACTGTTTATCGGTCCTTTCATAAGGCTTAAATTTTGGACTGCATAAAAAGTTCAACAGAGAGACCTTCACAATAGACTTAGAGAAAGCCATTAAAAAAATGTATTAAAAAAAAAATTTCCACAGGTGTCGGCAAAAATAAAAATGTGAATGAGAACAACCCTCTAGAAGGAGAGGTTCCATGTAGTATTTCCACTTTAGGCTTTAGCGTACCAAAAAAATTTTCAGAAACAGACCTTGAAAATGTTGCTGCCCTGAGCAAACTATTGGAGGAAGATTTACCATTTGATATATCTATAGCCACTGAAAACGTAGAATTTTTTTTTTTTAACAGGAGGAAATAAATCAAAATTTAACCCCCAAGTGGTTCCTGGCAGCAACATTGACCTCTTCCAAAATGCTGTTTTAAAAGATATAAAAGTGATTCTCTACCCCAACCTGGAAAAAAATTTAACTCCTCAAGAGCTGTCAGCCATGAAATGGCTCAGCACTCAAGACTCAATACACATTACAAGGGCAGATAAAGGGGGAGCAACAGTTGTATGGAGCGCTATAGCGTATAAAAATGAAATATATCGTCAACTTAGTGATCAAGTAACATATGAAAAACTTAAAGCTAATCCAACAAAACGCACACTAGGCAAACTTAGAACA
Organism: Hyla sarda; assembly: GCF_029499605.1. Taxonomy (NCBI): domain Eukaryota; kingdom Metazoa; phylum Chordata; class Amphibia; order Anura; family Hylidae; genus Hyla; species Hyla sarda. The sequence goes on from NC_079189.1 coordinate 190,435,898, forward strand.
TTATTAAGAAAACACGTGGAAAAACTACTATTAGTGAAAAAACGGCCGAAAAAACACATCCCAAATCTGCAAAAATATATGTCTTACCTAAAGTACATAAAAACCCTCTTAATCCTACAGGTAGACCAATTATAGCGGGCATTGGCTCCCCTACAGAAGCACTGTCCAGCTATCTTGAATGGCTTATATCTCCATTACTGAAAGGTATTCCAACTTTATTAAAAGATACCAGCGAACTACTTATAGCCCTAGAAGACTTTAAATGGCAGGACTCCTATAGTTTAGTCTCCTTGGATATAGAAAGCCTGTACACCCGAATCCCACACGATTCGGGTGTACAGGCAATGCAGACCTGCCTTACTGATAATAATAAATCGCATAAATTCATTGAGTTTGTTAGCGAATCTTTATTATTTATATTACAGAATAACACTTTTTTCCATGAAGAAAGTTGGTACAGGCAGGCCCATGGCACAGCCATGGGCACACCTGTCTCATGCACTTACGCTAATGTTTTTTTTAGCTATGTATGAACAAGAATGCATTTTTCAACATCAAATAACCCTTATGCCAAACATTAAATACTATTTGAGATTTGTGGATGATGTCCTTATCATATGGGAAGGATCCCCAGAGAATTTTAATGATTTTGTAAAACATTTGAATAACACCAACACTATAAATATGTTCTTTATAGATGGATAGACGTATAGATGTAAACAATAACACTCTACAAACATCAGGCTATCGAAAAGAAATTGCCAAGAATACCCTACTGCACATCAGAGTTCACACCCTTATTACATAAAAAACAATATACCATACAGTCAGTACCTTAGATTAAAAAGAGCAAACAGCAATCATGAGAGATAACTGGAACAAGCAGACGCATTAACTTTGCGTCTTCTTGAACGTGGCTATCCGAGATAAATTTTTAACACAGCTTTTAAAAAAGCAGAGAAAAAAACTAGGACAGAACTGTTGAAACCAAAAAGCAAAAATAAAAACATAAAAGCCGAAAACCGTTTCACTTTTTCCTTTGCCAATTCTCCCATGAATAATACTATTAAAAATATTATTCATAAAAAATGGTTCATGATAGAACAGGATAATGAACTATGAACACTATTTTTTAACCATGTTTCTAAAGGTGATAATCTGTCTTTTCTTTACCTGTGCTCCCACAGGCAAAGAAAAGACCGATTATCACCTTTAGAAAATCCTGTACCATAGGAGATGGAATAAAAAAGGGCAAACAAAAAACTCAAGAAGCAAAAAATGACACATGGTTAAAAAATAGAGTACAGCAAGGAAACTTCCCATGTAGAAATTGTAATTTCTGCTACCTAAATTTAGCAAAAAGAAATTTAATTCTAGGGGGCACTAATATTTTTTTAAATCAATTTATAACATGTCATTCTACATACATTGTCTATTGCTTAATATGTCTGTGCAATTATTACTATATCGGCAAAACAAAAAGAAAATTGTTTGTACGTATACGTGAACATGTATATTCTTTAAAAACCAAAAAATGTTCCCCCCGTTTTGTCTCACATATGACTGAATGTCATGAAGGCAAAACTGAGGGGTTAAAATTTGCCAGACTCGAACGCATAGACAATGTACCTGAAGGAATAGATCGTCACACTTTCTTATTACGCCGTGAGGCTTTATGGATAATAAAGCTAGACACTACTGGTCCACTTGGACTAAATGAAAGAAATGATTATTCCACTGTGAATCATATACTGTGTAAAATATCCTTCTATATTATGGTTTTAACCTTATACATATATATATATATATATATATATATATATCATACATTTTATATCTATTTTTTCAATCTTGATTTCTATGCTACTATTCACACTTCACTTACCTTGTTTATATAAGGATCACTCCCACAGGGAGGAGACGCGCACACCTGGCCGTAAGAAGCGTCGGCTGATGCGAAACTAGTTGCCACCTGTGGTGTGCCCCTGCGCCTGAGAGCGGCTGCTCTCACTCCCCGCTCCATGGTCGTACATTCTGCTGTAATGTATGCACTAGCACTTATGGAATAAAACAACCTACAAAACTGGGACTTCAAACATGGTGAGTGCGATTCATTTCTCTATTTCAAGAGTCTTACATTGGATTTTATGTTCAGTTGTTCCTTTGAAGACGCACCTCACACTGAATTCCCCACAGCAGTACGCTACCACACCTGGCACATTAAGTCCAATGCACATTAAGACTAAGCTGCAGCAGTGCCTGGTGGAAACTTTTGTTTCCTTTTCTATAAGAATTTAATGCAGATTAGCCCCATTTGATGGGACTAATCCATGTCCCGGCTACCAGATCTGGTCTCTGGCTGGAATCTACATTGAAACCATATCAATAAGTAAAATTTTTTCCACTTTAGAGCAGAATTCCATAAAATTGGGGTGCGGTGTTGGGATATGATTCATGTGATTCATGTGAATCTCTGTACTGATAACTAATGTAGAGCGGTAAAGGCCATATTCGAATTCGCGATATTTCGCGAATATATGGATGAATATTTGTCATATATTTGCTAAATTGGCATATACGTAATATTAACGTTTTATTTTCGCATATGCAAAAATTAGCATATGCGAAAATTAGCATATAAAAAAATATCGCATACACGAAAATTCTTACGTCAGTCTCACACAGTAGTATTAGAGCCTTCTTTACACCACACAAGCTGGAAGCAGAGAGGGGTGATCACTGTGATGTGTACTGTGAAAAAAAAACCAAAAAAGAAAATGAATATTCGTAATTACGAATATATAGTGCTATATTCACGAATATTCGTGAATTCGCGAATACGCAATATTCGCAAATAAAATTTGCATTGCGAATATTCGCGAGCAACACTACTGATAACACATAGTGGGGGAATATTTAAAGAATTTAGCACCACTTTTATTGCTTAAGCTGTGCCGCATTTGCTTGAAATGTGGTGCACACTATTAGCGCCACATATTGTGATATTTTGCCCCCGATTTAGCGCCCATAATCCAATTTTTTTTTTTTTTTTTAAAGGGGCATGGTTAGGGTGTTGCTAGGCTTTTTATGCTATTGACACCCTAGCTATTTGTGCTATTTGCCCAAAATTTTCATAATATACCAAACACACTTCTAAAAATGAGGCATAGTTAACACTCTTTGAGGCGTAAATAAATAAATAAAGAGCCATAATAACACAAGTCTTTGAATATTCCCCCCAATATCCTCAAAGTCCGTGAAAATCTATTGTCTACACTTGCACTAAAGAGGTATAAAGGTTCAACAAATGAAGCGTATTTTTATATAATAACAAGAAATATAGTTTTTAGTATAGTTTACTCATAGTTTTAAAATCTTTGCTTGCTTTCATTCAGTACGAACCATCATTGCTTCCTTCCAAGGGGTAAAAATTGGTACCAGTCATGTGACGGACACACAGGTGCAAGACACAGCTCTGATAACTGTAATAAATCCTTTACACATATACCCATTACTCTACCACAACATATTTTTATTCATATTGGCTCCCTGAAAACTGTGAGGGATTGCTCCAGAAAGTACCGTATTTTTTGCCATATAAGACGCACTTTTTCTTCCCCAAAACTGGGGGGGAAAAGTTGGTGCGTCTTACACGGCAAATTCACATGAAAACCCTGTCCTATCGAGGCGGTCCCTGCGGCCGGGACCTGTGGCTAATACAGGACATCACCGATTGCGGTGATGCCCTGTATTAACCCTTCAGACACGGCGATCAAAGCTGACCACAGCATCTGAAGTGAAAGTGACACTAACCCGGCTGCTCAGTTGGGCTGTTCGGGACCGTCTCGGTGAAATCGCGGCGTCCTGAACAGCTTACAGGACACCGGAAGGGACCTTACCTGCCTCCTCGGTGTCCATTCGGCGAATGACTGCTCCGTGCCGGGATCCCCTGCATGGCCGGCGCTCTCCTTCGTCATCATCACGTCATCCCGCATGCCGTCCGGTCATCCAATAGGAGCGGCGTGCGTAACTGCGTGCGTAGCGACGTGATGGTGGAGACGAAGAGCAAGGATACCGGGCAGCAGAGACGTTCCAGAGCTACGGGGACACCCCGGGGACGCGGCGACAGCGATGGAGGGCGTCATCCAGGGCAGCGGTGACGGTTCCGGCGCGGCGGGGACATGTGAGAATTACCTCCTATACCAGTGGTCTTCAACCTGCGGACCTCCAGATGTCGCAAAACTACAACTCCTGGCATGCCCGGACAGCCAACGGCTGTCCGGGCATGCTGGGAGTTGTAGTTTTGCAACATCTGGAGGTCCGCAGGTTGAAGATCACTGTCCTATACTTTACATTGTATTTGGTTCAGAATCTTTTTTTTCTAGATTTTCCTCCTTTAAAATTGGGTGCTTCTTATATGCCGGAGGATCTTATATGGCGAATAATACAGTATACAGAAAAAACTTATACATTATACAAAGAATAATTCATTATTGCTAAAAATCTAATAGTTTAATTCATGTTTACTATATATTGAAAAAAAATTCAATATTAATATTTGAAGTGATGTAAAAAGAGGAACAAAATTACAGATTATATTAAACAAAATTAAAAAAATTGTCTAATACTTTTGATTTTGGCTGTATTATTTTTGCTTTAGAGAAAGGTGAATCTAGAGTGTTATGAAGCAGCCATTATGATCACACATCTCTCTGGCTCCTTTCAGTTGATTATCGAGTGGCAGCGCTGTGCAGCCCATTCTTCACATGCACATGTTGGAGCCACGGTTTTATACCTTCAGAGATTGATGCCATAGGCTGATTAACGCGGCCTGAGGGAGCAGAATAGGAAAGAAACTGTCCTATCTGTCCTATTCCTCACTGCCAGTCAGAGAGATGGGCTCGAGAAATATATGTGGATTTTTGGCAATAAGAAGTAATGTGGAGAGGAGATTAATTGCCATGGTTTCCAATCAAACCCCTATCAAGATAAAATATTTGTGGGAGCAGAGTTCAGTGTTTAGATAGGAAATAGTCTTGTTTCTTCAGTGCTTAACAGTTTGATAAAAAGCAAACATCAGTGTTGAGCAATTTAAGATATAAATTGTACTGTTTAAGACATAACCAGGAGCTGTCAACCTGCGTGTTTAACAGATTCAGAGACATCAGGCGCCACAGCAGAAAGGTTTTGGTAATTAGAATTATCATTGGAAAAAAAATAAAAAAAAAATAAAAAAAAGGTTTATGCCCCAGACAATCGGGGAAATTTATTAAAACTTGTGTAGAGGAAAAGTGAAGCGGTTGCCCATAGCAACCAATCAGATAGCTTTTTTTAATAATTTTTAGGTCATTAAAAAAAATTAAAGAAGCTATCTAATTTGTTGCCATGAGCAACTGCTCCACTTTACCAATCAGATTGCTTTTTTTTATTTTTTTTAGGTCATTTTAAAAAATTAAAGAAGCTATCTAATTGGTTGCCATGAGCAACTGCTCCACTTTACCACTACACAGGTTTTGATAAATCTGTGAAAAATAAAACTTCTACTTTGAAAAAAAATCTCTCCAATAGTCCATATCACTCATGTATTCCTCATTATGTGGGGAATTCATCATTTATGGTTTTCAACAGAAATGTTGTTACGAATTTGCTGTGCGTGCATCAAATTCATCAAATGTGGCATGGCACTTGATACATTTGTCACATGGCCAAATCATGCTGCTAGTTTAGATGCTTTTGTAGGGATAGTGGGAGGTAGTCTGAGTTAACGAGAGAAAGACAAAAGTTGCACTTGATAAATTTCTAACAACTGCAAAAACTCTTCAAAAGCAGTCAACAACTTGGTTATGGTTCTAAAATGCTTAAAGTGTAGCTCCCACCATCCATTTTTTCTTTCTTTCTGTCCCTGCCTATTGCCCATCTCTCCCTAACCCCCTCCCTCCCTTTACATTTTTTTTTTACTATATTAAAATCCCTTTTTGTCTGCCTGGTAGTGTGCTCACTACCAGGCAGACTTCCCCAGCAGGCACCACGTCACTGATGCCTGCTGGAGCCGGCACTTCCGCCCTTAGCTCACTATACAGGGTGCCTCCAGCTGTTTCACCACTACAACTCCCAGCTTGCCCTAACATCTACTGGCTGTCAGGGCATTCTGGGAGTTGTAGTAGTGAAAAAGCTGGAGGCACCCTGTGGTGAAAACAATAAGCAGTGCTACTTCGGGAGCAGCAGCAGCAGCAGCAGCAGCGGCGGCGGCGGCGCTCTCCCGAACCCCGCTCCCCACCCCCATACCTCTAGTGCTGAGCGGCGGCACTCCCCCGAACCCCGCTTCCCCCACCCCATTCCTCCAGTGAGGAAGACTTACCAGAGGATCAATGAGCTGCCTCCGGACAGGGTAACGGCCTCCGGACAGGGTAAGGGGGGGGGGGGGCGAGGCCAGTGGAGCTGGCCAATGCGCGCAGCCCCAGCTATCAGCGTGCTCGCTCTCGCCTGTCTGATTGACAGGCGCGAGCGAGCACCGCAGTGACTGGATTTCGACTCATTTGCCAGGCTGAAATGAGTCGAAATCCAGTAGTGACGTCACTGCAGAATGCATTCAGCCACTAGGAGGGCGACCCCTAGTGGCCGAATTTAAAAGTGATTTTAAACTTGTTTAAAATCACTTTTTTTAATTAAAGTATATTAGAGATATGTTGTAGTACTTAAGTACTACAACATATCAATTTTTAGATTTCATGACAGTGCCCATTTAAGGGGTACTCCACTGGGAAAACATTTTCTTTTAAATCATCTGGTGCCAGAAAGTTAAACAGATTTGCAAATTACTTCTATTAAAAAAATCCCAATCCTTACAGTACTTATCAGCTGCTATATAATATACAGGGAGTTCTTTTTTTTCTTAATTTCTTTTCTGCCTGACCACAGGTGTCCTCTGTCCATGTCAGGAACTGTCCAGAGCAAGAGAGGTTTTCTCTGGGGATTTGATCCTGCTCTGGACAGTTCCTGACATGGACAGAGGTGTCAGCAGAGAGCATTCGTGGTCAGGCAGAAAGGAAATTCAAAAAAGAAAATAATTTCCTGTGTAGTATACAGCAGCTGATAAGTACTGGAAGGATTTGGATTTAATAGAAGTAATTCACAAATCTGTTTAACTTTCTGCCACCAGTTGATTTAAAAGAAAATGTTTTCCAGTGGAGTACCCCTTTAATTAACAGTTGCAGAAAAGTCTCACGGAAACAGGTTGCAACAATTTATGTGACTAATTTAGATTAAAAATAAACTGTTTGATGAATTCCCCCCTTTAAGCATATGCAATGGATCTTTTTTGGTTTGCTGCTTCTTATATAATAAAACCTGAAATAATGTAAACCTATATAATCAGAAATTTTGTACATAATCAAATATAAGGTTATGTTCACACATGGTTGTTTTTTTCCCCCCCTTTGGCATCTCTGTCAGAACAACTCATGCTTGTAAGATAAAGTGTGCCTGTCATTTCAGTTGACTTAAGAATAAGCTACCCTGTATGTGCACATTAGGAGCAGCACTATCTGGTGGGGAGAACTCCCCTGATCTGGTGGGGAGAACTCCCTCCTTCCCCCTCCATAGACTTGTAACGCTTTTTTTGCAGACACAAGACAAAGCTGAGCAGATTTTCTGAGTTAATTACAATCTAGCAGGAGAGGGGAAAGAAGGAAGAAGTTTGATAACAAGAGAAAAAAGCATTTTTGTTTAATAAGATACATTACAAATTTTCTTATATTCTATGCAAAGTTTGTTCAATTGACAGTGCCTATTAAACCCTACCCTTACTAGTAAGGGTGACCTGACTAGGGGGTGCAGGTGGCACTGGAGCAGGTACTGGAGCAGGTCCTGGAAGCTGTATTGCTACTGCTGGATCCGACATTTTGGCGAACGGAATTGCCCCTTTGAATGAAGCTCGGGAACGTTGGTCCCTTTAAGAGACGTAGCTGTTCTTTAACCTGGAACTTGAGTGTGTAGATCTCGAACTTGAGAGAGCTGATTTGGAAATTGAGTGCGTAGATCTCGAACTTGGGAGCGCTGGTCTGGAAATTGAGTGCGATGATCGGGAGTTGAGTAGAATTCAGTCAAGATCTTAATTTAGCGACCTGGTGCTTCAGGGTTTTACACCGTGCTGGCTCTTTAACCTCTTCAGGACACAGGGTGTATGGATATGCCCTGCATTCCGAGTCCTTAAGGACCACGGGCGTATCCATACGCCCGTGGGAAATCCGGTCCCCACCGCTAGCCAGTTGGGGACCGGAGCCGGATGCCTGATGAAATCATTCAGCAGGCACCCCGGCACATCGCCCAGGGGGGTCCTGAGACCCCCCCATGTCGGCGATTGGAAAAAATCGCATGTCAATTCAGACATGCGATTTTCTCCAATTCCGGGCTGATCGGGTCTCTGGTGACCCGATCACCCGGAAAATAGGGCTGATCAGAGTTGTCAGCAACAACACCGATCAGCCTAAGGGATAGGAGGGAGGTCGCAGAGCTGCGGTCTCCTCCTATCCCCTGCCATTAGTCAGAACGGAGTTCTGACCAATGGCAGGACAGGGGGTTGCCATAGCAACCCCCCGTTCTGCCTGCCCCTGCCCCTGGATGTTGAGGGGATCTGGGAAGAAGATGGAGGCCCTACCTGCAGGAGAAGATGCCTGGGGACCTGGGATCTTCGCTGGAGCCTGCTGAATCCTTGCTCAGGTAGGGAATCGACGGTGGGGGGGATTGAAAGTGAAAGTAAAACGATCTTTACTGCGGCAACCACTAGGAAGGCCAAACTGCAACACCCAGCATGCCCAGACAGCCAAATGTTTAAGCAACATCTGGAGGGTCAAAGTTGGAGACCACTGTTACAGTGGTGCCCAAACGATAGCCCTCCAGATGTTGCCAAACTACAACTCTCTGCATGCCTCGACTGCCCAGGAATGCTGGGAGTTGTAGTTCTGTAACATCTGTCCCTTCAGATTTAGCAATTTTCATTACATTTTTGAAAATTGCTGCTCTACTTTGAAGCCTAATTTTTTCAAATTTTTTCAAAAAGCAAAAATATGTCCATTTTATGATGCCAACATAAAGTGGACATATTGTATTTGTGAATAAAAATAAAATTTATTTGGAATATCCTTACAAGCAGAGCTTCAAAGTTAGAAAAATGCTAAATTTTCTAAATTTTCATGAAATTTGGGGATTTTTCACCAAAAAAGGATGCAATTAATGCCGAAAATTTACCCCCAAAATAAAGTAGAATGTGTCACGAAAAAACAATCTCAGAATCAGAATATTCGTCAAAAGCGTTTTTGCGTTATTAATTCGGAAAGTGACGGTGGTCAGAATTGCGAAAACGGGCTCAGTCCTTAAGGTGAAAAAGGGCTGCGTCCTTAAGAGGTTAAAGCTTTCGGTCTTCTGCAACACTCTGCGTTTCCTTGTTGTACTAGCTATGCTTTTCCGCTGGTCCTCTGTCCGAGGCTCCGCCAAGATGGCTGCCGTAGCTCTTCCTTTAACCCCTTGCGCTGCGAATTGCGGCTCACCAGTACTTTTCGCCTCCCCCCTTACTTTTCGTGCGCACTTTTTGCACACAGCACCAGCAACACAGTCCCGTAGTTTTGAAGGAGATTCACAGTACATAAATAAAGTCCTTTACATAGGGGGGAGTACACTTTACTTGGTGGCAACAGCTGTAGGCACACACTCGATTCCTGTTCGTAGGATGCCAAAAAGCTATGTGATAGCCTGGGGGAGTAGGGTATGGGGAGTGTAGCTGTGCGGTGACTAAAGGGTGCTTGTTAACCCTTGCTATTCGTGAAGCCAGGGCGAGGGCTCCACAGTAATGCTTGTCCTACCTCCACCCTTCCCAAGAGCAACAGGGAGGTAGATAATAATAGAATGTCCACAACCGGAGAGTTTGCTGAAACAGTTGTAACTTTTACTGAAGATTTTATACAAGCTTCATAACCGGAATATTTGCTATACATGCAAGCTTTCTTTGGAGATTGACAAAGGTTGGGACTTTAGCAACTTAGAGTCTTTAGGAAAATATGTGCTGTTCCACTGGATTTAGGGGATTTAGTTGCGGTCCAGTAGTCACGCTAGCTTTAGCGGGGATTAGTTTAGAACTCACGGTTTAGTTCCGCTGAGGCCGGTAGGTTTTCAGGCTTAGCGTGTCTTTGCAAGTTGCGCAGACCCGTCCTGCTAGTCCGGCATCCACAAGAGCAGCAACCCAAGAGAGCCATAATTGGCTACAGCTCCCTTATATGGGTAGGGGCTGGACTAGTGCTAATTGGTCCAATACATGTGACCCAAGGACCTCCAAAGGTCCTCCAACATACCATAGAGGATATCAACATGGTCACATGACCGAAGGTCCTGCGACACTAAACAAGGTAAGTACTATACATTATATTAAATATACATTATTACTAAATATGTACATATATTAACATTGTAGAATTAGATTAGAGGAGAGGCGACTAGGGGATGTTCCACCTGGGGACCCTACCTGAGCGTAGTTACTCTGACTTTAGGGACCACCACACTAGGTACGGTATGCAATACGTTACCGGGACACCACAAACCCCCTTACTTAAAATAAGTCGGCCTCCACGTCTGTCCCCTAAGACAGAGGGACGAAGTGAAGGTCGGTTAATAATATTATAAAGCTACTTAACTTCTTCTGAGGTACATACATTTGCTTGGGTAAACTCATGAGCAGGATTGTTAGGTTCATGAATTTAGTAACAGGATGATATTATTTACATGAGATACATCCTACTTAAAATTTTTAAAGCTTACTAGACATTTTGAATCTCACTATACATTTTTACCATTTTAGCGACCTGTTTAGTACACTGAGAACTTTACTGGCTTGCCTGAGGCTTTCTACCAATAAACTGGCTACTAGGGTCCATTGGCTAAACGCTCTTATCCCTAGAACACAACAGATAAACCTTATCTAGGTTACCTTTCCATTATGTTTATTATTTTTTAGCTCGCAAGAGCACCTACTGGCCAGGCAGGGCATCTCGCACACGTAGGAGAGAGAAGAGTTAGTGTACATAACAGTGGCAGGAATTGGAAAATGATATTAGCTACAATTCCCAAAGCATTTACTTGAGTGTGAGATAACTTTTGTTGTTTGGTGTACTAAGTTTAGGTGAGGTAATCACACTTAAGTGATTATTTTTAGGTACTATGTGTGTAGTACTATGTGAGAGGTCAGTCTTGATACCTTAGGGGTATTTTTCCCTGAGTAGACCTTTGAGAAGGTGTTAGTGATGGGTGACAGAAATGTTATCCTCAGAGGAGCTGAGAAAGCCACCTACTAGCAATTACTACAACACCTATTATTTACATTTTTTTATGTACACGTTGTGACGATCCGTCTTGGGGATTAGCTCTGGGATCGTCCTGGACCACGCCACAGGATGCGTTTCTTCTCAATAAACCAGCAAACAAACGCTTATAATGCAAATCTGGCACCTTGCCAGTTTTATTAGACAGGTTGCAGGGAAAGAAATAAACAAAAAGCAGGAACAAAACAAAATCCTAGACCGTCTGGTCACTGACTAAACAGATCAGCTTGTCCTGACTAACAACCGCTGAGCTTCCCTCAGCCGGTTAAATATATGTCCCCTGCAACCTTCTACTCACAATGTCACTCTCTTTGAGCCCCTCATAGCTCGGGCTGTGTACTCCTCAGCAGGCTCTGTCTCTTCCCTACAGCCCACATGCTGTCTCCTAGGAAGAGCCCCCATTACACTGAGTCTCCATCTCATATACACCTCCCTTCCCTCCTGCCTCATTACTTAATAAGCAGGTGAGAGCTTCTGCAGGGTGAGCCAAGGAAATACACCCTTTCCTTGCCACACTGCCACAACGTATACAAGGCAAATTTTTCCGTGTACAATAACCATTTACATTGAGCTACCTTAGCACAAATATTTATTAAACTCTCCAACAGGGTTCAGGTGCATTCCCCTGATAAGTGCAATTTTAGCAAGAATGTCACATTACTATTGAGGTACATACATGTAAACAGACGTGCAAGGATCAGCAGTCCACCTGCATTAAGAGTCCAAATTTCACAGCTAGAGCTATTAGCCGGGCACACACTTACGAATCTCCTACCGCTAGGAGTCTCTTGGTCTAAGGACCAGACACAAAAGCTTGACAGTTGCGGTTTCAACTTGAACAGTCTTAGCATAGTCCTGCTAGGCACACTTCTTAAACGTTGCAGGAAGTCTGTGAAGAAAAAAAAACTTTAAGACAAGGATAGTGTCACTGTTCAGACAAAACTCTTGCGATGACGTCCTGCTATTCGCCTAGAGCCTCTACTCCTCTCAGGATCATGAGCAGGCAAAGAGTTAATGTGGCTCTCCCACACCACATTAGTAACGGTAGAGTGTGACACTGTAGGATTGAGACCAACAGTTGGTGCTGGTTGATTCTGGACCTTCAATGGTTACTCCCGGGGTGCGGTCCTCGACCCCAGGGGATGCCCATTTAAAGCCCAACATCGGCTCTTCCAGTGTCCAGTCTTGTTACAATGACTACAAACAGGTGGCCTCACAGGAGGGGTACTAGGTGGTCTAGTAGGGCGAGGGGCAGGTTCTTTGAATGAAGGGGAGTTAGCCCTGCTCACCATCTCTTTAACAGCTTTAGTCAACTGATCAATGTCCTGTCGTACATGTTGTAAGTCATTAGTCAAGGGACTAGAGGGAGTCGAGACAGCTGCAGGCTGGGGTGTGGTTAGGGCCGGGGCCGGGGCTCCCAATGATTCAGGAGAGGGGGGCCTAACTTTTTCTGCTTTGGGCCCTGACTCAATGACTTTGATGGCTAATCTCTTGAAGGCAGGGAAAGCCATATCGGGGTTCTGGGCTTCCAGCATCCTGAGTTGGGCCTTATCCCACTTATTCTGTGCCCCATCTATGAAGCTATCCATCAACACCCTGTTACCCTGATTGGGCGTGATACCATCTAGCTTTTGTACTGCTTCTAATGCGTTCTGCAGACCCAAGGACCTCCAAAGGTCCTCCAACATACCATAGAGGATATTAACATGGTCACATGACCGAAGGTCCTGCAACACTAAACAAGGTAAGTACTATACATTATATTAAATATACATTATTACTAAATATGTACATATATTAACATTGTAGAATTAGAGTAGAGGAGAGGCGACTAGGGGCTGTCCCACCTGGGGGACCCTACCTGAGCGTAGTTACTCTGACTTTGGGGACCACCACAATAGGTACGGTATGCAATACGGTACCGGGAAACCACACATATATTTACTTTATTATTTACCTAGTAATTTTCTTTGCAATATCTTCTCTATATATACTCCTGTTAGTATTTTCATTGCTCATATTCTGTTTATATATAATTTTTTAATTCATGAATTTGTTCATTTGTTATTCTTCTGTCTTAAATAAATATATAGACAGACAATTGTGTCTGTGCGTGACACTCTATTTTTTCTGCATCATTAACTTAATTTGACCATATATAATGTATTTATCTTCTGCTTGCGGTTTCTGCCGACTAATGTGAACAGAGACTGATACGAAATTAATCTGTCCCTATGTATTCATCACTCCCTTGGCAATCTCCTAATTATGACATCATTATCACCTGTTGAATTAAGACCGTGCTGCTATATATAAGATGGAACTTTCACTTGTTGATACAGCTACTGAGGAAGGGGTCGAGAGTGATTTGCCTAAATACCCTGAAACGTGTTTAGCCCACCATCATATAGAAAGCACTGTAAGCTTACAGTGTGTGCCAGCTGCTGTGAGCCCGGAATTTATATATCTTGTTTATTATTATCACCATCTACCATTCCTGCAATCCATCTACTTGGAAATCCGCCTGCCGTGAGATCCTCCATGCTGTCCGTCTCTCTCTGCTGTCAACAGGGATCCTGCAATCCATCCCCTGAGATCCACCAACTATGATCACCTCCCTGGCTGACGTCAGACACCGCCGCCACAAGGAGTGCCATTGTGTGGCAAAACATTGGGTCCAGCGAAGTCCGGACCAGCCGCACTCAGCGCCCATCAGCACTTACTAATCAGCGAGAGCATTATACGTACATCAATACCACAGCACGATATCATCATCAGGAACGGGTAATATCTAACCACTATTGCAATATCCTTTATGGAAACGCTTTCACTGGCACAATGGCAACAAGATCCGGCAAGGAGGTGCAGGGGAAGTCAGGTATAAATAGGGAAGTGCACAGGTGAAGGTACTGATTAAAAGCCATGCGCCAATCAGTGGCGCACCGGCCCTTTAAATCGCAAAGACCCGGAGCGGGACAGCACAGAAGGGGAATGAGTCTGGTAAGCGGGTCGGGATGCGCATCACGAGCGGGCGCGTCCCACATCGCGAATCGCATCCCGGCTGGGGGCATTATCGCAGCGCACCCGGCCAGCAGGTCTGACCGGGGCGCTGCGAACAGGAGAACGCTGTGAGAGCTCCGGGGAGGAGCGGGGACCCGGCGCGCTCGGCGTAACAGTACCCCCCCCCCTTGGGTTTCCCCCTCTTTTTAGAACCTGAGAATTTGGGGATAAGGTTATTGTCAAGGATGTTGTCCTCGGGTTCCCATGACCTCTCCTCTGGGCCGCAATTCTCCCAATCTACAAGAAAGTTTTTTTAACCTCTGACCGTCTTGGATGCCAGAATTTCTTTCACCGAGAAGATGTCAGAGGACCCGGAAACAGGAGTAGGAGCAACAACCTTGGGACAGAAGCGGTTAACCCCTTAACGACGCAGGACGTATATTTACGTCCTGCGCCGGCTCCCGCGATATGAAGCGGGATCGCGCCGCGATCCCGCATCATATCGCGTCGGTCCCGGCGCTAATCAACGGCCGGGACCCGCGGCTAATACCACACATCGCCGATCGCGGCGATGTGCGGTATTAACCCTTTAGAAGCGGCGGTCAAAGCTGACCGCCGCTTCTAAAGTGAAAGTGAAAGTGACCCGGCTGCTCAGTCGGGCTGTTCGGGACCGCCGCGGTGAAATCGCGGCGTCCCGAACAGCTGATCGGACACCGGGAGGGCTCTTACCTGCCTCCTCGGTGTCCGATCGACGAATGACTGCTCCGTGCCTGAGATCCAGGAAGGAGCAGTCAAGCGCCGATAATGCTGATCACAGGCGTGTTAATGCACGCCAGTGATCAGCATAGGAGATCAGTGTGTGCAGTGTAATAGGTCCCTATGGGACCTATAACACTGCAAAAAAAATGTAAAAAAAAAGTGTTAATAAATGTCATTTAACCCCTTCCCTAATAAAAGTTTGAATCACCCCCCTTTTCCCATAAAAAAAATAAAACAGTGTAAAAAAAATAAAAAATAAACATATGTGGTATCGCCGCGTGCGTAAATGTCCGAACTATAAAAATATATCATTAATTAAGCCGTACGGTCAATGGCGTACGCGCAAAAAAATTCCAAAGTCCAAAAAAGCGTATTTTGGTAACTTTTTATAACATTAAAAAATGAATAAAAAGTGATCAAAAAGTCAGATCAAAACAAAAATCATACCAATAAAAACTTCAGATCACGGTGCAAAAAATGAGTCCTCATACCGCCCCGTACGTGGAAAAATAAAAAAGTTATAGGGGTCAGAAGATGACATTTTTAAACGTATAAATTTTCCTGCATGTAGTTATGATTTTTTCCAGAAGTGCGACAAAATCAAACCTATATAAGTAGGGTATCATTTTAACCGTATGGACCTACAGAATAATGATAAGGTGTAATTTTTACCGAAATATGCACTGCGTAGAAACGGAAGCCCCCAAAAGTTACAAAATGGCTTTTTTTTTTCGATTTTGTCGCACAATGATTTTTTTTTCCGTTTCGCCGTGCATTTTTGGGTAAAATGACTAATGTCACTGCAAAGTAGAATTGGCGACGCAAAAAATAAGCCATAATATGGATTTTTAGGTGGAAAATTGAAAGGGTTATGATTTTTAAAAGGTAAGGAGGAAAAAACGAAAGTGCAAAAACGGAAAAACCCTGAGTCCTTAAGGGGTTAAGGATGAGTGGTTTAAGAAGAGAGACATGAAAAGCATTGGGAATACGGAGAGAAGGAGGAAGAAGGAGTTTGTAGGAGACAGGGTTGATTTGGCATTTGATTTTAAAAGGACCAAGATAACGTGGTCCCAGTTTATAACTGGGAACACGAAAGCGGACATACTTGGCGGAGAGCCATACTTTGTCTCCGGGAGAAAAAACAGGGGGAATTCTTTTTTTTTTATCGGCATGTCTCTTCATCCGGGATGAGGCCTGTAGGAGAGAATTTTGAGTCTCTTTCCAGATGGTGGAGAAGTCCCGAGTCACCTCATCAACAGCGGGCAAACCAGAAGGCATGGGAGTGGGGAGGGGGGGGAAGAGGGTGACGACCGTACACCACAAAAAATGGGGATTTAGCGGAAGACTCAGAGACTCTGAAATTGTACGAGAATTCGGCCCATGGTAGAAGATCGGCCCAGTCATCCTGGCGGGAGGAAACAAAATGTCGCAAATAGTCACCAAGAACCTGATTAATTCTTTCCACTTGCCCATTGGATTGGGAATGATAAGAAGACGAGAAGTTTAACTTGATTTTAAGTTGATTACAGAGGGCCCTCCAGAATTTCGACACAAATTGAACGCCTCTATCCGAGACGATATGCGTAGGAAGCCCATGAAGGCGAAAAATGTGCATAAAAATTGTTTCACCAACTGAGGTGCAGAAGACCTGGAAGATGGATAAAATGTGAAATCTTGGAGAACCGATCAACGACCACCCAAATAACTGTGCTGCCATGGGATAAAGGTAAGTCAGTAATAAAGTCCATACCAATCTGAGACCATGGTCGCTCAGGAACAGGCAGAGGATGGAGGAGACCAGCAGGCTTCTGGCGAGGGGTCTTGTCCCGGGCACAGACTGTACAAGCCCGCACAAAATCAGCAACATCAACAACATCAGCTTCCAGGGTAGACCACCAATAAAAACGAGAGATGAACTGGATGGATTTTTTGATGCCAGCATGGCCTGCAAGGTGTGAGGAGTGTCCCCACCTGAGAATCCTGAGGCGCTGGCGTGGAGAGACGAAGGTCTTCCCTGGAGGAGTTTGTCTGATGGAAGCTGGAGAAGTGGAGATCAGACAGTCCGGAGGAATAATGTGTTGCGGGGAAGCTTCCATTTCAGAGGCATCCGATGAACGAGAGAGAGCGTCAGCCCTAATGTTCTTGTCAGCGGGACGAAAATTAATTTCAAAGTTAAAACGGGCAAAGAACAGCAACCACCTAGCCTGGCGAGGGTTCAGCCGTTGGGCGGACTGAAGATAAGAGAGATTCTTGTGATCAGTGTATATAATAACTGGGTATTTGGATCCCTCCAGCAGGTGCCTCCATTCTTCAAGCGCCAATTTTATGGCCAGTAGTTCTCGATCACCAAGAAGTGGAGTAGTTTTTCTCCGCCGGAGAGAAGGTCCTAGAAAAGAAACCACAAGTAACAGCATGTCCGGAAGAATTTTTCTGTAGGAGTACCGCTCCAGCTCCCACCGAGGAGGCGTCTACCTCCAGCGAGAAGGGCCTAGATGGATCAGGTCTGGAGAGTACGGGAGCAGAAGAAAAGGCAGTTTTGAGATGATTGAACGCCTCTTCCGCTTGAGGAGACCAGGACTTAGGGTTGGCATTTTTCTTGGTTAGGGCCACGATTGGGGCCACAATAGTGGAAAAATGCGGAATAAATTGTCTGTAATAATTGGCAAACCCCAAGAAAGGTTGGATAGCACGGAGTCCGGAGGGGCGTGGCCAATCCAATAAGGCTGATAGTTTGTCCGGGTCCATTTGGAGTCCCTGGCCAGAGACTAAGTATCCTAGGAAGGGAAGAGATTGACTTTCAAAGAGACATTTTTCCATTTTGGCATATAATTGATTGTCCCGAAGTCTCTGAAGAACCATGCGGACATGCCGGCGGTGTTCTTCTAGGTTAGAAGAAAAAATCTAAATATCGTCCAGGTAGACCACAACACAGGTATATAGAAGATCACGAAAAATTTCATTTACAAAGTCTTGGAAGATGGCAGGGGCGTTGCAAAGCCCAAAGGGCATAACCAGATATTCAAAGTGTCATCTCTGGTGTTAAACGCGGTCTTCCACTCGTCCCCCTCCCTGATGCGGATGAGAGTATATGCACCTCTTAAGTCCAACTTGGTAAAGATGTTGGCGCCACGTAGGCGGTCAAAGAGTTCCGAGATAAGAGGTAGGGGAGAGCGTTTTTTTACAGTGATTTTATTAAGTCCGCGGTAATCAATGCAAGGACGTAAGGAGCAGTCTTTTTTGGAAACAAAGAAAAATCCAGCTCCGGCAGGGGAGGAAGACTTGCGGATAAACCCACTTTTAAAATTCTCTTGGATGTACTCCGACATGGCTTGTGTTTCCGGAGCGGACAGAGGATAGATTCTGCCCCGGGGTGGAGTAGTACCAGGGAGGAGGTCAATAGGACAGTCATAAGGCCTGTGAGGAGGCAAAGTTTCTGCTTGTTTTTTGCAAAAAACATCAGCATAGTCCAGATAGGCCTTGGGGAGACCTGGTATCGGAGGAGCCATAGGGTTTTGACTGACAGTACTGGGAGCAGGCATAAGACAGTTCTTGTGGCAAGTAGTACCCCAGTTCTTGATCTCCCCGGTGGTCCAATCGAGGGTTGGGGAATGGCGTTGAAGCCACGGTAGTCCAAGAAGAATTTCCGAAGTGCAGTTAGAGAGGACCAGAAATTCAATCTTTTTGTGATGGGGTCCAATGCACATTAAGAGGGGTTCCGTGCGGTAACGCACGGTACAGTACAATCTTTCATTATTAACAGAGGCGATGTAGAGGGGTCTGGCGAGACTGGTCACCGGGATGTTGAACCTGTTGACGAAAGAGGCCAAAATAAAATTTCCTGCACATCCGGAATCCAAGAAGGCCACAGCTGAGAAGGAGAAGGTAGAAGAAGAAATCCGCACAGGCACAGTAAGACGTGGGGAAGCAGAGTTCACACCTAGAGGTGTCTCACCTTTGTGCGGATTCGGAGTGCGTCTTTCCTGACGTGGAGGTCGGATAGGACAATCCTTCCAGAAATGTTCGGTACTGGCACAGTACAGGCAAAGGTTCTCATTGCGGCGGCGTGTCCTCTCTTGAGATGTCAAGCGAGACCGGTCAACTTGCATAGCCTCCACGGCGGAAGGCACAGGAATGGATTGCAGTGGACCAGAGGAGAGAGGAGCCGGGGAGAGAAACCGCCTCGTGCGAACAAAGTCCATATCCTGGCGGAGCTCCTGACGCCTTTCGGAAAAACGCATGTCAACGCGGGTGGCAAGATGAATAAGTTCATGCAGGTTAGCAGGGATTTCTCGTGCGGCCAGCACATATTTGATGTTACTGGATAGGCCTTTTTTGAAGGTCGCGCAGAGGGCCTCGTTATTCCAGGACAATTCGGAGACGAGAGTACGGAATTGGATGGCGTACTCGCCGACAGAAGAATTACCCTGGACCAGGTTCAGCAGGGCAGTCTCGGCAGAAGAGGCTCGGGCTGGTTCCTCGAAGACACTTCGAATCTCTGTGAAGAAAGAGTGTACAGAGGCAGTGACAGGATCATTGCAGTCCAAGAGCGGTGGGGCCCATGACAGGGCTTTCCCAGACAGAAGGCTGACTACAAAAGCCACCTTTGACCTTTCAGTTGGAAATTGGTCCGACATCATCTCCAAATGCAGGGAACATTGTGAAAGAAATCCACGGCAAAATTTAGAGTCCCCATCAAATTTGTCCGGCAATGATAAACGGAGGCTGGATGCGGCCACTCGCTGCGGAGGAGGTGCAGGAGCTGGCGGAGGAGATGGTTGCTGAAGCTGTGGTAGAAGCTGCTGTAGCATCACGGTCAGTTGAGACAGCTGGTGGCCTTGTTGCGCTATCTGTTGCGACTGCTGGGCGACCACCGTGGTGAGGTCAGCGACAACTGGCAGCGGGACCTCAGCGGGATCCATGGCCGGATCTACTGTCACGATTCGGCTGGCTGGAGGTGGATCCTCTGTGCCACAGAGGGATTGGCGTGGACCGTGTCGGTGGACCGGTTCTAAGTTGCTACTGGTTTTCACCAGAGCCCGCCGCAAAGCGGGATGGTTTTGCAGCAGCGGTAGCAACCAGGTCGTATCCACCGGCAACGGCTCAACCTCTCTGACTGCTGAGATAAGCGCGGTACAAGGGAGTAGACAAGAGCAGGGTCGGATGTAGCAGAAGGTCAGGGCAGGCAGCAAGGATCATAGTCAGGGGCAACGGCAGGAGGTCTGGAACACAGGCTAGGAACACACAAGGAAACGCTTTCACTGGCACAATGGCAACAAGATCCGGCAAGGAGGTGCAGGGGAAGTCAGGTATAAATAGGGAAGTGCACAGGTGAAGGTACTGATTAAAAGCCATGCGCCAATCAGTGGCGCACCGGCCCTTTAAATCGCAAAGACCCGGCGCGCGCGTGCCCTAGGGAGCGGGACCGCGCGCGCCGGGACAGCACAGACGGGGAACGAGTCTGGTAAGTGGGTCGGGATGCGCATCCCGTCTGGGGGCATTATCGCAGCACACCTGGCCAGCAGGTCTGACCGGGGCGCTGCGAACAGGAGAACGCTGTGAGCGCTCTGGGGAGGAGCGGGGACCCGGAGCGCTCGGCGTAACATTTATGCAACCAATTTTTTTAAATTAAATAAAAAATCTGTTTAATTGAAGCACGGTCTTGAAAACATATATTCTTTCCAAAAAAAACTTTTATTCTACTATCCTTGAGGTTTGACCTATTTTTGCATAATAATTTACAAATCTGTTTAACTTTCTGGAACCAGTTGGTCTTGGTCTTGGCCATAGTAAAGTTTGGAGTTTGACTGTTTGAGGTTGTGGACAGGTGTCTTTTATACTGAGAACAAGTTTAAACATGCCATTAATACAGGTAAAGAGTGGAGGACAGAGGAGACTCTTAGAGAAGAAATTGTACTTGTTAGTAGGTGACCAAATACTAATTTTCCACCAAAATTTGCAAAAAAATTGCAAAAAAAAAAACAGACAATGTGATTTTTATGGATTTTTTTTCTCATTATGTCCCTCATAATTGAGGCATACCTATGGTGAAAATTACAGGCCTCGACTGATCCATGTAAAGGAAAGAATGAATGCGGCCATGCATCGTAAGATTTTGAGTGAAAACCTCCTTCCATCAGCAAGGGCATTGAAGATGTAACGTGACTGGTTCTTTCAGCATGACAATGATACCAAACACACCACCCGGGCAACGAAGGAGTGGCTTTGTAACAAGCATTTCAAGGTCCTGGAGTGGCCTAGTCAGTGTCCAGGTCCATAGAAAACCTTTGGAGGGAGTTGAAAGTCCATATTGCCCAGCGACAGCCCCAAAACATCCCTGCTCTAGAGGAGATCTGCATGGAGGAATGGGCCAAAATACCAGCAACAGTGTGTGAAAACCTTTTGAAGACTTACAGAAAACGTTTGATCTCTGTCATTGCTAACAAAAGGTATATAACAAAGTATTGAGATGAACTTTTGTTATTGACCAAATACTTATTTCCCCACAATATTTTGCAAATGAATTTTTTTAAAATCAGACAATGTAATTTTTTCTCATTATGTCTCTCATAGTTGAGGTATACCTATGATGAAAATTACAGGCCTCTCTCATCTTTTTTGGTGGGAGAACTTGCACAATTGGTGGCTGACTAAATTTTTCCCCACTGTACAAATAGTCAAAAACATTTTCAAAAACACTTAAAAACCTCTTGAACCATCCCAGACCTCTTGTTGGACTCAACCCACTAGGAGTATATGGTAAGTAAGGGATAAAAGGGAAACTGACAGCAGCAACACCAGCACCTACTTGAATATACAGGTTAATAGTGCAGGCGATGCAGTCATTATACAGGAAGGAAAGCTTCAGTAGTCTAATAAAATTAGAATATCCAAGTTTTATTTAAAGAAGTTCCCTTTAAAACACAAAAATTAAGAAATGCAAACACCTACTATCAGCCAATGGGTTTTGCCCTCCCCCCCATGACCCTTAATTATGATTGAGAGTCAAGAGGGCCTGAAAAATGCATTGACTGTTAGTAGATGTTTCAGTTTCTTTATGGTTGTGTTTTAAATGGAACTGCCTTAACCCCTTGGGGACGGAGCCCATTATAACCCTAAGGACAGGAGCATTTTTTGCAAATCTGACCACTGTCACTTTAAGCATTAATAACTCTGGGACGCTTTTACTTATAAATTTGATTCCGAGACTGTTTTTTCGTGACATATTCTACTTTATGGTAGTGGTAAATTTTTGTCGATACTTGCATCATTTCTTGGTGAAAAATTCCAAAATTTGATGAAAAATTTGAAAATTTTGCATTTTTCTAACTTTGAAGCTCTCTGCTTGTAAGGGAAATAGACATTCCAATAAATTATATATTGATTCACAAATACAATATGTCTACTTTATATTTGCATCATAAAGTTGACATGTTTTTACTTTTGGAAGACATCAGAGGGCTTCAAAGTTCAGCAGCAATTTTTCAATTTTTCACAAAATTTTCAAAATGTGAATTTTTCAGGGACTAGTTCAGGTTTGAAGTTGATTTGAAGGCCCTTCCTATTAGAAATACCCCACAAATGACCCAATTATAAAAACTGCACCCCTCAAAATATCCAAAATGACATTCAGTAAGTTTGCTAACCCTTTAGGTGTTTCACAGGAATAGCAGCAAAGTGAAGGAGAAAATTAAAAATCTTCATTTTTTACACTCGCATATTCTTGTAGACCCAGTTTTTGAATTTTTACAAGTGGTAATAGGAGAAAAAGCCTCCGAAAATGTGTAACCCAATTTCTCTCGAGTAAGGAAATACCTCATATGTGTATGTCAAGTGTTCGGCGGGTGCAGTAGAGGGATCAGAAGGGAACACCAGCATGTTAGTGTAAACATTTCTTTTTTTTACACTAACAGGCTGGTGAAACCCCAAACTTTTCCTTTTCATAAGGGGTAAAAAGAGAAAAAGCCCCCCAAAATTTGTAGTGCAATTTCTCCCAATTACGGAAATACCCCATATGTGGCCCTAAACTGTTTCCTCGAAATACGTCAGGGCTCTGAAGTGAGAGAGCGCCATACAAATTTGAGGACTAAATTAGGAATTGCATAGGGGTGGACATAGGGGTATTCTACGCCAGTGATTCCCAAACAGGGTGCCTCCATCTGTTGCTTAACTCTTAGCATGTCTGGACAGTCAGTGGCTGTCCAGAAATGCTGGGATTTGTTGTTTTGCAACAGCTGGAGGCTCCGTTTTGGAAACACTGCTGTACAATACGTTTTTAATTTTATTGGGGGGGACAGTGTAAGGGGGTGTATATTTAGTGTTTTACTCTTTATTTTGTGTTAGTGTAGTGTAGTGTTTTTAGGGTACATTCGCACTGGCGTGTTACGGTGAGTTTCCTGCTAGGAGTTTGAGCTGCGGCGAAAAATTTGCCGCAGACCAAACTTGAAGCAGGAAACTTACTGTAAACCTGCCCGTGTGAATGTACCCTGTACGTTCATATGGGGGGACAAACCTCCGGCTGTTTCAAAACCACAACTCCCAGCATGCACTGACAGTGCATGCTGGGAGTTGTACTTTTGCAACAGCTGGAGGCACACTGGTTGGAAAACCTTCAGTTAGGTTCTGTTACCTAACAGTATTTTCCAACCAGTGTGCCTCCAGCTGTTGCAAAACTACAACTCCCAGCATGTACTGACATACCGTGCATGCTGGGAGTTGTACTTTTGCAACAGCTGGAGGCACACTGGTTGGAAAACCTTCAGTTAGGTTCTGTTACCTAACTCAGAATTTTCCAAC
Organism: Hyla sarda; assembly: GCF_029499605.1. Classification (NCBI taxonomy): domain Eukaryota; kingdom Metazoa; phylum Chordata; class Amphibia; order Anura; family Hylidae; genus Hyla; species Hyla sarda. Next base: position 190,459,816 of record NC_079189.1, read on the forward strand.
CAGGGTGCCTCCAGCTGTTGCAAAACTACAACTCCCAGCATGTACTAATCGCCAAAGGGCATGCTGGGAGATGTAGTTATGCAACAGCTGGAGGTCACGCAACTACAACTCCCAGCATGGTGAGACAGCTGTTTGCTGTTTGAGCATGCTGGGATTTGCAGTTTTGCAACATCTGGAGGGCTACAGTTTATAGACCACTGCACAGTGATTTCCAAACTGTGACCCTCCAGATGTTGCAAAACTACAAATCCCAGCATGCCCAGACAGCAAAGAGCTGTTTGAGCATGCTAGGAGTTGTAGTTTTGCAAGATCTGGAGGGATACAGTTTAGAGACCACTATATAGTGGTCTCAAACTTAAGCCCTCCAGCTGTTCCAAAACGACATATTCCAGCATGCCCAAACAGCTGTTTGGGCATGCTGGGAATTGTAGTTTTGCAACATCTGGAGGGCTACAGTCTCAGACTGTAGCCCTCCAGATGTTGCTAGGCCACTTACCTGCTTTCGTAGGATCCAGGGAGCCGTCTTCTTTTGCCGCCCGCCGCCCGTGCTGATCTCCGTCGCCGTCCGCTGATCACCGTCGCCCGCAGCCTCCGGAGGGGTAAGTGGACCTTCGACGTTCGGTCCCCGTCATTTCCCCGTCCTACCCGGCCTATTGTGGGTGGGCAGGACGGGGAAAACTAAAGTAAACCCCTCCGCCCCCAATCTGCTATTGGTGGATGCGTCCAGACCACCAATAGCAGGGATAGGAGGGGTGGCCACCCCTGCCACCTCACTCCTATTGCTTCAGGGGTATCGTAGTTGTCTTAGACAACCGCGATCCCCCTTCTATACCGGGTCACCGGGTCACCATAGACCCGTAATGAACCGGAATCGGCGCAATTCGCAAGTGTGAATTCACTTGCGATTTGCGCCGATCGCCGACATGGGGGGGTCTAATGACCCCCCCTGGGGATTTGCACGGGGTGCCTGCTGATAGATATCAGCAGTCACCCCGGTCCGGTCCCCACCTGGCGCGCGTCTGGGACCGAAATTCCCACGGGCGTATGGATACGCCCTTCGTCCTTAAGTACCAGGACGCAAGGGCGTATGCATACGCCCTTCGTCCCCAACAGGTTAAACTGGCTAGAATTGGTAAACATAGCTGCTTTCTTCCAGAAACAGCACCACTCTTGTCATCAGTGTATATGTGGTATTTCATGTATCTTATCTCATTGGACCTTTTATCTTGCTAGCGTTATATATACAGAGGGCTTCCATTCTCTTGGTGACATGATTTTCTAAATACAAGCAGACTGAGACACATAAGAACAAATCCCGTTAAATTTCTATGTTTATTTTTTTCTTTATTGCCTACTTGAGAGTATATAGTTATAGTGATTTGGGATCCTCTCCCCATTATCCACCATTGTATTTCTTTCCATATCATCTGTTTGATGTACTATTGCGATTTGTGGTTGCATATATATGTATTTTTTATTATGTATTTCAATAAAGACATCATAGTTATTTTTTATATATATATATATATATATATATATATATATATATATATAGCTGTTTATAAAACATTTTTTCTGTATGTTAACATAACAATAGAAAAACATATATATATATATATATATATATATATATATATATATATATATATATATATGAATACAGATATATAAGCACAGTAAGAGATAAAGTTTCCTGTCAATGGCTTGAAAAGTCCAGATATACAGAAAAAGCAAAACAGGAGTTGTCCTCTTTAGGAGATTGGAATACCTGAGAACATCAAGTTCAATAAAGCCACAAAGAAAAAAGAATACTCATAAAAATGTATTTTATTAAATTACCTTAAAAACATAATATAGTGCACACATGAAGCAAATAGTGATAGTTGCCAAATGCAACGCAGAGGGCCAGCAATGTCTGCAATAAATTATAGTGAGGTTCTATGCAAACATAGGCTATTTGTATCCAGAGAAAGTCCCTTTAGCATAAAATATGCTCATACAGTAATGGTGCATACAAGTGGCCTGTGCATATCTCTAATAGCAGCTAAACAAAGTGTGCATATAGTAATAAGAATCTAGTATATATTGTATATAAACATTATTGCACAAGCCCTATATATCAGCTAGCAAGACAGCTATTATGGACAACCTGAACAAGTAGCCAATGCTAAACCAGATACAGATAACAAGTGTGGAAAATCGCAATGATAAGCTAACAGATCTTACCCATGTGGGAATAGAGCACTGCCGCCCCGACCCCTACGATCGTTTCGGAACCCTTTCTCAAGAGGTACTGACTTAAAGATGCAATGGAGAGCTATTTATTACTCACCCCTAATGGTTAGATTAACTACACTGGAGTTTGCGCACCTCGGCACCTGCGCGATGTCTTGCCGGATGTAACTCGCGCCCCACTTCCGGCGTCGGGATCCAAATGCACAGACTCGAAACCTAGTTGTTCCGAGCATGCGCATTCGGCTTTTCGTCGCCTTCAGGGAAGCAATTCATGGCAGAGTACACCGTGCAGGCGCACTACACAGACCGTTGTAAGTGAGGGATTAATATATACTGTATGGCTTGTTCGGATTGTCATACTGGCACAAACTGTCAATGAAAGATTTACTTCCATAGAATCGCTATGCTAATGTGATCATCCACAGTTTGTGCACATTATCATATTCACAAGGCAAAATGAGATGACTCTCAATTTGAAGTATGAACATCAATTAAAGTGCAGTGCAAAAACTATAATATTGTGAAAAAATATGCATATCTATAAAAAAAATAATTTAATTCAAGCACAAAACATGCCAATACAAACACAAAACTATTTCTTAAAACAGAGCGCATTCGTTGTATATATATAAAAAAAGGTGACATTATCCTCAACAAAGTATGATATAAATATTCTACTATATATTAAGTGCAACAAACAATTAATTACCATCCAGTGACAATACCATATATCTATTCGGGTAGTTACCCCTATTACACAAGTGATTATTGTAAAAAAAAAAATCTAGCCCATACCATGAACACATATTATATTATATTATTATAAAAGAAAGATCACACCACTATTCAAAAATGAATCCATAACATTACCCTATACTCAAATTCCATGTGTATCAGAGTCAACAAGCACATCTCCGACCAATTTATTGAGGCCCCCCTCCCCATATCTCATCCCCTATCCCTTATATATATGCAAATAACCCCCCTTCTGATGGAAAAATACAGATATATTAGATACAATATAAATTGTTGCCTTCATATTCCGCTGACATCATCTTTTATCCGGTGATCATTAACCATAGGGATGATTACATCACTGTCTCGCATCTATTTGTAGATGTAAACATGTGAAAATCTTAATAAATAAAATCTAAATATTAATTACCACAATATATTAAAATAACAAATGTAGATAACACAGGTTCTTAAAAAACTGACCAATGGATAGATTGTAGCTCGGAAATAGTAACATTTAATCTCTATATAAGGAATGGGGAGAAACTAAGCTGTTCATTTAGACCATGGGGTACCACCGTATTTAGGGTCACCATCCATCTACATTCCTTTTAGGCCAGTAAGCGCTTAAGATGGCAAGGTATGGTTTTGAGTTTTTCCGTATCCTCTACTCCCACCCCCCCCCACCGCCACTGTATATCTTGCACATGTTCTCTTACCCTGACTCGTAGCTGCCTTGAAGTCAGGCCGATGTAGATCAGGGAGCATTCACACATGGCATAGTATGTGACATGTGTGCTTCTACATGAGATATACTGACAGATGGAGTATTCACGTACACCCCCAGAGGACAAGAAATTTTTAGCTCTCACGATATTAGCACAGGAGAGACATTCACCACATGGGTAGCACCCAATCCTGGGTGCTGTATCGGTTAGTGGGTGGGCTACTTTTGCCACATAGTGGCTCTTGACCAGAAGATCTCTCAGATTTCTGCTACGTCTTGCTGTCATAAGTATATCCTGCCACTTGGGTAGCCAAGACAGGATCCATTTTTAATATCCCTATATGTTTCTGTATATGTTTCTAGATTATGATATAACTAAAGGTAGGAGACAAGAATAACATTGGACAAGTAGAGAGGAAATAGAAAGAAATCGTATTATAAAATACAAAAAGACAAAAATAGAAGATAAAAAGAAAAAGAGTAAAGAACAATAAGAGAAATATAAGAGGTTGGTTGCCCGCATGATCCCAGTCTGCCAAATCTAATTCCCCCATCACTAAGTGGATCTAAATTTTTCCAAATAATCCTCTCATGGTTGCCATTTCCTATTAAAATTGATCAATCTGTTTTCAATCTCAGCCAAGAGGGATTTCATTTGCCTTGTTTCTGTGATTCTAATAAAGTTTGGACTGGCCGACTTTCAGTTCATTTCCACCATTTGGATGTCAAACATCTCACAGCCATAGATATGTATAGTAACAGCTTGGCAAGCACCCTCCCAACACCCCTTGGTATTTCATGGGATCCAATGGAAAAGCAACTCTCATGACTGTCCTAATCAAAGAATGGACTTCCAACCAGTAATGGCGTACAGGAGGAGAATCCCAAAAATAAATGACAGAGTACCCAAGTCCCGACTGCATCTCAAGCATTGGGGGTTACTTGAGGATAGAAACAATGTAGTATGTTAACTGTGGTCCTACCAGTTGTCTTTTCTAGGTTGCTTGTAAGGAGAAAAATAAATAAATACTTTTGAAATGTGGTGTGAATCCATTGGACACAATTGATGCATATAGAGGCACTGGTTAGGAACTTAAAGGGGAATTCCAGGCCAAAACTTTTTTTTATATATCAACTGGCTCCGGAAAGTTAAACAGATTTGTAAATTACTTTGATTAAAAAATCTTAATCCTTGCAATAGTTATTAGCTTCTGAAGTTTGAGTTGTTTTTTTCTGTCTAACTGCTTTCTGATGACTCACGTCCCGGGAGCTGTGCAGTTCCTATGGGGATATTCTCCCATCATGCACAGCTCCCGGGACGTGACATCATCATTGAGCAGTTAGACAGAAAACTTCAGAAGCTAATAACTATTGGCCCTGCACTGCTAAGATTGTGTAGATTTTGCAGGAATTATATTTTGTTACAAAGCACATTTTGGACTATACATAGACTTCTTCAGCAAAGGACTGGGAGCTGGGCAACATAACCATACCTGACAGGTGTCCTGATTCTGTCAGGGCAGTGACCCACAAGAGGATTTGGCAAAATTGTGTGCAATTATAGTGTGTCTGGCTGTATTGACAGTGGATCGTATGGTATAACAAATACTTTCAGGGGTTGGAAGGTCTATCAGTGCTGATTGTTATGAAATGTATTTATTTATTTAATGATATTTTCCATTGTTTATGTGCAGTATTCTGATAGACACCAGCATTCTAATGTATGTTTATTTATTTTTTGTTCAACTGTTTTTTTTATTAAAGAATTTTTCTTTAAAACAGATATTTGACAGTAAAGAAAATATAAGTACATAGAATAATAAACAAAGGTCATTACATATTAACAAGACCAGGTTACAATATGGTAATCTGCATAGATCCGGCTGTCAAGATGTTGTAAGCCGGGAAAAAGAAGGTGTATTTTGGTGCATGCTTACATCCTCCTCACAACTGATACTAAAAGGTCTTGTGATTAAACTTGGTGGCAGGATTACATCTCTTCTCACGCTGTGATTTACACAGACTACAGCGGCTTTCTCCACTAATAACCTAGCAACCTCTGCTGTGGATAGGTGCGTCTAGGCCGTTTTCTTTTATGCATGAGCTGTAGGAAAAAATAACTTTACTGGCCACAGGATCTGAAACCGTTTTCTTCATTGCTACTATATAAGTTTTGTAATTTTGTAATTGTGCCTCTATATGCAGATCATTCAGCGTTCAGAGTCAGCATTTGTTGTGAATAAAGCTGTAAAGTCATCAGTCGCTGATTTGCTTGTATGGCCGACTCTAGCAGCATTGGGAGGTTAGCACCCTTTTTGTTTGCATTGAGATATATTTGTTAGCAAATGTGTTTATGAAATACAGAATTTATAAAAATACAAACATACAGAACAATCCTGTTATAGCAATCTCTACCTTACTATACAAATTAGCCTCTGTTCACAGAACTACCATAGCTTCCATTCTTAAAAGAGGTATTCCAGAATTCATTTTATTTGACTATGCTACAGAGGCTATAAAGTTAGTGTAGTTCATAGAATAGTGTCAGTACCTGTGTTTCATGGTGATCTCGCAATTCTTATGTGATGTTTGCCCCGATGTTTATTTTTAACAGCGTACAAAATGAGTGTCATCTCAGGTTTTTCCAGGTCACAGTGTGGCCTGACACATTACATCACTAGTCAGGTCCTCAGAGGGAGTCTGTCTTTGCTTCAATGGTTGGAGCGACTGCTGGGTGGGAAGGAGATAATTCTCCACAGGGCTGCAGGGAACTGTAGCTTCATGAATAGCACACATGATCTGATTAGCTGTGTTGCAAAGGGTGGGGTGACTGATGTGTGAGAGGGAGAAAAGCAAACTCATACTTAAAAACAAGGGATCCTGGGACTTGTAGTTGGAGGGAGGGAACTCTAACAGGAAATAGCCATTTCATAAAAAGAAAGCAGCAGCATTATAGCGGAGTTGTAACACAGCAATTTAGCCCCAAGACAAGCACAGATCCTTTCTAAGCATGCCCATTACTGTCTGACAGGTAAGTACTAAAGTCACCTCATGGTGGATAACTCCTTTAAAGGGAATCTGTCTTCATTGTCAATCACACATGTACCTTTTGGTACAGGCTGGTAGTGCTGGTGACACTGATGAAAACAATACTTAGCTGTCCCCAATATGTGGTCCTGTTTACCTGTTATCCTCCTCATTTGGGCGGCAGGCTTAGTTCATGGGGGGCGTTTCAGGAGCACTCTGACATCACTGCTGCTGCTACTTCTTCACATGGTGCAGGTGAGCAGGCTTGGGAAAGTAGCAGCAGTGATGTCAGTGTACTACTGGAGCTCAGCCTGTGTGCCAAGCCTGTGTCTGTGTTACCCGTGTCATCAGCTGTACCAATAGGTTAGTGCGGGTGACACTGATGACAGATCCCCTTTAATAGAGTTAGGATAGGTATGGCAAATTCATTTTTAAATGAGAGCTTTGAAGTTTAAAAGGCAAAAACTGTTGTGGACCATGCTATTCTTTCTGACAAAAATACTGACTCCTAGTGGGAACACGCACACACTAATGTGAACAGATCATAATGCTACAATATCGTCTAGAGGGATTCTACAGTGTTACCTTGTGGCCACAGGTGGTGCATTTTAAAACACTCTCCAATGAAAAACATGCCTGCTTTCTTCCAAAAATTCTGCCATGCCTGTCCACATGTTGTGTGTGTTGTTGCAGTCAACCTCATTCACTTCAATGGAGATGAGCTGTAATAGTACAAAGGTGTGGTACTGTTAATGTAAAAAAAAAAAATGTTTTTTAAATCCAGAATAGCCCTTTAAAAACTGTCCCTGTGTCTATTACTACTGTCTGTTTCAGTTAGGAAACTATATAAAAAAAAGCAACAATGGAAAGGGGTGAATATTTCTTTAATATTAAAGGGAACCTGTAACCAGATTTTATCCTAATAAACCAGAAGTGGCACAGCTTTTATCCTGTATACTTGGTGGCAACACATAATCTAGGATAAAATGAGCTTTCTCTCCACATCCATATGTTCTACTGAGCAACCACCTTACTGAAGTAAAGTAGTTTGCAAAAATGTCCCGCATTGTATGGTAATAAGGCCCAAGTAGGCACTGGGGTCTGTGGCTTCCTGAAGTAGTCACAGAGACCAGGGCTGTAATCACTCCTACTTATCCATGACTGGCCGCTTGGGCAGGGTCAGTGTCACCAATCTGCTCTCTCTGTTCACTTAAATCTCGCACTAGCCCAGAAGCAGTGATATCCTAGGGTATGAAGTGGCTTCTATGCCTATGCAAAATTCAGTCAGGAAAGGGAGTAGATCGGTGACGTTGGCCCTGCCTGGGATGTCAAACATGCATGAATAGTAATTAGGGATGAGCAAATTGAATATGACAAATCCGAATTTGTTACCGATTTCATAATAAACTCAATTCGCAACAAATGTGAATGTCGCCGTGATTCTGTTGTGCAAATCGCTTCATTAAACTCCATTTATTGTGGTCCAGGCTCCAGGGCATCTAAAATGGAAGATCCACATGTGAGGACATGGGGCAAGGAATCTTGGGAAGGTGGGACCAAGGGTAGGCAGGATGACCCTGAATCACATGCAGGATGCAGCCTATCAGCAGCCAGTCACCCCTGTGATGTCACAGCCCTATATAATCGGAAGCCATATTGCGGCCAGTCATTTCATCCTTACACTGCAGAGAGATAGATAGGGAGAGACAGACCTGTGTGTTACAAAGAAAAGCTTTTTCTAGCAGCGATTTACCTCCTAGTCAAGTCTGCATTCTGTTGGACAGAGAGCAATTTGTTTTTCACAGAAAAGCATTCTTACTGCAGCGATTCACCTCCCAGACACTGTCTACAGCGTTCTGTTATAGAGAGGATCAGAGAGCAGTGTGTTTCACAGAAGAACAGCAGCAATCCACCTCCTAGTCACTGTCTACAGCGTTCTATTATAGAGAGGATCAGGGAGCAGTGTGTTGCACAGAAGAACAGCAGCGATACAGCTCAAGCACAAATCCTGCCAAGAAGCACTAATAGGGAAGGGAGTGAGATTGAGAATTGACAATTTTGGCTGTAGTACACAGCAACTGTGTGCTTCAGCACTGGTGTCTACTGCTGGTGTTGTGCACAAAACCTTTTTTAAGCGTACTGTAGCAAATTTTTCTGCCCTCATAAGTGCACACCACATATGAACATCTAAGTGTTGCACTGTTTTGTTCCTGATAAAGTCTTAACAGCCTAGATATTGTAAAAGGACAGCCAAAAGTACTCACTGGCTGGTGTTGTACACATACTTTTGTAAGCGTACTGTAGCGCATTCTTCTGCCCTCATAAGTGCATACCACATACGTACATCTAAGTGTTGTACCATTTTGTTCCTTATAAAGTCTTATGGGCCTAGATACTGTGAAAGGACAGACAAAAGTACTCACTGGCTGGTGTTGTACACCGAAACTTTTTAATGCGTACTGTAGTGCATTTTTCTGCCCTCATAAGTGCATATCACATACGTACATCTAAGTGTTGTACCATTTTGTTCCTGATAAAGTCTTAAGGGCCTAGTTACTGTGAAAGGACAACAAAAGTACTCACCGGCTGCTGTTGTACACATACCTTTTTTTAAGCGTATTGTAGCGCATTTTTCTGCCCTCATAAGTGCATACCATATACGTGTTGTACCATTTTGTTCCTGATAAAGTCTTAAGGGACTAGATACTGTGAAAGGACAGCCGAAAGTACACACCAGCTGGTGTTGTACACAAAAACTCTTTTAAGCACACTGTTGCACATTTTTCTGCCCTCATAAGTGCATACCACATACGTACATCTAAGTGTTGTACCATTTTGTTCCTTATAAAGTCTTAAGGGCCTAGTTATTGTAAAAGGCCAGTCAAAGGTACACACCTGCTGCTGTTCCAGCAAAATAAAGTTTTAAGCGTAGTGAAGCGTATTGTACTCCCCTCATATATGCACTAAGTATGTCAGGCAGAGAAGTGCCAGGACATGCACAGAGAAGTGGCAGAGGCCTAAATTCATCAGGCACAGGCAGAGGTTGCAGCAGACTAGGGGCGAGTGGCAGCAGGAATCACAGCGAGAGCCCTGAGCTCCCTGCATCACCTAGCAGTCGTGTCTCGACCAGCAACCCATCTGCTGTCATCGATTGGTTAACACAGTCATCCACTTCATCACAAGTGACATCTGATACCACCAGTCAACGGTCGGCGGATTCCTCAGACACAACCCTCAGTTGGCATGGCCCAGGAGCAGTCCCTGTCCTCCCATTGACTCTGTACTATGCTGTTCCCTCCCCTCTTATGGGGTTCAGCTCCACTATTCAGTGAGGATGATCTAATAGAGGACAGTAAGCAGCTACTGCCCAGCCAAGAAGGGGAGGAGACATCCGCCGCTTCCTCCACTAGGCGGGCAAGAAGTGATGAGGAGAGTGACTTGGGAAGTGACGTGTTGCCAGCATTCAGGGTCCTGAAGCAGACACTCTTAAGTAACCTGAGGAGGACATCAGTGATGTGCAGACACTTGTTGATGATGATGAAGCCAATATGGGAGCCGGGTGCAGAAGGGGCTTCATTATCATCAGGAGAAGAGGGTTGAAGGTTGCCCATGACGCAGCAGCTGAGCCAGCAAGGTGGTAGCATGGTTGGCAGTCAGCATGGTGGCAAAAGTGGAAATTCTGGACCCAAACGTGCCCGGGGGAGACCATCTTCCCTGGTGGTAGTGGAACAGGGGTTCCTGGAGACGGCGGCAGTAGCAGTCAATTAGTGTGGACTGTTGGTGGGAAAATCCTCTTCTCTGTGGTGTGGCAGTTTTTCATCTAGCATCCGGAGGAGGTTAACATAGCCACATGCAAGATGTGTCAGCAGAAAGTGAAGCGTGGCCAGGGTCCCAATGTTGGCACCACGGCCCGCGTCAACATATGCTGCACCACCATAAAGCGGCCTGGGAGAACCGTGGCTCCAATGTGATGGTCCAGCCTCCCAAGTCACTTACCCGTCCCGTCCCCGGCTGTCATGTTCTGGTGCGCGTGGCTCCGCTCTCTAGGGTGCGCGCGCGCCAGCTCTCTAAGATTTAAAGGGCCAGTGCACCAGTGATTGGTGCCTGGCCCAATCAGTCTAATTAGCTTCCACCTGCTCCCTGTCCATATAACCTCACTTCCCCTTTCCTTCCTTGCCGGATCTTGTTGCCTTGTGCCAGAGAAAGTGTTTAGTGTTGTCCAAAACCTGTGTTCCAGACCTTCTGCTATTGTTATTGACTACGAACCTTGCCGCCTGCCCCCGACCTTCTGCTACGTCTGACCTTGCCTCTGTCTAGTCCTTCTGTCCCACGCCTTCTCAGCAGTCAGCAAGGTTGAGCCGTTGCTGGTGGATATGACCTGATTGCTACTGCCGCAGCAAGACCATCCCGCTTTGCGGCAGGCTCTGGTGAAAACCAGTAGCAACCTAGAACCGGTCCACCGACACGGTCCACGCCAATCCCTCACTGACACAGAGGATCCACATCCAGCTAGCCGAATCCTAACACTCTGTCATTGTGTCACCATGTGACACCTTGTTAGATTGGGTTTTGTGGTCATACAGTATTTTTTTTTTAAATAGTTTTTTATTAAAAAAAAAATTCTCAATACAAGAAAAGCAATTTGTACATTCACTTTAGCACTATAGATGGAAGTAGCACATTGCATTCTTGAATGTTACATGTAAAACAGGGTATATCCACGTGTACATTACCATCATGTACATTAATTTACACAGAAAACAATAATGAAGGAAAAAGAAAAATAAAAGATTAAAGATGGCGGAAGCCAACAGTTAACAAAAGAGCCACAGAGTAATAAAGCAGAGTTATCATAGCGTCTCAATCTGTCATTATTCCATAACTTTGTAAATCCAAAAGGTCATGGTCTACTTAGCTGGAAATACATGTCGATGTGTGGTCATACAAAGAAAATGTTTAAGCTAGAACAGGCAAACGGGTTCAAATGTCCTTACAATATATAGACGAGATCCAGCATTCCCATCTCCGTTGGAAAAAGTGATACGTCCCAGATTTTCTCAAAAGAGTAGGTCATGTTAATTTTGTTAAATAATATATCTAAGCTAGGAATAGTCACTGTTTTCCAGTTGCTCACTATAGTTATTTTTGCTAATATACATACAATACAGTAGAGATCTCTGAGATGGCGAAGAAGTACTTGCAAATTTAAGAATAATAATACCGCTTGCGGTTGCCAGGGAATATGGCTACCCATCAACTCTGTCAACTCTGTTTTCTACAGGAGGTCCAGAAGGGTCTGATCGCTGGGCATTCCCATAAAATGTGGTATATGTTACCCCGGGAACCACAATTACGCCAACAGTTACCTGGTACACCATCATAAATTTTAGCCAACCTATCTGGGGTATAATACCACCTAAGTAGGGTTTTTAGTCCAGATTCCACATGCGACGAGCATTGAGAGGCCGTATGTAATGTTCTGAAAGCCTGTTGCCACTCTTCGCACGTGAAGGTTAGACCCAAATCCCTCTCCCACATCCTTAGTGGATACATTTTAGTACATTTTGTGTGCATTAAATTTGAATAAATAGGCTTTAACCCCTTCGGGGAAGACAGCTGTGTCACTAAAAGGCTGTCCGCGGCTTTATCTGAGGGTGTCAATCCCTGTAAAAAGTGTTGAATTCTTAGAAATTTATAAAGGTCATGTTTAGGTAAACCATAGTTATCTCGCAAAAGCTGAAATGTCTGTAGAGATGTTGAAGTATATAGATCCCCTACTGTGGTGACCCCCCTAGATATCCAATCTCTTAGCTCTGTGTCTGAGATCGAGGTTTGTAAGAGGGTCATCGGTATCTTTCCCCGGTCTAGAACCCGGGGAGTCTGCGAGTGTGTGACATAGTATACCCAGGCATCATATGAAGCCTTGACCAAAGGATTATGTAGTGGTGGCAATAGTAGATTTCAAAATGGTATGTATAATATATCTTTAACAGAGAAGGGGTATACAAATTCGTTTTCTATTGTTACCCATGGAAGGTCCGTCCGGTTGCACCACCAATGCCTTGTCATTGTAACCAAAGTGGTAGTATAATAATGTTTTATATCGGGGGAACCCAAACCACCTGTAAATTTATTTTTTTATAGAATGGCCATGGATAGTCTGGGTTTACTCCCTGCCCAAACAAATGATGAGAGGATTCGTTGAGCTGAATGAAAGAAAGAGGGGGGAAGAAAGATAGGAAGAGTGTGGAAGAGATATAGGCCCAGATTTATCAAACTTTGTGAGAGAAAAACTGGAGGGATTTTTCCACAGCAACCAATCACATTTCAGCTAGCAAGCTATAGTAAAGTGAAAGTTGAGCTGTGATTGGTTGCTGTGGGAAAATCCCTCCACTTTTACTCTCACATAGTTTGATAAATCTGGGCCATAGTTTTTTAGGCAGAAGAAACATCTTAAAGGTAGCTATTCTACCCACCCAAGATATGTCCGACTTAACGAGGTTATCAGCTTCGTTAGATAAGGAGCGCAGGAGGGGTTCATAGTTTTCTTTGTATAGCGTTTTATGTGGATATGATAAGTTAATCCCTAAATATTTGAGATGCGTTGACTGCCAGTCAAACTTATAATGATTTTTGAGCTGGGTTAGCACCGTGTTGCTTAGGTTTATGGGAAGGGCTTGAGTTTTAGTTTCGTTTAATTGATAATAAGAGAGTCCACCATAGGAGGTTATGTTGTCCACGACCGCCAGCAGCGACACAGAGGGAGCAGTCAACATAAGGATGACGTCATCCGCGTACAACGATATGACATGAGCCTTTTTCCCTATTGTGATTCCTGTAATCCTGTTATCCAATCAGATCGCCTGTGCCAGCAGCTCCATGGACAAGATATAGATAAGAGGGGACAGCGGGCATCCTTGTCTGGAGCCATTGGTGACAGAGAATGATTCAGAGAGTGAACCATTCGCAAGTACCCTCACTGACGGGTGCGAATAAAGAGATGACAATGCAGAGATAATTTTACACGCAAATCCCATCTTTTGTAAGACCGAGAAGGTGAACGACCACTGGAGGCGATCGAACACCTTCTCGGCATTCAGCACCATCACCAAGGCAGATCCCCCCATTTGTTCAAGATAGAAAAACATGTTAAGGAGTCTCCTCGTATTACCTGAGGTTTGGCGTCCCGCAATAAATCCAGACTGATCAGAGACTATCAATGATGGTAGGATTAGTGAAATGCGGGAGGCCAAAAGTTTAGCAAAATTTTTTATGTCCTGATTCAATAGCGATATTGGCCTAAAGTTTTGAGGTACATCTGGCGTTTTCCCCGGTTTAGGGAGTGTTACTATGGTAGCTAACAAGTTTTCTGCTGGTAATACACCAGAGGCCACTGCCGCTTGACAAAACGCACGTAAATGGGGGGTTAAAATGTCTTTTAAACTTTTTATAATAAGAGGAAATAAAACCGTCAGGTCCCGGTGCTTTTTCAGATGGGAGTGATTGAATTACGTTTAGTACCTCCTCACACGAGATCTCCTCATTGAGAGCCTTCAATTGATCGGCAGTCAGGCAAGGCAGACCAAGGCGAGCAAGATAAGTATTAGTAAGGTAATTAATGTTTGTGGGGGATACTATAGTATCTTTCAAATTATATAGTTGAGAATAAAAGACTTTAAAGCCGTTAGCAATGTCTTCAGGGGTATACAATTTTCGTTTGGTGAGGGGATGTAACAAATAAGGAATACAGGATTTTTGCTGGCGTTTTTTCAATCGGTTGGCCAAAAGTTTGCCTGCCTTGTTATTTTGGGAATAGTATTTAGCTTGCAATTTCCTATAGGATATAGTCGATAACATAAGGCATCGTAAATCTCTCCTAAGCTCTGCTACCTTTGAAGCCGCTTCATTAGAAGGATTTACCCTATTAGTCATTTCTGCTAACCGCAATGAAGTCAGAACATCATCAATCTGCTTTTCCCTTTCTTTCTTTACTATGGATCCATATTTGATACAACTGCTTCTGACAACTGCCTTATGGCATTTCAATAAGGTGATAGGGTTAGACACTGATCTTTCGTTGATCCTAAAGTATTCACCAATATCTCGTCTAAGATAGTCAGCGTACACAGGGTGGGACCACAAAAACGGGTTGCTCCTCCATGAGTAGGCAGGCTTGGATGATGCATCATCTGACAACTGTAAGGTCACCGCCACGTGATCCGACCATTTACTCTGGTCTATCGTAGATAGCTCTGATTTACACAAGAGTGATCTATCTAAGAGGAACATGTCTATTCGGGTATATATGTTATGGACACCAGAGTGAAAGGTGTAATGTTTTTCTGAGTCATGTTGTACCCTCCATATATCGTACAGATTCTCTTCCTGTAAGATAGAAGAAAGGCAGCAGAAGGAAAACGAGAAAGAGAGGTACTATCAAGGGCAGGGTCAGAGATCATGTTGAAATCTCCGCACACTATCAGGGAACCCCAGACTGATCCACGAATCTTACCAAGCAAACGTTTTAGAAATCTGATTTGACCCTTATTGGGGGCATACACTGATATCAATGTTAGACGAGTGGCATTGATAGTACACCGGAGGATTGCATACCTTCCATTTTTGTCTGTGATACAGTCTTGTAAGGAAAAGGCGACAGAATTTTTGATAGCGATGGTGACCCCTCTGGATTTCCTTCTGTAATGGGAATGAAAAATATGTGAGAAAGCAGAAAGTTTCAAACGCTCAGCATCTTTGGATAGTAGGTGAGTCTCTTGTGTGCAGAGAATGTCGCACTTCGAGGACTGAGCCTCCCTCCACAGATGGGACCTTCTATGTGGGGCATTCAAACCGTTTACATTAAGGCTAGCAATTGTTATGACCATTTATAAACCATGTGAGATGCTATAAAAAATAGTTGCAAAACATATATCAATGGGGGACAGAACGCACCTCTCAGCCAGCATGCGTCTGTCTGGATGTTGTAGACCATGTACCAAAGACCAGTACATTTTTTGGCTCTAGAAAAAAAGTTAAACAGCACACAAACCAGTACAGTTGTCAGTAACCATAACAAAAACAATAGTGAAAAGGGTGTCATGTCTCCAGAGGAGACAACCAAGGTTGGTAGGGGGTCAGAGTCCACTCTGATACCAGAGACTCTGAACACGCAGTCAGAACCCACCACAGCAATATGAGCAAAGGATTTCACCAGATAAGCGATCACGCTGTCGACCAGTCTTTATTCCTCCTAGACGGGCGAGTAAGTGGTCGTGACCCAGACGGTGGTGTAGGAGTAATGTTCCAAGAATTTTGTAGAATAATTCCTTCTTCCAATGATTTAACCACATGTGTAGAGTCATCCCTTCTGACAAGCAGATGAACAGGGAAGCCCCATCGATATGCAATATTTGCTGACCGCAAAGCAGTAGTAATGGGAAGCAAGTCTCGACGGGCTTGTAAGGTTGCGGCTGAAAGATCTGCGTATACTGAAACATGGTGATAAGGAGCCGGTAGGCCATCATTGTGTCTGGCAAATTCTAGCAATTTCTCCTTGGTTGTGAAAAAATGTATACGGGCCAGTACATCCTTTGGAACCGAGTCATCCAGATGTTTAGGTTTTGGGACCCTATGGGCCCTATCTATTTCCAACTCTTGTGGGCTACAGGACGGAAGAACAGCTTTTAATAAATCTTTGACATAAATAGGTATTTCAGAGGGAGGTACAGTTTCAGGTATACCTCTCAGTTTAACATTGTTCCTCCTACTCCTATCTTCCAAATCTGCAACTTTCGCTTTTAAGTAGGAGATTTCAGTTTCCATAACATTATGGGAGTCAATTAGATCATTGTGTGAGTCTGCAAACTCACCAAACTTATTTTCAATGTTGTCAATACGGCCTCCCATATCATGAATGGAGGTTTGTAAAGGGTTAACTATTCTTTGCATGTCCTGTAAGAAGGTACTACGCAGCATAATTAGCATCCCCTTCATTGCTGTGTCTGTAAGAGACTGATCGTTCACTGTAATGGTGGCCAGGGGGTCAGTTCCTTCATCTAGCTCTGCAGTGTCCCTGTCCCAGCAGTCTGCCCTGTTACCCGCTGGTATTGTGGAGATGCGTGCTTTATGTCTAACTGGGCTGGTTAAGGGGGAGTCAGCAAGATGGCCGGACCCAGCCCCAGGTGAGGAACAGGCGCTGCGTGGTCCCACAGGTCCCCTTGCCTCCTCACTCCCTGTGGCAGAGGGATCGACCGTTCCGAACTGTACCTTAACTACAGCTGCAGGCAAGTGGAGCCCGGAGTCCGAGTTGGACCTGCGGTGGGCAGTCGCATACGAAGAGGCACTTCCTCCATCTCTCAGGGAGTTGTTACCTCGCGGCGGAGCGCTGTGCGTGCGGTCAGCGCCATCTTGGATCGAGGCCTCGTGCGGCTGGAAACTGAATCGCGCCAGAGAGCCCCGACGAACCGGCTTCTTTCTGCGTCCAGGCATGCTCGGGGTATCGGAGAGCAGGTTAGAGGAGGAATTGGTGTTGTTTGCAGGGTGACCAGCGGTAATTTTGTCGCTTCTAGCGGAGTCTGTAGCGGAGCTCCTCTAAAGCGCGTCCATCTGCTCTGGCAGCCACGCCCCGTGGTCATACAGTATTAATTAAAAGTAAACGCAGGGACATTAAACTTGGGAATCTAATATAAATCTTAAATTTAAAAAAATCTATGTAATCTTTTCAAGACTGAAGCCCTATGATCGTCGACGTCATATTACCCGTGGAATTATCACAAGAATCCAATAAAACAGGTCAGAGCGATAACAATGAACCATAACTGATTAAACTTTTAAGGACACCGGGTGTATGCATACGCCCTGCATCCCGAGTTCTTAAGGACGTGGAGAGTATGCATACGCCCGTGGGAATTCCGGTCCCCGCCGCTAGCCGGTTGGGGACCGGACCGAAATGCTTCTGAAATCATTCAGCAAGCATCCCAGCATGGCGGGGGGGGGGGGGGGGGTAACTTTCGTTTCCCCCGTCCTGCCCACCCACAATAGGCGGGCCAGAAGGGGAAATGAAGGGGACCGAGCGCCGAAGTCCAATTACCCGTCCGGAGGCAGCGGGCAATGGTGATCGCCGGGCGGCGATGATGTGCGGCAGAAGAGGACGGCTCCCTGGATCGTACGGAAGCCGGTAAGTTGATTTGGAGTGCTACAGTCTGAGACCACTGTAAGGCTGGGTCCACACTACGTTTTGTCCCATACGGGAGCGCATACGGCAGGGGGGAGCTAAAACCTCGCGCTCCCGTATGTGACCGTATGCGCTCCCGTATGTCATTCATTTCAATGAGCCGACCGGAGTGAAACGTTCGGTCCGGTCGGCTCATTTTTGCGCCGTATGCGCTTTTACAACCGGACCTAAAACTGTGGTCAACCTAAAGTAGTCTCTAAACTCTAGCCCTCCAGATGTTGAAAAACTACAACTCCCAGCATGCCCAGACAGCTGTTTGGGCATGCTGGAATATGTAGTTTTGCAACAGCTGGAGGGTTACAGTTTGAGACCACTATACAGTGGTCTCTAAACTATATCCCTCCAGATGTTTCAAAACTATAACTTCTAGCATGTCCACATAGCTGTTTGCTGTCTGGGCATGCTGGGATTTGTAATTTTGCAACATCTGGAGGTCCACAGTTTGGCGATCACTGTGTAGTGGTCTATAAACTGTAGCCCTAGAGATGTTGCAAAACTGCAAATCCCATCATGCCCAAACAGCAAACAGCTGTCTCGGCATGCTGGGAGTTGTAGTTGCGTACCTCCAGCTGTTGCATAACTACATCTCCCAGCATCCCCTTCGGTGATCAGTACATGCTGGGAGTTGTAGTTTTGCGACAACTGGAGGCATTCTGGTTGGAAAATACTGAGTTAGGTAACCAGTGTGCCTTCAGCTGTTGCAAAAGTACAACTCCCAGCATGCACGGAATGTCAGTAATGCTGGGAGTTGTACTTTTGAAACAGCTGGAGGTTTGCCTCCCCAATGCGAATGTACAGAGTACATTCACACAGGCAGGTTTACAGTAAATTTCCTGCTTCAAGTTTGTGCTGCGGCAAATACTGAGTACGGAAATACCCCATATGTGGGCGTAAAATGCTCTGCGGGCGCACAACAAGGCTCAGGAGTGAGAGCGCATTATGTACATTTGAGGCCTAAATTGGTGATTTGCACAGGGGTGGCTGATTTTACAGCGGTTCTGACATAAATGCAAAAAAATAAATACCCACATGTGACCCCATTTTGGAAACTACACCCCTCACGGAATGTGACAAGGGGTATAGTGAGCCTGAACACCCCACAGGTGTATGACGAATTTTCATTAAAGTTGGATGGGAAAATGAAAAAAAAAAATTTTTTCACAAAAATGCTAGTGTTACCCTTAATTTTTCATTTTCACAAGGGAAAATAGGAAAAAATCCCTCGAAAATTAGTAACTCCATTTATTCTGAGTAAGAACATACCCCATATGTGAATGTAAAGTGCTCTTCTGGCACACTACAATGCTCAGAAGAGAAGGAGCGCCATTGGGATTTTGAAGAGAAAATGTGTCCGGAATTGAAAGCCACGTGTGTTTACAAAGCCCCCAAAGTGCCAGAACAATGGACCCCCCCTACATGTGACCCCATTTTGGAAACTATACCCCTCATGTAATGTAATAAGGGGTACAGTGAGCATTTATGCCCCACAGGTGTCTGGCAGATTTTTGGAACAATGGTCCGTAAAAATGAAAAATAAAATTTTTCATTTGCACAGTCCACTGTTCCAAAGATCTGTCAAACGCCAATGGGGTGTAAATACTCACTGAACCCCTTATTAAATTTTGTTAGAGGTGTAGTTTCGAAAATGGGGACACATGTGGGGGGGTCCACTGTTCTGGCACCACGGGGGGCTTTGTAAACGCACATGGCCCCTGACTACCATTCCAAACAAATTCTCTTCCCAAAAGCTCAATGGTGCTCCTCCTCTTCTGAGCATTGTAGTTCGCCAGCATAGCACTTGACGTCCACACATGGAGTATTTCCATACTCAGAAGAAATGGGGTTACACATTTTTGGGGTCATTTTCTCCTATTACCCCTTGTAAAAATGTTAAATTTGGGGAGTAGTTTGGGTGTAGTTTCCAAAATGGTATGCCATGTGGGGTTTTCTGCTGTTCTGGCACCATAGGGGCTTTCTAAATGTGACATGCCCCCCAAAAACCATTTCAGCAAAATTCACTCTCCAAAATCCCATTGTTGCTTCTTCCCTTCTGAGCCCTCTACTGCGCCGGCCGAACACTTGACATACACATATGAAGTATTTCCTTACTCGAGAGAAATTGGGTTACAAATTTTGGGTGCTTTTTCTCCTATTACCACTTGTAAAAATTCAAAAACTGGGTCTACAAGAACATGCGAGTGTAAAAAATGAAGATTTTGAATTTTCTCCTTCACTTTGCTGCTATTCCTGTGAAACACCTAAAGGGTTAACACACTTACTGAATGTCATTTTGAATACTTTGAGGGGTGCAGTTTTTATAGTTGGGTCATTTATGGGGTATTTCTAATATGAAGGCCCTTCAAATCCACTTCAAAACTGAACTGGTCCCTGAAAAATTCAGATTTAGAAAATTTTGTGAAAAATTGGAAAATTGCTGCTGAACTTTGAAGCCCTCTGATGTCTTCCAAAAGTAAAAACATGTCAACTTTATGATGCAAAAATAAAGTAGACATATTGTATATGTGAATCAATATATAATTTATTTGGAATATCCATTTTCCTTATAAGCAGAGAGCTTCAAAGTAAAAAAAATGCAAAATGTTAATTTTTTTCATAAAATTTTGGAATTTTTCACCAAGAAATGATACAAGTATCGGCATAATTTTACCACTAACATAAAGAAGAATATGTCACGATAAAACATTTCTCGGAATCAGAATGAAAGGTAAAAGCATCCCAGAGTTATTAATGCTTGAAGTGACAGTGGTCAGATGTTCAAAAAATGGCCAGGTCCTTAACCTCTTCAGGACATAGGGCGTATGGATACGCCCTGCATCCCGCGTCCTTAAGGACCGAGGGCGTATCCATACGCCCGTGGGAATTCCGGCCCCCACCGCTAGCTGGTTGGGGACCGGAGCCGGATGCCTGCTGAAATCGTTCAGCAGGCATCCCGGCATATCGCCCAGGGGGGACAATTCAGTCCAGCGATCTGCGGCGATTCCGGGTCAATCGGGTCTCCAGTGATCCGGTGACCCGGAATTACTGGCTGTTCGGGGCCGTCAGTGCCACCTCACGATCGCCCTGATTCGTCGGCCGGATTACCGGCCGACCAATCAGGGCGCCTGCTGCGGGTGTCACTCCCGCACCCGCTCCGCCCCTCTTCCGGAGGACGTGAGCGGGTGCGGGACGTGCACCCTGGGTGCTGGGAACCCCGATCCCCGGCGTCAATGTTGGGATCAGGGCCCCAGGAGCAGCAGCGGCGGCGGGACTGACCTCATGCGGCTGGATCGTTGGAGGTGAGTGACAGCCTCCTGCTGTTGCTTAGCAACAGCTCCCAGCATGCAAAAAGGGCATGCTGGGAGCTGTAGTTATGCAACAGCAGGAGGCAGACCACCACAACTCCCAGCATTCCCTTATGGGCATGCTGGGACTTATGGTTTTGCAACAGCTGGAGGCACATTTTTTCTATGGAAAAGTGTACCTTAGGCTGTTGTATAACTAAAACTCCCAGCTTGCACAAACAGCTAAAGTGCATGCTGGGAGTTGTAGTGGTGCATCTGCTGGTTGCATAACTACAACTCCCAGCATGCCCGTTGGCTGTCGGTGACTGCTGAGAGTTGTAGTTTTGCAACAGCTAAAGGCACACTGGTTGTGAAACTCTTAGAGTTTTTTTTTACCTAACTCAGTGTTTCACGACCGGTGTGCCTTCAGCTGTTGCAAACTACAACTCTCAGCAGTCACCGTACACCATGCACCGTACATGCTGGGAGTTGTAGTTTTGCAACAGCTGGAGGCACACTGGTTGTGAAACACTGAGTTAGGTCACAAACTCAGTGATACATAACCAGTGTGCCTACAGTTGTTGCAAAACTACAACTCTCAGCAGTCACCGACAGCCAACGGGCATGCTGGGAGTTGTAGTTATGCAACAGCTGGATATCCCCCCCAATGTGAATGTACAGGGTACACTCACATGGGCGGAGGATTACAGTAAGTATCTGGCTGCAAGTTCGAGCTGCCGCAAACTTTCTGCTGCAGCTCAAACTGCCAGCGAGAAACTACTGTGAACCCCCGCCCGTGCGACTGTACCCTAAAAACACTACACTACACCAACAAAAAAGTTGTGAAACACCTGTGGGGTATAAAGGTTCACTTAACCCCTTGTTACGTTCCCCTAGGGGTCTAGTTTCCAAAATTATATGCCATGTGGTTTTTTTTTTGCTGTCCTGGCACCATAGGGGCTTCCTAAATGCGGCATGCCCCCAGAGCAAAATTTGCTTTCAAAAAGCCAAATGTGACTCCTTCTCTTCCGAGACTTGGAGTGCGCCAGCAGAGCACTTTTCACCCCCATATGGGGTGTTTTCTGAATCAGGAGAAATTGGGCTTCAAATTTTTAGGGGTATTTTCTGCTATTACCCTTTTTAAAAATTAAAAATTTTTGGAAAAACAAGCATTTTAGGTAAAAATTTTTTTTTTTTTTTTTTTTACATTTGCAAAAGTCGTGAAACACCTGTGGGGTATTAAGGTTCACTTTATCCCATGTTACATTCCTCAAGGGGTCTAGTTTCCAAAATGGTATGCCATGTGTTTTTTTTTTGCTGTTCTGGCACCAAAAGGGCTTCCTAAATGCAACATGCCCCCCAAAAACCATTTCAGAAAAACGTACTCTCCAAAATCCCCTTGTCGCTCCTTCGCTTCTGAGCCCTCTACTGCGCCCGCCGAACACTTTACATAGACATATGAGGTATGTCCTTACTCGAGAGAAATTGGGCTACAAATACAAGTAAAAATTTTGTCCTTTTAGCCCTTGTAAAAATTCAAAAATTGGGTCTACAAAAACATGTGAGTGTAAAAAATGAAGATTGTGAATTTTCTCCTTCACTTTGCTGCTATTCGTGTGAAACACCTAAAGGGTTAAAACACTTACTGAATGTCATTTTGAATACTTTGGGGGGTGTAGTTTTTATAATGGGGTCATTTATGGGGTATTTCTAATATGAAGACCCTTCAAATCCACTTCAAACCTGAACTGGTCCCTGAAAAATACTGAGTTTGAAAATTTTGTGAAAAATCGGAAAATTGCTGCTGACCGTTGAAGCCCTCTGGTGTCTTCCAAAAGTAAAAACTCATCAATTTTATGATGCAAACATAAAGTAGACATATTGTATATGTGAACAAAAAAAATGTATTCGCAATATCCATTTTCCTTACAAGCAGAAAGCTTCAAAGATAGAAAAATGCTAAATTTTCAAATTTTTCATCAAATTTACGGATTTTTCACCAAGAAAGGATGCAAGTATCGACAAAAATTTACCACTATGTTAAAGTAGAATATGTCACGAAAAAACAATCTCGGAATCAGAATGATAACTAAAAGCATTCCAGAGTTATTAAAGTTTAAAGTGACAGTGGTCAGATGTGCAAAAAACGCTCCGGTCCTTAAGGCCAAAATGGGCTCCGTCCTGAAGGGGTTAAGGTATATTTGGGCTGGCTCCTTAAGGGGTTAATAGCGATTCGCGGCGAATAAATTTTGACCGAACCAAATTTTTTCGGAAAATTCGCCAAATCGTCCGAAACGAATTTTTCTGAAATTCTCTCATCTACTACTTCAGGATGCCACACACTCATATGACTACTTGGGCCTCGTTAAGATATGGCGCTCTAATACGCTATATTATTAAGTGTTGCCCCCAGGTATATAGGGTAAAGTCTGGTGACAGGTTCCCTTGAAACATAATACTTAATACTTTATATAATAAAATTATAAAATATAAAAAACTGATATAATGACTCAAATATAGATTAGGACTATATCAAGAGTCAATTATTAGACATTAGTTGTAGTCATTGTCCAAGTAAACTAGCACTTTAAAGTGTACAATAAATGGAAAAGAGGTTGAAGAAGGTTCTCCATTGTCTACAGAATACAAGAAGCCATCAAAATTTTATCAGCTGATTGAATTGGTGAGTGAGTCTTGCATTAAAAGGTTCTGTACAGATAAATTGTGATTGCAGTTTGCCATTTGATTGTAGCCTTTTGATTCACTTATGTTTCCTCTGATGAAGCAATCTTTTCACTAAGCTTGGAAAGATTAAAAATGTTACAATCCGTATTGACTGGTTTGTCTAGCAAATATACTGCTCAAAAAAGTAAAGGGAACACTTAAATAACACAATGTAACTCCAAGTCAATCACACTTCTGTGAAATCACACTGTCCACTCAGGAGGCAACACTAATTGACAATCAATTTCACATGTTGTTGTGCAAATGGAACAGACAACAGGTGGAAATTATAGGCAATTAATTAGCAAGACACCCCCAATAAAGGATTGGTTCTGCAGGTGGTGACCACAGACCACTTCTCAGTTCCTATGCTTCCTGGTTGATGTTTTGGTCACTTCTGAATACTGGTGGTGCTTTCACTCTAGTGGTAGCATGAGACGGAGTCTAGAACCCACTCAAGTGGCTCAGGTAGTGCTGCTCATCAGGGATGGCACATCAATGCGAGCTGTGGCAAGAAGGTTTGCTGTGTCTGTCAGCATAGTGTTCAGAGCATGGAGCTGCTACCAAGAGACAGGCCAGAAAATCAGGAGGCGTGGAGGAGGTCGTAGGAGGACAACAACCCAGCAGCAGGATTGCTACCTCTGCCTTTGTGCAAACAGGAGCAGGAGGAGCACTGCCAATGCCCTGAAAAATGACCTCCAGCAGGCCACAAATGTGCATGTGTCCACTCAAACAGTCAGAAACAGACTCCATGAGGGTGGTATGAGGGCCCGACGTCCATAGGTGGGGGTCGGGATGACCATTTTGGCGGTGGGTCAGTAATGGTGTGGGGTGGCATTTCTTTGGTGGGCCGCACAGCCCTCCATGTACTTGCCAGAGGTAGCCTGACTGCCATTAGGTAACGAGAAGAGATCCTCAGACCCCTTGTGAGACTATATGCTGGTGCGGTTGGCCCTGGGTTTCTCCTAATGCAAGACATTGCTAGACTTCTTGTGGCTGGAGTGTGTCAGCAGTTCCTGCAAGAGGAAGGCATTGACGCTATGGACTGGCCCACCCGTTCCCCAGATCTGAATCCCATTGAGCACATCTGGGACATCATGTCTCGCTCCATCCACTAACGCCACATTGCACCACAGATTGATCAGGAGTTGGCAGATGCTGTAGTCCATCCCTCAGGAGATCATCCACCACCTCATCAGGAGCATGCCCAGGCAATGTAGGGGGGTCATACGGGCACATGGAGGCCGCACACACTACTGAGCCTCATTTTTACTTGTTTTAAGGACATTACATCAAAGTTAGAGCAGCCTGTAGTGTGGTTTTCCACTTTGATTTCGGGTGTGACTCCATATCCAGACCTCCATGGGTTGATAAATTTGATTTCCATTGATAATTTTTGTGTGATTTTGTTGGCAGCACATTCAACTATGTAAAGATGAAAGTATTTCATACGAGTAGTTCATTCATTCAGATCTAGGATGTGTTATCTTAGTGTTCCCTTTATTTTATTGAGCAGTGTACTATTGGCATGGCTGGTTTCATTTTTGAAGTGGGGGCATGACATTGAACACTAAAAAGTGGAAAATGTGATTTGTTAGCCATAGCCATATTTTGACCATGGCAACCAGTCACATGTCAAGCTAGGTCCACATAAGGTGTGGCCTTACACATGATTCATAATGTCTAGTAATACAATTTTTATGGGGCATGGTTTAGCATATTTTTATGGAGTACGGTTTAGCATATGCTTAAAGGGTACTCCGGTGAAAACCTTTTTTCTTTTAAATCAACTGGTGGCAGAAAGTTAAACATATTTGTAAATTACTTCTATTAAAAAATCTTAATCCTTCCAGTACTTATTAGCTGCTGAATGCTACAGAAGAAATTCCTTTTTTTTTTGGAATACTGATGACATCACGAGCACAGTGCTCTCGGCTGACATCTCTGTCCATTTTAGCAACCGTGCATAGCAAATATATGCTAAGGGCAGCATGGTGGCTCAGTGGTTAGTACTGCTGCCTTGCAGAGCTGGGGATTTGGGTTCAAATCCCACCAAGGACAACAATAAATAAAGCATTATTATTATAATAATGTCAGCAGAGAGAACTGTGCTCATGATGTCATCAGAGAGCATTCCAAAAAGAAAATAATTTCCTCTATAGTATTCAGCAGCTAATAAGTACAGGAAGGATTAAGATTTTTTAATAGAAGTAATTAACAAATATGTTTAACTTTCCGCCACCAGTTAATTTAAAAGAAAAAAGGTTTTCACCGGAGTACCCCTTTAACAGCTTTACATCTTTATTTATTTTTTAAAGTACCGTATTTATCGGCGTATAATTTTTAGCCTAAAGTCTACCTGCGTGTTATACGCCGATAAGCTGCTGCAGTTCAATGATTTAAAGCGGGCGCTTTATATCAATGAACTGCAGCAGCTTTGCAGGTGCAGAGACCTGCTGTCGCTGCCGGCTTCTCTGCCCCTGCCTGTCCTGGGGTCTAGAGCCCTGCTGCCGGCCCTTCTCTCCCCCTGGCTATCGGTGCCGCTGCCCGTTCTCTCCCCTTGGCTATCGGTGCCGCTGCCCCATTGCCGGCGCCGATAGCTGGGGGGAGAGAATCGGCGCCGGCAATGGGGCAGCGGCGCCGACAGACAGGGGGAGAGAAGGGGCAGCGGCACCCATTGCCGGCGCCGCTGCCCCATTGCCTCCCCATCCCCGGTTGTATAATGGGTGCCACTCCCCCTTCTCTCCCCCTGGCTATCGGCTTCGGCAATGGGGCGCCGGCACCGATAGTCAGGGGGGGAGAATGGGCAGCGGTGCAGATAGCCAGCGGGAGAGAAGCGGCGGCAGCAGGGCTCTAGACCCCAGGAAAGGCAGGGGGAGAGAAGCGGGCAGTGACGGCCTCTCTCCCCCTGCCTTTCCTGGGGGTGTATCGGAGTATACGGATGCACACACACGCACCCTCATTTTACCAAGGATATTTGGGTAAAAAACTTTTTTTACCCAAATATCCTTGGTAAAATGAGGGTGGTGTTATAGGCTGGTGCGTGGTATACCCCGATAAATACAGTATAGTATATGCAGTTAAACTTTTCAAAACAATACAAAACCACCAAGTTCATAAATTGCCATGGTCAGGATTAGGCGGTCTAAAAGGGACATTATTTTAAAGGGTAACTCATTAAAACAAATTGTAGCTATTGTACTCCCTATGGTAAATAAAAAATATTTCTAATATACTTTGTTTTAAAAAAATTAAGTTTTCTATGTTTTATTTGTGCTTAAAAAAGCTCAAGAGCACATTTTCCCCCATCTCATACATTGACTTTGGACCGAAGTCCAAACACAGGAAGTGCAGCCTGGAGTGCTGAGGGGGGTGTGTCCAGCCTCATGCAATCATAACTTAAAGGGAACCAATCATCAGATTTTACCCTATATAATGCTTGGTAAAGAGTTATATAGGGTAAAATTGTTGTCCTCACCATCCCCGTGGGACGCTCCTGCCCCCAGGGATGGTGAAGATATGAAGTTATAAACTAGTCACCGCAGCCACCGTAAGTAGTCACCTGGGCGGGGAACTCTTCTCATCTACTCCCGTTCTTCGGCCGGCAGCGACGCCCCCTCCGCTTGATTGATGGGCCGTGTCATTGTTCCGCTCACTGAACAGACGGAGCAGAGTGATGACGCGGCCCATCAATCAAGCGGAGGGGCGTCGCTCCCGGCCGAAGAACGGGAGTTGTTGAGAAGAGTTCCCCGCCCAGGTGACTACTTACGGCGGCGGCGGTGACTAGTTTATAACTTCATATCTTCACCATCCCTGGGGGCAGGAGCGTCCCCCGGGAATGGTGAAAATAAAGATTTTACCCTATATAACGCTTTGCCAAGCGTTATATAGGGTAAAATCTGATGATTGGTTCCCTTTAACTGCCTTATGCTGTTGGCTGGACACCCCCCCCCCTCAGCACTCCAGGCTGCACTTCCTGTGTTTGGGCTTCAGTCCAAAGAATGTGTATGAGATGGGGGAAAATGTGCTCTTGAGCTTTTTTAAGCACAAATAAAACATAGAAAACTAATTTTTTTTAAACAAAGTATATTAGAAATATTTTTTATTTACCATAAGGAGGGCAATAGCAAAAATTGGTTTTAATGAGAGGGCCCATTTAACTTACAACCGTATGTTGCTTTGCCTAATTCCTACAGAATCACTAACTATTGTGTGGTGTCAGGTGAAGGTAATGGGCAAATGAACCTTTTTGTGATGCCAGGACACAGTTAGCCTATACATTGTCGGAGGTTGAGACAGCTTCTCCTGCGCTAGGCACGGGGCAATGAATACTACGACGCAAGGTTATGGATAAACTGGCTTTACTGATGCAGGATAGATGGTAAAATCTGTAACAGCTCAGAATGGTACAAAGGGAGGTGCAGGGTAAACCTTGGAAGCTTATCGGCTTGCTGGGACTTGTAGTTGATAATGCTGTATATGACTGACTTGCTGTATGGCAACCCATGTTGACTTTTGTGACTGGAATGACTGACTTCTTTGACTGACTTGGATCCCTTGGACTTTAGTGCTTACCGCTAGGCTTGACATTCACCTGGTGCAGGGGATTTGCTTTAGAAGATGCATGGTTGCAGGATTAGGCTTGAGGCCTCCTCAGAACACCTCACACTCTCTCTTCAGACATTCTCCAAACTGTACCTCAGCTACAACTGCACTAGTCTACAGAACTGGACTAGTCTGATCTCTGAACTACTACCACACTATATGAGGAGCAGATTTAGAGCAATCCCATTGGGAAGATAAGTCACATGGTTCACCTCATACACACTCCCCTAACAACAGGGTTTCTAAGGTTTAACAGGCTTAAAGCAACAGGTACACAGAAAAGAGTCCTGAGCAGTGTGGGCCAAAGTCGGACACTGAAGGCAACATCTGCCACACAGGATGGGCCGTATGCTTTATTCTGTACTGGGTCACCACAATTGCCTATCCAGGAGACAGAAAAAACTCTAAGCAAGGATTTATTTTAAAATGAATGAATACATTTCTAATATTATAGTAAATAGTATAGCCATATAAAAATAGCCAACAGTGCAAAGGTACTGCTCTATCCCCGTATCCTGGCTTCTGTGCTGCAGACCAGCACTACGCTCCTCGATATGCTGTTTGTCACTTTTGTACCTCAATAAACAAGTTTTTACCTGCCTTCCTGGTGCTGGACATCTTCCGTTTTCATATAAAAAATAGCCCTCTGAAACATTAGTCTGCTGACATATCATGGCCGATTTATGTCCCTTTAGCTCTACTATAAGCCTATTTAACTGTTTCGTACAGGAATCTGTACCTTGTACAATTACTCAGATGGTCCTACGGAAAACCAACAAAACCAACCGATTGTATTTCCAGGTCTGAATGTGTGTGTTCCCTACATAGTGTGACACTGACAGTGCCTGTAAGAGTATGGGCACTCCTTGCTTAAAAGAACAATTGTCAGTTTCTTTAAACATTTCTAGAAGGAATTCCAGAGGACTGGCACAAAATGCAGTTACCTTATAAGGATTATTCTCACATTGCATTTAATAGCATTTTTGATGCATGTTTGACTGTATTAAATATAAACAGGTTTGCAGTTCTGAAATAATCATTAGAATACAGTATGTATATTTTAAGCAATTACCTATCCATAAAGAACACAACTGAACTGTATTTGCCTTCTAAAATACACAGACTGTTTTAATAAGTAATAAAAAATTTGAAGCTTGTTTATATTTTTAAAATTACATATTTTTACAGTCTAGGGATCCTTTTACATGGGCAGATTATTGTCCTTTACAAGCACCTATCTAATTGAATGATCTAGTTGAACGATCATTTTCTCGTTTGTTGGTTGATCGCTGGCAAATAATTGGAAACAAACAATCCTATGAACTTTCATTCAGCCAATAATCAGCCTAGATCATTGGCCAAATAATCAGTAGCCTATTTCTAAGAGAACAATATGGTTTGGCAGCTGATGGACAACAGGCCCCCATACACATTAGTCAGTCGGAATGGTCCTGCTGAAGCCAGCAGATTTAGAAATGTTTTCACTAATGTGTATGGGCACCTTTAGACTGAATGTTTATCTACACCCAATAGAGCTACATTCTTGCCTCTCTCTACAAGTCAACAGTCGAAAGCCATTAACATGTCTCACTTAAAATGCAGGTAGAAGCAAAGCAGCCACATTCAGTGTAAAACATTGTGGAAACCCATAATATGCTTTAATTCACACCTCAAGCTTAATGGGAGTCAAGAGTAAATTTGTTTCCTATCAGTTTGCATATGCTTTAAAGAGAACATGATATTACACTTTTACTACCTAGGGCCTCTTTAGCAATTTTACAACAAATTAGTAGCTGCTAATTAATGCTAATTGGGAAGAGTGGCTAATATCAGGTGCTTGGCTGTTAGCGATGGCATTTCACATTTATCTTCCTGTTCGCACTCTGGATAGTCTAGAGTTGCTGATACCATCCGCACTATTTAGAAAAAAAATATTCAGAATTCCTAAGGGGAAACAGAGTAATCAGTTAACTCAACCTCTTCACGCACATTTTCTCCTTGAATTTATGCGACATTACAATGTAGTTATAACAGGTCTATGTGAAACCTTGAACCACCCATTGTGCTATATAGTCTATATAGGAAGTAAATGTTCTCATGTGGGTTTGTATCGGCAATGATATCAAATCATAGTGAATGGCTTAAGGCTTATTAACTTGCAGCAATGGGCATGAAAGTTCTACATCCACTAACAATAAATCAAAAACATGAGCATCTTATTCTTTAACTAAATAAGACTCTGACTTTGGGTCCTTATTGTTGTTTATGTGCCCTCTTACAGTTGTGTATATACTGAGAAATGGAATGTTCTCCATGTAAATTTTTCTTAACAGCACAACTTAAAACACTAGAGAGATCTCACATTGTTCACACAGTGGTTGATTCTGCTGTAGAGTTGGATTTTCTTATGTTATATATAAGTAGAGTGAAGAAAGAAAGATGTCATGTTTTGAAAAAGCTAAAGAAAATACCCTCAAAACTGGAAAGAAGACAGCAGCCAAAACATTACGAATCATTCTGCATATTTTTAATACCCTTATAACCTGGATAAAATAAATGCAACTGTAGGAGTAACATGAATACCAATTGACAGTGATTCTGCATCCTTCCCAATCCCACCTCCATCACAAACCGACTTCTTATAACAATCCTAATTCAAACCATCCAACCATTCAACAAACCAGCCAACCAACCATTTTATCTAAACTTCAAACAGCTTATGCCAAAACTGGAAATACCTGCCATCTTGCTACCCAGCTTTTTTGACACCACAAAGAAGTCTCTCTGCCTTTAGAGCACTTATAGAAGCTTTGAAGCAACATAGAAATTAGACGTTTTTGCTCTTTCAAATGTCACAAAGTGTAGGCAAGACAGTGTGAAAGGGGTCGCATGGATTTAATAAACACTTTGCAATTTCATAAAATCTTCCGTATGTGATGAGTCATCATTGATTCTTTAAGATGACAATCTGAATAAAACCAGTGACGTTACTTGTGATGACTCAGCAGCAGAAAATGTGTTATGAATCTGCAGCAAAATCTGTATGTTTTGCATGTTATTTTGTCACAGATTTTGTTGTAGATGAATAGGGGATTTTACCTTGGACATTCAATGGTAAAATTAATGGTATGCTCTGATTTCCATGTCAAATTTATCTTGTATATGTAACCCCTGAGATTACTGTTGTATTATTGTCCGGCATTTACATAAGATGTCCAGTAGATGGCAGCCTGCAAAAGCAAATGAAGTGAGCAGTGACTTGAGCTGGGGAAGGAGGAGTCTGATCATGTACTCGTGTCCATCTGAGCAAAGAGAGAGGACACAGAGGAAACAGCCTGTCAGGATCTAGACCCTAAGAGTGCTGCAGCAGCTGAGAGGAATCTGCTAGCAAGTTGAACAAGATCCAGAGCTGGTTGCAGAAAAGAATTCTATAAGCAGGAAATAGAAACTTAAAGGGGAACACTGATGGAAAACACATTTTTTAAAACCAACTGGTGCCAAAAGATAAGAAAATTTGTGAATGACTTCTATTTAAAAAATGTAATCCTTACAGTACTTATCAGCTGCTATATGCTCCACAGGAAGTTGGATTTTTTTCTGGAGTTCTTTTCATTCTTACCACAGTGCTCTTTGCTGACAGCTCTGTCTGTATCAGGAGCTATCCAGAGCAGAAGATGTTTGCTATGGGGATTTGCTTGTACTCCACCTGTTGATTTAAAAAAAAAAAAAATCACTGGAGTACCCCTTTAAAGCTGGACTGACCTGATTTACAGCCTATGGAAGGGCAAATCGGAAACCCTTCTTTCCATGTTCCACAACAGGGCACCCCAAATTCACATACAGAAAAAAGACTGCTATCTCAGTTTTTGAGAGTTTAAAGGGGTACTCCTCTCCCCAGCATTCGGAACATTTAGTTCCAAATGCTGGTTGTGGGCTTTGTGGGTCACCATGCCCCCTCGTGATGTCATGCTCTGCCCCTCATTATGTCACACCCTGCACCCTCAATGTAAGTCTAAGGGAGGGCACGTGATGGCCATCACACCCCCTCCCATAGAATTTGGGAGGGACGGGAGTGATGTCACGAGGGGTAGAGTGTGACCCCTGAAGCCCACACCCAGAGTTCAGAACTAAATGTTCAAAATGTTGGGGAGTGGAGTACCCATTTAAGCAAACTCCAAGTAACACTGGACTTTGTATGAGCCCCATCTATTTAATGTGTACCAACTGAAGGTGCATTTGTTTGATTTTTATGCTAAACTTTAGTAAGCTGTCCCTAGTGACACTCTCCCTGCCTACTTGCCCATACACCCGAAGTGGTGAATCGACAACTTGGAGCCGGTCCCTGCCTAAAGTGCAGGGGCGTTAAAACAAATAATATACATAGTCGGTCACAGGCCAGAAACAGAACGGGAATACAAAAACCAGAACAGATAAACCAGACAGGATACAAATACTAACAGGACAGAGTATAGTGTATTAACAAACAGTTCACAAACTGGAATCCAGATAAAGGGCAGACATGGATAAATGAACAAGACTAGGCATGGTACGAGTATACAGCAGAAACCAGGAATTGCAGAGGGATGAGCAGAAGAACTGAAAACTAGAACACTTAACTGATCAGTAACATTGGACACAGAACAAACAAACTAGACACCCCACTCCACAAAAGGAGTATCCATTATAATAAAGCCAAATAGACTACTGGCCAGCTGGCACACTCCACTGTGTGATCAGGATACTGACCCAGTAGGAAACAGAAATATAATACATGAAACACTTGACCAGAACCAGATGAGTCTAAATAGACTCCAGGATATCAAACAGGAATTATTACATACAGAGCACAGGTAAAACTAGACTATACTAGACAGTGAGAACACAGACTAAGCAGAAAGGACATACAATCCAAAAAGCAGACAGATGTAACACAGGCTAAAATCTACAATAAACAAGACTATTTAACCATGGCAAAAACTAAGATATATCACACGATAAATACAAGGTGCATGGTCAAGCAGACTTGGAAGTAGTCTGCACGATAACCAGCACCAGAATGCAGGAGAACTCTGGTTAAAATAGACACACCCGAGATCTAATTGGATCTGAGCATTAACCATTCCCAATCTAGGGAGAATAGCAAACTGCTCAGAACAAACTAGTGTGTAAATACACACCTAAACAGAAAAAAATAAAAAATAAACGGACATTACAGTAATGGTATAAAACTTCATCTTTATTCCAAATACAATAAAATCAGCAAAATAGCAAATACAGGTACCAATTACAGGATAATAGCTTGACGTGTTTTGTGGTAGCCCACTTTATCAAAAACATACCGCACAAGTGTGTATAGCTCCTAAAATAGTGTTGACACACCTGCAGGCGGAGAGACACTAAAACCAATACCACAAGTGTACCAAACCTGATGAACACAGATAAAGAATTTAACCCCTTCCAGTTCACATTACTAAGAAATACAAATAACATTCTTTGACAGTAAGCACAAACTAATACAATGAGCAAAAAATGTATACTACTTAAGAACATGCATTTATTAAAAAAAAAAAATTAAAATGTAATAAAATATAACATATGCACTGGGTCATATATATGCACTGAACTCATATACCTAAATGCACAACATATATTAGTTGTAACAATTTTAAATGAACACTAAATTATGCCCTTTTAAGCACTGATCTTGTATATGTAAGAGGGCTGTAATGTGAGTCCTAAGTATTACTATGTATAAACGTGCTATAACAAAAAATCCAATGTGAACAGGACTCTATCCAGGGATAACATTTCACATGTGTTTTTTTCTCATTTGTCAAAAAATCTAATGTGAACACGATAAAGTGGGCTGCCACAAAACGCGCCAAGCTATATTCATGCACTTGGTACCTGTATTTGCTATTTTACTGATTTTACTGCATTGGGAATAAAGATGAAGCTTTTATACCACTACTCCTGCTAGCGCTCGACTACTTTCCTAATTTGGATTGACCACCTGCACAGTGGCATTCTTTGTGCTAGGATTTCTTCTGTAACCTTTGGTGAGCTGATCCTTTTACATATTCACAATACTTTACTGTTTCATTATGCATGGTTGTTTTCCCTCATGAAATACAAAGTAAGTTTCAAGTTAGCTTTGTGTCAGTTTTATTACTTTCTCACATCCATATCCCACATGATCCGTTGGATGGAGGTACTGCCCCCCTTCGAGAATAAACCAATAAACCAATCCCAGCACAGGCGCTCCCTCCCTAACCGATATTTTTTATTATGTAAAATTGACAACCTATTATGCCTCATAATACAAGACTCTATAAGCAGGATCTTAAATCTTAAAAGTAGTGGCTCACATCTTAATCCCTTAAGGACCAGGGTTTTTTCCACTTTTGCACTTTCATTTTTTCCTCCTTACCTTAAAAAAAGCATAACTCTTTCAATTTTGCACCTAAAAATCCATATGATGGGTTATTTTTTGCACCACCAATTCTACTTTGTAATGACATCAAATCTATGGCAAAATGGGAAAAAAAAATCATTGTGAGACAAAATTGGAAAAAAAACAAAACACCATTTTGTAATTTTTGGGGGCCTCTGTTTCTACACAGTACATTTTTCGGTAAAAATGACAAATTCCCTTTATTCTGTGGGCCCATACGATTAAAATGATACCCTACTTATATAGGTTTGATTTTGTCGTACTTCTGAAAAAAAATCATAACTACATGCAGGAAAATTTATACGTTTAAAATTGTCATCTTCTGATCCCTATAACTTTTTTATTTTTCTGCATTTTTTCTCATTTTTTGCGCCGTGATCTGAAGTTTTAAGCGGTACCATTGTTGTATTGATCGAACTTGTTGATCGCTTTTTATTCATTTTTTCATGATATAAAAAGTGACCAAAAATACACTATTTTGGACTTTGGAATTTTTCTGCGCGTACGCCATTGATTGTGTGGCTTAACTAATGATATATTTTTATAATTCGGACATTTCCGCACGTGGCAATACCACATATGTTTATTTTTATTTACACTGTTTTTTTTTTTTTTATGAGAAAAGCGGGGTGATTCAAACTTTTATTAGGGAAGGGGTTAAATCATCTTTATTCATTTTTTTTCCACTTTTTTTTTTGCAATGTTATAGCTCCCATAGGGACCTATAACACTGCACACACTGATCTATTACATTGATCACTGGTTTCTCATAGGAAACCATTGATCGATGATTCTGCCGCTTGACTGCTCATGCCTGGATCTCGGGCACTGAGCAGTGATTCAGCGATCGGACACCAGGAGGCAAGGTAAGAGACCCTCCTCGTGTCCCACAGCTGTTCGGGATGGCACGATTCCACCGCGGACATCCCGAACAGCCCCCTGAGCTAACCAGCAATGATTTACTTTCACTTTATTTAAAGGGTTAATAGCGCGCGACACTGCGATCATTGCCGTGCGCTATTAGCCACGGGTCCCGGCCGTTGTTAGAGGCTGGGCCCGAACCGCTGTAGAAAGGGAAAGGACTCAGGACGTACCGGTACGTCCTTGGTCCTTAAAGGACATGTCCGGTGCTCACTTTTCTTATTGTATCCGTTCCGGGCTGCAAAAAAAAAGAAAATAAGCTTTGTCTTGCCTGCCTACGCTCCCCCGGTGCTCCGGTACAGGCGTTCGGTCCCCGGGCTGTATTCTTCTTACTTCCTGTTAGCCCGGCACGTCACACGGAGATTCCGCCTATCACTGGCCGAGGCGGGACATCGCTGCGGCCGGTGATAGGTTGAAGCTCCGTGTGACGTGCCGGGCTAACAGGATGTAAGAAGACTACAGCCCGGGGACCAAACACCTGTACCGAAGCACCGGGGGAGCCTAGGCAGGTAAGAGAAAATTTGTTTTCTTTTATTTTTCAGCCCGGAACGGATAAAATAAGAAAAGTGAGCACCGGACATCTCCTTTAAGTGGTTAAAGCGTACCCGTCAGATCCAATAAAAAAAATAAAAAATTTTAATATATCACTCAGTACCTAATCCTGACCATGTACTTCAAATTTTTATGTGTCTAGCACCTTTATTTTTTTTTATTACACTTTTAATTTAGCTCACTAGTCTGAATTCCTCTCAAAGGGAGGGGGCGTGGCCTCACTGTGCAGGTCTCTGCCCCCTCCCTCAGTATGCTGTCTGCTCACATCTCCCCTAGCATTAGCAAAACTACAACTCCCAGCTTGTCCTCACTGACAGTAACGGGACACAAGCTGACAGTGGGAGGGTTTTTCCTCCAGCTCTGAGCCCTGCGCTCACAGCTGTCAATCAAGGAAGTGTGTCCATGACATAGGTGATGATGGGAAGGGGGGTAGTTGATTGACTGGCTTTTTCAGTATGAAATACTGAAAATGTTCTAATGAAAGCAATTGCAAAACCTATTGGTTATACATGCTTTACAACATATCAAAAGTTTTTGTATCTGACAGTGCCCATTTAAGTTGATCATTCTTCTATCTGTCCCCATGGTGACATAATGTTTTCCATCTTTTAAATTCCAAATATCATTTAGTAGTGCCCTAAATAAAAAAAAAACTACAAACAATTAATGTTTAAGTCAAGATATTAAAAACAAGACTGCATTAATTAACCTCAGTAATTAAAACAGGTTCTTGGATCACAATTTCTTCGAATTGTGTGAGACCACCAGCGACGACAAGGCAACCTCATTCAGATGGGGAGGGGATGTATACAACACACAGGGAGGAGATGTATACAGCACACGGGGAGGAGATGGTGTACAGCACACGGGGAGGAGATGGTATACAGCACACAGGGAGGAGATGGTATACAGCACACGGGGAGGGGAGCAGATGGTATACAGCACATGGGGGAGATGGTATACAGCACACAGGGAGGAGATGGTATACAGCACATGGGGAGGGGAGGGTATACAGCACATGGGGGAGATGGTATACAGCACATGGGGGCATGGTATACAGCACACAGGGAGAAGATGGTATACAGCACATGGAGGATGGTATACAGCACACAAGGATGAGATGGTGTACAGCACATGGGGAGGAGATGGTATAGAGCACATGGGGAGGAGATGGTATACAGTCTATGGGGAGGAGATGGTATACAGCACATGGGGAGGAGATGGTATACAGCACACGGGGAGGAGATTGTATACAGCACATGGGGAAAGGATGGTATACAGCACATGGGGAGGGTATACAGCACACAGGGAGGAGATGGTATACAGCACTTGGGGGGACATGGTATACAGCACACGGGGAGGGGATGGTATACAGCACATGGGGGGAGATGCTATACAGCACATGGGGAGGGGATGGTATACAGCACACAGGGAGGGGATGGTATACAGCACATGGGGGGAGATGGTATACAGCACATGGGGGGAGATTATATACAGCACATGAGGGGTTATTGTATACAGCACATGGGAGGGGGATAATGATATACAGCTAATGTGGGTGTAGTGTATACAGCACATGGGGAGATGGTACACAGCACACGGGAGCAAGGTATACAGTACATGGGCGCATGGTATACACCACATGGGCGCATGGTATACAGCACTTGGGGAGATGTATACAGCACACGGGGAGGAGATGGTATACAGCACTCGGGGAAGATATGGTATACAGCACACGTGATGGAGATGGTATACAGCTCACGGGGGGGGATGGTTTACAGCACACGGGGGAAGATGGTATAAAGCACATGGGGAGGGGATGGTATGCAGCACATGGAGAGGGGTGGTATACAGCACACAGAAGCATGGTATACAGCACATGGAGGGAGATGGTATACAGCACACAGGGGAGATGGTATACAGCACATGGGGAGGGGATGGTATACAGCACATGGGGGGAGATGGTATACAGCAAATGGGCGAATGGTATACAGCACATGGGGAAGGGATGGTATAAAGCACACGTGGAGGAGATGTATACAGCACATGGGGAGGGGATGGTATACAGCACACGGGGAGGAGATGGTATACAGCACATGGGCACATGGTATACAGCACATGGGGAGGGGATGGTATACAGCACATGGGGAGGAGATGTATACAGCACATGGGGAGGGGATAGTATAAAGCACATGGGCGCATGGTATACAGCACATGGGGAGGGGATGGTATGAAGCACACGGGGAGGGGATGGTATACAGCACACGGGGAGGATATGGTATACAGCACAAGGGGAGGAGATGGTATACAGGACATGGGGGGATGGTATACAGCACATGGGGGAGATGTTATACAGCACACATGGGGGAGATGGTATAAAGCACATGGGGGCATGGTATACAGCACACGGGATGGAGATGGTATACAGCACCTGGGGAGGGGAGGGTATGCAGCACATGGGGGAGATGGTATACAGCACACATGGGGGAGATGGTATACAGCACATGGGGGCATGGTATACAGCACACGGGGAGGAGATGGTATACAGCACAAGGGGAGGAGATAGTATACAGCACATGGGGAGGGGATGGTATACAGCACACGGGGGGGAGATGGTATACAGCACACATGGGGGAGATGGTATACAGCACATGGGAGCATGGTATACAGCACACGGGGAGAAGATGGTATACAGCACATGGGGAGGGGAGGGTATACAGCACATGGGGGAGATGGTATACAGCACACATGGGGGAGATGGTATACAGCACACGGGGAGGAGATGGTATACAGCACACAGGGAGGGGGTGGTACACAGCACATGGGGGTGATGGTATACGGCACATGGGGAGGAGATGATATACAGCACATGGGGGAGATGGTATACAGAACACATGGGGGAGATGGTATACAGCACACGGGGAGGAGATGGTATACAGCACACTGGGAGGGGGTGGTATACAGCACATGGGGGTGATGGTATACAGCACATGGGGAGGAGATGGTATACAGCACATGCAGTTATAAGGAGTATTGAAAGCATCCTCTATGCAGAGTGCTGTGGCACAGCATGTGACAGGGGACAGATGCTGGCCCTCTTCCTATGATGACAGGAGCAGTAAAGGGACTAGCATATTGTTGCTAGAAGCCCAATAACCCCTTAAGGACAATGGACATAAATGTATGTCTTGATGCGTTGGTGCTTAATGCACCAGGACGTACATATATGTCCTGTACATAAATTACATTATGTCCTGTGCATAATGTGAGCACTGGTCCGGTGCTTGCATCATGCACAGCAGGTCCCGGCTGCTATCAGGATGTCTGCCATTAACCCCTCAGATGGCGTGTATCAATACAGATACGGCATCTGCGGCAATGCGGTGTAATGCAATGTGTTTAAATGGAGGATCAGATCGCCCACTGCACTGCCGCGGAGATCCGATCATCCAACACAGCGTCCGGTGAAGTAAAAAAAGACTGTGACCCATAGCCAAATGTGACCTGAGCTCCTGAGCTCAGTGCTCTCAGCCCTTCTCAGCGCTAATCGCTGTTAGGGGTGGGGGTTAGGGATAGGAGTTAAAATTAGGGTTAGGATTAGGGGTTAGTGTTAGTATTAGGGGTTAAGATTAGGGTTAGGGGTTAGGATTAGGGATTAGGATTATGGTTAGGATTAGGGATAGGGGTTAGGATTAAGGATTAGGGAGTGAGAGGGTCCAGGCTGTAAAGCAGAAAAGGGTGTTCCTGTGCAATAGTGGTCACATTCCGTTCCGCTACAGGGACACAGTTTTCTTCATTACACCGAAAGACCTGGGACATAGAGCAGACCAGAGAAGAAGATTGGCGATGATACTAATCAGTGCTATAGCTATGCATAGCACTGTTCAGTATATGCAATCTAATGATTGCTTTAAATAGTCCCCTAAGTGTAAAAAAAAAAAGTTTAAAAAAAATTTGATAAAGCCCCTCCCCCCAAAAAAAATTAAATGGCCCCTTTTTCCTATTTTATCCCAAAAAGCGTAAAAGAAAAATGTATAAACATATTTGGTATCGCCGCATGCATAAATGTCCAAACTATCAAAGTATAATGTTAATTATCCCGTATGGTGAACGGTATAAACATAAAAGAAAAAAGTCCAAAATTTATGCTTTTTTGTCACATTTTATTCCCAATTTTTATTTTATAAAAAGCAATTAAAAAGTTAAATATAAGCAAAAGTGGCACTGATAAAAACTACAGATCACGGCGCAATCAAATGTAGAATCCACTTCTGGCTTTGGTTCAATAACTGAATAAAAAAAAAATATCTGCCAAGTGGAAACACAGCCTTAGAGTATGTTCACATGGTGGAATGTCCACACGGAATTAGGCAGAAATATTTCGCACAGACATTCCGCTGCAGCAGAGTCATATTGATTTCAATGGGATTCTGCTGCACTACGCACATGGCGGAATTCTGCGACAGATGTTTCGGCTGCGGAGATCCGATTCTATTGCGGATTCTATTTGGAAATGCATTGCTGACTATAAGGGGGTGCATTTGCGAGTTGTCCTATCACCCGCTGGATCATTCAAATGTGCACTCGTGTTTTTTGGGTGGAAATCACGCACATTTTTGGCCGTGTTAACCGGCCTTAGGGTACATTTACACAGGCGGATTTTCTGCAAGTTCTCACAGTAGATTTTTTTTTTTTACTTCAGTGGGTATGCTGTGGATTTTAAAATGTAAAAAATAAGAAGCATGAATACCTGCAGGGAAAAACTCCCAGCCTGTGTGAACGTATCCTTAGACTATCATTAACCCCTTAAGGACTGTTTTTTTTTCCCCCTTTTTGCCCTTTCATACCTCTTTCAAATTTGCACCTAAAATTCCATATTATGGCTTATTTTTTGCGCCACCAATTCTACTTTGTAATGACATCAGTAATTTTACCCAAAAATCTACGACGAAATGATTGTGCGACAAAATTTTGGGGGCTTCCGTTTCTACGCAGTACATTTATTGGTGAAAATGTCACCTTTTCTTTATTCTGTAGGTCCATACGATTAAAATGATACCCTACTTATATAGGTTTGATTTTGTCATACTTCTGCAAAAAATCATAACTACATGCACAAAAATGTATATGTTTAAAATTGTCATCTTCTGAGCCCTAAAACTTTATTTTTCCGCATACGGGGTAGTATGAGGGCTAATTTTTTGCACCGTGATCTGAAGTTTTTAGCGGTACCATTTTTGTATTGATCAGACTTTTTGATCGCTTTTTATAAAAAAAATTAATTATAGAAAAAGTGACCAAAAATGTTATTTTGGACTTTGGAATTTTTTTGCGAGTACAACATTGACCGTGCGGTTTAATTAACAATATATTTTTTATAATTCAGACATTTCCACACGCGTCGATACCACATATGTTTATTATTATTTACAAATGTATTTTTTTTTATGGGAAATGGGGGTGACTAAACCTTTTTTTATTTTCACTTTTTTTTTGCAATGTTATAGCTCCCATAGGGGGCTATAACACTGCACACACTGATATTTTACATTGTTCTTTGTTATCCTATAGGATAACAATGATTCTGCTGCTTGACTGCTCATGCCGGGATCTCAGTCCCTCCTCGTGTCCTACAGCTGTTCGGGATGCCGTGATTTCACCGACTGTTCGGGATGCCGCGATTTCACCACCATGCCGTGACCCCGCGTTATAGAAAGGGAGCGGACTCTGGGCATACAGGTACGCCCTTGGTCCTTAACAGGTTAAATAGCTAAGGGTTCCCTGAATACACACCTTTTTGCAAGTGAATGTCAGGTGATGGGCACGATTATACACTTCTATTATTAGAATAAATTGCACACTCATCTGATAATTGTCTGAATTGTAAGATGTGAAACTAAACCCATGTTTTCCGGGAACAACTCTGTTAAGCTAAGCAATTTTTGATGCACTTCATTTAAAGGGACAATTTTTAGCTAATATAAAACACTCATCAAATACTGTCACGTGAGAAAGATCACTGGTGCACAATAGCACATGCAACTTCTTCAGAATTGTAATGGTAAAGCACGGGTCCTAGTGGTAACTGTCTCACTGAAAAAACTAGTGAAGGTGGTGCAGCAAGAAAATTTTACTTTTTGTCTAATCCTGGGTCCATGAAAAGGCCTTTGAAACATAAAAGAAGCAATCTGATTGGTTGCTATAAGCAACTGGTCAATTCCTCAGCACAGGTCTTGATGAATCTCACCCATAAGCACAGGATTAGACAAAAAGTAGAATGATTTACCCATTGTAACCAATCAAAGCTCAGCTTTCATTTTAACCCTCAACACTGATGTTAAAATTGAGACATTAGCCAGTATATCCTTATATGAAGGACATACCTGAGCCCGCACACCAACGCCAAGGTTACTCAAGTGGCACGGGACCTAGCACTAACCTACCTGTGCTTGATAAGCAAAAACAGGGGCCAGTGGGCAATTAGGGCAGCATTAGGTCCGACTCACAGCTTGCTCCCAGTTACCTCCAGTATGAACTGGGCACAAAAACAATGGGAGGAGGGAGGCAGGCTATAAGCCCCACCCAAGGTCAACAGCTCTAATGCAGTATGAGTCTCAGGCTGTATAGCCAACTACATGATAACTAGAGAACATACAATATTTGATATCTCTACAATGGGTAGAAGAGATCCAAAACTGCCATCTTTTAGAGAAAGACTTGTATGTACATGAACCCAGTGCGAGGATCTTTTCATAAGTGGTGTTTAGC
Source organism: Hyla sarda (assembly GCF_029499605.1). Classification (NCBI taxonomy): domain Eukaryota; kingdom Metazoa; phylum Chordata; class Amphibia; order Anura; family Hylidae; genus Hyla; species Hyla sarda. The sequence goes on from NC_079189.1 coordinate 190,503,078, forward strand.
TTGTTTATGATTATTTCGATGGTCGGGACTTTACTGGATTTCCAGTGACTTGTGACAGCTATCTTAGCTATGATGCAGTTGAAGCAGAGAAGATCTCTGTGTGAGGGTGGAACATGTTCCATATCAAGAAACAAGAGAACCAATTCTGGAGAACAGTTAATGGTGCAGTCTAGGAATGAACTAATAAAGCGTTGACAAGAGTCCCAGAATGGCTGTATGATTAGACATGATTGAACCTTTGTGTCCACATCCCCGCCAACAAAGGTCTGAGGAGCCTGGAAACGCTTTGGCTATTATTACAGGGGTGAAATACCAACTCAGTATAGTTTTATAGGCACTTTCAACATGGGTAGAGCACTTAAAGACTGTATGCATGTATTTGAAAGCCTGACTCCAGTCTTCCCGAGTGAATGTGCGACCCAGTTCCCTTTCCCACATACATAAAGGATATGATTTATGGCACTCTTCCGTGTCCATAAGGGCAGAGTAGATGGGTTTCAAAGGAAAGGAACTTAAAGGTGGTATTCCAGGAATTGTTTTTATTTGACTATGTTACAGGGGCTGTAAAGTTAGTGTAGTTCATAATATAGTGTCTGTACCTTTGTGTGCCGGTTTTCTCCCTATTTTTCTGTGATTTTCACTCCAATTTTTATTTTTATCAGCATACAAAATTACTGTTGTCTCAGATGTATTTGATGACAGGAAGTTAAGAAAGTGTCTAATCTGTAGATACGTATAAAATTCTCTATTGGATAAGTGGAATTTGTTGTAAAGTGCTTCAAAAGACATTAAAACTGGGCCATCGTATAGGTTTCGCACTTGTGTCATGCCAGCTAACAGCCAGTTCTGAATGTTGAAGTCAGGAATGTAAGCCTGTAATAGGTTCAGTGGTATATCCCTTCTAAATGTCCTGACTGGTTTATATGCTTGAAAGAGATATGACTTCCAAGCTAAGAACGTTGCTTTCACCAAGGGGTTAGTCAAAGGTGGAGACGTCTGGTTCCACAAAGGTAAGATTCACAGAAAAAACACTAAAAAATTTAACTTTAATAAATATCCATTTTAAAACGGATCCATTATAGATCCAGTGGCCAACATACAAAGAAAACTGAAAAAATTTTGCTGCATACAATCCAAATGATGGGTGATAAATGCAGTCTTACAAAAGATATAAATAAAAAAATACACTCAGAGTAATGCTCAATCAGATTATATTATAAGTACCTACCTAAAGGGTGGGTAGAAGGTAGGGAAGAGATGGGGTAGGGTGCTATAGGGAAATAAATATATATACGGCCAATTGATGCGTACGGCCACTACCTAGCACTCACCCTATAGCCACCCTACAGCTACTCCTGCCGCTAGGCGGAGTAGACGCCCTGATAAGGGCGGCCCCGCTCCGGAACCTAAATCTAGACCGTCCCTGGAGTGCCCTGATCTAACACAAAAAGGAAAAAGTCTCACTATCTCACTGGGGAGCCCTGTCTGGCTATAGGATAGGGATTGGATACCCTAAGCTATTTATATACCAGTGGGAGAATAGTGGATAATCAGGTCAGGGATATGTGGGGTTACCACCTAGGTTATTCCTACAATGTGGGATACTTGTTCAATGTGGATGCATCCTGTCACCTAATACTCTGTATAGGGGATGGAGATATCATACAGAGAGATAGAAAATGATGTATATGTGTAAGTTCACCACATGTTATAAAAAATCATACACAGGTCATGCAAAAAAAAAAAAAAAATATATATATATATATATATATATATATATATATATATATATAGATGGTCAAAAAGTCAATCACAAATGCCAAGCTATCAATATGGCAGACCACCTGAAAACCACAGATATCCTGATATCACTTATAAAATATCTGCTTGTATGTATATTAAATATGGATCAACTCACATATATCTGTCTCTGTATGTAAAATAGTCTCAGGTTTGACACATAACACAGGAAGCTTAAGCCCATATGCTCAGCTGAAAAGAACACCCGATGGGTTCTCACAGAATGTATAAAAAAAACGTATACTTATCAAATTCTGATTGAGGATATGCTCTGGTGTAAAGTCCCAATGTGTTTCACGCCCCCCGTTCATCAGGGGACAATCTGGGGGCAGTCAGGGTGGGAGACAATCCTGGATGGCCGATGGAGATCAGGATGTATGTGGACTGCTTGTGGCCATGGCCAATCAGAATTTGATAAGTATAAGTTTTTTTTATACATTCTGTGAGAACCCATGGACTGTTCTGAAAAAAATATAACAGTTTCAGGAGAAAAAACATTTTAAAAGTTGCCACTCTGCCAACCGAGGCAATGGATGTCAATAATGGAGTATAATTAGAATGATATAGTGTAGAGTGAGTTTACGATAATCTAACTCCCAAGTATTGCATACCTGTCTCTTGCCAATCCATGTCATATGATGAGTAAAGTTGAGAGATCACCTGTGGGGTTAAGTTGAGCGGGAGTGCTTGTGATTTAGTGCTGTTAAGTCGGTAGTAGGACAAGGAGCTATAGCTTGCTATGGAGTCCATCAATGCAGCCATGGATTTTATGGGACCAGCTATCGTCAATAGAGATGGGCGAATCGAAGCTGACGAACCCGAATTTGTTACGAATTTCATGAAATATACGATTCACAACGAATGCGAATATCGCCGCGATTTGATCGTGCGCATCGCTTCATTAAACTTCATTTTAGAGCGTTTCTGGCTATTGGAGACCTAAAATGGCGGATCCACGAGTGAGTACATGGGGCAGGGGATTATGGAAGGGCGGGAAACAGCGGCGGGAATGAAGGTAGGCGGGATGACCCTGAATCACATGTGAGATGCAGCCTATCGGCATTCATTGGCCCCTGTGATGTCACAGCCCTATATAATCGGCAGCCATCTTGCCTCTCTTCATTTCATCTATGAACTCAGAGATAGAGAGAACAGGACTGCGTGTGTCTGACTAGCTTATACCACAGCGTTTCACTGCACCTGCTAGTCACATCAGCATTAGGGAAGCATTAGCAGAGTGCTTTGCTGTTGTCACTGAGAAGGATCATTGATAGCTAAACCTCCTATTCACGTTATTGAACATTGCAGCAGAGAGGGGCAGATAGCTGTCAGCTGCCTCATACACATCAACAAGCTGCCTGAACATTATCAACCATCTTACCACCTCATTTTTCAGTGCATTTCAGTATTTTTTTTGCTCCACAAATCATCTGCTGCTCAGAATTTTGTGACAGAGTGCAATATAGGGTTTAATCCCTGTATTTTTTTTGTGGTGCTGCACTGTTGGGTCCTGCTGCTGTTCACAAATACGTTATTTTTCAGCGGACTGTAGTGCATTTGTCTGCCCTCATACGTGCATAACACATGCCTACATCAAAGCAGTCTACTATTCTGTATCTGTAACAAGTCTAGATACAGGGAAAGTCCTGACTCCTGGCAAAAGTAATCACCTGCTGGTGTTTATAAAAATACTTATTTTTTTCTATGTATAGTTGCGCATATTACTGCACTCATCAGTGCATACCGCATAGGTTCATCCAAGTATTGTACCATTTTTTACCTCTTAATCTGTCAAGGGGCTACATACTGTCAAAGTCCAAACAATAGTATTCACTGGCTGGTTTTTTACAAAAATAGAGTTTTTTCTGCGTATAGTTGCACATATTACTGCCCTCATCAGTGCATACGTACATCCAAGTATTTTACCATATGTACATCCAAGTATTGTACCATTTTGTACCTGTTAATCTGTCAGGGGGCTACATACTGTCAAAGTCCACACAATAGTATTCACCGGCTGGTGTTTTTCAATAAAACAGAGTTTTTTCTGCGTATAATTGCGCATATTACTGCTCTCATCAGTGCATACTGCATAGGTACATCCAAGTATTGTACCATTTTGTACCTGTTAATCTGTCAAGGGGCTACATACTGTCAAAGTCCAAACAATAGTATTCACCGGCTGGTGTTTTTAAAAATAACAGAGTTTTTTCTGTGTATAGTTGAGCATATTATGTCCCTCATCAGTGCATACCGCATACATACATCCAAGTATTGTACCATTTTGTACCTGTTAATCTGTCAAGGGGCGGGCTACATACTGTCAAAATCCAAACAATAGTATTCAGTTGGCATGGCCCGGGAGCAGTCCCTGTCCTCCCATTGCCTTTATCCTATGCTGTTCCCTCTCCTAGAGAAGTATCTTATTCTGTGGGTTCAGCTCCACTATTTGCTGAGGATGATCTAATAGAGGATAGTCAGCAGCTACTGCCCAGCCAAGAAGGGGAGGAGACATGCGCCGCTTGCTCCGCTAGGCGGCCAAGTAGTGATGCGGAGAGTGACGTGGGAGGCGGTGTTGCAAGGGTTCAGGGTCCTGAAGCAGACACTGTTGGGGAACCTGAGGAGGACATCAGTGACGTGCACACACCTGTTGATGATGATGAAGCCGATTGCAATTGGGAGCCGGGTGCAGAAGGGGCTTCATCATCATCAGGAGAAGAGAGTTGCAGGTTGCCCTTGAGGCAGCAAGGCGGTAGCACGGTTGGCAGTCAGCGTGGTGGCAGGAGTGGAAATTCAGGAGCCAAACGTGCCCAGGGGAGACCACCTGCTTCGCGGCAGCATACCTTTCCGGGAGGTGGTGGAACAGGGGTTCCTGGAGACGGCGCCAGTAGCAGTCAATTAGTGCGTACCGTAGGTGGAAAAATCAGCTACTCGGCGGTGTGGAAGTTTTTCATCAGGCATCCGGAGGAGGTTCATGTAGCCACATGCAAGATCTGTCGGCAGAAGGTGAAGTGTGGCCAGGGTCCCAATGTCGGCACCACGGTCCTGCGTCAACACATGCGTCGCCACCATAAAGCAGCCTAGGAGAACCGTGGCTCCGATGTAGTGGTCCAGCCTGCTGCATCACCCAGTGGCCATCCGCTCCCTCCTTCATCCAGCCAAGGCTTCACCACATCAGCCGAAAGGAGCTGTGTGTCAAACCCTCCTTCTGTCGCTCCAAATGCTCCTGCTTCTCCCACTTTTAGTCAGCCATTCCGGCAACAATCCATCGGCGAAGCCATGTCCAAGAGAAAACAGTATGTAATATACAAAGGACAAAGGTGCCCTGCACTCACCGCTATAGTCCAGGTACTCCTGCTCCCATCTCGGGTCACAGCTCGGACACGGAGGACTCAGACAGTGGAGCGCTCAGAGGCGACTGCCGGCGGTTTCACGCATAGGAATGCGCTTCATCCGGCGCTGGCGGTGAGTGCAGGGCACCTTTGTCCTTTGTATATTACTATTCGGTCATTGTTGTTTCCACTGTCCTAGCACCTCCGCTGCCAGGTTTGGGTTTCCATATCTGCTGGATGCCATTTCCATCTCGTGGTCTCAGGAGGTTCAAGGTACCGGTGCCACTACCTTTTCTTTTGTTATGATTAGAAAACAGTATATGCCCACTCATCCAACGGCGCAGAAGTTGAATGTGCTCCTGTCCAAGTTGCTGGTGCTGAAGTCCCTCCCTTTTCAAGTGGTGGACTCTGCACCTTTCAGAGAATTGATGGCTTGTGCCGAGCCGAGGTGGAGAGTCCCAAGCCGTCATTTCTTTGCGAAGAAGGCAGTACCAGCCCTGCATGAGTTTGTACAAGAGAAGGTGGGCCAGTCCTTGAGCCTGTTGGTTTGTACAAGAGAAGGTGGGCCAGTCCTTGAGCCTGTTGGTGTGTTCAAAAGTGGACGGTAGCTCCGATGTGTGGAGCTGTAACTATGGGCAGGGACAATACTTGTCTTTTATGGCCCACTGGGTAAATGTGGTTCCTGCACAGCCACAACAGCAACTTGGACAGGTCACACCGCTTCGTCCTCCACGCTCTCGCTCTTAGGCAGTTGGTCCTGTTACAGTGTGAGACGCCGCCTCCTCATCCTCCACCGTGTCCTCGGCCTCCACTGCACGTCCAAATCTCGGTGGCCCTTCATCGTACCATGTGTGTAGAGCACGGCGGTGTCAAGCTGTTCTTCACATGGTTTGCCTTGGCGAAAAGTCTTGGAAACAATGGCCGGTCAGGGCAATGGAGATGTTGCGCCTACATCTCACGGCCACATAAGCCCTATGGGGGCTTGTTATATTTGGTCCTTCGTACCCACACGCTGGGGTCCGGGACACTCTAAGTTTGATTTAAATTTCAAATCAAAAAATGATGGCGCTGCTGGGCCTGGGTCTGGGAATTTCAAATTTTCTCATAGGAAGCACCCGCGATCCAAAATCTTTTTGAAAAATTTCTAAAATTGTTGTGTTCTTTGGGGGGGGATTGGGAAGCCCTGCTGTGTACTGTGCATCAGCCAACTCCAGGCTGTGTCATTCAGGCAATATATGTTTTTTTTTTCTTTTAAAAGTAAATTTGATTAACATTTACAATAATGTGCAGTCATATAACCGACAGACAAATGGCAGACAGCAAATGGCAGAACGGTCACATGGCAAACTATCACCAATGAGAACGCTGAAAGTCCAGCCTGGACTCCAGTCACTAATACAATCAAAACAAAAATTCAACGACTCATAGGGAGACAAGTATTAAACAGTTGCGTGACCTCTGCAGTAACAGACAGGGGGGGGGGGGGGGTGGTAGGTCCAGGGTTAGAAGGACAGGGAAAGAGGGAGAGGAGAAAGGTGGGGATATGAGAGCGGGGAAGGCAGGAAAGAAGGAGGTGTAGTCAGTTACCTTGTGAGACACGACCGACGCTCCAGTCGACACGACTGCAGCGGGAGAGGAGAATTAAGTGAGGGGCTGGTGTGAGGTAGCGGGGGGTAACGATGGGGTCGATGACAGAGATTGGGTAGTAACATGAAGTTCTCGGAACTCCGCAGTGGCTATGGTGCCATAACAGCAAAAAGAAAACACATGGCATACCATTTTGGAAACTAGACCCCTTGAGGATTGTAATAAGGAATTAAGTGAGCCTTAATACCCCACAGGTGTTTCAAGACTTTTGCATATGTAAAAAAAATTTTTTTTTTTCACTAAAATGTGTGTTTCCCCCCAAATTTCACATTTTTGCAAGGGTTAATAGCAGAAATTACCCCCCAAAATTTGTAACCCCATCTCTTCTGAGTATGGAGGTACACCATAAGTTGACCTGAAGTGCACTACGGGCGAACTACAATGCTCAGAAGAGAAGGAGCATCATTGAGCTTTTGGAGAGAGAATTTGGCAATGTGCATTTACAAAGCCCCCCGTGGTGCCAGAACAGTGGACCCCCCCACATGTGACCCCATTTTTAAAACTACACCCCTCATGGTATGTAATAAGGGGTGCAGTGAGAATTTACACCCCACTGGCATTTGATGGATCTTTGGAACAGTGGGCTGTGCAAATAAAAAATTGCATTTTTCATTGTCACAGACCCCTGTTTCAAAGATCTGTCAGACACCTGTGGGGTGTAAATGCTCACTATACCCCTTGTTACATTCCGTGAGGGGTGTAGTTTCCAAAATGGGGTCACATGTGGGAATTTATTGTTTTCCGCTTATGTCAGAACCGCTGTAAAATCAGCCACCCCTGTGCAAATCACCAATTTAGACCTCAAATGTACATGGTGCGCTCTCACTCCTGAGCCTTGCTGTGTGCCCGCAGAGCACTTTGTGCAGACATATGGGGTATCTCCGTACTCGGGAGAAATTGCGTTACAAATTTTGGGGGCTTTTTTTCTTTTACCGCTTATGAAATTTTAAAGTATGGGGCAACCCCAGAATGTTAGTGTACAAAAATATTTTTTTTTACACTAACATGCTGGTGTAGACCCCAACTTTACCTTTTCACAAGGGGTAAAAGGAGAAAAAGACCCTCAAAATTTGTTAGGCAATTTCTCCCGAGTACGGCGATACCCCATATGTGGCCCTAAACTGTTGCCTTCAAATACGACAGGGCTCCAAAGTGAGAGCGCCATGTGCATTTGAGGCCTAACTTAGGGATTTGCATAGGGGTGGACATAGGGTTATTCTAAGCCAGTGGTTCCCAAACAGGGTGCCTCCAGCTGTTGCAAAACTCCCAGCATGCTTGGACAGTCAATGGCTGTCCGGAAATGCTGGGAGTTTTTGTTTTGCAACAGCTGGAGGCTCTGTTTTGGAAACACTGGCGTAGGATATGTTTTTAATTTTTATTGGGGGGAAGGGGGGGCAGTGTATGTGTGTATATATAGTGTTTTACTCTTTATTTTATGTTAGTGTAAAGTAGTGTTTTTAGGCTACATTCATACTGACGGCGGATTACACTGAGTCTCCCGCTAGGAGTTTGAGCTGAGGCGGAAAATTTGCCGCAGCTCAAACTTGAAGCGGGGAACTCACTGTAATCCGCCACCAGTGTGAATGTAGCCTGTACATTCACATGGGAGGGGGGGGGGGCAAAACTACTACTCCCAGCATGCACTGACTAGAGTTCAGGCTAGAGATCACTGACAGTGGTCTCTAAACTGTAGCCCTCCAGATGTTGCAAAACTACAAATCTCAGCATGCTAAGACAGCAAACTGCTGTCTGGGCATGCTGGGAGTTGTAGTTTTGTAACATCTGGAGGGCTACAGTTTAGAGACCACTGTCAGTGATCTCTAGCATGAACCCCATCTTGCAAAACTACAAATCCCAGCATGCCAACACAGCAAACAGCTGTCAAGGCATGGTGGGAGTTGTAGTTTTGCAACATCTGGAGGGCCACAGTTTAGAGACCACTCTCCAAACTGTCGCCCTGCAGATGTTGCTAGGCAACAGACTCCCGGACACGCCGCCGCCATACTCACCTCCACCGCCGCCATGATCACAGCTGCCACCGTCATCTGGAGCTCCGCCGCCGGGTAAGTGACTGCCGCTGCCGCTACTACACATTTCCCCCCGCTGTTCCCGGACACTGATGGGTGGGCATAGCGGCGGGAACCGAACTTTAACACCCTGGTCGCTCCGGCAGATCAATAGCAGGGATAGGAGAGGGTGGCACACCTCATTCGTATCCCTTCAGGGGGATAGAGGGTGTCTTGGACACCCCCGATCCCCTTTATTTTATTGCGGCGCCACCGTTGGTGGGCAGGGGGTGAGTGTTCCCCCTGCAAACACCATAGATGCCGTGATCAGAACTGATCACGGCATCTATGGGGTTAATGCTGCCGGGTCCGGCACGATCGCGGCCGCGGCAGCTGCGGTGGGACTCCGGCTGTGATTGACAGCTGAGTCCCGCCGGCGATCTCCTGCGCTGTCCGCAGCAGAGCAGGAGATCGCTTGGACGTATGCATACGTCCATTTGCGCGAACGTGTAGTTCACCTGGACGTATGCATATGTCCAATAGTGGGAAGGGGTTAAATAAGAACTATACTTAATACATAGCCCCCTAACCACTGTTTTATGACAATTCCACACGGAAACCGCACTTGTCACGGAATGGGCATTCAAGTTAAAATATTCCTGTATACCATAGCTGAGAGACTTGGATATATGTGGATGTGATAACAGAAATGGACTAATACGCCACATGTATACTAGTGGTGAGGAGACTTTGTCAGTGAGCGTAATATTTACTGCAGCATGATCTGACCATTGTATTGTATCTATAGAGGACTCAGAAACTATGGGCAGGAGATAGCAGTGCACTAGAATCATGTAAATCCGAGAGTAGGAGTTGTGTACTCCTGAATGAAAAGTATAGTCACATTCCGTGGTATGTTGCAGGCGCCAAGTGTCATACAAATCCGATTCCCAAATCCATGAGGACAGAGAAAGGGATGGAATTCTACAGGGTTGGCCATTAATATTGATACACCTTAATAAAATGGGAATGGTTAATGATATTTACTTCCTGTTTGTGGTACATTAGAATATGTGAGGGTGGAAACTTTTCAAGATTCAATTTTGAAGTCAGCCATTTTGAATCCAACTTTTGTTTTTTCAATAGAAAGAGGGTCATGTGACACATCAAACTTATTGGGAATTTCACAAGAAAAACAATTATGTGCTTGGTTTTAACGTAACTTTATTCTTTCATGAGTTATTTACAAGTTTCTGACCACTTATAAAATGTGCTGTCCATTGTATTGGATTGTCAATGCAACCCTCTTCTCCCACTCTTCACATACTGATAGCAACACCACAGGAGAAATGCTAGCACAGGCTTCCAGTATCCGTAGTTTCAGTTACTGCACATCTCATATCTTCACAGCATAGACAATTGCCTTCAGATGACCCCCAAAGATAAAAGTCTAAGGGGTCAGATCGGGAGACCTTGGGGGCCATTCAACTGGCCCACGATGAACAATCCACTTTCCAGTAAACTGTTCATCTAGGAATGCTCGGACCTGACACCCATAATGTGGTGGTGCACCATCTTGCTGGAGAAACTTAGGGAACGTGCCAGCTTCAGTGCATAAAGAGGGAGACACATCATCATGTAGCAATTTCGCATATCAAGTGGCCTTGAGGTTTCCATTGATGAGGAAAGGCCCTACTATCTTTGAACCCCATTTACCACACCATACCATAAATTTTTGTGTTCCAACAGTCTTGGAGGGATCTATCCAATGTGGGTTAGTATCAGACCAATAGCGGTGGTTTTGTTTGTTAACTTCACCATTCACATAAAAGTTTGCCTCATCACTGAACAAAATCTTCTGCGTAAACTGAGGGTCCTGTTCCAATTTTTGTTTTGCCCATTCTGCAGCACCTGAAACTACGGACACTGGAAGCCTGTGCTAGCATTTCTCCTGCGGTGTTGCTATCAGTGTGTGAATAGTGGGAGAAGAGGGTTGCATTGACAATCCAACACAATGGGCAGCACATTGAACACATTTTATAAGTGGTCAGAAACTTGTAAATAACTCATGAAAGAATAAAGTTACGTTAAAACCAAGCACACAATTGTTTTTCTTGTGAAATTCCCAATACGTTTGATGTGTCACATGACCCTCTTCCTATTGAAAAAACAGAAGTTGGATTCAAAATAGTCGACTTCAAAATGGCCGCCATGGTCACCACCCATCTGGAAAAGTTTCCCCCCTCACATATACTAATGTGCCACAAACAGGAAGTTAATATCACCAACCATTCCCATTTTATTAAGGTGTATCCATATAAATGGCCCACCCTGTAGAGGTGGATGTGTTGTCTAAGGCTGGATCCAGTTGTAGTCACCACATATGATCAATGAACCCCAGGCAGAGGAATTGGCCTTTCTTAATACTGATCTGAGAAAGTTGGGTTGTCCTGAATTAGGGGCGTAGAGTGAGACTATTGTGAGTAGTACTGCGTTTAGAGTACATCTTAGAATGACATATCGTCCCTACACATAAGTGAATACTTCTTTCAGTGTGAACAACACAGTGTTGCATATCGCGATCATTACCCCTCTACATTTAGAGCTGTAATAAGACTGGAACACATGGGGAAACAGCGGATGTTTAACCCTATGGGCATTCCGAGAGAGAAGATGTGTTTCCTGGGCAAAAATGATGTAATTCTTGAGGGACACGGCCTCTCTCCAGAGATGCGAACGTCTATGAGGGACATTCAAACCAATAAAGTTAATACTCGTAAGTTTGATGACCATCAGAACATTGGGAAAAAAAACTAGAATAGAACATAATTAGTTAAGTGAAGGCGTGTGCCCCCCAGCTAGTGCACACACCTCCAAAAGGCACGGATAGGGTATTCATAATGAACCGTGAGTAAGGTGTATAAAGAAACATCAGGTAAAACTAACAAAAAGAGACCATGCCAAAAAATAACCAGGCTCTGGATTTTAGAGCCAACCCAGTGTGAGGAAGTAAAGTACATCCTGAGGCCAAGGGCATTGGTCGTCACCAAACCTGAACAACGGAGCAAGGAATAATCATGGTAGCAACAAACTTCAGGCAGTAGACCAGTCCCTAGGAGGTCGAGCTGGAGGAGTCAGTTTGTATATACCAGGAGGAGAGAAGTTCTCGACCCTCCGTCAAAGTGCAAACAATATGCATGGAGTCTCCACGGCATATCAGTAGCCAGACTGGGAATCCCCATCTGTAGGGGATATTTGCTGATCTCAGGGCTTGAGTGATAAGGAGCAGGTCCCTTCGAGCTTGTAAAGTAGCTTCTGACAGGTCTGCATATATGGAAACATGATGGTATGGTGCAGGGTGACCGCCATGCTTGTGAGAGTATTCCATTAGCTTCTCTTTAACTGTGAAAAAATGAATCCGGGCAAGAACATCTCGAGGTACAGAGTCATCCAAATGTCTTAGATGCTGTACCCAATGAGCTCTGTCCACTTCAGTATCTGTCCATATTCTGGTATGTCAGCTGGATGTACAGATTCAGGGACCCCTCTCAGCTTAATATTATTTCGGCGGCTCCTATCCTCCAAATGTGCCACTTTTGCTCTGAGAGATGCAACCTCCTCCTCTAGATCATTATGGGAGTCTATTAATGTATTATGAGAACCAGAGAATTCCTCCATTTTGGATTCTATATGATCCACTCTCCCTCCCAGTTCTGATAGAGAGGATTGTGTAGGTGCTATCATGGCTGCCATATCCTGCTGAAAGGATTGACGTAGCACTAGTAGCATTGAGTTCATAACAGTATCTGTTAGTTAGCTTCATGCAGTAAATCCCCTCCACCTGTCAGGACTTTATCCCTTTCCCACTAAATGTGTACCTCTATGCTCTGTGTCAATTAATATTATTAAGATATGGAAGCTGAGCTGTGATTGGTTTCTATGGGCAAATCACTTAGTCTTTGTCTTAAGTAAAAGTCTAGGTTTCTATAAGATGGATAAATGGTCTTCTGCCATACATATATTGATAATGCATTGAAAAAAGTTAGAAAGACATGTCAATTTGTATAATTTTTAAGTAAGCAACTTTATCTTGTTTATCTGAATATAAATATATTATGTGAATATTGTAATTAAAGAATTAATTGTAAGGCCATCACATATAAATCCAATGCAATGCTTGGATTACAATGAACTTGGAAATCACCTGCATGCGGTGAATCTCGGGTAATGGAATGATCAGGATGCACTACAGCTGTCTCCTAGCAACAGAGTAGCTCTATTTTCAAAGCTCTTTCCCAAGCATGTGCCAAGCAAAAAAATAAAATAAAATAAAATAATTGGAGCACTGATTCATAGTGCATGAATGTGACGAATCCTAGTTAACGTGTAACTAGCAAGAAATACTTTACCTGTTACACCTGGTTCTTCGAATGCTGTACCAAGCATGCAAAATATAGGGTACTGTAATTTAAATAATAATTATAACAATAATAATAATATAAAAAAAAAATATTGTAATCATGCCTGTAGTGACATTTACTAATTCTTCAGAAAATGCCTTCAATGAAGAAAGATTATATAAATGCCAGGTGTGTAAACTGTTACTAAATACTAATAACATGGCAGAAATTCTGATATTCTAACAGTGAGTTGAATTACATATTATATTCTATATAGTGTATGCTACAATTATACTTTTTGGGATTTCGTGTCTTCCTCAAGACATCACTTTCATTGCTGAACTGAACAGGATCTATAGCTATCTGTAATAAGGAAGCTCCTAGTAGCTGCAGCTTCAAGCCACTGGCATTTTTACATTAACTAATTCTGCATGGGGGAAATGGGGAATTGGAGTTTCACATAGAAGAAATAGAGCTCTGTCCCCTATAGTACCAATATGATTAAGTTATCAAGTTTAATTCATTAATAAAATAAACAGCTAAGTGACCATGAATCTTTAAAAGTAATTCAGCAGCTCTGTCTTTATTTATATGTGTTCTAACTGGTAATGTTTTATAAGCTGACATCTTCTGGGTTTCTTGGATGAAAGGATTTTTTCAGAATGTATATATGCAATTATATATGTTATTCATCATCATTTTCATTTAATTTAATTTATGTTTCCTTGCAGGGCTTCTTCTAACACATATGACCTATAAAAGGAGATAGAAATACTTCTATGCCAGGGCACTGGGAATGAAAAATTCCCCTGTGTGTTTGTTCGTATCCATATGCAGGGTAGGTGCTCCATCATTTTCTCGGGAGGTCACAGTATCTCATGGCACCTGTCCTCTGATGCTCTTTATAATTACTATTGCTGGTTGAGAATAAACAGAGATAAAATGATAAATAGTGGAAAACTGTATTAAACTTATTCAAATAAATTTTATTGCAAAAATTACAACTGATGTTATTTTGAGAACAGAGTCCCTTTTCCCTCTCTGACTCCTTTTTTATATAGGGCACCAACATATTCCATACTGCTGTACAGAGCTTGCCCCTACTGGGACTCACAATTACAATTCTAAGTTCACCTATTAGTATGTTTTGAGTGTGGAAGGTAACAGGAGTACCCAGAGGAAACTCCCCCAAACACAGTGGTAAACATACAAACTCAGTGCAGATGTCCCTTTCACCCTTTGGCCCCTTGCTGCAAAACGCCATCTTTAAGCGGTGCAGAGTCGTGGCAGGGGTATGAAGCAAGCTCAGGAGCTGAGCTCACTTCATACCCACTTGGTCCTGCTGCTGTCAGCAGCCGGGAACCGTGACTAATGCCTCACATTGCCAATCAGGCATTAACCTTTTACACACGGCAATCAAAGTTGCCGGTAGCTCAGGGTAGCTTAGCTGATCGCGACCATTGCACTTCGTATACCAGAATTTTTTTTTATGAAAAGCTATCAAAAAGTCTCACCAAAACAAAAATGGTATCACTAAAAAATAAAGACCATGGTGCAAAAAATGAGCCCTCATACATCCTAATATACAGAAAAATAAAAAGTAATCAGGGTCAGAAGAGGATGATTTTAATCATACTAATTTTCATACAAAAAGTTATCATTTTTAGATTTGGTGGTAAAATGAGTGATGTCATTACAAAGTACAGTTGGTGGAGCAAAACACAATGGCCCAGATTTATCAAACTGCGTGAGAGAAAAAGTTGAGTGATTTTTTCACAGCAACCAATCACAGCTCAGCTTTCACTTTATCAGAGCTCATTAGCTGAGCTGTGATTGGTTGCTATGGAAAAATCACTCCACTTTTTCTCTCTCACAGTTTGATAAATCTAGGCCAATGGGTCTGTAAGTGGAAAATTGAAAATCTTATGACTTTTAGAAGATGAAGAGGAAAAAACTAAAGTGCAAAAGACAGTTTAAGGCTGCATTCACACTACGTTTATGTCATACGGGGACCGGATCCAGCTGGGAAATGTGCAAACTGGGCACTCCTGTACCCGCATCTCATTAATTTGACACATAGTGACTCGGCTCATTTTTGCCCCATATCCGGTTTTCAGTCCACTCACAAAACTGGATACGTGGGAAAAAAATGAGCCGACTGGAGTCACTATCTGACTACTGTCGACTTATTCAAATGAATGAGATGCGGGGCTGGGTTGGATATAACATAAACGTAGTGTGAACCCAGCCTAAGACTACAGAAATAGGGTAAATAACAAAAAAATACATATACAGCATTAGCATTTGTAAGATCATTTTCTATGCATGAAAATACTGTATACCTAACTATAACGATCATACATTTACCAATTAAGTTGGTAGATGAAAGAATTTGTGGCACTCACCAGTTCAGTCTTCTTTCTTTATTTATGAAAATATCGGGCAGTACAACAGCAGAATAATTGGGTAAGGGATGTGTGGGGGGTGAGTAATAGACAACAATCACTTCCTGCCCTCAGGCTTTTCCTTGGGTATCGAGACCCCACACATCCTTTACCGTTATCATGCTGTTCTACCGCCTGATACTTTCATATAAAGGTAAAAAAGAAGACTGACTGAACTGGTGAGGGTCGCAGATTCATCTATGCTGTTTTGCATCAGAGTTTTTCCTTATCGCTGGCACCACCTTGTTAGTCTGCCGAGTGAGTGGATACACAACATCAAATTTCCTAAATACAAAAGCTGCTAGTCTGTGACAGCTGTGCCCAAAGTTACATGTCTCTGTTCACATTGCAATTACCAAATAATACTGCTATACAAAGAGCAAATATCATCATACATATTACCATTACATTGCAATTGACCAAATCCAGTATACCAAGACCAACATTACCAATAATACCTCCATGCAAGGGACACATAATACCACCATAACATGACCACTACCATTACACCACATGGTGACTGAATAATACCACCATACTGTTATTGAATGGGATCCACTTTATACAGAGAAATGTTCCCATTGCTCTACACAGGCTCTGCAGACCATATAGGTGATTACATACTATTACTGTTAGTAGTTAGGCCCACACATTGCTGCACATAGTAGTATGACCTCCCACACTATGCCCATATAGTGGTTAGGACCCCCACTCTGCCCCCCCCCATAAAGTAGTTATGCCCCAACATTGTCTTTATATATTAGGAACACATAGAGCCCACATATAGCAGCAAGGCCCCCACACTGCTCCCATATAGTAGTTAGAACCCCACACTGCTTTTTTTAGATTGTAGTTAGGCCTTCCACATTGTCCCTTTTTAGTAGTTAGGCTCCCAAAATGCCCCCATATAGTAATTAGGCTCCCACATTGTCTTCATATACTAGTTAGGGCCACCACACTGTCCCATATAGAAGTTACACTCCCAAAACACCTCTTTCTTGCCTGCTCCCTTGCCTGACCCACACAACTGACATAGATAGATCCATGCTCGAAGCTGGCCAGGGTGGGAAGGAGGCAGGGAGGGTGCTTGTTGCTGCAACTCAAAGCGTTCAAAGCTTAGGATATTTTTTTTTGTCTCCTAACCCTGCTTTGCATTTCTCCACAACTTTATCCCTGACCTGTTTGGTGAGCTCCTTGGTCTTCTTGCTGCTGTTTATTCGGTAATGCTCTCTATTAATCTTTGAAGCCTTTACATAACAGTTGTATTTGTACAGAGATTACATTGCAGACCCTATTTACTAACTTGCAGGTGACTTGAGAAGGGAGTTGGTCACACCAGATCTTTGTTAGGGATTTCAAAGTAAGGCTGGATTCACACTACGTTTATGTCACATGGGGATCAGATCCAGCTGGGACATGTGCAAACAGGGGGATCCCGTATCCCAGTCGGACCCGGACCCGCATCTCATTCACTTGAATGAGCCAACCGGAGTACGGACTGAAAACCCCGGAATACCGCGATTTTCAGTCTGGTCACAAAACCGTATACGGGGCAAAAATGAGCCGACCGGAGTCACCATCTGAGATGCGGGTCCGTCTAGGATACGGGAGTGCCTGGTTTCCACATTTCGCAGCCGGATTCGGTCCCCGTATGACATAAATGTAGTGTGAACCCAACCCAGAAAGCCATCTAATGTAATATTCCAACCCCAAACACCCCACCCCCCTCTCCACCCATTTCCACATGATGGACTACTTTGTGTTATTCCATGGTTATACCATGACAAAATGTAGAAAAGTTCAAGAATGGGTGAATACTTATGCTTATTATTTTCTGATATTGATGTTAGGAGTTGCTTTATCAGTTTTAGTTACCGGCTTAATTTTGTTTCTTCATCGCTTTAGGGCTTTGAAATCATTTACTATAGAGTTATGGTCTCAAGCTACAGTATTTCAAAGTAACATTGTTGTTGCATAACAAATACTGTCATTTTAGAAAGAACTGTATTCAATTTGATTTATAATTCTTGTATATGTCAAAGAAGTGTTATTTAAAGATCTATGGGGGGTATTTATCAAAGTATTTGTGTGTTTTTTTCACGTAACTTTGGCGCAATACTTTGGCGCAGTGTCTTTTTGCACTAAAGTTTGGCGCATCTTCTCCACTGTCATTTTACAACTTTCTCAAAATCACATGGTCCTGTGTGTGATTTAAACTTTAGTCAGTAATTCATCATTTGCGCCAATCGATCTTTGGCGCAATTTTGGCGCAAATCCCCGCCAAGAAATTTTGCACATGGAAAACATACTTAGCAATGTCAGAAAATGTAAAGGCATCAAAATACATTAAAAAATTATTTTTTGTGATAGCAGCGACGCCCTCCGGGGCTGCTCAATACTATGCTGTGACATAGTTGTCTCTGAGGAACCTTCACCCTCCATTGAGCCAGCATTGGACATGGCCACACAGGTTCAGGAAAGGTAAGCACTAAAGCAGTGGTCTCCAACCTGCGGACCTCCAGATGTTGCAAAACTACAACTCCCAGCATGCCCGGACAGCCAACGGCTGTCCAGGCATGCTGGGAATTGTAGTTTTGCAACATCTGGAGGTCCGCAGGTTGAAGACCACTGCACTAAAGTAACAAAAAAAAAAAAAAAAACTACCCAAGTTGAAATTATAATCCATTTCACATGGTGGCTATAAACCCCACAAAAGAAAATAACTCACGTCGCTTGCAGGATGGACCCCGAAATGGCTGCTCTACAGGGTAAAATACGCTGTCCTCTGTGGTGCTAAGTTCTGTGTAAAAGGTGCTGTGAACAGCTGATTTCAACATTTGAGCCAAAATTACTAACAACTTGCACCAAATGATAAATTTGGTGCATGTCCACGAAAACCAAAGTGAAAAAAAAAGGGTAAAAAGAAACTGTTAACAGGCAAAATTGATAAATATCTCTAGTCACTAGTTTCTTTTGAGTTTTGTAGCCATTGATGGACTTTTCATAACAGGGTCATAGCCTGCAGTATGCAAAATTTGCTGCAGACATACTGTACAAAAGTTTTTTTTAAAAACATTTACTTGCCATCATCTATGGACATTTAGATAGTATTTAGAGGTTGTATTGCAGCTGTTTCTACTTGACTTTTACCAAAGTGGATTCTGTGGAAATTTTCAATAAATGAATCCTATATACCACAGAGTTCTGCATTTCACTAGGGAGAATATGAGGCTAAATAGGCCAGAATGTACAGTATATACGCCAAAATGTATTATTTGTGTTAGTTTACACCTTTCTTACAGGCTCTCATTTTATAGTGCTCCCCCAAATAACAAACAGTGCAAGGCTTAATTTACATCAACACTGTTAGCAAGGGTTAATTCTACAAATGTAACAGGGAAAAGTAATACCATAGTCTAAAAATATAAAAGGGAATAAAACAGAAACCTATACTTCACCAAGTGAAGCCTTGTGACTAGATACCTCAGATGCTTTCAGAATGGGATCCCCGAGGGGATCGTGGGCAGAAAATATGAGATTCACACACATTCGAGTGCATCCACAGAAAAATCTAAAATGTGAGTTTCTGTCCTGACTTTTTTTATACTCAATTCTCTTTTAATCTTCTGAAAAGTTCCAGACCTCTAGCAAGCCTATTGTGGTGTGTCCTGAGTCTTGACAGTCAATTTTCACTTTGCCTTAGCTATTGAGTGGTTTCATAACCTGGGGTCCGCAGGCAGGAATTATTTTACTATAAATGTAATCACATAGACAGCAGTATTTAGAAACTTTAATTTGCATATTTCTTGCTATAGCTTTTTTTTACATTGAAAAAACTCCTGAATATTACATATATATATATATATATATATATATATTGGTGCACACTGCCAAGAGGATTGCAGCAGCACACATTGGTAAAAAAATTGAGGCTCTTAGCGCACTTTTTGATCAAAACGTGTCCCCCATCCACCACGGGGAGGTGGCCTCATTTAGGATGGGACCCTAAATTTTTTGACCAATGTGTGCTGCTGCAATCCTCTTTTTTGTATACTCTGTATCTGCCATGGCACTGTGCACCCGTGTATTAGGCTGTTGTGCCGGCTATCTTTCTTTTTTCTTGTATGTACAATTCAGGGGGAAATGGCACCCTCTTTAGCTGTGCACCCCTCCCCCTTTTTCACAGGTGGAGTTTTAAATGGATCCAGCATGTCACCCAGGCAGAGGCTATATGCCCAGCAGAGGTGAGTGGATAGATGACCTGTTATCACCTTGAGACTACATTGTTTTGTTTTTTTGTTTAAAGTTAGTCATGTTGTACTCATCCACATACACATTTATCAGGTGTCAGGATGTGATTGTGGTACTTGTGACCGTCTGCAGGCATCCTCCATTGTATGCAATTTTTGCTGGGGATATCGCCCTTAGCAACGGTTGACAAGTGCAGGGCCTCCACCCCAGCGAAGGGGTTGAGTTTCCTGCTATAGCCATGTCCATGCAAATATAAGCCGGCAAGCGTCTTTTAAGGCTTATACCAATGCGCCCTTTTATCTTATTGGGTAGCGTTAGGGGTTTCACCTGTGAGGCCTGCTATATATAGACCAGCAAGGGTGGGGCTTGTAACCTGTCTCCCCCCTCCCATTGTATGTGTGCTTAATGCACACTGGAGGCGACTGGGGAGCAGTCTACAAGTTGGAACTTAGGCTGCTGTATATCTGGTTCCTGGTTCTATGTATGCCAGGTAAAAAAGGTTAGTGGTTAGGTCCCGCATCACATGAGAAACCTTGGCGTGGTGTGCGGGCTCAGGTATGTCCTTCATATAAGGATATACTGGCCAATGTTTCATTTTTACATCAGTTTTGAGGATTAGCTAATATCATTGTATATATTTACCACAGGATTGAAACCCCACTCTTGTCCATAGGTGCGGGTCCTCTACCCCATTGTATGTGTGCACAATTGCACTTGGGGTTGAGCACCTGTTATCACCTTGAGACTACGTTGTTTTGTTTTTTTGATAGTTGAGCGTTAGGCTCAGACTTTGTGCTAGGGTCCCATCCTAAATGAGGCCACCTCCCCGTGGTGGATGGGGGACACGTTTTGATCAAAAAGTGCGCTAAGAGCCTCAATTTTTTGACCAATGTGTGCTGCTGCAATCCTCTTTTTTGTATACTCTGTATCTGCCATGGCACTGTGCACCCGTGTATTAGGCTGTTGTGCTGGCTATCTTTCTTTTTTCTTGTATGTACAATTCATGGGGAAATGGCACCCTCTTTAGCTGTGCACCCCTCCCCCTTTTTCACAGGTGGAGTTTTAAATGGATCCAGCATGTCACCCAGTCAGAGGCTATATGCCCAGCAGAGGTGAGTGGATAGTTGAGCGTTAGGCTCAGAATTTGTGCTAGGGTCCCACCCTAAATGAGGCCACCTCCCCGTGGTGGATGGGGGACACGTTTTGATCAAAAAGTGTGCTAAGAGCCTCAATTTTTTGACCAATGTGTGCTGCTGCAATCCTCTTTTTTGTATACTATATATATCTATCTATATATATATATATATATATACATATATCTATCTATATATATATATATATATATATATATATATATTTTAGGAACATTTCTTTTGTATATGCTTTTTTGTTGTCTGTTAATCTATATAATGTAATTAAATAAAATATATCTAAATAAATATAAGTATTCAGACATAAGATGGATCTGAAATTAAACTAAACTATATATGATTTTTAAATAGTAGTAATTTATAAATCTGTTTAACTTCCTGGCACCAGTTGATTAAAAAAAAAAATAATGTTTTCCACCGGAGTACCCCTTTAACTCCAGAACTATAGTAAACTGCTTTTCAGTAATTGTAATTGTGATGTATTCTTGTTTGTTTTTTTTGTTTTTTTTCCATTTACTAAAATAAAATGCATTCGGCAAGCCTTCAGACCCTTTAATTTTTTTACATTTGGTTTGATGAGGCCTTGTGCTAAAATCTAAAGAATTTAAGTTTCCCGCCATCAATCTGTATGATCATTAAAAAAAAAAATGTGACCAACTTTTTGTATTTGTTTTCAGTTATCAAATAAAAATATCAATCTCAAAAATTATGTAAGAGAGAAATGAAAGTACTTTTGTGCACATTGTGTATTGTTTGCATGCTAAACCTATGCATGTATTAAAATATTTATTGTTTGCTTGTAGTCTGTTTGTTTGCAATAAATGCCACTATCTTCACAAGACATCAATACATAGAGTTCAATGAAACACCTGACCAAAACTTACTCATCAACCCTGATATTAACTCTACAATATCCCCAACCAACCAGATACCACCACTCTTATCCCAAACTCACAGAGATTTCTTCCTGTGGTCTCTAGCTTTACAATCAATTCTTTTTTTTTTTTTTTTGTAAATGTGGTGGTATAAATGTGTAAGAAGTGCAAAAGAGTGGTTACTAATCTTTTTTACTACCACAGGTCTAGTCAAGCAAATGTATGATCATAAAGTAGTATTTAAAGTAGTGCAGTTACAGAAATGGATCACTTAGGGCTAAGCAGCTCATGTGGAGAAACTGCTTTGTCCTGCTGATTCATCCTAGTTCCTGGATAAGAAAAGAAATAGAGGGGGAAAGTGTACAATGAGCATCTGTGGGGAGAACTGGGACACATGTTCCATACCTACCCTATGGCCCTTCAGGGCTTCTGGGCCCAGGAACCAAAAGGCTACTGAAGATACATTTTCTCAGGTAACTTGCACCCCACCATGCGAATTGCAGCTTAAGAGTGCGTAAAGTGTGACTTTATTGGGATTTACAGGGAGCAAACCAGTTGCAACATATACATCAGAGAAGAAAACTTGGGACTAGAGTTATAGTGTAGGTAAGAGAGAGGTCGAGGAGTTCCTGAAACATTTTACCTCACCTCAAGAATACTAGCCTACTGTGTTTCAAAGAAACTGTCCTCCCATATTGTGAAATAATTGCTTATTCAAGTAAAGACCATCAAGGGCATGCCCATATACCATTTTGGGCACTTTATAAGATGTGCACCTAGAGAACCATTACCATTTACAACATTTGTGCAACTGGAGGTTTCATTGTGCAAACCCAGTAAATATGGGATGACCTTTTGGAAGCCTTCATATTAGCGTATGCATGAAACAATTGTGTAGATGGCCGGAATTACCTGGACTGAGAGAGAACACTTGCTGACTTTTACTACATTTTGCAAGTTTTCTTTATCAGCACAGTAGCACAGGATACCATTCTCCAGAAAAGCAGTCTAGGAACCTTTCTCCCTGATGTGAAGGCTACACATTCTCTGGTCAGCCAGCTGTACTAGGATCTATGAGAATGTAATAAAGTGCTCTGAGTCTATCAAAGCTTCATATTGATTTTATTTAACCCCTCTTTAAGATAATTTTTAGTCCATTTAAAAAAAAATAATAAGCAAAAAAAAAAAAGTATTCAAGACTTGAGTTTTACAACAGGTATATTATAGACTGATGTACACAATAAAAAAACTGCAACAAAAAGCAAACAAACCTGAGATTGTCAAAGATGCTAAGCATACGAGGAAAGTCCAAAAAATAATCAACCATGTTGAATAGCTTACAATGTTGCAAGTAAACCAAATATACTATAAGGCAAAACAAAAGATGCATGAACATCTATAAAAGATAAAAAGAAGATGGGAATAAAAGGAAGAGGCTAAACAGTTATCGTGCTTCTGAAGAAAAGATGGGAAGAAGACAGAAATTTTCCCATGGCTAAAATACACTTTGGAGGTAGAATCTACAACAATTTCTTCATCCAAATCCAAGTGGCTTAGCATAAAATCCATCTTTTATTGACTTCAATTGGATATTCACACCACACTTAAAATCACACAAGTGATTTTCAAAAATCATGTTGTTAATTTTTCAGCGTGTAAAGAAACTGTGACGTCACTTTTCTGTGAGTTTTTAAATGGATTCTCTAATTGAATTCAATGAAAATGCAAAAAGGAGAAGCGGGATGACTCTCTGATCCTGATAAAACAATGTGAAGACCAAGCAGCTAGTGAGACACTAAACCATAAGTGTAAAAGTAAAATGGCAAGAAACACAAAAAAAACTAGTGCTCAAGGTCTATAAATATAAGGCACATGTAATATTGAAACAAGATGAAATTTATTAGTATATGTATAAAAATGCATATGCTATCTCAACTGACAGGACCCTTGTCAGAGAGTGAAATAAAAATGCAGTGATCAAATATTCAAAAAACATCCATGTGTAAAATAAAATAAAATCTGAACTTCTTCAGTAAAAAATATTAAAAACTAAGTCATAAGATCTAACCCAAAGTCAAGATTGATGGCAAAATTATAAAGTTCTCCTTGCATGCATATAATCAGTAACAAGTCACTACAGCTTGTAGTATAGTAAGATGATATCGCTCACCCGATCCTACGCAGGTTCCCTGGTTCGTGCCGCCGGCTGTGTTGAGAACAGAGCGCCGGAACAGACCTAATACGCACACTGACATGAAGTGCTGCAGCGCTGGTAACACTGTTCTTCTCCTGTTTTTCTGTATTATATTTATCTTATTTGTATTCCTTACATATTTTTGATTATATATGTAATATTTATGATCAGGACATGGCTTTATGCATATATATATATATATATATATATATATATCCTATTTATTCCTACATTCTTATATTTCTTATTTTAGTCAACTATATTTATTTGTCTTTATATAGCCCCATACAACCCATATTCTTAAACTTTACAGTTTGGAATTCGTTATCCACTTTTTTGTTGCTACCTGCTCTCTGGGACATCATAGTCCGGAAGGTAATTGCTAATGTTTAAGAACCTGCTAAGATTAGGGGCCTATGAATACACTGAGATGGATGAATGACCATATACTATTCTTTACTTGTTAACTTCACTGAGGAAGATCCCTAAGTTGGGATCAAAACGCGTTTGAAATCAGCCATACTACCACGAGGAGGCCAGCCGACTTCCTTTTCATTTAACTCCCATTTTCCACCAGCCACCTGGATCCAAGGTCAGATATACCCAAGAAAGAGGAACACTGTAGCCCAGGCGGGAAGTGAGGGTTATGTATCAGAGGCGTGAGAGGGCCATTAGGGGAAAAAATCTTAGAGTCAGGTAGGTATCGGGAGAGGGCCTTAATGAGTTCACCCGCCACCCACGGAAGTGAGTCTGTGTTTCTGTATGCATGTTATCGCAGAGGCAGCCACAGGATCACAGTGATCTCGAAGGGAAGCTCAGTCAGTTCCAGCGATACCCATAGTTTGGCAGAGCGGGCTTTTACTCGAAGGCAGGTTGGAGATAGCAGACATAACCTCCTCCACAGTGAACGGAGACTCCAGGGCATCTAAATCGACACCCTGTAGTCTGGGCAGTGCAGTACGCTGGATATAGTCTGAGAGGGAGATAGAGGACATCTGGGCAGAGGAGGTGTGGGTGGAAGGGGGGAGGTTGTATAGATCTGTGTAGTAAGCTCGGAAAACTTCCAGAATATCAGCGGTGAGGAAGGATTTCCCACCCCGGGGTCCGTGAATAGATGGAACGTACAATGAAGAACGTTAGTCCCTAGGGCCCTAGCCAGGTATCTCCCAGGTTTGTTTCCCCATTCGTAGTACGCTTTCGAGCCGCGTTGTTTTTACTGCTTGTAAGATGAGTTGAGTATAGCGCAAACGTCATTTCGTAGTTTGATGAGGTCTCGCAAGGTCGTCTCCTGCATGCTACATTTGTGTTGAGCTTCTAGTACAGCCAGTTGTGACAGGAGAGCGGACAGCTTGGCCACTCTCGCCTCCTTGAGGCGTGAGCCGTGACTAAAGAGAGTCCCCCGTAACACACATTTGAGGGCTTCCCATTGAGTGGGGAGTAGAGATTGATCAATAGCATGGATGGAGAGGAAGGTGGCAATTTCTTTCTTTAAGTCGGACATGCATAGCGAATCAAGGGGCAGAGATTCGCTGAGACACCATGTGAATTGCGGGGTGTTGAGAGAAGGGATATGTAGGGTACAGTATACGGGTGCATGGTCTGAAAGATAGAGGTTTCCTATCTGTGTAGAGGAGAGTCTGGGCAGGTGGTAATGCTGGAGGAGGATGTAATCTATCCTGCTATAACTCCTATGTGGATTGGAATAATGAATGTAGTCCCTGTCCCCCGAATGCTGGAGGCACCACACATCACAGAGCTGGAGGGAATAGAGAAGACGCCTAAGGCGGCTGAGCTGGCAATAGGGGACCGACGAGTGTTTTGTTGACACATCCAGCAGGGGTTGGAGAGGGAGATTGAAGTCCCCGCCCACCAGTAACATTCCCCTGGAAAATTCTGAGAGGGTCTCCAGTGACTTCATCAAGAATGAGACCTGGTTACTATTGGGAGCGTATATAGACGCCACCGTCACCACCTGGTCCAATACAGTGCCCCGCACAAAGAGGTAGCGGGACGCAGAGTCCACTTTCACCTCCTGCACAGTAAAAGGCACATTTTAATGGAAGCCTATAAAGACTCCCTTCGAACGGGACTCAGGGTTCAGGCTATGGAACCAGGTGGGGAAGTAGCGGTTCATATGGGCTGGGACATGGCCTTCCTTAAAATGAGTCTCTTGGAGACATACTATCCTGACCCTCTGTTTGTGGAGATGGCACAGTACCTGGGCTCGTTTCTCTGGGACATTAAACCCCTGGACATTAAGTGTGGCGACCTTTACCTCAGCCATCCTGAACAGCGGATCAAAACAGGCAGACAGGAAAACGGCGGGTGGGCGGCTAGTCCCGGGTCCTGTGGAGGAAAGAAGGGAAAAAAGTTAGGGAAAGACAGTATGAACACGGCAGATAAGGAGAGGAAACAAGACAAAAAAAAACACAAGGTAAATCAAAAAGCAAGCTCACTTGCAAGGGTAAACTAGCGGCAGCTATATACGTCTGCTTAAAGGTGTATCAAAATACACCCAACCTAGATGGGGGGTGAAATCGCCAACGGGAGGGAGCAAGAGGAAGTGAAAAACTCTCTAAATAGAACACAACCATACGGAATAAAGCGGATCATGGGCATCCGCCCACGGCCATGAGCAGCATAGTGAGTCTGGTTCATATCGAACTAGACCATAGTAAGTGGTCAGGGGGTCTGCGAAAAACAAGTAAATAGTCAGAGAGAGACAGGGGCACTGTGTGACAAACAGCTGATTCTGAGGGGAGGAGGATATTCTGCAATGTCTATGTTCCAACAGGTATAGGTCATGACAATGAAACCTCCTGTGGAATCATCGTGGCATAACAGCGATTATGAAGTAGGGAGAGTCTCAAGAGCGGTTCCGCTGTTTGCGCTGTCGCTGTGGCTGCGGCCAGTCCGGGTTGGGACGTCTGGTCGGAAGTCTCTTAGAATTTCCTAGCACCAAGGGAAGCGGCGTATGGGGTACGCAAAAACTCAGTCAATTCCGGCAAGGACACTGTGGGCAACTCAAGGGCCGAGAGGAAAGAGGCCAAGTCCTCAGGTGACCTCAAGGTGACCACCCCACCGCTTGCTGTGACATGCAGAGCAAAGGGGAACCCCCACCTGTAAGGGATGGAGCGTTCCTGGAGAAGTTGAGGCAAGGGTCTCAGCAGGGCCCTCTGGCGAAGTGTGCGTCTGGATAAGTCCGGGTATAAATGCAGGATGGCTCCATCAAAATCCACCTCACCCCTCTGCCGGACCTTCATCATAATTTGTTCCTTCAGGACGTAGCGGTGCACTCTGCAAATAACGTCCCGTGGCCTAGCAGGGTCGTTGCTCGGGGCTCGCAGGGCACGGTGTACATGATCAAGTTCAATAGGTGTCTCCGGTGGGTGCCCCAGAAGCATGTTAAATATACCGGTGACGGTCGGGAGCAGCTCTTGGGTACGCGTAGCCTCCGGCAGCCCGCGGATGCGGATATTATTTCTGCGGCTCCTGTTTTCAACATCATCTAGATGGTCTGCCATAGCCCGAGCAGTGGAAAGCTGGGTGGACATTGACGTCTGTATATCACGAATAGAGTCCATGACTGTGTTTTGAAAGTTCTCAAGGGCACATAACCTAGTTTTGAGGTTGGACACATCCTGCTTAACAGGCTGGAGGTCCTGTCTCCAGGCGTGTTTCAGGTCTAAGGTCAGTGCTGACAAGTCGGACTTCGTGGGCAGCAGGGCCAGCAGTGCCTGCAACTCGGGGTGCCCCTTTAATAAAGCCACTGCCTGAGCAGGGGGAGGGAGTGAGGAGGATAAGGGATCCCCTCCCTGTGGTGGCATGGTGTGAGAGGACAAGGTCCGAGGAGAGGAGAATGCCCTCTGTATGGAGGGGGAGCCCACAGCAGCATGGCTCTCTCTTGCAGGGCAGTCCACATGGCAGGCCATAGAGGAGGGCAAGTGACAGGAGTTCTCAGTGTCTTTTAGGCCGTATTGCCCGGGTATGTACGTCCCCAGGACTGTGCCCCCTCCCTCAGCACCCCCCGAGCGCTCACCTTCAGAGGAGGAGTGCGGTGAGCCGGGGGAGCTGGTAGGGCTCCGAAATATGGAGGGGACAGTTTGGGAGGGAGATGGGCCCACGCCCATCTCTGCAGCTGAAGAGCGGGGGGGGCGTCGCTGCCACCCGGTTAGCCGGCAGCACTTCCCCTCAGAGCACATGTACCTCACTGGGCAGGGCGGAGTGGAGCTGATCCGCCAGCTCAAGCCATCCCTCCGTGGAGATAGGGACAGCAAGCTGTGATTCCGGCAGCGATGTCGCATCCGCACACTCCCGTGCGCCTATCGGAGCGGCCTTCGGAGCGCAGTATGATCCAACCGCGATGGAGTGCACCGGGACTTCTGGCTCCCACATCCCGGCACCTGCGCGCTGTTTAGGTTGAAGCTGGGGGCCCCCGATCACCGGAGCACGAGACGGTAAGTCTAGCAGGGCTGGCAGGTGCTTACGTTGCTGCACAGCCTGTGCAGTACTCCTACGGGTTGTAGGCGGCGAAGGGGCAGGTTCCCTCGCCGCCTGAGAGTCCAGCGACATCTTGGAGTGACCGGGCATCAGGTCCTCGCTGCCCTCCAGACCTTGTAGCGGGCTAAAATAGTTTGAAATCGGGACCACGGCAACCTGTGAAAGTCCCTTGATATTCTTGTCCCTTCCTGACCGTCTCTTAGGCATATAGATGCGGTGTATACCCCCGAACTAGGGCCATTGGTACGGAGCTCTGTCTCCACATGTCTATCTCCCGCTCGTGGCAAACCACGCCCCCCCCCCCCCCCCCCAGATTTTATTTTATTTTACACATGGAAGTTTTTTAAATATTCGATCACTGCATTTTTATTTCATTCTCTGCCAAGGACCCTGCCAGTTGAGATAGCATATGTATTTTTATATATATACTAATAAATTTCATCTTGTTTCAATATTACATGTGCCTTATCTTTATAGACCTTGAGCACTAGTTCTTTTGTGAATTCAATGAAAGCTTTTCAAATCTGCATGAAAATCCACATGTACATTTGGACAGATTTCAGATGCAGTTTCCACATGGATTTTGAGTCAGAGTTTTCCATGTGAACAAGCCATTAGTTAGTTCTCTACCAGGCGGAGCTTCCCACAAATGTGTAATTTGTTGGCTGGATATATGTTTTTTTTTAAACAATACTATTAGAGTGAGATCTCCCTTTGCTCAGGTTGGACTCTGGAGCCCAGTGTTCTGTTGAGTGACAAATCAATCTTCTCTATATATCAATCTGATAGATTAATCTCAATTTGGGAAATACCAGGAGGATATTATATGCTTGACTGTATTGTGCCAACTGTAAAGTTTGGTGGAAAAGGGATCATTCTATGAGGTTGTTTTTCAGGGCTTGACCTAGGCCCCTTAGTTCCAGTAAAGCAAAATCTGCTTCAACATACTAAGACATTTTGGTCTATTGGATGCTTCCAACTTTGTGTCAACAGTTTAGTCAAGGCACTTTTCCATTCCAGCATGATTGTGCCTAATGCAAAGTCCATAAAGGTATTATTGGGTGAGTTTGATGTGGAAGAACTTGACTGATTACACACAGCCCCGACATCAACCCCATCAAACACTTTTGGGATGAACTAAAAGTAAAATAGAACCAACTCCTTATAAATGCCTATGGATCGAAAATGGGATATCCTAAAAGCTCCTTTTACGCTGAAACAAAAAAGAAAATACATTTCTGTGGGGAAATTTAATTTTTTGGGGGGAGGTTTATTTTCTATGCAGTGCACTTTACAGAAAAATTTACATATTATCTTTATTCTGTAGGCCAAGGCAATAACAAGGATACCCAATTTACAGTATATATATATATATATATATATATATATATATATTTTTTTTTTAAATAAGTATGCTTAAAATTGCACTATTCTGACCTATATATATTTCATTTTATTATTCCACATTTGTTTTGATGGAATACACATGCGCTTGGACTGTGCTGCCTGCACTGGAAGACCAGAGAGAAGACTGTGGGGGATTGGGGCTTTAGAAAGACACAGAGGAGCTGTGGGGACAAGTGTGAGGTGTGACAGGTGAGTATTGTTCTTTTGTTTATGTTGCCACATATAGGTGCAGTGTTAGGCCTAACTACTATATGGGGACATTGTGGGGTTTAGCACTACTTGGGGGCACGGCATGGCCTAACTACTATATGAGGGCACAGAAGGGGCTTATCTGCCATATGGGATCAGTGTGAGGAGCCTAACTACTATATGGGGGCACAAAGGGGGCCTAACTACTTTATAAAGTAGTGTAATGCTGATGTGGTGGCTTAATTACTATATGGGGGCATAGAGGGGCCCTAACTACTACATAGGAGCATCATGAGGGACCTAACGACTTTATTGGGGCACAAAGGGAGGGGGGCTAACTCCTATATGGGGGCAGTGTGTGGGGCCCGACTACTATATGGGGAAGCAGTGTGAAGGTCCTGCCGAACAGCCGAATAAAAAAAAAATTGTTTTATTCTGAATTAATTTGCAGCGAATCACTATTAAAAATGGCTATTTCTGGCCTACAGAGAGCCTCAATAGGGGTGTAGAACACTTTGCCTTGCTGTAACACGCATAGGGTGTGTGCTGGGTTAGTGAAATAATACTGTTATTCAGTATGACGTGCAGGTTCTTTTGGAAATGTCCTTCATGCCATGAGAATGTGGTGACAAGAGTTACCTTCCATTCTGGACTTCTTCTCTGGCTTTTATGGATTAAAATTATTCATTTAAATTCTATTCAATTTTAAATCAAAATTTACAAGTCACTTTTCATAACTAATAAAAAAGTCTGTAAACAAAGTCTGCAAACTACAAGGCGATCAGATAAGTGCAAAACATTGTTACATGATGTGCATTACAGACAGAGCTGTAGCTAGCTCTCTTTGCTCCTGAGGTGAGAACATAAAATTGTGCCCCCCCCCCCCCCCACATTGGCTTGGGGCACCCCTAGGGGAAAAAAAATTAGCGGGACACCTATACCGAATAATTTTTTAAACATGTTTCTTGTGTAGATTACAGTACGGTTTTATGCAGTGATTCATTCTCTAAAGAGTCATTCTCTTCTTTACTTCTTCCCCATCTGGCACAGGACATCATGATAATCTCTTCCAGCCAAAACTCTTGGGCAGAACCTGCAACACAAACATGTTAGTATTAGGCTCTGCACTTCTCCAGCATTGTCCTCCCCTTTTCCCTACAAATGACTCAAGCCTCCTCCAAACATAATGCCACCAGCCTTCACACAATGCCTAATAAATTATGCTTATATATAAAATTTACAAGTCACTTTTCATAAATTATTAAACACCTTTAAACCCCCCAAAAAATTAGCAGGACACCCTTACCGAATAGTCATTCTTTATTTTTTCTTCCCCATCTGGCACAGGACATCATGGAACCTGCAACACAAACATATTAGTATGAGGCTTCACACTTTTCCAGCATTACCCTCCCCTTTTCCCTACAAATGAGTCCAGCCTCCTCCAAACACATTGCCACCAGCCTTCCCACAAAGCACAAGGGGGGAGATTTATCAAAACAACCTGTGCAGAGACAAAGTTGCCCATAGCAATCAGCTTGCTTCTTTCATTTTTAACAAGGCCTTTGCAAAATGAAATAAGAATTCTGATCGGTTGCTATGGGAAACTGGGCAACTTTTCCTTTGCACAGGTTTTGATAAATCTCCCCCAATGTTTCCAGCCTCACTCAAATATGCCTCCAGCCCCCCCCCCCCCCACACACACACAACCACACACAACCACACAAAATGCCAGAGAGGTTACGAGGGGTGACAGAGAGGTGTAGAGTAGCGAAAGAAGGGTGGGGGTGCACTACCTGAAGCTAAGTAGGCCTCTGTCAGAGCTGCCCCTGCTCCTTCCCTCCATCCACATTATTCTGCTGAGGGACCAGGGAGAATCCAGAGTCCAGAGCTGCTCCACAGGAGAGGGAGGATACACGAGGATTGGAGCTGCAGCATCACCCGTGACTCACAGGTGCGAAGGCCTGGGCAGAAAAATCAAAAAATATTAGTGCCATATTTCCCACCAGAGTGTCCTGGCACCCTGGTTGGAAATCAATGCCTCACTGTAATGTGTGCTGGAGCCCACTTTCGCCCCCTTGCAACAGCGCACCTGAATCGATTACCTCACTCGCCTCATCGGAGCTACAGCCCTGATTACAGAACAAGTGAAAAAAAAAATACAAACTTCAAAAAACACTAAAATCTGTGATAAAAGTGCTATAAAAAAAAGGTAGTATTATATGTGACAAGATCATCAAGGGTGGATTTAAAAGGGGGGGAGTTTAAGTTGTAGAAATTTCAGTCCGTTCCATAAACCTGAGTGAGGGGAATTCTGAGATTAATGTTTTGCCACCAGTTGGTTTCAAAATTCTTTATCCAGATTTGTAATTTTCTTCTACTTAAAAATCTTAACACTTCCACTACTTGGAGCTGGAATAACCACGACTGCTGGCACCAAACTTGCCCTCCAATGGCTCCTCAATAAAGAATTAAAAAAAATAAAAGTAAATTAAAATGAAATAAAAAAAAATTAAAATAAAAAAATCTCTTTAATCTCTTCAATTGTGACGCCATATGGACACCCGACCCTGCTGCCACATCCAGACGCTCTGCGTCAGTGATTCTAATAGCGACACCTGTAGTCTGCATGTTACTTGTAAATGTTTTAATAATATTTAATATAATTTAAGCAAATTATTACTATACAACCCACTGACTATTGACTGGGGGTGTCAGATGTCACTTGGGATGAAATGGATGACCCAGTTAACCAATTAATGATGGCAGATGGGTTGAGACATGACTGCTAGCTGATACCGCGAGGTCAGGCCTCTCGCTGTGACTCCTGCTGCCACTCACCCCTTGTCAGCTGTTACCTCTGCCACATGAATTTAGGCCTCTAACACTCCTCTGTGCACGTCCTGGCACTTCTCTGCCTGACATACTTAGTGTATATATGGGGGGAGTACAATACACTCCACTATGCTTAAAACGTATTTGTGTACAACACCAGCCAGTGTGTACTTTTGCCTGGCCTTTCACAGTATCTAGGCCCTTGAGACATTAACAGGAACAAAATAGAACACCACTTATATGTATGTATGTATGTGGTATGCACTTATGAGTGTGGAAAAATGTGTTCCAGTATGCTTAAAACAGTATTTGTGTACAACACCAGCAGGTGTGTGTTTTTGCCTGGCATTTCACAGTATCTAAGCCCTAGAGACTTTAACAGGAACAAAATAGTACACCACTTAGATGTACGTTTTGTGGTATGCACTTATGCAGGGAGAAAAATGTGCTGCAGTACGCTTAAAAAAGTATTAGATACAACACCAGCCAGTGAGTACTTTTGCCTGGTCTTTCACATTATCTAGGCCCTTGAGACTTAAACAAGAACAAAATAGTACATCACTTAGATGTACATATGTGGTATTCACTTATGAGGGGAGAAAAATTAGCTACAGTATGCTTAAAAAGGTATTTGTGTACAACACCAGCTGGTGAGTACTTTTGCCTGGGTTTTTACAGTATCTAGGCCCTTGAGACTTTACCAGGAACAAAATAGTACAACACTTAGATGTAGGCATGTGGTATGAACTTATGAGGGGAGAAAAATGCGCTCCAGTACACTCAAAACAGTTTTTATGTACAACCCTAACGGTGTGTACTTTTTCCTGGCATTTCCTTGGCATTTAAAAAAGTATTTGTGTACAACACCATCCGGTGAGTACCTTTGCCTGGCCTTTCACAGTATCTAGGCCCTTGAGACTTTAACAGGAACAAAATAGTACACCACTTAGATGTATGTATGTGGTATGCACTTATGAGGGGAGAAAAATGTGCTCCAGTACGCTTAAAAAAGTAATTGTGTACAACACCAGTCAGTGAGTACTTTTGCCTGGGCTTTCACAGTATCTAGGCCCTTGAGACTTTAACAGGAACAAAATAGTACACCACTTAGATGTACATCTGTGGTATGCACTTATGAGGGGAGAAAAATGTGCTCCAGTATGCTTAAAAAAATTATTTGTGTACAACACCAGTCAGTGAGTACTTATAGCTGGGCTTTCACAGTATCTAGGCCCTTGACACTTTAACAGGAACAAAATAGTACACCACTTAGATGTACATATGTGATATCCACTTATGATGGGAGAAAAATTTGCTACAGTACACTTAAAAAGGTATTTGCGCACAATAGCAGCAGTACACACTAGTGTTGCTGTTACGCCTAGCGCTCCGGGTCCCCGCTCCTCCCCGGAGCGCTCACGGCGTCCTTCTCCCTGCAGCTCCCCGGTCAGCGCTGACCGGGAGCGCTGCTCTGCCATGGCCGTTGGGGATGCGATTCGCACAGCGGGACGCGCCCGCTTGCGAGTCGCATCCCAGGTCACTTACCCGTTCCCGTCTCCTGCGATCATGTGCTGGCGCGCGCGGCTCCGCTCTCTAGGGCGCGCGCGCGCCAGCTCCCTGAGACTTAAAGGGCCAGTGCACCAATGATTGGTGCCTGGCCCAATTAGCTTAATTGGTTCCCACCTGTTCCCTGGCTATATCTAGTCTCCTCCCTTGCACTCCCTTGCCGGATCTTGTTGCCTTAGTGCCAGTGAAAGCGTTTTGTATGTTTATACCCTGTGTACCAGAACTACTGCTATCTCCCCTGACTACGAACCTTGCCGCCTGCCCCCGACCTTCTGCTACGTCCGACTTTGCTTCTGCCTACTCCCTTGTACCTCGCCTATCTTCAGCAGCCAGAGAGGTGCCGTTGCTAGTGGATACGACCTGGTCACTACCGCCGCAGCAAGACCATCCCGCTTTGCGGCGGGCTCTGGTGAAAACCAGTAGTGTCTTAGAACCGGTCCACTAGCACGGTCCTCGCCATCCCTCTCTGGCACAGAGGATCCACCTCCTGCCAGCCGGCATCGTGACAGTAGATCCGGCCATGGATCCCGCTGAGGTTCCCCAGCAGTCCATCTCTGATCTCACCACGGTGGTCGCCCAGCAATCCCGACAGATCGCCCATCTATCCCACCGGCTGTCGGAAATGTCCACCATTGTGCACCAACTTCAGTCGCAACTGCAGCAGCAATCATCTCCTCCGCCACCTCCTGCACCCCTTCCGCAGCGAGTGGCCGCTCCTAGCCTCCGCCTGTCCTTGCCGGACAAATTTAATGGGGACTCTAAGTTTTGCCGTGGCTTTCTTTCGCAATGTTCCTTGCACTTGGAGATGATGTCGGATCAGTTTCCTACTGAAAGGTCTAGGGTGGCTTTCGTGGTCAGCCTTCTGTCTGGAAAGGCCCTGTCATGGGCCACACCGCTCTGGGACCGCGATGACCCCGTCACTGCCTCTGTACACTCCTTCTTCTCGGAAATTCGAAGCGTCTTTGAGGAACCTGCCCGAGCCTCTTCTGCTGAGACTGCCCTGCTGAACCTGGTCCAGGGTAATTCCTCCGTTGGCGAGTACGCCATACAATTCCGTACTCTTGCTTCTGAACTATCCTGGAATAATGAGGCTCTCTGCGCGACCTTTAAAAAAGGCCTATCCAGCAACATTAAAGATGTTCTGGCCGAACGAGAGACTCCTGCTAACCTGCATGAACTCATTCATCTAGCCACTCGCATTGACATGCGTTTTTCTGAGAGGCATCAAGAGCTCCGCCAGGAAAAAGACTTGGATCTCTGGACACCTCTCCCACAGTCTCCACTGCAATCTGCGCCTAGGCCTCCCGCCGAGGAGGCCATGCAAGTGGATCGGTCTCGCCTGACCCTGGAAGAGAGGAATCGCCGTAAGGAAGAGAATCTTTGTCTATACTGTGCCAGTACTGAACATTTTTTGGTGGATTGCCCAATCCGTCCTCCACGTCTGGGAAACGCACGCTCGCACCCAGCTCTCGTGGGTGTGGCGTCTCTTGATGCCAAGTCGGCTTCTCCACGTCTCACGGTACCTGTTCGGATTTCCACTTCAGCCAGCTCTCCCCTCTCAGCCGTGGCCTGCCTGGACTCTGGAGCTTCTGGGAATTTTATTCGGGAATCCCTAGTGAATAAATTCCGCATTCCGGTGACCCGTCTTGTGAAGCCACTCCACGTTTCCGCGGTCAACGGAGCCAGGTTGGATTGTACCATACGCTTCCGCACGGAGCCCCTTCTAATGAGCATCGGATCTCATCACGAGAGGATTGAACTTTTGGTCCTCCCCAATTGCACCTCGGAAATTCTCCTTGGACTTCCCTGGCTTCAACTTCATTCCCCAACCCTGGATTGGTCCACTGGGGAGATCAAGAGTTGGGGGCCCTCTTGTTCCAAGGACTGTCTAAGACCGGTTCCCAGTAACCCTTGCCGTGACTCTGTGGTTCCTCCTGTATCCGCTCCTCCTAAGGTCATTAAGGACTCTGCCTGCCACAGGAAATGCCTCTCCCCCCCTCCCAGTCCCATCAGGCAAACCTCTGTGTCCCCTCATGGCCCTCGTCCTGGTGTCACACTGCCCCGTGCCAGGTCTCGCCCTCTGCCCTCTCTCCCCATTCCTACTCCTGCGGTTCTGCCTGCCGTTGAGGAATCCCTCCATCCTTTCCCGGTGTCCTCATCCCAGGGGAGGCAGTTACCCGATAAAGAGAAGGGGAGACCTAAGGGGGGGGGTACTGTTACGCCTAGCGCTCCGGGTCCCCGCTCCTCCCCGGAGCGCTCACGGCGTCCTTCTCCCTGCAGCTCCCCGGTCAGCGCTGACCGGGAGCGCTGCTCTGCCATGGCCGTTGGGGATGCGATTCGCACAGCGGGACGCGCCCGCTTGCGAGTCGCATCCCAGGTCACTTACCCGTTCCCGTCTCCTGCGATCATGTGCTGGCGCGCGCGGCTCCGCTCTCTAGGGCGCGCGCGCGCCAGCTCCCTGAGACTTAAAGGGCCAGTGCACCAATGATTGGTGCCTGGCCCAATTAGCTTAATTGGTTCCCACCTGTTCCCTGGCTATATCTAGTCTCCTCCCTTGCACTCCCTTGCCGGATCTTGTTGCCTTAGTGCCAGTGAAAGCGTTTTGTATGTTTATACCCTGTGTACCAGAACTACTGCTATCTCCCCTGACTACGAACCTTGCCGCCTGCCCCCGACCTTCTGCTACGTCCGACTTTGCTTCTGCCTACTCCCTTGTACCTCGCCTATCTTCAGCAGCCAGAGAGGTGCCGTTGCTAGTGGATACGACCTGGTCACTACCGCCGCAGCAAGACCATCCCGCTTTGCGGCGGGCTCTGGTGAAAACCAGTAGTGTCTTAGAACCGGTCCACTAGCACGGTCCTCGCCATCCCTCTCTGGCACAGAGGATC
This sequence comes from Hyla sarda, assembly GCF_029499605.1. NCBI lineage: Eukaryota > Metazoa > Chordata > Amphibia > Anura > Hylidae > Hyla > Hyla sarda. The sequence continues at coordinate 190,540,563 of NC_079189.1, forward strand.
CACCTCCTGCCAGCCGGCATCGTGACAGTTGCAGCACACAGTCGCTGTGTACTACACCCAAAATGGCACTCTCTCTCAATCCCCCTCCTTCCCTATCAGTGCTTCTAGGCAGGATTTGTGCTTGAGCTGAATCGCTGCTGTTCAGTGAAACACACTGTGCAATACACTGCTCTCTGTCCCTCTCTGTAATAGAACGCTGTAGGCTGTGACTGGGAGGTGAATCGCTGCAGTAAGAATGCTTTTCTGTGCAACATACAGGGCTGTCTGTCCCTATCTATCTCTCTGTAGAGAAAGGCTGAAGTAACTAGCTGCAATATGGCTGCCGATTATATAAGTCTGTAACATCACAGGGGTGTCTGGCTGCTGATAGACTGCATGCTGCATGTGATTCAGGGTCATCCCGCCTACCCTTTTTCCCACCTTCTCAGGATTCCTTGCCCCTTGTCCTCACATGTGGATCCGCCGTTTTAGATGCCCTGGAGCCTGAACCGCACTAAATTGAGTTTAATGAAGTGATTGCGGCGGTATTTGCATTCATTGCGAATCAAATTTTTCAAGAAATTCATAACTAATTTTGATATGTCAGATTCGATTCACTCATCCCTAGTTCTATCTACTACATGGGACAGTGTAATACAGATAGGGATAGGGAATAAGATGTATGATCGTGGGGGGTCCAGCCACTGGGACCCCCCATGATCTCCGTCCTGGCATCCCAGCAGGCCCTGTGGTATGTTCCCATTATGCAATGGTTACCAACTTTACACAGGCTCGGCAGACCATATAAGGGATCACATACAGTTACATGTAGTAACTCAAGTAGAGTTTTCTCTTATTGGAGTTGTTTACTTTCCTTTGGAAAGGGAATAAAATGTCTAGGGGCGGAGTACCCTTTTAACAGGTGCCACTGACACAAGATAGTCAGTGTTATTCACTTCAACTGTCAGTGGTTTTAACCTCTTAGGGACGCGCCCGGTCCCGGTATATAACGTAGGGTCACGCCGTGACCCCGCGTCATACCGGGTCGGTCCCTGGGCTAATAAATGTGCGGCACCGATCGTTGTGTCTCACGCTATTAACCCTTTTATATATATATATATTATATATATATATATATATATATACGCGGTGTTCAAAGTTGATCGCCGCATCTAAAAAGAAAGTGAAAGCTTCCCGGCAGCTCAGTCGGACTGATTGGGACCATCGCAGTGAAATTGCAATGTCCCGATCAGCTAGAATGCGAGCGGAGGTCCCCTTACTTTCCTCCGTCACGTTCGATCGGCGATTGCTCCAAGCCTGAAATCCAGGCTTGAGCAAATGACCGCTGATAACACTGATCTTTGCCATGTCAATGTACGGCAATGATCTGTGTAGCAGATCAATGTGTGCCGTGTAATAGCCACTAGAGAGGGCTGTAACTGCAAAAAAAAAACAGTGTAAAATAAAAATAAACATATGTGGTATCACCGCGTGCGGAAATGTCCGAACTATAAAAAGATATTGTTATTTAAACCAAGCGATCAATGGCGTACACGCAAGTAATGGCGTCACGGTCAATGGCGTACACGCAAAAGTCCAAAATAGAGTATTTTGGTCACATTTTATATCATGAAAAAACGAATAAAAAGTGATCATAAAGTCTGATCAATATAAAAATGGTACCAATAAAAACTTAAGATCATGGTGCAAAAAATGAGCCCTCATACCGGCCGTACATGGAAATTTTTTTTTTATAGGGGTCAGAAGATAACAATTTTAAACATATAAATTTTCCTGCATGTAGTTATGATTTTTTTTTAGAAGTAATACAAAATCAAACCTATATACATAGGGTATCATTTTAAGCATATGGAGCTACAGAATAAAGATAAGATGCAATTTTTACCAAAAAATGCACTGCGTAGAAACGGAAGCCCCCAAAATTACAAAATTGCATTTTTCTTAAATTTTGTCGCACAATGAATTTTCTTCCGCATCACTGTGGATATTTTGGTAGAATGACTAATGCAACTCCAAAGAAGTAGAATTGGTGGATCAAAAAATAAGCCATAATATGGAATTTTAGGTGCAAAATTTAAAGCATTATGATTTTTAGAAGGTGATGAGGAGAAAATGAAAATGCAAAAACGTAAAAACCCTGTGTCCTTAAGGGGTTAATATTGTTGCTGATTGGTGTATATATTAGCATGGTAGTAGGTCTGTTGCTAGACAGCTTCCTAAACTCTAATAAAGAAATGCAGACTCCGGATTATTTTGAAAAAAAATTTTGTTGGAAGTATGTGAATGTCTATGAGCTTCATTTAAGTGATAACTAGAATCGGCAATATCAATTTATGTGATAAATTCACTAGAAACCTTGGGTAGCCCTCCTCCAATAGAACAAAAACATGCACTTTCACTACCCAAGTCTAATATTCACCACACAGGTTTAGGTACGCACGTCAAGTCTTAAAAAAAAAAGAGTTTCTGAAGACTTCAGAAAAGTCTGGATAAGATTATAAAACTTCTTGTAGAACCTTTTGGCTTTTACTAACCCAGTCAGACAGAAAAAAGACAAAATGAAATTCAGACCAATACAACATCCTGCCAGAAACAAGAGATAAAATATTACAGATCGCAAACATCAGAATAATCTTTAAGATAGAAAAGAAAAAAATATCAACCCATTTATTGGATGAGATTGTCTAGGACCAAAGCTGTAGAATTTTGTCTGTACTCCCCATGATAGTTTCAATGTTTAGTTGTTTGCTGCCTTCCGGGTGTAGCAAGGCAGAAGCACCTGCAGAACGCTCACCTCATCAGATCATTTGCATATTTGTGAGAGGGGCAAGCTGGACAGTGAATATAGAGGAGGCAGGTGAGCTCAGTGAGTGGACTTCATTGCGCAAAGGAGAGCAATAGCTACAGGGGCTGTAAAGTTAGTGTAGTTCATAATATAGTGTCTGTACCTGTGTGTGATGGTTTTCTTCTGTGATTTTCACCCCAATATTTATTTTTAACAGCATACAAAAGGACTGTTGTCTCAGATTGTTCCCAATTTGTAATGCGGCCGAGACCTGACTCACTAGTCAGCTGATGACAGGGAGCCATTCTGCTTCAATGGGTGGAGCGATCGCTTGGTAGGAAAGAGATCAATCTGCAACTAATGCAACCAAACAAAATTGTTTACCTCTCACAGTCTTTGTAGCAAGAATCTCTTTAACCTTGAATATGTCAGAAGTGCCAGAGACAGGTGTGGGGACAAGATTCTTCTGAGAAAACCGGTTTATGACAAGAGGCTTGAGGAGAGAGACGTGGAAGGAATTAGGAATACGAAACATAGCAGGTAGACAGAGTTTGTAGGAGACAGGGTTGATTTTTTTGTAGAATCTGGAAGGGACCAAGGTAGCGAGGACCTTGCTTGTAACAGGGGATCTTGAAGTGGATATACTTGGATCAAAGCCACACCATGTCACCAGGAGAGAAGGACGGAGGAGGTCTTCTACTTTTATCCACTTGTGACTTAATGCGTGAAGAAGCCTGAGACTGTTGGGTCTATTGCCAGATGGTAGAGAAGTCACGGACCAGCTCATCAACAACAGGCGCACCTGAGGAGACTGGGAGAGGAAGAGGAGGACGGGGATGGAGTCCATAGACAACAAAAAAGGGAGATGACCTTGTGGACTCGGAATACTTATGATTATATGAGAATACAGCCCAGGGAAGAAGGTTGACCCAATTGTCTTGGCGAGCTGAAACAAAATGCCGAAGAAAAGTCTCTAGGATTTGATTAACCCTCTCCACCTGTCCGTTATACTGAGAGTGGAAGGCCGAGGAGAAGTCCAGATTGATGTCCAGACGGTTACAAATGGCTCCCCAGAACTTAGAGACAAACTGCACACCTCGTTCCGAAACAATATGCTGAGGAAGACCATGTAAACAAAATACCTGCAACAAGAAGTACTTCGCCAGCAGTACTGCAGGGCAGAAGGAAGACCTGGTAGAGGAATGAAATGAGCCATCTTGGAATACCGATCTACAACGACCCAGATGACAGTGTTATTTTGAGATGGTGGCAAATCGGTGATGAAATCCATGGCGATATGGGACCGGGGAGTCTCTGGAATGGGTAAAGGCTGTAAGAGCCCTGCAGGTCTCTGTCGAGGAGTTTTGTCATGGGCACAAGTTTCACAGGAACGAAACTAAATCATAAACATCACGTTCAAGATGGGGCCACCAGTAATGCCTGGAGATAAGAAGTAGAGTCTTGCGTATTCCAGGATGTCCTGCTGTCAAGGAAGAATGACCCCATTTCAGGAACTTGCGACTCAATCTGGCGGGCACAAAGGATTTTCCCGGAGGAACTTGCTGAATCTCGGCAGGAGATGCAGGAATCAAACGGTCAGGAGGAATAATATGCCTAGGCATGGAGTCCAAACCAATGATGTCAGAGGACTTGGAGAGAGCATCAGTGTTCTCTGCTTACATCTCTGTCCATTTTAGGAACTGACCAGAGCAGCATATGTTTGCTATGGGGATTTTCTCCTACTCGTGACAGTTCTTAAAATGGACAGAGATGTCAGCAGAGAGCACTGTGCTCGTGATGTCAGCAGAGATCTCTGTGTTCCAAAAAGAAAATAATTTTCTCTGTAGTATTCTGCAGCTAATAAGTACTGGAAGGATTAAGATTTTTTGATAGAAGTAATTCACAAATCTAAAAGAAAAAATGTATGTGCAGCTCACAATTAATAATACACACCGAGGTCAAACTAGGGCATGCAACTATACCTCAGTTGCAGAAAGAGGGAACCAAAAACACAAAATATTTTGCCCGGACCTTCTAGGTGAGTATAAATAGACTGTATATATAAATTTAGAGATATATAATATGCTATAGGTGAATATAAACTATATAAAAATAAATGGATATAGAAAATGAATAGCTGGATCGGGCTTCAATAATAATGCAATTAATTTATTAAAATTACACAATGTAAAAGGTTACTCCTCACAGGGCCCGTGTTTGGAGAACACATAAAAATGCAGGCAATCAATTAATACTAGGTATACATAGAATAATAAACATAGAATTGTACAGCTGGCATAAATGTTTAGCTTATTGTGTACAACGAGCGAATGCCTATTTATAAAACAAGCAGATACTTGTTGCACAGTACAAGCAGTAGGAAGAGCCTATTTGGCTAGTTCCCACATTGGAATGCTCAAAGGTATAAATGTGTCCTTTTTGTATAGCTAGACAGTTTGTAGCAATTTTGAAAATGATATTACTGGTCCTTTTTGTAACAACTCGGGCAGTTCACACTGGAAACAGGTATGTTGTAACAGTGCCTGGATGGTTTAATGCACCGAGTCCTCTGTGCAGCGGTCCCAGATGGTATTGGAGAAATAGCCAAGCAGAGTCCTATTAAAAAGCGGTGGTGGTCACCTCGGACTGATGGCGCTGGCAGGCGCTGATGTAACACAAGATGCCGGGAGACCGTTGGCGCTGGCAGGCTCTGGAGATGAAAGAATTCTCACCGCTGGTCTTCAATGCTGGCTGGATGGACCCGGAGACCGCGCGCTGGATACGAGGAGCTCACCTCGTGTTACCGGCGTGTGACGTCAGCAGATGTTAAAGCTGGAAACTCTGCACCAGAGTTGGACTTGTAATAGCTGGACCGGACAAATGCTGGACTGGATAAACTGTAGTTTAACAGTTCACAGAAGGTAACTGGCCGTCAATAGTGGACACAGTTCATAAATAGCATTTGTGCCAGTGGCTATGTATACAGGACTAGACACGTTTCAGGGTTATGTAATGTAACCCTTTCCTCAGTAGTCATAATGGTTGCCATGAACGATTGTCTTTTTTTATAAGAGCAGGAATCTCACAAATTAACACATTACAAAGTAATAATAAAAAACTTTGAATGGAATTAGGGGATCGGTTTCCTAGAGAGCAATGGTTATATGAAAAGGAGTAGGTATATAAAATAATGTGCGAATACTGTTCAGAAGTGTAAAGAGACGTTTTTACAAAAAATAATTATGTGAATAATATTAAAGAATTTTAGAAATGTTATTATTATAATATTATTCGCATAATTGTTTTTTGTAAAAACTTATTTTTTTATTTAAAAAAAAAAAGTTTTCCACCGGAGTACCCCTTTAACAAATCATTCTGGCACTTTAAGTTTACATTAGACTGTCGAAAAAAACAGGGTTTGAGGGAGAGCACCGCTTAACCCCTTAAGGACGCAGGACGTAAATGTACGTCCTGGTGAAGTGGTACTTAACGCACCAGGACGTACATTTACGTCCTAAGCATAACCGCGGGCATCGGAGCGATGCCCGTGTCATGTGCGGCTGATCCCGGCTGCTAATCGCAGCCAGGGACCCGCCGGCAATGGTCGACGCCCGCGATCTCGCGGGCGTCCGCCATTAACCCCTCAGGTGCCGGGATCAATACAGATCCCGGCATCTGCGGCGGTTCGCGATTTAAATGAACAATCGGATCGCCCGCAGCGCTGCTGTGGGGATCCGATCATTCATAACGCCGCACGGAGGTCCCCTCTCCTTCCTCCATGCGGCTCCCGGCGTCTCCTGCTCTGGTCTGTGATCGAGCAGACCAGAGCAGGAGATGACCGATAATACTGATCTGTTCTATGTCCTATACATAGAACAGATCAGTATTAGCAATCATGGTATTGCTATGAATAGTCCCCTATGGGGACTATTCAAGTGTAAAAAAAAATGTAAAAAAATGTAAAAGTAAAAGTAAAAAAAAGTGAAAAATCCCCTCCCCCAATAAAAAAGTAAAAAGTAAAGTAAAAAGTAGTTTTTTCCTATTTTACCCCCAAAAAGCGTAAAAAACATTTTTTATAGACATATTTGGTATCGCCGCGTGCGTAAATGTCCGATCTATTAAAATAAAATGTTAATGATCCCGTACGGTGAACGGCGTGAACGAAAAAAAATAAAAAAAGTCCAAAATTCCTACTTTTTTAATACATTTTATTTAAAAAAAAATTATAAAAAATGTATTAAAAGTTTTTTATATGCAAATGTGGTATCAAAAAAAAGTACAGATCATGGCGCAAAAAATGAGCCCCCATACCGCCACTTATACGGAAAAATAAAAAAGTTAGAGGTCATCAAAATAAAGGGATTATAAACGTACTAATTTGGTTAAAAAGTTTGTGATTTTTTTTAAGCGCAACAATAATATAAAAGTACATAATAATGGGTATCATTTTAATCGTATTGACCCTCAGAATAAAGAACACACGTCACTTTTACCATAAATTGTACGGCGTGAAAACAAAACCTTCCAAAATTAGCAAAATTGCGTTTTTCGTTTTAATTTCCCCACAAAAATAGTGTTTTTTGGTTGCGCCATACATTTTATGATATAATGAGTGATGTCATTACAAAGGACAACTGGTCGCGCAAAAAACAAGCCCTCATACTAGTCTGTGGATGAAAATATAAAAGAGTTATGATTTTTAGAAGGCGAGGAGGAAAAAATGAAAACGTAAAAATGGGCTGAGTCCTTAAGGGGTTAAAAGACTGTGCATAATGTCCTAAAAATATTACAGCTGCTGTGTTTCATTTTGTGTGGGGAAAAGTAGGACTAGCTGTCATGTCAATTTTTATGTGTCATTATGTAGCAAGTACTTGGACACTGGACATGTCACCTATGACTCGAAACAAAAAGGCAAAGAATTTTAGGCTTGGGGAAAGGGTGCAGTGCGTCTGAGAATGGGAGAAAATCCCACCCACTATCTCTTCTACAGCTGATATCAGGAATGGTGGACAATTGGAGATGGAACCTGCAAGAGGAAAAACTTCTGTACAATACATAACGCATGTGGCACTTTGTTCATAAAAACTGTTTTTACTCACCAATGACAGCCTATTCTGAAACACTTATCCAGAATTATAAATATTCTTTAAGAATAAATAGGAGTGTTTAAGGTTTTACTGTAGGTATGTATGCATTCATTATGTTAATACCGTTGTCTTTTGAGCATTTTGGGCAATAATTTAAGTACTTAAATTTAAGTGCAAGTTTCCTCAATTCAAGGCACTTCTTATGCATTAAGTTTTTTTAAAAATTAACAGATATATACTAATGATCTTCTTTAAAAAGCATGACATTGAGTCTGTATTCAAAAAATAAAGCAAACCTTTTGCCAAGTGTCAAAAGTATTGTGTTGGCTTGAGCCATAAAAGCGCTGTTACATTGATATGATGGCACTTTTCCTTTTTAATTCATGTTTAAAAAAGTTCCTTTCCCTTTCTGAGTAGTGCCAAACAGATCAAATGGTTTGAAGGCACTCTGTTTTTATATAACAAGGACCCTGGAGGAAGGCTGAGATAGAGAGGGGCCAAATGGAGAAATGGAAATCTGACATAAGAGGGAACAGAGAAAGATGAAGGAGAGCTAAGAAAATTCCCAGGAACATATAAAGGTAAAAACTGATGAATAACAGCAGGAGATAGAACTTTAGTGATTGTCATGACAGAGCTGAAAGATAAAAAAGTAATCAAAGTGAGAACAATTGACAAGAAAAGGGAAATGGTTATAAAAAAAAGAATAGCAGGAGATGATGGCATTTTTTTTAAAGATCCTGTTTTACATGAATGCTCATGATTTAATATCTTAAGACTGGTCAGATATTTGTGACAGTGAAAGTAATTGTATCGAGACACAATAGTTTTTGTGACCTCAACAGATTTTTCTGTAATATTGCGAGTCCATTGTGTGAATTTATTTCTATGAAGCATTAACACAATGATGGTGAATATACAGTATGGCATAGGTGGTACATAGATTATATTAAGTTACATGTCTAAGGAGCGTAGAGGTCTGAGGCCTATGTTTTTATAGACACATTTGGAAGCTCCACGGTTTTGTCCTGCTGTTCTCCTGTGCTGCCACATGCAACTGGACCTGACTGTCAATCATAGCTAGGATCCCAGCGCAGCTTACGAGACCCGTTCTGATCACAGCATCTATAGGACAAATAGGGGTAGGGGGCTTCCCCTGTCTCCCATTAGAGATCCCATGAAATGCTCATGGGGTCCCAATGATTTCCATGGCAGCAGGAGGCCATCTGATCAAGCCTCCTGTCTGTCAAATACAGCAGCTTGTCAGAGTAATACTGACAGTTATACTGTGCTGCAGTACCGATGTGCTGCAGCATAGTATAACAGGTAATAGTATAAAAATAAAATGTTTATCAATAAAAAAATAAGTGTCCCTATCCCAATAAAGTCCTGTATTACCCCCCTAGATTCACAAATTTTGTTTCACAAAGTGGAACAAAAAGATTCTAAAGGTAGCATGTATCGCAAAAAAATCACACAATGGAGACGGATCAAAAATAGAAAAGTTAAGGCTGTCAGAACTTGGCAACACGAAAAAAGAGAAAAGGAAAGAGAAAAGGTTGAACTTGATGGACATATGTCTTTTTTCAACCGTACTAACTATGTAACTATGTAAGGAAAGTGAAAAAGATAAAACATAAAAATCCATATAAATTGGGTATTGATATAATCGTTCCAACCCACAGAATAAATATAACATAATTTTACCTTACAGTGAACACCATAAAAAATTATTTTAAAAAATGCCAGAAATTTTCCAGTTTTCACAATTTTTTTTTTCTTCACAAAGAAACTGCATGTGTCAACAAAAATTAACCACTAATATAAAGTGTAACAAGCCCTTAAGATGTTTAGTTTAAGGGAATTAGCAACCTTTTCACAGCTACTAGATGGGTGACTTAGTTATGCTTTTGAGTCCAAAAAGTTTGGTTGGGACACCAATACAGTGAAAAGGTTGGGTCAAATTTGATTTGTAAGGACATATGATTGATCTTCCCTTTCAAGGAACACCAAAAGTTTCTTATAAGTGTAAATGTCACTAAATGTATGATGTTGTCCATTCTTTTCTCTCGTGCCTCCTACACATTACAATCATGCTAGGAAACATTTCAGGACGGCTCGGGTTCCTTGCCATCTTGAAGTCAATTTGTAGGTGTTTCCTTGGATCCTGACATAATGAATAATGGCTTTTTAAAGCAATGTTTAAATGTGTATTCCAATGTCCCCAAAAATGGCATATAATGCAAGGGGAAAAAAAGAATAATTTCCTACAGATCACACTGTGGCTCCCTTTTGGCTCCTCTTGGTCCCTTAAAGGGGTTCTCCGGTGCTTACACATCTTATCCCCTATCCAAAGGATAGGGGATAAGATGCCTGATCGCGGGAGTCCCGCAGCTGGGGACGCCCATGATCATGCACGCGGCACCCCGTTTGTAATCAGTCCCCGGAGCGTGTTCGCTCCGGGTCTGATTACGGGCGACTACAGGGCCGGCGGCGTGTGACGTCACGCTCTGCCCCTCAATGCAAGCCTACGGGTGGGGGCGTGATAGCTATCACGCCCCCTCCCGTAGGCTTGCATTGAGGGGCGGAGCGTGACGTCACACGGGGGCAGAGGCGTGACATCACACGCCGCCGGCCCTGTAGTCGCCCGGGGACTGATTACAAACGGGGTGCCACGTGCATGATCCCGGGGGTCCCCACGGCGGGACTCCCGAGATCAGGCATCTTATCCCCTATGCTTTGGATAGGGGAAAAGATGTGTAAGCACCGGAGAAACCCTTTAAGTCCTGGGTGGGTGCTCAGCTTCAACAGGTTCAAACTCCAAAACCCTCCATCAGCATAGTCCAAAGGCTTGAGAAAGGCCTTATGGTGAGGCTGAAACGTCGCATTAACTTGATGGATGAATAAAGCCACTAATTTCCTTGTACCTTGAAGTGCCGCTTCCTTGTTTGGACTATATATATATATATATATATATATATATATATATATATAAATATATAGATAGATATATAGCAACAGGAGAATACAGCAGCACACTGCTAGCACAAAGTTATAGATGAAACATGAGTATATAGATGAAACATGAGTATATAGATAAAACATGAAAAGCTATACAGCTGTAGTGCAACAAATGAAAATATGAAATTATGAAACAGTGAGGTACTTAGCTTGCAAATTTGGCGGCCAAATAGCTTGGACCGTCCCACCACGGTAAGGTGACCTCATTTTGGGACGGACCCTACACTATGAATATGCCTCTGTGTGAACAGTATATATATACCCCCCACAGCGCATTAATAAATATATGACCCCCGCCAGCGCATTGATACATATATACCCTCCGCTAGTGCATTTATATATATACCCCCGGAGCGCATTAATAAGGACATGACCCCCGCAACGCATTTATATATATATATATATATATATATATATATATATATATATACACTACGCCCCCCCGAGCATTTGTCATAATATGCCACCGCAGTGCTATATGTGAAAAGTATATCTATCAGCAGCGCATAGTGCCAGCATCTGGCGGGCCCAATGATGCTGATAGAAATACTTTTCATACATAGTGCTGTGGCGTCATATGTATATAGAAGCGCTGTCGGGGGCATATAACGCTATATGTCTGCCGCCAGCGCATCTATATACATATACCCTGCAGCGCTATGAATGAAAAGTATTTCTATCAGCCGTGCATAGGCACTATGCGCTGCTGATAGATATACTTTTCATTCATAGCGCTGCAGTGGCATATTATGATATATGCTCTGTGGGGGGCAGTCACACTATAAATGAGCTGCGGGGGGTATATATATATGTATATATATATATATATATATATATATAAATGCGTGGGCGGGGGTCATATCTTTATTAATGCGCTGTGGGGGCATATTATAAATGCGCTGGGGGGCTAGATATATAGGCTATATGACTGCCCCCCGGCAGCGGTATATATCTTGCCCCCCCACAGCGCTTTTAATATACATATGGCCCCCGTTGCCGCTCACAATGTTCATTTTAAAAACCCCGCGGAGAGCCCTGAATGGCTCCTCAGTACCAGCCATTCAGGGCTCCCCGGGGGATTTAAAAATGAAAGTTAAAACACACGATACATCGCAGGGATGCGGATCATGCTGCCTGCTTATTAACTTCTGATCACATCAGGTCTCAGACGTGAGCCCCGGTGCGATCAATCCCTCAGCCCCTGTACTACAACCCACATCATGGACCAGACTCTGTTCCATGGTGGGGATAGTAGTACAAACAGTAATGTAGCCTCCCCAGCTGTCTGCAGACTCCCGCAGCCAGGGATTTACTAATCCCATCATGAAAACAAGTCTGTTCCATGATGGGAGTAGTAGTAGTCCCTTAGCACAGCAGAAGTCTGCTGATGTCACCTCTTCTGAGCATGCTCAGAAGTAATAACGCATATTATAAACCAGGTGCAAACGGATGACATAAAGGCTCATCCGTTTGTCATAGACTTCAATGTTAAAAAGTAACAGCCATTATTTTACCTGTTTCTTGTGACGGAAGAAAAATTAGTGCATGTGCCGTTTTTTGCTATAACGGGTCATAACAGATAATCCAAAAATCCCATACACTTGAATGGGACTTTGTAACGGACATTTAACAGCTTTTCTATCGGATGTTTATAACGGATTTTTTAACAGAACAACTTTATAGTGTGAAAGGGGCCTTATACAGACAAGCTTTTTACAGCAGCGTTTCACCTTCTAGTCACGTCAGCATTCTGGTGGACAGAGAGCAGTGTATTTTTCACAGAAAATAATTTTTACTGCAGCGATAAACCTCCCAGTCACTTTCTACAGCACTGTATTAAAGAGAGGGGCAGAAAGCTGTGTGCTGCCTCATACGTTTGAACCAGCTGGCCCAGCTGCAGAAACGTTAGGAGAGGAGGAAGGAATACGTTTTTAGCGCAACTCTGTTTCTTTGTTCCACAACAAATGGTCTGCTGGTTATACTAGTCTGTAGACAGTATAATACATACCCAGCAGTCCATTCCTATTAGTCTTTGAGAGAGTGCAATTTTGTGTTTAGTACACAGCGACTGTGTGCTGCAGCACTGTGTTGTACTGCTGGTGTTGTGCACAAATAATGGTCTGCTGGTTATACTAGTCTGTAGACGGTATAATACATACCCAGCAGTCCATTACTAATAGTCTTTGAGAGAGTGCAATTTTGTGTTTAATACACAGCGACTGTGTACTGCTGGTGTTGTACACAAATACTTATTTAAGCGTACTGTAGTGCATTTTTCTGCCCTCATAAGTGCATACCACATACCTACATCTAAGCAGTGTACTATTTTGTACCTGTTAAACTCTCAAGGGACTAGATGCTGTGAAAGTCCAGGCAAAAGTAAGAGTTGGGAGGTGTGGCAGCAGGAGAGGCAGCGAGAGGTCTTAGCTCCCGGTGTCAGCTAGCAGTTGGGTCTCGACCAGCAACCCAGCAGCTGTGATTGATTGGTTCACTCGGTCATCCACTTCATCTCAAGTGACATCCAATACCCCCAGTCGACAGTCGGTGGGTTCCTCAGACTCAACCCTCAGTTGGCATGGCCCTCATGCTGCTGCTGCCACCTCCAGTCTGTCATTGTGCTGCTATGTGGTCTCCTTATGCTGATGCTGCCACCTCCAGGCTCTCTCAATGTGCTGCTCTCTGGTCTCCTCGTGCTGATGCTGCCACCTCCAGGCTTTCTCATCGTGCTGCTTTATGGTCTCCTCATGCTGATGCTGCCACCTCCAGGCTCTCTCATTGTGCTGCTCTATTGTCTCCTCATGCTGATGCTGCCACCTCCAGGCTCTCTCATTGTGCTGCTCTATTGTCTCCTCATGCTGATGCTACCACCTCCAGGCTCTCTCATTGTGTTGCCATGGATACTGCAAAACATAGTTAAGGTGCTTGCCCCCAGTTACAGAAATTAATCTGCATTAGACCACTAGTAAGTATTATGGATATGCATTAGCTAAAACTTAGCTTTTCTTAGGATAAAAAATATGGACCCCATTTTTTTTTTAAAATCTAACAAAAGGAAAGGTGTACAAAAAACACCATGTGCCACCTACAACACCACGTATTGATACGATGCAAAGACCTCTAAAAGGTGGAAGGGAACAACGTTTGGTCCATTGTAACAGGTGGGGGTAAAAGCTTTCCCTGTAAGGCCCTACTCTCGCACCATTAATTCCCTTCTTGGCAATTCCCTTCCCACACAACAACCTCTCCCTATTTCCACCTAAAAACCCTGGAAAATTGAAGTGTTTTTAGGTGGAAATAGGGAGAGGTTCCTGTGTTGGGCCACCCTTTTTAGGTAACACTTGCCAATAAGGGATTTAATAGTGCGAGAGTATGGCCTTACAGGGCAAGTTTTTACCCCCACCTGTTACAATTGACCACACATTGTTCCCTTCCACCTTTTAGAGGTCTTTGAATCGCATCAATACTTGATGGTGTAGGTGGCACATGGTGTTTTTTGCACACCTTTCCTTTTGTTAGATTTCAAAAAAATTTGGGGTCCATATATTTTATCCTAAACAAGGACAAGTTGGCCAACACACACTGGTACCAAACTACTGCATGAACCCGGCATGCAGGTGCACGCTGCTAGGCTAAATATACATAGACAGGAGAATACAGCAGCACACTGCTAGCACAAAGATATAGATAAAACATGAAATACTATATTGCTACAATGCAAAAAATGAAAAAATTGAGGTACTTTGCTCACCATTTGGCCAAATAGTTTGGACCATCCCACCACAATAAGGTGACCTCATTGGGACGGACCCTACACTGTGAATGTGCCTCTGTGCAATCAGTTAGTAGGCTTGCAAGGTCTGAAATATCCAGCACCTTATAGAATGGGTGAGGTGCAGGAGACAACATGGAGGTAGCTACTCCCCCATATGTATAACACAAACAAGGACAAATTGGCCAGCACACACTGGTACCAAACTACTGCATGGACCCGGCATACAGGTGCAAGCTGCTAGGCTAAAAATACATAGACAGGAGAATACAGCAGCACACTGCTAGTAAAAAGATAGATATAAAACATGAAATGCTATATTGCTACAATGCAAAAAATGAAAAAATGGAGGCTCTTTGCTCACCATTTGGCCAAATAGTTTGGACCATCCCACCATGATAAGGTGCCCTATTTGGCCATATTACATGTGGAATTATTACAAGAATCCAATGAAACAGCTTGGAGCTATAACAATCAACCATAACTGATTAAATGAAACATTCACACTTTCACAGTCAGGGGGGCACTGAGAGGCAGGGGCTGGAACAGGTGGTATGTCGTCTGGCGGAGGACCGACAGCTCGATTTTCACCAGAATGGGTAATCAAAAAATGTAAATGAATTACATAAAAATTAAATAAGAATTACATAAAAAAATCTGCCATATCCAGACGCTCTGCGGCAGTGATTCTAATAGCGATGCCTGTAATCTGCATGTCATACTGAATAACAGTATTATTTCACTAACACAGCACACTCCCTATGCTTGTTAGGACTAGGCAAAGTGTTCGACAACCTTATTGAGCCTCTCTGTAGGCCAGAAATAGTTGTTTTTAATAGTGATTCGCCGCAAATAAATTCGGTCCTAACAGAATTTTTTCGGAAAATACATTTTTGCTTTTTCGTTTTTCCTCCTCCATTTTTAACCACTTAAGGACCTAGGGCGTATGGATACGTCTTGACGTCCTGGTACTTAAGAACCCAGGGCGTCTCCATACGCCCGTGGGAATTTCAATCAGCAGGCACCCCGCGCAAATGCCATGGGGGACCCCCCCCCATCGGCGATTGGCGCAAATCGCAAACAAATTCACACTTGCGATTTGCGCCGATTCCGGGTCAAAGGGGTCTATGGTGACCCGGAATGTAAAGGGGATCGCGGTTGTCTAAGACACCCATGATCCCCCTGTAGGCATAGGAGTGAGGTGGCAGGGTTGCCACCCCTCCTATCCCTGCTATTGATCTGCTATTGATCGTCAGAGGCGACGACCAATAGCAGACCGGGGGCGGGGGGGTGTTAACTTTCGTTTTCCCCGTCCTGCCCACCCACAATAGGCGGGGCAGAACGGGGAACCGAAGGGGACCGGGCGCTGACGTCCACTTACCGATCCGAAGGCTGCGGCGACGGTGATCGGCGGGCGGCGTGACGTGCGTCAGAAGAGGACGGGCCTCGGGATCCTACGGAAGCCGGTAAGTTGATTTGGAGGGTTTAGCAACAGCTGGAGGCACCCTGTTTGGGAATCACTGGTGTAGAATACCTCTATGTCCACCCCTATGCAATTCCTAATTTAGTCCTCAAATGCGCATGGTGCTATCTCACTTCGGAGCCCTGTCGTATTTCAAGGAAACTGTTTAGGGCCATATATGGGGTATCGCCGTACTCGAGAGAAATTGCACTCCAAATTTTGGGGGTCTTTTTTTCCTTTTACTGCTTGTGAAAAGGAAAGGTTGGGGGCTACACCAGCCTGTTAGTGTAAAAAAATAAAAAATTTACACTAACATGCTGGTGTTGCCCCATACTTTTTATTTCCACAAGCGGTAAAAGGAAAAAAAGATCCCCAAAATTTATAACGCAATTTCTCCTGAGTACAGAAATACCCCAGATGTGGGCGTAAAATGCTCTGCGGACGCACAACAAGGCTCAGGAATGAGAGCGCACCATGTACATTTGAGGCCTAAATTGGTGATTTGCACAGGGGTGGCTGATTTTACAGCGGTTCTGACAAACGCAAAAAAAATAAAAACCCACATGTGACCCCATTTTGGAAACTACACCCCTCACGGAACGTGACAAGGGGTATATTGAGCCTGAACAACCCACAGGTGTTTGACGAATTTTCATTAAAGTTGGATGGGAAAATGAAAAAAAATTATATTTTTTCACTAAAATGCTGGTGTTACCCCAAATTTTTCATTTTCACAAGGGAAAATAGGAAAAAAGCCCCCCCAAATTTGCAACCCCATCTCTTCTGAGTAAGAACATACCCCATATGTGAATTTAAAGTGCTCTGCGGGTGAACTACAATACTTAGAAGAGAAGGAGCGCCATTGGGATTTTGTAGAGAAAATTTGTCCGGAATTGAAGGCCACATGTGTTTACAAAGCCCCCATAGTGCCAGAACAATGGACCCCCGACACATATGAACCAATTTTGGAAACTACACCCCTCACGTAATGTAATAAGGGGTACATTGAGAATTTATGCCCCACAGGTGTCTGAGAGATTTTTGGGACAGTGGTCCGTAAAAATGAAAAATAAAATTTTTCATTTGCACAACCCACTGTTCCAAAGAGCTGTGGGGTGTAAATACTCACTGCACCCCTTATTAAATTCTGTGAGGGGTGTAGTTTCCAAAATGGGGTCACATGTGGGGGGGGGGGGTCCACTGTTCTGGCACCACGGGGGGCTTTGTAAACGCACATGGCCCCTGACTACCATTCCAAACAAATTCTCTTTCCAAAAGCTCAATGGCGCTCCTCCTCTTCTGAGCATTGTAGTTCGCCAGCAGAGCATTTTTCGTCCTAACATTGGGTATTTCCATACTCAGAAGAAATGGGGTTACAAATTTTGGGGGTCATTTTCTCCTATTACCCCTTGTAAAAATGTAAAATTTAGGTGAAAATCTGCATTTTAGTAAAAAAAAAATTTTGTTACATTTACACATCCAACTTTAACGAAAAGTCGTCAAACACCATTGGGGTGTTAAGGCTCAGCAGACCCCTTGTTACGTTTCTTGAGGGGTGTAGTTTCCAAAATAGTATGCCATGTGGGTATTTTTTGCTGTTCTGGCACCACAGGGGCTTCCTAAATGCGACATGCCCCCAAAAAACCATTTCAGCAAAAGTTGCTTTCAAAAAGCCAAATGTGACTCCTTCTCTTCTGAGCATTGTAGTTCGCCCGCAAAGCATTTTACGTCCTAACATGGGGTATTTCCATACTCAGAAGAGATGGGGTTATAAATTTGGGGGGGGGGGTATTTTCTCCCATTACCCTTTGTAAAAATGGTAAATTTGGGGGAAAAACTGCACTTTAGTGTGACGTTTGTTTTTTTCCATTTACACATTCGATTTTAAAGACAAGTTCTCAAACACCTGTGGGGTGTTAAGGCTAACTGGTCCCCTTGTTACGTGCCTTGAGGGATGCAGTTTCCAAAATGGTATGCCATGTGGTGTTTTCTGCTGTTCTGGCACCATAGGGGCTTTTCTAAATGTGACATGCCCCCCAAAAACCATTTCAGAAAAATTCACTCTCCAAAATCCCATTGTCGCTCCTTCCCTTCTGTGCCCTCTACTGCGCCTGCCGAACACTTGACATACACATATGAGGTATTTCCTTACTCGAGAGAAATTGGGTTACAAATTTTGGGGGCTTTTTCTCCTATTACCACTTGTAAAAATTCAAAAACTGGGTCTACAAGAACATGCGAGTGTAAAAAAATGAAGATTTTGAATTTTCTCCTTCACTCAAGGCTTAACACACTTACTGAATGTCATTTTGAATACTTTGAGGGGTGCAGTTTTTATAATGGGGTCATTTGTGGGGTATTTCTAATATGAAGGCCCTTCAAATCCACTTCAAAACTGAACTGGTCCCTGAAAAATTCCGATTTTGAAAATTTTGTGAAAAAATTGAAAATTGCTGCTGAACTTTGAAGCCCTCTGATGTCTTCCAAAAGTAAAAACATGTAAACTTTATGATGCAAACATAAAGTAGACATATTGTATATATGAATCAATGTATAATTTATTTGGAATATCCATTTTCCTTATAAGCAGAGAGCTTCAAAGTTAAAAAAAAAATGCAACATTTTCAATTTTTTCATCAAACTTTGGAATTTTTCACCAAGAAATCATGCAAGTATTGACAAAATTTTATCACTAACATAAAGTAGAATATGTCACGAAAAAACAATCTCGGAATCAGAATGAAAGGTAAAAGCATCCCAGAGTTATTAATGCTTGAAGTGAATGTGGTCAGATGTTCAAAAAATGGCCGGGTCCTTAAGGTATATTTGGGCTAGGTCCTTAAGGGGTTAAGAGCCAGAACACTTTTATTTTTCCATCCACTGAGCCATATAAGGACCAATTGTACTTCGCAATGACAACTCTCTATTTTACCATAAAATGTACGGACAAGAAAAAGTATATAACAACACAAACAAACAACAACACAACCTTGTAACTTTTCAGGGCTTTGTTTTTATACAGTGCACTTTATAGTAATAAAACTGACATGGGCCCAGATTTATCAAAGAATGTCTACAGTAGAGCTATTTTCCCACATTTATTTGGGTGGTGGGTTTGACTAGCGTGCATCTTATTTATCAAGAAGGTGCAGCAGGATGATGAATTTTGCGCAGCTCTGCTGTGATGGGAAAAGCTCTATCACATACACTTTTTCTAGACACTTGTGAAGGAGGGAAGTAGACACTTTCCAGGGTCCTGAATTTGGCAGGTTAGGTGTTTTTACTTACTTTCACAGAGCTGCCTGGATATTTTTACTTACATTTTAGACACTACAATCAAATTTGATTGTGGTGTCTAAGGGGTTAAAGCCGGGCATCACCGGGATCGGTGATGTCTGGCATTAGAGATGGGTCCTGGTGGCAGATAGCCACCACGACCACCCAGCTATGACCCGCGCTCAGCTCCTGAGCGAGTGTCATAGAAGGGGAGTGGCGCTGTCATCCACAAGAGGTTAAAGGTTGAATTGCGGAAGGTAGAAGTGATTTTTAAGCACATTGGTAGGTGGTGTAGTTTTGCGCCTAAAAAAGTACCTTTGCGCACAAAATAGCGACTTTTGACAAAAGTCGCAAATTATAAATACGTGACCACTGCATGATCAAAAAGAAAAAGTTCTGCGGGTAGGCAAAAAGAGTAAAACTGTCTATATCAAAAGGCGCATAAAAGTCGTTAAATATGCTGCTTGCGCCTAAACTGCGCCTAAACATAAACAAAAAAATGCTCTAAAAGCAAAGATATATCTCCCCCATGATCTTTATTCTGTTAGTCAATACTATTAAAATGATATCCATGATTACATAGAGGGAGATTCATCAAAACCTGTGCAGAAGAATAGTTGACCAGTTGCCGATAGCAACCAATCAGCTTGCTTCTTTCATTTTTGAAAAGGCCTCTGAAAAATTAAAAAAGCAATCTGATAGGTTGACCAGGCAACTGGTCAACTTGTCCTCTCTACAGGTTTTGATAAATATGCCCCATATTTGTTTTTTTTATATATTGCACTACTTTTAATAACAATCAAATTGTTTGGACATAAGAATTATGTCAAAAATTGTCCTACAGGACTGTTTGAGGGCTCACTGTTTTTGCTGTGTTACAGCTTTTGTTGGTACCATTTATGTTTTGATGGAACGTTTTGATTGCTTTTTATATATTCTTTTCAGATATATGATATGGCAAAAAATCAGCAATTCTGGTGTTCGGTATTTTATTTATATTTACTCCATTCAGTGTGCAGGATAAAAAAAACATTATATTTGAATGGTTCGGACATAGACATTTTTTGTAGAAGTGGCTCCCTTCATAGTGCCCTTCGATGAACACCATTCTTGTTCACTACTTTTCCAATACAAATGAACTGAGTTTTTTTTTGCAGTTTGTACAGTGTTCTTCAGGACTTTTGCCATAACTCTGGGTTTTTCTCACTTCTTTCAAGATTACCCATTGTGCTTTTGAAATGATGTAAATAAGATGCATGTGATTTATTAAAGTAGTAACAGTCCTAAATGTTGTCCTAAATTGGGGTGATTTATCAAAACTTGTGCAGAGGTAAAGTTGCCCATAGTAACCAATCAGATCACTTCTTTCATTTAGCAGATGCCTAAAAATTAATGAAGCAATCTGATTGGTTGCTATGGGCAACTGGGAAACTTCTCAGTACAGGTCTTAATGACTAATAATTGTGATTAATGTAACATCCCAACTATATGTTATTTGTAATCAATGTACAAATCTTTCTTGCAACTGTAGCCCTAACCACCTGTTTCCTTGTGCAGTACCAGTTGCTATATGCCCAATGAGCCAACCACAGGCCCCCAAAATAGAATTAATACTGCTCCCTAATATGTTCTTATGTGCCATACTTTCCTTCTGTAGAAATTACATTTCAGTATCCAGACTGAGGTTACAAAGATGGTAACTTGTACTTCCTGTGCAAGAGACATATAACATGTCGGTAGATTGTGTGACTGATTGCTTCTGGTTGAATAAAGCTGAGACATCATTCTATACCAGCACTCATCCCTCTATAGTCTGTATGTTAAAATGTCAGAATGTGCCAAGTAAACAAACTTTATTAAAGTGGTTTTTCAGACATTCAAAATACATGGTTTTAATAAAGTTATATAATTTTGTAAAATAACTTTACTTTAAAAAAGGTGCAATTTTTGTGTAAAATGCATGTAGACATTGGCTGGCAGCAGTAAAAGCTGACAAGGGGCTCTCTGCAGAAACCAATGTCTGCGTAGGGAACTGCAGAGCTTGTCATGCCCTGGTACCCATTTCCCTGGTCTGCTTAAGCATTGCAGTGCACACAGCGCTAGTGACCGAGAGCCTCCCCCTCCACTCCCTATTGTATATTCTAATGCATTTTAGCTGGGTATTAAAATATACACTACGCTAGGGGACGTTCTCTGTCACTAGAGCCATGTACACTACAGCCTCTAGCAGAGTGAGCAGTGCTGAAGCAATTTTAGAACTTTATTAAAACAATTATTAACCCCTTAAGGACCGGGGGTTTTTCCGTTTTTGCATTTTCGTTTTTTGCTCCTTGCCTTTAAAAAATCATATCTCTTTCAATTTTGCACCTAAAAATCCATATGATGGCTTATTTTTTGCGCCACCAATTCTACTTTGTAATGACGTCAGTCATTTTGCCCAAAAATCTACGGTGAAACGGAAAAAAAATCATTGTGCGACAAAATTGAAAAAAAAAAACGCTGTTTTGTAACTTTTGGGGGCTTCCATTTCTACATAGTACATTTTCGGTAAAAATGACACCTTATCTTTATTCTGTAGGTCCATAAGATTAAAATGAAACCCTACTTATATAGGTTTGATTTTGTCGTACTTCTGGAAAAAATCATAACTACATGCAGGAAAATGAATACGTTTAAAATTGTCATCTTCTGACCTCTATAACTTTTTTATTTTTCCGTGTATGGGGCGGTGTGAGGGCTAATTTTTTGCGCCGTGATCTTAAGTTTTTAACGGTACAATTTTTGCATTGATAGGACTTATTGATCGCTTTTTATTCATTTTTAAATGATATAAAAAGTGACCAAAAATGCACTATTTTGGAGTTTGGAATTTTTTTGCGCATACGCCATTGAACGAGCGGTTTAATTAACGATATATTTTTATCATTCGGACATTTCCGCACGCGGTGATACCATATCTGTTTATTTTTTTATTTTTTTAATATTAACGTTTTATAAATTTTATTCAAAGTACAGTTTATTTTAATTTACACTGTGTTTTTTTTATGGGAAAAGGGGGGTGATTCAAACTTTTAATAGGGGAGGGGTTAAATGATATTCATTCACTTTTTTTTTTTTTTTGCAGTGTTATAGCTCCCATAGGGACCTATAACACTGCACACACTGATCTTTATCATTGATCACTGGTTTCTCATAGGAAACCAGTGATCGATGATTCTGCCGCTTGACTGCTCATGCCTGGATCTCAGGCACTGAGCAGTCATTCGGCGATCGGACAGCGAGGAGGCAGGTAGGGGCCCTCCCGCTGTCCTGTAAGCTGTTCGGGATATCCCGAACAGCCCACTGAGTTAACCGGCACTTTTTACTTTAACTTTTAGCCGCGTGGCTCAGCTCTGAGCGCACGGCTAAAGGGTTAATAGCGCGCGGCGCCGCGCGCTATTAGCGGCGTGTCCCGGCTTCACTATGACGCCGGGCCCGCCGTGATATGATGCGGGGTTACCGTGTAACCCCGCGTTATATCACGGGAGCAGGACCAAGGACGTACCTGTACGTCCTTGATCCTTAAGGGGTTAAATAATATTTTTAAAGGAAACCATTTTTTTTAATCAACTAGTGCCAGAAGTAAATTTATTCTATTTAAAAATCTTAATCCTTCTAGTGCTTATCAGCTGCTGTATACTACAGAGAAAATGTTGTAGTTCTTTTCAGTCTGACCACAGCAATCTTTGCTACCACCTCTGTCTGTGTCAGGAACTGTCCAGAGCAGGAGCAAATGCCCACAGCAAACCTCTCCTGCTCAAGACAGTAGTAGGTGAGGCCACACACTGATTATTGCAGACTTATACACCTCCCCTGACTAAAACTACCAGTGTCAATCAATGTCACTGTTCTGTCACTTGCTGCACTCAAATAGTGCTTAGAGCAAGTGAAGTGATGAGATTCTGCCCCCTTTTTGTCTCTGCAAAGCTATAGACTTTACGAGAAATGCAGGCTACATTAGAAAACAATATTATAGAGGAAGAAGGAATCAAGTAGGCAGACAACCTATTCATGCCACATCAACTAAAATAAATATGCACAAGGCACACAAAAACCTCCACATTGTTTTCTAAAATATCCTATTCTTCAGTACATAATAATAATAATAATAATAATAATAATAATAATAATAAAAGTATAAGATAGATATAAGATTAATGTTTTGTACGAATAAAATCTAAAATAATTAAACTGTATAGCATAAGAAAGTATAAATATGAATAGAAATTAATAAAGACTACTGTATAGGATTATGAACTTTCGATGGTCCAAATTTGTATACACACATAGGTAAAATATGCCATCTAATTTCAATAAATATCTACTACTCTGCCTCTCATTTTTGCCTGTATCTTCACCCATTTATTATATTTTGTGGAATCACATGTCTTAGCTGGCAAAAAAATGCAAACCAGGTCTCTTTCTATGCCGAATCCCCCTTATCTGTAAGAAACAGCCACAGATAGCAGAATTGGGAATGGCTGAAAGACTGCGTGTATACCCACAGTCTAAAAATAATGTTTAAATATTCTACACCATGGTTAATTTTGACATGCTTTTACAACTGTAAATCATTAGACATGATTGTACATTGTATTAAAAGTTATGTGATAATGCCCCTTGATTTACTGGATACTACAATCATGCTTGTAACACTTTTGCACATTCAAACATGTATTAATTCTTGCCTGCAGGGGGCAGGATATTACAGTATACACACAGACCAAGAAATAGATGTGTTACTATTTATCATTTCCCTCCAAGGTAATTCTACAACCAACAAAAACATCAGCACCCAATGTATCCTATGTGTAGTATGGCCAGTAGTACCTTTTTTGGGGTCATTGTGAAAGTTGTAATTTTTGTGGCTATTAAAACATTTTTGAAAAAACGTGAACCTTGATAAATATAACAATTTCACTTCACCTAGATATTTCAAAATGTAGACAATGAAAGCAGATTTTAAATAACAACTTATATTTTAAAGAATTGATAACATTTTGCCTATAGACTTCAATGATTTCACAAAACCTAATAATATGATACACATTAAATTGATGAACTGTTATAGAGAAAGGTGAGGTACTTAGTATGCCATTTGATCATATAGCGTGTACCATGTGTCACGATGCCGGCTGGCAGGTAGTGGATCCTCTGTGCCAGAGAGGGATGGCGAGGACCGCGCTAGTGGACCGGTTCTAAGCCACTACAGGTTTTCACCAGAGCCCGCCGCAAAGCGGGATGGTCTTGCTGCGGCGGTAGTGACCAGGTCGTAACCACTAGCAACGGCTCACCTCTCTGGCTGCTGAAGATGCTGAAGATAGGCGCGGTACAAGGGAGTAGGCAGAAGCAAGGTCGGACGTAGCAGAAGGTCGGGGGCAGGCGGCAAGGATCGTAGTCAGGGGCAACGGCAGGAGGTCAGGAACACGGACTAGGAACAGACAAGGGAACGCTTTCACTAGGCACAAGTGCAACAAGATCCGGCAAGGGAGTGCAGGGGAAGTGAGGTGATATAGGGAAGTGCACAGGTGATCACACTAATTGGTAATTGGGAGATTGGGCCAGGCACCATCATAGGTGCACTGGCCCTTTAAATAGCAGAGACCCGGCGCGCGCGCGCCCTAGGGAGCGGGGCCGCGCGCGCCGGGACAGGACCGACGGAGAGCGAGTCAGGTACGGGGACCGGGGTGCGCATCGCGAGCGGGCGCCACCCGCATCGCGAATCGCATCCCGGCTGGAGGCGGAACCGCAGCGCACCCGGTCAGTGGATCTGACCGGGGCGCTGCAGCAACAAGGATGAGGCGAGCGCTCCGGGGAGGAACGGGGACCCGGAGCGCTCGGCGTAACAGTACCCCCCCCCTTGGGTCTCCCCCTCTTCTTGGGGCCAAAGAACCGGAGGAAAAAAAACTCGATTTTTCCGTGATGAGGTCCGATGCACATTAGGAGGGGTTCTGTGTGAAAACGCACGAGACAGTCCAATCTTTTATTGTAAAAACAATAGATGTAGAGGGGTCTGGCGAGACTGGTCACAGGAACGTAGAACCTGTTGATAAGAGAGGCCAAAAAAAATTTTCCTGCAGATCCGGAATCCAAGACGAGCATAGTAGAGAAGGAGAAGGTAGAGGCAGATATCCGCACAGGCACAGTAAGGCGTGGAGAAGCAGAGTTGACATCAAGAACTGTGTCACCTTTGTGCGGAGTCAGCGTACGTCTTTCCAGGCGGGGAGGACGGATAGGACAATCCTTCAGGAAGTGTTCGGTATTAGCACAGTACAGGCAGAGATTCTCCATGCGGCGTAGTGTCCTCTCTTGAGGTGTCAAGCGAGACCGGTCAACTTGCATAGCCTCCGCGGCGGGAAGCACAGGAACGGATTGCAGAGGACCAGAGGAGAGAGGAGCCGGGGAGAAAAAACGCTTCGTGCGAACAAAGTCCATATCCAGGCGGAGCTCCAGACGCCATCCGGAAGAACGCATGTCAATGCGAGTGGCAAGATGAATGAGTTCATGTAGGTCAGCAGGAGTCTCTCGTGCGGCCAGAACATCTTTAATGTTGCTGGATAGGCCTTTTTTAAAGGTCGCGCAGAGAACCTCACTATTCCAGGACAACTCGTAAGCAAGAGTACGGAACTGAATGGCGTACTCGCCAACGGAAGAAACACCCTGGGCCAGGTTCAGCAGGGCAATCTCGGCTGAAGAAGTTCGGGCAGGTTCCTCAAAGACACTTCGAATTTCCGAGAAGAAGGAGTGTACAGAGGCAGTGACGGGGTCATTGCGGTCCCAGAGCGGTGCGGCCCATGACAGGGCTTTTCCAGACAGAAGGCAGAACACGAAAGCCACCTTAGACCTTTCAGTAGGAAACTGGTCCGACATCATCTCCAAGTGCTGGGAACATTGCGAAAGAAAGCCACGGCAATACTTAGAGTCCCCATTAAATTTGTCCGGCAAGGACAGGCGGAGGCTAGGAGTGGCCACTCGCTGCGGAGGAGGTGCAGGAGCTGGCGGAGGAGAAGACTGCTGGAGAAGTTGCGACTGAAGTTGGTGCGAAATGGTGGACATTTCCGACAGCTGACGGGTTAGAAGGGCGATCTGTCGGGCTTGCTGGGCGGCCACCGTGGCGAGGTCAGCGACAACTGGCAGAGGAACTTCAGCGGGATCCATGGCCGGATCTACTGTCACGATGCCGGCTGGCAGGTAGTGGATCCTCTGTGCCAGAGAGGGATGGCGAGGACCGCGCTAGTGGACCGGTTCTAAGCCACTACAGGTTTTCACCAGAGCCCGCCGCAAAGCGGGATGGTCTTGCTGCGGCGGTAGTGACCAGGTCGTAACCACTAGCAACGGCTCACCTCTCTGGCTGCTGAAGATGCTGAAGATAGGCGCGGTACAAGGGAGTAGGCAGAAGCAAGGTCGGACGTAGCAGAAGGTCGGGGGCAGGCGGCAAGGATCGTAGTCAGGGGCAACGGCAGGAGGTCAGGAACACGGACTAGGAACAGACAAGGGAACGCTTTCACTAGGCACAAGTGCAACAAGATCCGGCAAGGGAGTGCAGGGGAAGTGAGGTGATATAGGGAAGTGCACAGGTGATCACACTAATTGGTAATTGGGAGATTGGGCCAGGCACCATCATAGGTGCACTGGCCCTTTAAATAGCAGAGACCCGGCGCGCGCGCGCCCTAGGGAGCGGGGCCGCGCGCGCCGGGACAGGACCGACGGAGAGCGAGTCAGGTACGGGGACCGGGGTGCGCATCGCGAGCGGGCGCCACCCGCATCGCGAATCGCATCCCGGCTGGAGGCGGAACCGCAGCGCACCCGGTCAGTGGATCTGACCGGGGCGCTGCAGCAACAAGGATGAGGCGAGCGCTCCGGGGAGGAACGGGGACCCGGAGCGCTCGGCGTAACACCATGGAGCCCACATGCCTGAATTTGTAGGCTTAGTACTAGCCCAGGAGAGGCCTTTAAATAATGTAGGGTTCATAATGGGAGCAAACGGAGCGGGGGAACCCCTGGCGTAGTGGCGTCTTGACGGGGGTTTTAGTGGCCCTCCCAGATGTTAGTAAGGGTTAATGGGGTTAGAGGTATATTTCAAGAGAATGGGGGTTAAAGGGTTAAATGGCTGCTGCTCCTTTAAGGGACAGTAGCAGGTGGCTCGAAAGTGGGGTGAAAGAGAGGTCATCTGGAGGGGAGGGGGAGGAGTGTATATAGGGGGGTGCCCCAGGGGGGGAGGGTACTCACCAGTCGGCGTGTAGAAGCGAGAAGAAGGTGCCATGTCGTCCCTGGATGATCTTTTCACCCACCTCCGGGCTGCTGCAGCGTCTCATGGGGATGCTTGGGTGCAGGAACAGGTGCGGGGGGTCCTGGGGATCGGGAGTGGGGTGCAGGCTGACCCCCTCCCTGGCTTGCGGCGCGGGTCCCGTAGATCCAGGGCTCCGGAGCGTCTGAGTCCTGAGCCCACTCCCCGTAGCAGGCGGCGGTGCCTGAGCCCTGTGCGGTCTTCCCGGGAGATGGCAGGTACAGTGTGTGGGGGCACTTCCAGTGCGGCTTCCCGGGGGACAGTGTCAGGGCGTAGGGCAGAGGATGCAGGAGGGGGGGCAGCTGCTGGTCCCTCCGCTCCTTCCCCACTGTGCGGCCCGGGTGGTGGTGCGGCCGTCCCTGAGGTGGGGGTGTCAGGCCGGAGATCATCGAGGAAGGGCACCAGGAGTGAACGGGGGACGGCCGGAGCTGCCGGTCCCCCTGTGATGGCGGCTGCGGTCTCTTCATCTGCCCGACGTGAGGCCCAGCAGAGTGGAGGAGGGGAGGCAGGGCGGGCCCTGTCCAGTGCAGGGTCGGGCTCTAGGCAGCGTTCTGGGGCCAGGTCTGCAGAGGAGAGGAGGCCCGGAGGCAGCAGGGACACGGCTGGCTCACCTTCTCTGAGTGCAGCCCAGCAGCATACAGCACAGTAGCAGAGCTCCGGGAGTGCAGGGGAGGCCAGAGCTCGGAGATCTTCTGTCAGCGTCTCTCTGCCTGTGAGGGAAGATGGGCTGGCTGGAGGTCGGCAGGATCCAGAGTGCTACAGTGAGAGGGCGCCACCTGGTGATGCTGAAGAGGAGCTGGCGAAGCCGTAAAGGAGGGCGGCCGCTGAGGCGGTCATTCGTCGGCGAGAGCCTGGAGCGGATTTGGCGGGACCTTCAACAGCGCTGGATGACAGGAGTGCGGCCGGCGGTTCCAGGGAGCGGATGCCCAGGCCTGCGGCTGCTGGGGCATCGGCTTCGGGTCAGCCTGGTGAGTCCTCTGGGGATTTGGGGTTGGGGCCTGTTCCTTTGAATGTGACGGGGGATGGGGGGTTGCGGGTTTTGCTTTCACAGTTAATAAGTGTTTTGTCTGGGCGTCCTGGGGGTACGGCTGTGGGGGCGTCCCCGGTTCCTGTGTGGGTTGCTCCGGCGGCGGGAGTACAGGTTGAGGCGCCGACGGGGGGCGGGTCGGTGGTGGCATCGGCCGTGGGTGGAGGTGCTGCGGGAGCTGCAGCGGTCGCTAAGGCAGCGGCGGAGGATGTCCGTATGGCGGACTCCGCGAAAGGGGAAGTGTATGTCTGTTTTGAGGGGCCCCTGGGGGCTCACTTGAAACCGGAAGTGAAGGAGAAGATCTGGAAGGACGAATATGTCGAGATCTTCTCCTTGCTTCCGTTGGAAAAATTTAATTTAGATAGGAAGAAGCCGGAGGAGAGTAAGAAGGAGGAGGAGGAGAAACGGCGATATCGGCTGATACCTCGCACGTTTACTAATTGGATGCAGGCCTTTTCTATCCTGGCGAGTGTTATTGGGGAGAAGGCACCAGAACATTGTTCGGCGCTTTTTTGTTATTTTGATTCTATTGGTGAGGCATACCGGGTGTATGGGGGAGTGGCGTGGCTGCGTTATGACGAGCATTTTCGTCAGCGCAAGGCGGTCCGGGCTTCCTTGAGGTGGGATCATAAGGACATAAGTTTATGGATGCGACTTATGGCCGCTCCTCGTGGGGGGTCTCAGCCCTTTCAGGGGGCGGCCGGCGGTTTCTCAGCGGCCGGACAGTCGGCCGGTTCGCGTCGGGGCTGCTGTTGGCAGTATAATGAAGGGCATTGCCGCTTCCTCTCAGATTGTAAATTTAAGCATGAATGTTCGGGGTGTGGGGGGGCTCACAGTTTCTCCCGATGTTTTAAGCGTGGGAAAGGAAAGGGAGCTGAGGCTTCAGCGTCTCGGGGCGACTCCAGTGAGGGTGGACGTGATGCGGCCGTTTTTAAGACAGTACCCAAATAGGTCGGCGGTGGTTTTGTTGGAGGAGGGTTTTAGTTTGGGTTTTGTGATTCCCAGTTCGGCAGTTGCGCAGGGGGTTGGGGGGCGCAATTTGGTTTCGGCTTATGGTCATCCTCAGGTGGTCACGGCTAAGCTGCAAAGTGAGGTGGCGTTGGGTAGGATGGCGGGTCCTTTTCCGGACCCGCCATTGGCGGATTTGGTGGTTTCACCGCTAGGCCTGGTTCCTAAAAAGGAGCCGGGCAAGTTCAGATTGATACATCATTTGTCTTACCCGGCTGGGGCTTCGGTTAATGATGGGATTGAGGAGGGTGTGTGTGCGGTGACATATACCTCTTTTGATGCAGCGGTGCGGTGGGTTCGGAAGTTTGGACAAGGGGCATTATTGGCCAAGACGGATGTGGAATCGGCGTTCCGTTTGTTGCCGGTCCATCCGGGTAGTTTTCATTTATTAGGAATTCGTTGGGAGGGTCAGTATTATGTTGATTGTTGTTTACCAATGGGCTGTTCGATTTCATGTGCGTATTTTGAGGCTTTTAGTTGTTTTTTGGAATGGGTGGTGCGGCAGGAGGCCGGCTGGTCCTCTGTGCTGCATTACCTTGACGACTTTCTTTTTTTG
This sequence comes from Hyla sarda, assembly GCF_029499605.1. Taxonomy (NCBI): domain Eukaryota; kingdom Metazoa; phylum Chordata; class Amphibia; order Anura; family Hylidae; genus Hyla; species Hyla sarda. The sequence goes on from NC_079189.1 coordinate 190,570,880, forward strand.
GGGCCCAGGGGCTCTCGGATTTGTTCGGTGTTGTTGCATACTATGGAGGCGGTAGCGCAGCGTTTTGGGGTCCCGTTAGCTCCTGATAAGACGGAGGGACCGTCCACGGTGGTGACGTTTTTGGGTATAGTGATTGATTCGGATCGTATGGAGTGTCGCTTGCCGGAGGATAAGTTGGCGGATTTGAGGCAGTGTGTGCAGCAGTGTCGGCGTTGTAAGAGGGCACCTTTGAAGGAGGTCCAGTCGTTGTTGGGGAAATTGAATTTTGCCTGTAGGATTTTACCTATGGGTAGGGTTTTTTGTAGACGTTTGTCCTTGGCCACGGCGGGGGTGACGGTTCCGCATCACTATGTTAGGTTGTCTGGGGAGGTGCGTGCAGACTTGGAAGTGTGGGATTCCTTTTTGTCGGTTTACAACGGCAGGTCCGTGTGGATGGCGGAGGTGGTTGATGATGCGGAGTTGGAATTGTTTACCGATGCATCGGGTTCGGTAGGTTATGGGGCATTTTTTCAGGGGGAGTGGAGTGCGGCTGGGTGGCCGGATTCTTGGCGTGCAGCGGGTTTGGTGGCTAATCTAGTTGTGTTGGAGCTGTTTCCTATTGTGGTGGCAACGGAAATTTGGGGGGATCGGCTGAGGGATAGGAGGGTCCGTTTTCGTTGTGACAATATGGGGGTGGTCCATGCGATTAATAATCAGACTTCTAGTTCTCCGCCGGTTTTGCGCTTGCTTCGTCATTTGGTTCTGCGGGGATTGTTGTTGGATGCGCAGTTTGTTGCTGTACATGTTCCAGGTGTTATCAACTCTGTCGCTGATTCTCTTTCTCGTTCACAGTGGGACAGGTTTCGCGTGCTGGCACCGGAGGCGGAGCGGTGCGGGATCCCTTGCCCCGATTGGCTGTGGAGCGTGGTTTGGGAGCGGCGGCGCAGTTGATTCAGAGGTCACTGAGTGCTCGCACTTGGTCTGCGTATTCGAAGGTTTGGGGTGAATGGGAGGTGTTACTGGAGAGGGTGGGTGTGTGTGCTGGTACTGAGGACTGGGTGACTGTGGTGCTGTATTTTGTGGGGATGCAGTTTGAGTCGGGGGTGTCTGTTTCGGGTGTGTCACGCCGTATGTCAGCTCTGGCGTTTTGGTTTTTGGTGCGGGGCCTGGGGGATGCCACTAAGCATTTTTTAGTGCGTTGCGTCCTTATGGGATACCGTAGGGGGGGTACGCAGCCGGATAGGCGTCGCCCGGTTTCTTTTGATTTGTTGGGTTTCCTGGTGGAGTGTGAATGCACGGATGCTTACGAGGTGCTGTTGTTTCGGGTGGCGTTTGTGTTGGCCTTTTTTGGGGCCTTTCGAATTTCGGAACTGGTGGCTCAGAGTAGATCGGTGGTTGGGGGTTTGTTGTATGGGGATGTGATTTTGCAGGCGGAGGGGGTGAGTTGTTTTTTACGCAGGTCCAAAACTGATCTGAGAGGTCCGGGTTGTTGGGTGGTTCTAGGTGAGTTGCCAGTGTCCTTGGTGTGCCCGATGCGATGCGTGCGGGCGTTTCTGTCAGTGAGGCCGGATGGTATGGGATCTTTTTTAGTGCATAGGGATGGGTCATCTCTCTCGCGCTTTCAATTTGTGTCTGTTTTCCGTAGATGTTTGAAGGCACGGGGGCTAGAGCCTGGGGATTACAGTTCTCATTCATTTAGGATAGGGGCCGCCACTGAGGCGGCCCGGTGGGGGATGGGTGAGGAAGTGATTCGGCGGATTGGGCGATGGGAGTCTGCTCGTTTTCGTCTGTATGTTCGTCCCCATCTGTTATGATTATGTTACGTGGGTTATTTTGCTTGCTATGTTTTCTTGTTTGTGTTTTTCAGGTCGTGATCCGTGCTTGGTGTGGATTTTTGGTCACTCCTATGTTCGGAGGGGTGCGATCCGGGCTGCGGTGAGACGGGACGGGAGGCAGCTGGGTTTTTCGAGGGACTTGGCGGTGTTGCGGTGGATTGGAATTGGTGGCATGCTGTGGGGCGGGGTGCTCCCTGAGGCACAGTTCAACGCTTCTTTGGACCGCCACCCGGACATCTTGGTGGTGCATGCTGGGGGCAATGATTTGGGCCTTCGATCGTCACGGGAGTTAATTAGAGACATTAAGCTTGACATTCTGAGGCTAAAATCTACCTTTCCAGGTTTGTTGTTCGTTTGGTCTGACATGGTGGCTCGGCGGGTGTGGCGGCACGCCAGGTCGGTGGATCGCTTGAATAAGGCTCGGGTCAAGCTCAACAAAGAGGTGGGTCATTTTGTTCGTAGGAATGGGGGGATAGTGGTGAGGCACACTGATCTGGAGGGGGAGCCTTGGGAATTCTTGGATCCTGATGGTATTCATTTAAATGACATTGGAATGGATTTGTGGGCGTTGGCCTTGCAAGGGGGTATTGAGCTGGCGTTGCGTGTGTGGCGGGATGAAGGTCAGTGAGGTGTCACTGTCTTTCATCTGTGGCATGTGAAAGGGTCCCGGGGGAGTTAGTAGTTTGAAAGATAAATGTTTGAGATGGTTCAATTGGGCCTCCTGGTGGTGGTTCTGGGCCTCAGGAGTTCGAGGGATTGTGCGGAAGGTTACCGGGGTGCCCCTGGGCCAGGGGCTCGCGGCCAGGGGTAAGAAGCGTGTTGCACAAATCCGGTTGGGGGAGGGGAGTGCCCTCCAGTTTGGTTATGTTTATATGTAAATATTCAAATGTTATTTATTGGTTTGTTAAATAAATGGGCCACACGGCCCAATTTTCCCACAGCAGGTGTCAGTGTCTTTTCTATTGGGAGAAGGGGTTGTTACGTGGTTAAGAGTGGGTTAGAGAGGAAGGGATGTATCTAAAATCCCATCCAGTCATGGGAGCAAACGGAGCAGGGGAACCCCTGGCGTAGTGGCGTCTTGACGGGGGTTTTAGTGGCCCTCCCAGATGTTAGTAAGGGTTAATGGGGTTAGAGGTATATTTCAAGAGAATGGGGGTTAAAGGGTTAAATGGCTGCTGCTCCTTTAAGGGACAGTAGCAGGTGGCTCGAGAGTGGGGTGAAAGAGAGGTCATCTGGAGGGGAGGGGGAGGAGTGTATATAGGGGGGTGCCCCAGGGGGGGAGGGTACTCACCAGTCGGCGTGTAGAAGCGAGAAGAAGGTCCCGCCCGCCCGCCCCTTTTTTAAACGCTTGGTGGGTGGGATTCTGATAAGGGGGAGGCATGTGAAAGGGTCCCGGGGGAGTTAGTAGTTTGAAAGATAAATGTTTGATATGGTTCAATTGGGCCTCCTGGTGGTGGTTCTGGGCCTCAGGAGTTCGAGGGATTGTGCGGAAGGTTACCGGGGTGCCCCTGAGCCAGGGGCTCGCGGCCAGGGGTAAGAAGCGTGTTGCACAAATCCGGTTGGGGGAGGGGAGTGCCCTCCAGTTTGGTTATGTTTATATGTAAATATTCAAATGTTATTTATTGGTTTGTTAAATAAATGGGCCACACGGCCCAATTTTCCCACAGCAGGTGTCAGTGTCTTTTCTATTGGGAGAAGGGGTTGTTACGTGGTTAAGAGTGGGTTAGAGAGGAAGGGATGTATCTAAAATCCCATCCAGTCATGATTAGGTCATTTTATGTGGTAGGATGGTACACACTATGCCAAGAACCTCAACTTTTCCTATAGCAGTAATGCAATTAAAAATTATTTATATTAAATATATGTCTTAGCGCTTGCAATATGCTGCTGTAATTTTCATGTGATTGGATTGTTGGAAAATAAGTCATCTGTGTTTGATATTTTTGGCCAATAGTTGAATGAAAAAACTTTAGTAGATATTTTTTATTCACAAGCGATCTTTCAGGAAAGATGGTTCCAAGAATATTCCCAGAAAGATGAAATTGTCCTTTGCCCAGTGTCAGTGATTACATATGGTCAGTTTTAACAACTGCAACAGCTAATAGGGAATAAAAGAATGGTTCTGTCTGTGAAATAATTCCTCTTCAGATGATGTTAATTCATGATCGGTTGCTCAACCATTAACCTACTTATGTGTATGACCATTTTTACTTAGCCTCAGTTAAAAAAAAAACCCACAAAGTTTATACCTGAAAGCTTAGAGGTTATCCAGGACTTAAACATTGCTGTTTAATCTTAGAATAGGCAATCAATGATTGTTAGGAGGTGGTCCAACCCATGGGACAATCATCAATCCTCAAAATGAAGGGAACAGAGGGCTTTTCACTGTCTATCCAGGCTTAACTCTCATGTATACATGCGGCTGTGCCTAGTATCTCACCTGAGCTCAGTTTCATTCATTGGACAGCAATGTCTCCATTGATTGTTGGGGATCCTGATGATCAAACCCTAATGATTTAACATTGGTGGCCTTCCCTATGGATAAACCATGAATATTCAAGTATCAAAAACTTCAACAACTGGCAGCAGAACTGCCAGGAAACTGTAGCCTCTTAATAAGCAATGCAATGCTGCCAACTAGGGAGAGACAAGCATGGGACCTTATGCAAGGGGCAGCCCTCCAATGCGTTTCCTGTTGATTGAGGTTAATCATATGTTGGCGCTTGTTTCTGCTTGTTTCTGCTATTATTGATATAAAAGTTGGGTTTAACAGCTTTGGTTGTACAGTATCTTTGCAGATGACATCAAGCTTCGTAGCAAGGTACAATGTATAGAAGATGTGCATAGGTTACAAGCTGACTTGGACACACTGAGTGTCTGGGCATCCAATTGGCAAATGTGGATTTTTTTTTTTTGGGGGGGGGGGGGGGGTTAAACTGGGAGAGTAACTGGTAGAGAAGGATCAGGGTATACTTGTAGATTATAGACTACAAAATAGCTTGCAATGTCAAGTAGCTGCTTCTAAGGCCAGCAGGATATTGTCATGTATCAAAAGAGGCATGTACTCATGAAACTACCCCTTTATCAAGCATTGGTATGGCCTCACCTGGAATATGTTGTTTAGTTTTAAGCACTGATATATAAAAGGGACTTTATGGGAAAAGTGTACAGAGACTTGCAACTAAACTAATAAGGGGCATGGATCATAGAGGCATTTAATGGGGGATATTATCAACTTATTTAAGTATATAAATGGCCATACAAAAAATATAAGGAAAAACTGTTCCAGGTAAAACAAGAAGGCACTCCCTCTGTCTGCAGAAGAAAAGTTTTAATCTTCAGGGGCCTTTTTTGCCAAAAGAAATGTGAATTTATGGAGAAGTCTGTCAACAGTTAAAAGATTCAAAACAGGGTAAGGTACATTGCTAGAACAAAAGAACATTAATGCATATGCAGAAATATAGAATGCCTTCCTCTTCAGCCATCTACTCCCTTCCCTTCACCTTGTTGGTTGAACTTGATGGACATACCATATATATGTAAGTGATAGAGGCATAAAAACTATTAGACAATGTAGCTCCAAAAAAGTCAGTTATGGGCTAGCCTCTTATCCCCACCATAAAATCAATTAATTCAAATCACTGGGGTATGACTTACAAGTTATAAAATAGTGTTTTTATGTTTGTGCTGATTGGTCTTTGGGTATACTCTTGTTCAGAGAATACCTCACCCACCTCTGAGACCTAACCATCCACATCAAGAGCATTGGCCAGGAAGCTCGCCATTTAGCGCTTATCAGAGAAAATATTAAACCTTTAGACAATGTAGCTCCAAAAAAGTCAGTTATGGGCTAGCCTCTTATCCCCACCATAAAATCAATTAATTCAAATCACTGGGGTATGACTTACAAGTTATTTATAACTTGTAAGTCATACCCCAGTGATTTGAATTAAAAGGCATAAAAACTAGACTTACATGGTCAGGATTAGGTGTGTGTATACATATATATATATATATATATATATATATATATATATATATATATATGTTAGTACATATCAATCCACTACAGTTTATATTAGTACATAGGAGTCCACTGCAGGTATACTTACACGGCCGCCCAAGGCCCAGTCTAGGCCATAGCATACACTCTCTTTACATACCCAAATGAACACAAATAAATGCTAAAAGAATTGTGTCATGTGCTAGCCCAGAAGAAGAAAAAACAAGAAGTAGACAGAGCCTCTTGCAATATCCTCGGTATAATATGGAGAGAATGGAGGTAGAGAAGGTAAGGAAAGTGGTTGTTAATGTGGAGTTATTCAGACATTGTAGACTATGATACCTATTCCTCAGTAACTCATTCCTGTAGGTTGGCTTTTTTCTTAAAGGAATTCTTTTGAAGTTTGGAATAACCAGGTTCCCTCCTTTTGCTGGTAACCCGAACAAAATAAATAATCAGGTGAAAAGAGTCTTAGTAAGAGAGGTGACCAAGAATTCAATGTTTACTCTGGCTGAGCTCCAAAAATCCTGTGTGCAGATAGGAAAAACTTCCACAAAGTCATCCATCACTGCAATTATGTTAGGAGTTATGTCAAATTGGCCAAAATTACGCTTCTCCTTATAAAAAAAAAATGAAAGCCCATCTGGAGTTTGCAAAAAAGCACCTAAAGGAAACAAGATTCTCTGGTCTGCAGAAACCAACACCCATGTAGTGACAGTATCATGCTGTGGGATGTTTTTCAGCAACTGGGATAGGGAAACTAGTTATGATTGAAGGAAAGTTGAATGGAGCAAAGTGTAGAGATATTCAGTATGAAAACCTGGTTCAGATTGCATTGGACCTCAGACTGTGCTGAAGGTTCACCTTCCAACAAAACAATGACCCTCAGCACAAAGCCAAGGCAACACAGTAGTGACTAAGTGACAATTCTGTGAATGTCCCTGAATGGCCCAGCCAGAGCTGACTTAAACCCAGTCAAACATCTCTGGAGAGACCTGATATTGGCTTTTACCGATGGTCCCCATTCAACCTGACAGGGCTTGGAAGGAACTACAGAGAAGAATGGCAGAAAATCCCCAAATCCAGTTGTGGATACCTTGTAGAATGACAGATTATTGGTTTTATCTTTTTAGTACATTAGCAAAGATTTTCAAATTTTTAGTACAGATTGATGGGGGAAACATGAAATTTATTCATTTTAGCACAGTGTCCCAACATGTCAAAATGTGAAAAGTAAAAAGGTCTGAAGCCTAGGTAGATGACAGAAAGAGGGAGCTCCCTGTGCCAAGTTTTTTAAAACTAAAAATAATCAAATAAAAATGACGGATTTCCTATAAAATCGTCAACATCAATGTAAAAATCACTGTGTTTGTAGAATCTCGATCAATAAAACTAGCATGTTATTTAATCCTTAATTTCTTAAAGAAAAATATATTTGAAAAAAAACAAAATGTTGACTTTCGTCACCATGCCCTTAACAATATGCACTAAAAAGAAATAAATGTCACATGCACCCTAAAATATAACAAATAAAATCAACAGCCTGCCCTGCAAACAGTTCCAACTGCAGAAAAAAGGTATGGCTTACATAATACATAATATGGCAAAATTCTATTCTAAAAAGTTATTTTATTATTCAAAAGTAGTAAAATATATATCCAAAAGCAACAACAACAAAAAATTCAGCTGCACTGAAAGTCCCCAAGAGCACAATGGCCTCTATATTTATTAAATGGAAGAAGTTGAACACAATGCTTTCACCGCATGGACTAGGGAAAACCTGTGTGGCGAAACTCTCCGGACTCCGTACAGTGCCGTGACTACAGCAGATGCGGCCCAAATCTGTTTTAGATGAGATGACACTTGATTGAAGCAGGCTTTGACTTGAACAGTATACAGGTTACTAAAGAGGCTTGAACTTGACAGAGGAAGTTTGTCTCTCTCTTTCGGACTGAGGAAACACTCTAGACTAGGCACAAACACTTCTCACTGACTAAATTAATTGACTGGTCTACACAGCAGAAGCTGAGCAATGAGGTGTTGCTCTGGGCAGTGGGTGTTGTCTTAGGAACTCTTGTCACAGCCTTCCAGAAACTTCTGCATAGAAGTTTAGCTGAGAAATGTATCATGTAATCAATGTTTCACTCTTACACAGTTGCAAGATCTCAGTGTATGCTGTTATGACAATATAATGTTCAATACAGATATGCAGGTTAACTCTTAGTGCCACATTCACAGATTTAAGCAGTTGGCAAAGGGTTTTCTCAGTCACACAAAAACTTCTCATATATTGCGGGTGGGACATGGGTACGGGGCATTGGACTAGAACATGATGCCTTCAGATTGGACTATATTTTCAATGTGACCAGTTCCATTTAAAAGTGGCTATCATTTATTGGATGTATCTCCTCAGTATAATAAGCTGGGCTCAACACAAAGGAAAAAAGGAAAAACTGTGATTTTTCTCTTTACACCAGCCACTGCATATCAATTTGTGTAAAAAAGCTGCATTTCAATATGCTCACCACACCCATTGATAAATTTCTTGAAGGGTGTGGTATCCAAAATGGAGTAACTTCTGGGTGGTCCATTTTTCGTTTTGTCATCTTTACTCCTCTTCAAACTTAAATATTAACTTAATAAAAAGAAGACTTCAAAATCCACAAGCTGTTCCTGCATTTCTGATGCCTGTTATGCAAGCTATGCACACTAGGGCCACATATAGAATATTTCTAAAAACTGTAGAATCAGTTCAAGAAATATTGAGAATTGCAGAATTGTTTTTATAATGTTTGCAGAATTAGAGAACAAAATGGGTTAAACCTAAATATCTAAGGAGAAGATTAACTTTGTAACTCTTTCTTCCAGTTAGACTTTATTTATCATCTATTTTTACTAATAAAAATCAGATAATGATACACATACTTTTGTTCTGATCTGTTTTTATTTTCCAATTTATCATTTTTGTTGTACATGATTATAGAGGCAGATATCTGGCATCGGGGTATGGCTACCTGCAGTGCAATTTATTACAGATGTTGCAGTTTGGCTTGTAGATCCTGCACACTCCTGTGTTATCAAAGCTGACATCCCAGCTGATCCCATAAATGCTATTTTGGCATTAAATCTGGTGACTGGAAAGGGAAGTGTTGCAATCTAGCATGGACTTTACTGGAAACCCTTGCTGTGTGTAGACGATCATTATTCTACTGAAAAATGCCAGTTGGAAGCCCTGCCTTGAGAGGCAATGCATGGGGCCACAGGTAGTCCTACACATCGCTAAGCTTTTCTTGTCCCTCGTATCACTGCTTGGGGTGACTGACTGTCATAGGTGATCAGGCAATCAGTTGAAGGGAAGTGTGTCACTCCACAGCAAAGGCAGTATTGAAGCACTCACCACAAGGCCTCCATACTCAAATCATTGGATCCCAAACAGAACTAGGATTTCTGTTCACGACACATAAAGGTAATGGGGGCTTAATGGTTAAACACGTAATGGGTACCAATGCAGCAAATTTCATTATATTTAGTGCTTGGAAATGGTCTAGGCAGAGACAGGGGTATGTAATTAAGGTGCCACCTGTGTCTGAATGGCGGACAAGGAAACTATGGGAGCTGCTCGTGCTTGTTGACTGATCAAACAATCGTCTCTACTAATGGCCTGTCTGGGCCACTTGGAGCCTGTTTGCCATGTGAGCATTCCCTAACTTAACCCCTTAAGGACCAGGCCAATTTTATTTTAGCATTTTCGTATTTTCCTCCTCACCTTCTAAAAATCATAACTCTTTTATATTTCCATCCACAGACCCATATGAGGGCTTGTTTTTTTTGTGGCACCAATTTTACTTTGGAATGATAATACTTATTTTAACATAAAATTTACGGCGCAAGAAGAAAAAAAAACATTATTTATGTGAGAAAATTGAAAAGAACTGCAATTTAGTACAATTTAGAAGGTTTTGTTTTCATGCTGTACACTTTACAGTAAAAATTACATGTTTTCTTTATTCTGTGGGTCAATACGATTAAAATGATACCCATGTTATATGCTTTTTTATAATTGTACCACTTTAAAAAATCTCAAACTATTTTAACAAAATTAGTTTGTTTGAAATTGCCCAATATATAACTTTCAAATTTTTCCATATACGGGGGCAGTATGAGGGCTAATTTTTTGCGCTGTGATCTGCATTTTTTATCGGTATCACTTTTGCTTACGTTTTACTTTTTATTAATTTTGTATAAATTTTTTTGGAATAAAATGTCACAAAAAAGCAGCAATTTTGGACTTTTTAATTTTTTTTACATTAATGCTATTCACCATACAGGATAAGTAACAATATATTTTGATAGTTCAGACTTTTATGCATGCGCCGATAAAAAATATGTTTATAAAATTTTTTATATGCTTTTTTTGGGGATAAAATGGGAAAAAACGGATGATTTACATTTTTATTGGGGGAGGGGATTTTTCAAATTTTTTCCTTTTTTTTTTACATTTTTTTTTGTACTTTAATAGTCCCCATAGGAGACTATTTATAACAATCATTTGATTGCTAATACTGTTCAGTGCTATGCATAGGGCATAGCACTGATCAGTGTTATCGGCTATCTTCTGCTCTGGTCTGCTCCATCTCAGATCAGAGCAGAAGACCCCTGGAGACGGCCGGAGGCAGGTGAGGCGACCTCCGGCCACCATGCTGGATGATCGGATCACCGTGGCAGCGCTGAGGGCAATCCGATCATGCATTCAAAGTACCGCACTGCCGCAGATGCCGTGGTCTGTATTGATCACGGCATCTGAGGGGTTAATGGTGGACATCCGCATGATCGCAGATGTCCGCCATTACCGGCGGGTCCCTGGCTGCTGATAGCAGCTGGGACCTGCCGCGCATGACGCGAGCGTAAATGTACCTCATGGCACCATGCCGTGCATTTATGTAAATTTTCGTGTAGGGGTTAACCACTACTTCCAACACCTCCTAACAGTTTGGTCAGAACGAGCAACATGGTGGGCACTTTGTTAAAATACCTACTCAGTCCAATGATGCATGCCCTCTCAATGTCAATACCAATGTCTGGACAAAATGTTCTTGAGTGCATCCTAGAGGTGTTTCTAGTAGTCAATGATCTCTCACTAATAGGTACACTACCTAAAACTGCCTTTTTACAGAGCAGAGGGGAAAAACTATCATGCCCTTCTGTGGCAAGATCAAGTGTCTAATCAGGTCACATCTGGAATGAGGGTGGGGGTTGTGGCTGGGGGAAAAAAAGTTTGATAACAGAAAACCATTTCTGTCCAATAAAATGTATTTTAATGTTTCTCATAGACAGCATAAAGATGCAGTACAGTGGGAAATAAAAGTACCCAAAGAAACCATGTCACCCATGTCACAATAGGTCAAGTTTAAATAGGCACTGTCAGATACAAAAACCTTTTATATGTGTACATCTTGGCAAAACATTAACCTTTCTAATAGACGTCATAAGAAAATTATATTTCCTTTTTATAGAAATCATGGCTTATAAAATCATGGCTTTGTCCAAGCTGCAACACAGGCATGGACAAAGTCCAGTAGATGAGGGTGGGCTAGCACTCCTCTGCGCTCTCTCTCCTGTCTGATAGGACTCCTCTGTGCTCTCTCCTGTCTGATAGGACTCTGCCGTGCTCTCTCCTGTCTGATAGCACTCTTCTGTGCTCTCTCCTGTCTGATAGGAGGCCTCTGTGCTCTGTCTGATAGTACTCCTCTGTGCTCTCCTCTGTCTGGTAGGACTCCTCTGTGCTTTCTCCTGTCTGATAGGACTCTTCTGTGTTCTCTCCTGTCTGATAGGACTCCTCTGTGCTCTCTCCTGTCTGGTAGGACTCCTCTGTGCTCTCTTCTGTCTGATAGCACTCCTCTGTGCTCTCTCTGTCTGATAGGACTTCTCTATGCTCTCTCCTGTCTCATAGTACTCCTCTGTGCTCTCTCCTGTCTGATAGGACTCCTCCGTGCTCTCTCCTATCTGATAGTACTTCTCTGTGCTCTCCCCTGTCTGATAGAACTCCTCTGTGCTCTCTCCTGCCTGATAGTACTCCTCTGTGCTCTCTCCTGTCTGATAGGACTTATCTGTGCTCTCTACTGTCTAATAGTACTCCTCTGTGCTCTCTCCTGTCTGATAGGACTCCTCTGTGCTCTCTTCTGTCTGATAGCACTCCTCTGTGCTCTCTCTCTGTTTGATAGGACTTCTCTATGCTCTCTCCTGTCTCATAGTACTCCTCTGTGCTCTCTTTTGTCTGATAGGACTCCTCCGTGCTCTCTCCTATCTGATAGTACTTCTCTGTGCTCTCCCCTGTCTGATAGCACTCCTCTGTGCTCTCTCCTGCCTGATAGTACTCCTCTGTGCTCTCTTCTGTCTGATAGGACTCATCTGTATAATATTTGTTCTAAATAACAGTTTGGTTTTGTATAATACTCATTCCTTGTTATATAGACTTACTTAGAGAAGAATGTGCAATAAGTCTTATTGAAGAAATACAATTTTAGTCAATGTTTTACAATTTGGAAAATTAGGTGTTAAGTAAACTTATATGAAGAAAACACATTTTACTTCTTTTTTAGTAGTATCATACAAATTTGAGTCACAGGTTAAATTGCTAATGAAGGCGTTTTGTTACTTCCTTCCTAATCACTTCCAGACCAAGTCCCAGGAGTTGTCTATTATACTAGAACACAGCATTTCGGAATTCTGGAGCAGTAGTAAATGGAACAGACCTTTGTTTGGGTCCGCTTGTTTCATTCTCAGCAGGTGATGCATGTGGCTGGATTTATACCTTGTCAAAACTCATACACCATGGCTGTACAGTGCAATGACTGCTCAGTCAGCATGCCCTGTCACCATAGTCTTATTCTCATTAAATAAAATGGACTTTCCAGTGTATTTTTATCAGCTAACTCACTTGATTTTCACCCAAAGAGAAATGTTGGTAGATGCAGAGATTGGATACATACAATAAGGACATGCTCGGATTTGTAGTGGTGCAGCGAGGTCGGGCTGGAGATGTGCGGGCGGGTGACAAGCTTGTCACCTGCCTGCACATCTTCTGCCTGTCCACACTGCATCACTACAACCCTTACTGTAAGGGCATGCTGGAAGTTGTAGTCCTGCGGCAGGGCAGGTGACAAGCACATCTCTCGCCTGCCTGTATCACAAGACTACAACTCCCAGCATGTCCTTACAGTAAAGGCATGCTGGGAGTTGTAGTTATGCAGCGGGGCAGGTGACAAGGTTGTCACTTGTCCCCACATCTCCCGCCCACGCCGCATGACTATAACTCCTAGTATGTCCTTATTGCAAGGGCATGCTTGGAGTTGTAGTTGTGTGGCGCGGGCAGCAGAAGATGTGCAAGCAGGTGACAAGCTTCCATGACTTGCTTGTCACCCGTCTGCACATCTCCCACCAGCCCGCCGTCGCATGACTACAACGCCCAGCTTGCCCTTACAGTGAGGACATGCTGGTGACAATAAATGTACTAACCTATTTTCTGTGTTTTTTTTCTTCTTATTTCAGATCTGAATATCATATGGACTACTCGGATACAGTAGGCTACTACGATGACCAGCGTATTTTTTTTTCTTTTTTGCTAAATGTTAATAAAATGGTTAACGGGGGCTTGTGGGGAGTGTTTTTCTTTTTAAATAAAAGTTGTTTTAAACATGTTTTTATTTTATTTACTTTACAGGCTTAGTAGTGGAAGATGTCTTATAGACGGAATCCGTTACTAAGCCAGGCTTAGCGTTAGCCCCAAAAACAGCTAGCGCTAACCCCAAATTATTACCCCGGTACCCACCGCCACATGGGTGCCGGGAAGAGCCAATACCAACAGGCTCGGAGTCTCAAAAATGGTGCTTCTGGGCTTAGGTGGCAACAGGCTGGTATTATTTAGGTTGAGCAGGGCCAGTAACAATGGTCCGCGCCCACCCTGGTAATGTCAGGCTGTTGCTGCTTAGTTGGTATCTGGCTGAGAATGAAAATAGGGGGAACCCTATGTATTTTTTAAAATTTATATTTAATTATTTATGGAAAAAAAAACATGTGGGGTTCCCCATATTTTCATTCCCAGCCAGATACCAACCAAGCAGCTACAGCCTGACATTACCAGGGGGGGCGAGGATCATTGTTACTGGTCCTCCCCAACCTATATAACACCAGCCTGTTACAGCTTGGCCCAGGAGTGCGATTTTTGACGGACCGGGCCTGCTGGTACCGGCTCTTCCCGGTACCGGTGGGTACCGGTGTAATAATTGGGGATTAACCCCGGCTTAGTAATGGATTCTGTCTACAAGACAGCTTCCACTACTAAGCCTGTAAAGTAAAATAAAACACGTTTAAAAAAAAATTTATTTTGAAAAACACTCCCCCACAAGCCCTCAGTAGCCAATTAATTAAAAAAAAAAAAACGCTGCTCATCAAAGTAGTCCACCAAATCTGAAGTAGTAGAAGAAAAAAAAAAGAAAAAAAAAAGGGTTAGTACATTTAGGGTGAATAAAGTGGCAATTTTTTTTTTTATGAACACATATAGGCAGTATATATATCACACATTTTTTTTCACAGCTGCGACTTGAGGTGAGGTTACAAATTGCTGTTCTGAACTCATTTATTATTTTTTTGCTTATGTATGCTAAAAAAAAATGGTATTCAAAAGTGATTTATTGTTTTTTGCTTACGTGAGCCAAATTTATCCACCCCCTGCCTCATCTGACCAATCACGTATACATGGCTCCAATGTAAATTTTTGGTGTTCTTTGCATCATTGAATACACTGATGTTTTATGGTGTCAACAAAGTTTTGCCAATTGCAGCTTTGCAGTCGGTATCACCTTTGTCCAGAGTCCACGCTAGATGGTTTTCATTGATACTGGTGCCATTAAAAGGCTACTCCACTCTCCAGCATTCAGAACATTTAGTTCCGAATGCTGGGTGTGGGCTTCGGGGATCGCCACGCCCCTTCGTGTCACGCCATGCCCCCTCAATGCAAGTCTATGGGGGGGTTTGATGGTCGCCACACCCACTTCCATAGAGGGGGTGTGGCGACCCCCAAAGTCTGCACCCAGTGTTCAGAACTAAATGTTCCGTATGCTGGGGAGTGGAGTACCCCTTAAAATTTTCATTCAACTCTGCAGCAATTTGAAGGGCCATAGTTTTGTTCTTTTAGGGTGCGTTCCCACACGGCATATATGCAGCGTATTTCATGCTGCGCAAAATTTACGGCAGCAGTGGGAAATACGCTGCATATTCCTTGCTCACTATACATAGAGGGCTTTCCGGCGGCAGCCCTATGCGTGTAGTGAGTTTTAGAGGTGGGCCCGTGTGCCGGTGTGACTGTGATGCGTGGCTCCTCCGCCAAAACTCACTGTACACATAGGGCTGCCGCCGGAAAGCCCTGTGTGTATAGTGAGCAAAGAATACGCAGCGTATTTCCTGCTGCTGCCGTAAATTTTGCGCAGCGTGAAATACGCTGCATATACGCCATGTGGGTACGCACCCTTAGCTATAATTTGACAAAGTGCTCTTCTGTCCCACATGTCAAGCTTTGACTTTTGACCACAGCTACTACTGTCTTCAGATGTTTTGCCTGTTTTTGAATACTAAGGTGTGATCAAGGAAGCAGTAAACCTCAACACACCCATCAACTCGGGTCACGGATGGCCCAAACTGACACACTAGCAATAATTCCTCTCTGGGAATCAAATAAACAGGTTTTTTAGAAGAACACAAGTAATTAGGTTTTTTAGCAGTCATAAGCTAAGTGAGAAAAAAGACCTGTTACAGTGATGGCAATTGTGACATGAAGAGTTTAACTTAATTTTGTAAAATTAGGGTCTTTTAGTTATTTTATTCCACTCCTGTGCATATGCAATAAGGGATCAGTCCCATTTTTAATATTGTCTCTATTAAAGCATATTATTGAATATTATTATATTATAGCTTATTATATTAAGTTACAGCCTATTATATACATAATATATATATATATATATATATATATACATATATATATATACATATATATATATATACAGGGTGGGCCATTTATATGGATCCACCTTAATAAAATGGGAATGGTTGGTGATATTAACTTCCTGTTTGTGGCACATTAGTATATGTGAGGGGGGAAACTTTTCAAGGTTGGTGGTGACCATGGTGGCCATTTTGAAGTTGGCCATTTTTAATCCAACTTTAGTTTTTTCAATAGGAAGAGGGTCATGTGACACATCAAACTTATTGGGAATTTAACTTTACTCTTTCATGAGTTATTTACAAGTTTCTGACCACTTATAAAATGTGTTCAATGTGCTGCCCATTGTGTTGGATTGTCAATGCAACCCTCTTCTCCCACTCTTCACACACTGATAGCAACACCGCAGGAGAAATGCCAGCACAGGCTTCCAGTATCCGTGGTTTCAGGTGCTGCACATCTCATATCTTCACAGCATAGACAATTGCCTTCAGATGACCCCAAAGATAAAAGTCTAAGGGGGTCAGATCGGGAGACCTTGGGGGCCATTCAACTGGCTCACGACGACCAATTCCCTTTCCAGGAAACTGTTCATCTAGGAATGCTCGGACCTGACACCCATAATGTGCTGGTGCACCATCTTGCTGGAAAAACTCAGGGAACTTGCCAGCTTCAGTGCATAAAGAGGGAAACAAATCATCATGTAGCAATTTCGCATATCCAGTGGCCTTGAGGTTTCCATTGATGAAGAATGGCCCCACTATCTTTGTACCCCATATACCACACCATATCATCAATATTTGAGTCTTGGAGGGATCTATCCAATGTGGGTTAGTGTCATACCAATAGCGGTGGTTTGATTTGTTAACTTCACCATTCACATAAAAGTTTGTCTCATAACTGAACAAAATCTTCTGCATAAACTGAGGGTCCTGTTCCAATTTTTGTTTTGCCCATTCTGCAGCACTTGAAACTATGGATACTGGAAGCCTGTGCTAGCATTTCTCCTGCGGTGTTGCTATCAGTGTGTGAAGAGTGGGAGAAGAGGGTTGCATTGACAATCCAACACAATGGGCAGCACATTGAACACATTTTATAAGTGGTCAGAAACTTGTAAATAACTCATGAAAGAGTAAAGTTAAAACCAAGCACATCATTGTTTTTCTTGTGAAATTCCCAATAAGTTTGATGTGTCACATGACCCTCTTCCTATTGAAAAAACAAAAGTTGGATTCAAAATGGCTGACTTCACAATGGCCGCCATGGCCACCACCCATCTTGAAAAGTTCCCCCCCTCACATATACTAATGTGCCACAAACAGGAAGTTAATATCACCAACCATTCCCATTTTATTAAGGTGTAGCCATATAAATGGCCCACCCTGTGTATATATGTATATATATATATATATATATATATATATATATATATATATATACAGATGTGGAAAATTTATCTTACCTGAAATTTTCATTTCCTGGGGTCCATAGGCGGTACACGAATGGATATATGGATTGCTGTAGACTCGGAGTAGAAGAGATTGAACTAGCAATAAATCAAAAACAAGTGATTAAAATAACCCCAACCGCCATGCTTCCCCGTAAGACCACTTTAAAAACACAATACTCGCAAATTATGCAGCAATACAAAAAAAATTATTAGGAGGGATAACTGTGCCACCTACGGACTCCAGGAAATGAAAATTTCAATCTGTAAACTCCACAGCTTCTGGCAGAATTTTTAGATAGGGTTTTTTACAAGATGATGCCTGGAGCTCGCTTACCCTCCTGGTTAAAGTAATAGCAATCAGAAACAGGGTTTTAACTGACAGAAAGATGCTGAGGAATGGCGACATTTATTGGAGGGTTCTTCTCATCCGTTCAGCATCTACTCCGATCATAAGAATCTTCTATACCTTCAGTCTTCTCAGCGTTTGAACCCCACCAGGCAAGATGGTCATTGTTCTTTTCTAGGTTCAACTTCTTCATTCACTTCCGTCCAGCAGACAAGAACATCAGGGCTGATGCTCTCTCCAGGTCCTCTGACGTCATTGGTTTGGAATCCACATCTAGGCATTTTATTCCTCCTGACCATTTGATTCCTGCCGCTCCTGCCGAGATTCAGCAAGTTTCTCCGGGAAAATCCTTTGTGCCCGCCAGATTGAGACGCCAGGTCCTGAAATGTGGTCATTCTTCCTTGACAGCAGGACATCCTGGAATACGCAAGACTCTACTTCTTATTTCCTGGCACTACTGGTGGCCCCATCTTGAATGTGATGTCTCTGATTTTGATCAGTCCTGTGAAACATGTGCCCGTGACAAAACTCCTCGACAGAGAACTGCAGGACTCTTACAGCCAATTTGCCTACCTTGTCATAATAACACTGTCATCTGGGACATTGTAGATCATTTTTACAAGATGGCTCAATTCATTCCTCTACCAGGTCTTCCTTCTGCCCCGCAGCTGGTGAAGAAGTTCTTGTTGCATGCCTTTCGTTTACATGATCTTCCTCAGCATATCGTTTCAGATCGAGGTGTGCAGTTTTCTCTAAGTTCTGGCGAGCCCTTTGTAACCGTCTGGACATCAATCTGGACTTCTCGGCCTACCACCCTCAGTCCAATGGTCAGGTGGAGACGGTTAATCAAATCCTTGAGACTTATCTTCGGCATTTTGTTTCAGCTCGCCAAGATGATTGGGTCGACCATCTCCCCTGGGCTAAATTCTCATATAATCATAAGGATTCCGAATCCACGAGGTCTTCCCCCTTTTTTGTTGTCTATGGACTCCATCTGTGTTCTCCTCTTCCTCTACCAGTCTCCTCCGGTGTGCCTGCTGTTGATTAGCTGGTCCGTGACTTCTCCACCATCTGGCAACAGACCCAACAGTCGTTGTCCCAGGCTTCTTCATGCATGAAGGAGCAAGTGGATAAAGGCAGAAGACCTCCGTCCTTCTCTCCTGGTGACATGGTGTGGCTTTCATCCAAGTACATCTGCTTCAAGATCCCCTCTAACAAGCTCGGTCCCCGCTACCTTGGCCCCTTCCAGATTCTACAAAAGATCAATCCTGTCTCCTACAAACTCTGTCTACCTGCTACGTTACGTATTCCCAATTCCTTCCACATCTCTCTCCTCAAGCCTCTTGTCATAAACTGGTTCTCTTAGGAGTCCCCACACCTGTCTCCGGCTTAGCTGATGTCTACAAAGTTAAACAGATTCTTGCTGCAAAAACTGAGAGAGGTAAACAATTTTTTTGGGTTGACTGGGAGGGTTACAGTCCTGAGGAGAGATCTTGGGAGCCTGAGGAGAATATCCTGGACCATGACCTTCTCAGGTGTTTTCTCTCTCATAAAAGGAGGGGGAGACCAAAGGGGGGGTACTGTTATGTTAGGACCACACACGCGGGGCGTGAGCGCATGGTCCCCTTACCTTCTGCTGCCGATGGGGCTGGGACTCGCATCACGGGATGCGCCCGCATGCGAGCCCTAGTCCGTCACTCTCTGGGTGTTTCTACTGCCTCTGCCTCTCTGCTTCGGCATGTGTGTCCCTGTCCCCGGAGCTTTAAGATTTAACGGGCCAGTACACTCATTAGTGTAATCCACCTGTGTCTCATTTATAAATTCCTCCACCCTCCTCAGTTCCCTGCTGGATCTTTGTTGCCTTGTGCCTTTGAGAAAGCGTTCCTCAGTATTGCCTTGCCGTGTATAAGATCTCTTGCTCTTGTGACTTGACCTTGCTCCTCTGCCGCCTACCTACTGAACTCCTGCTTCGCTTTGACTACGCTACTGTGCTGCCTGCCCTGACCTTCTGCTATCCAGACTATGAGCTGCCTTATCCCTCCTGTGCCTCGCATCTTCTCAGCCGCCTGTGTGGTCGACCCATGCCAGGAGTAGCGACCTGGGTGCAGCCTGCAACAGCAAGTCCAACCCGCTTTGCGGTGGCATCTAGACTCCGCTCCCTGGTACGGTCCGAGTCATCTGCCACACAGGTCCAGTGGATCCACATCCACCGGTGTTCCTGTCTTCAGAAACATAAGTGTTACACTAAGTATATGTTTCATACCCTGGAATATACTTTTAGGGTGCATTCACACACCATTACTAGCAGCGGGTTTGACGCTGCGGGAAACCTGCTGCGAGTTACACTACCAATGATTTGAATGGGTCCACAGACAGTTCGAAATAGTGTCAGATTTGCGGATTGTCCGCGGACCCATTTAAATCAATGGTAGCGTAACTCGCAGCGGGTTTCCCGCTACTAGCTACTAGCAAGTGAACGCATCCTTAAGGTCGCCGACTATCTTGAGGCTAATAGTGTGTTTACCACATCATTTGACAGCCCTTGATTTAAAAGCAAGGAGTGTTCAAGTTTCAGGCAGCTAACTGGGAACTTTGGAATTCTGGCGAGTTGCCATCAAGTCTATAGATGGAGCACCCCACTTGCTTATCAGGTAGGCGAAGACTTGAAAATTGATTATTCCCCTGGCTGCATTGCATTTCTTCTCAACCAGTCTTCATGATGTTGGAACACCTCTTGATATGCACTGCTGTGATTGACAGTAAGCTGGCTTTCGCCCAAATAACCATCTGAAACCAAAAACACACAAATTACCCTTATCAGGGTGGAGGGTATAGTATACAACACAAACCAAAGTGCCTCTCACAACACTGAATTGCCCTCTGTAATCATAAAGGGGTATTCCAGGATTTTTTTTTTTATTTGACTATGCTACAGGGGCTTTAAAGTTAGTGTAGTTCATAATATAGTGTCTGTACCTGTGTGTGATGATTTTCTTACAATTCCTATGTGATTTTCACCCCAATATTTGTTAACAACATACAAAATTACTTTTGTCTCAGATTTTTCCCAGATTACAATGCGGCCGAGACCTGACTCACTGGTCAGCTGATGACAGGGAGCCTGTCTGCTTCAATGGGGGGAGGGATCACTTGGTGGTAGAGAGATCAATCTGCAACTAATACAACAGCTGTAGGCACCCTGATTGAAAACCTCAGGTCTTTTGAATGGATGCAGCTCATTTATGTTTCAATGGGTGGGGTGGCTGATGTGAGGGAGGGAGGAAAATGGAATTATGGGATTTGTAGGCAAAAATGAAAACTCAAAAAGGAAATATCAGTTCACAAAAAGCTAGCCACAGTATTATGGTACTCTCACAACATAGCCATTTAGCTCCAAGACAAGCGCAGATCCTTCCTAATCATGTCCATTACTGTCTGCCAGGTACGTACTAAAATCACCTTATGGTGGATAACCCCTTTAATAAAATATAACTTTTAATAGTATAATTTTAAAAGATGACCTTTACCTATTAAAATTACCAATATTGCCACAAACCACCAAAATAACTCCCTGCAAGTCTCTAAGATTGGGACATCTGGGAGACTTGCTAGTGCACAATCACTTTGCGAATGAGGGGAAGGCAACGTGGCTCAGATCGAGTATTAAAGGATTCTTCGCATGTGAAAATTACCTTTTGCAAGTATTTGCCCACCACAAAGGGGTTTTCTAACCCAGTGGATGACCTCCCATTTTTTCTTTTTACATTACACAGTTATTTAACTGTAAGAGCAGAGGTATTGTTTATATATCAGCATCATAACCACTGTGCCTCCAGTTGTTGCAAAACTACAACTCCCAGCATGCACAGACAGCCAAAGGGCATGCTAGTAGTGAAGTTGCCCCCCCCCCCCCCCAGTAAATAGGTACAGCCAGCCGATAGAGTTAGAAGCTGCGGAAAATCCACAGCAGATTTCATTGGCTTCATTGGTGTCTAGTGTATAACCCCCCCCCCCCCCCCCCCCGCCTACTCCATCCATGTGAGACCCTCTTAATCTCTGCATCTATCAGCCACCCCCATGGAAATCCCTAATTTTGGTCTCAAATGTGCATGGAGCTCTCTCAGTCCAGAGCCCAGTCGTACCTCCAAGCAACAGTTTAGGGTCACATGGGGTATTTCTGTACTGAGAAGAAAATGCATTACAAATTTTGGGGAGCTATTTCTCCTTTTACCCCCTATGAAAAGGAAAACTTGGGGGTTTAATTATTTTTATTTTTTTACCCTTACATGCTGGTGTTGCCCCATATTCTTCATTTTCACAAGAGATAAAAGGAGGGGGAAAAAAACTAAATGTGTAAACCCAATTTCTCATGAGTACGGAAATACCCCATATGTGGACATAAAGGGCTCTGTGGGTGCACAATAGGGCTCGGGAGTGAGAGAGCACTTTGTACATTTGAGGCCTAAATTAGTGATTTGCATTGGAATGGCTGATGGTTGCAGAGGTTTTGACATAAACACTAAAAAAAAAAACATGTGACCCCCATTTTGGAAATTACACCGCTCAAGAAATGTAACAAGGAGGGCAGTGACCATTTAGACCTCTGTTTCAAAAATCGGTCAGACACCTGTGGGGTGTAAATGTTCACTGCACCCCTTTTTATTCTCCTTCAGAGGTGTAGTTTCCAAAATGGGGTCACATGGGGGGGGGGGTTTCCACTGTGCGGGCACTATTGGTTCTTTATAAATGTGACATAGCCTCCAACATCCATCACAGACAAATTCTATCTCCAAAAGCCAAATGGGGTTCCTTCCCTTCTGAGCCCAGCTGTGCACATGCAGAGCACTTTACGTCCACATATGGGGTATTTCCATACTCTGGAAGATTAGGTTACAAATTTTAGGGTGCTTTGTTTCATTTAACCCTTTTGAAAATGAAAAGTTTGGGGCTACACCAACATGTTAGTGTAAAAAGTTTAGTTTATTTTTTTATTATTATGGCCCTCTATTCCAAAAATGTGTTGAACACTTTTCAAGATGGAATCACATGTGGGGGGTTTCCACGTCCTGGCACCATGGTGGCTTTGTAAATGCGACATGGCACCCAAAAACTTTTCCAACAAAATTCTCTCTCTAAAAGCCAAATGTTGCTCCTTCCCTTTTGAGCCCTACATTGCACTCACACAGCACTTAATTAGAAATTGGTTTACAGATTTTGTGGGGCCTTTTCTCCTTCTAACCCCTGTGAATATAAAAAAATGAAAGGTTACATTTTTCATTTTCATGGTCCACTGTTCCAAAATTGTGTCAAATGCCTGTGGAGTGTAAATGCTCACTGCACCTATTATTACATTCCTTGAGGGGCTTTGTTTCCAAAATGGTGTCACATGAGGGGGTTTTCCACTGTCTTGACACCATGGGAGATTTATAATGCGGCATGGCCCCCAAAAAACTATTCCAGCCAAATTCTCTTTCCAAAAACCAAATGTTGCTCCTTCCCTTCTGAGCCTTGCCGTGCACCCGCAGGGCACTTTATATCCACATTTAGGGTATTTTCATACTTGGGAGTAATTGGGTTATGCATATTAAGGGGCTTTTTCTCCTTTTACCCCTTGTGGAAAGGAACATTTGGGGTAGATTACAACATCATGGTGTAAAAAATAGAGATTTTGACTTTTCTCCTCCACTTTGCTGCTATTCCTGTGAAACACCTAAAGGTTTAATACACTTTCTGAATGTCATTTTGAATACTTTAAGGTGTGCAGTTTTTATAATGGGGTAATTTATGGGGTATTTCTAACAGAAAGACCCCTTGAATTCACTTCAAACTAAACTGGTCACTGAAAAATTAAGATTTTGACATTTTCTTGAAAATTTGGAAAAATTATACTAAACTTTGAAGCCCTCTAATGTCTCCAAAAAGTAAAACGATTCCTACTTTTTGATGCCAACATAAAGTAGACATATTGTTTATGTGAATCAACACGATTTATTTGGTATGACTATTTTCCTTATAAGCAAATAATTAACAATTTAGAAAAATGAAAATGTTTTGATTTTTCATGAAATTTTGGATTTCTTCACAAAGAAATTATGCAAGTATCAACAAAAATGTACTACTATCTTAACCCCTTAGGGACTCAGACCATATTAACCTTAAGGATTCTTAACACCTTAAGGACTTTTTTTTTTTATAGAAAAGTTAGCATTTTTCTTTCTGCTGGTATGGAAAATGGACATTACAAATAAATTATTTATTGATTCACAAATACAATATGGCTACTTTATGTTGGCATAAACTGGGCTTCAACGTATAGCAGCAATTTTAAAAAATTTCACAGAAAATTCAAAATCTGAATTTTTCAGGGACCAGTTAAGTTTGAAGTGGATTTGAGGGGCTTTTCTGTGAGAAATACCCCATAAATAAGCCCATTATAGAAACTGCACCCCTCAGAGCATTCAAAATGACATTCAGAAAGTGTGTTAACCCTTTAGATGTTTCAGAGGAATAGCAGCAAAGTGAAGGAGAAAATCCTAAATCTTCATTTTTTACAAGCACATGTTCTTGTAGAGCCATTTTTTGAATTTTTACAAGGGGTAAAAGGAGGGAAATCCCCCAAAATGTGTACCCTAATTTCTCCCGAGTAAGTAAATACCTCATATGTGAATGTCAAGTGCTCTGTGGGTGCACTAGAGGGCTCAGAAGGGAAGGATCGACTATGGTGCCAGGACAACAAAAAAATAAAAATAAATAAACAACCACATACCATACTATTTTGGAAACAACACCCCTCAAGCAACGTAACAAGGGGTAGAGTGAGCTTGAAAACCCCACAGGTGTTTGACGATTTTCGTTAAAGTCAGATGTGTAAATTTTACAAGGGGTAATAGGAGAAAATGCCCCCAGAAATTTGTAACCCCATTTCTTCTGAGTATGAAAATACCCCATATGTCGATGTCAAGTGCTCTGCGGGCGAACTACAATGCTCAGAAGGGAAGGAGTGACATTTGGCTTTTGAAATAGTTTTTTGGGGAGAATGTCGCATTTAGGAAGCCCCTATGGTGCCAAAACAGCAAAAAAAACAAAAAAATAAAAAAACACATGGCATACTATTTTGGAAACTACACCCCTTAAGAAACGTAACAAGGGGTACATTGAGTCTTAACATCCCACAGATTTTGGAATGTTTTTTTGGGGGGGAATGTCGCATTTAGGAAGCCCCTATGGTGCCAGAACGGCAAAAAATAAATAAATAAATAAATAAAAAAACACATGACATACTATTTTGGAAACTACACCCCTCAAGAAACGTAACAAGGGGTACATTGAGCCTTAACACCCCACAGATTTTTGGAACAGTGGTCCGTGAAAATGAAAAATGCAATTTTTCACTGCACCCCTTATTAAATTATGTGAGGGGTGTAGTTTCCAAAATGGGGTCACATGTGGGGGGTTCCACTGTTGTGGCACCATGGGGGGCTTTGTAAACACACATGGCCTTCAATTCTGGACAAATTTTCTCTCCAAAAGCCCAATGGTGCTCCTTCTCTTCTGAGCATTGTAGTTCGCATGCAGAGTACTTTACATCCACATATGGGGTATGTTCTTACTCAGAAGAAATGGGGTTACACATTTTGGGGGGCTTTTTTTGCCTATTCTCCCTTGTGAAAATGAAAATTTTTGGGTAATACCAGCATTTTAGTGAAATTTTTTTGTTTTCATTTTCCCATCCAAATTTTACTAAAATTGTCAAACACCCGTGGTTCACTATACCCCTTGTTACTTTCCGTGAGGGGTGTAGTTTCCAAAATGGGGTAAAATGTGTTTTATTTTTTATTTTTTGCGTTTATGTCAGAACCGCTGTAAAATCTGCCACCCCTGTGCAAAACACCAATTTAGGCCTCAAATTTACATAGTACGCTCTCACTCCTGAGCCCTGTTGTGCGCCCGCAGAGAATTTTTAGCCCACGTGTGGGGTATTTTCGTACTCAGGAGAAATTGCGTTACAAATTCGGGGGTCATTTTTCCCATTTACCTCTTGTGAAAATGAAAAGTATGGGGCAACACCAGCATGGTAGTGTAAACATTTTTTTTTTTTTTTTACAATAACATGCAAGTGTAGACCCCAACTTTACCTTTTCATAAGGGGTAAAAGGAGAAAAAGCCCACCAAAATTTGTTAGGCAATTTAGGCAAGGGCTCCAAAGTGAGAGCGCCATATGCATTTGAGGCCTAAATTAGCGATTTGCATAGGGACGGACCCAGATGCAAGAATTACACTTGCCTCCGATACCAAAAATTACCCTACGGCAGTGTTTCCCAAACAGGGTGCCTCCAGCTGTTGCAAAACTCCCAGCATGCCTGGACAGTAAATGGCTGTCCGGCAATACTGGGAGTTTTTCTCTTGCAACAACAGCTGGAGGCTCCGTTTTCTAAACGGTGCCATACCAGACGTTTTTTGTTTTTATTTGGGGGGGGGGGGGCGTAACTGTTTAAGGGTATATGTATATGTAGTGTTGTACCCTTTATTTTGTGTAGGTGTAGAGTAGTGTTTTTAGGGTACATTCAGACGGACGAGGGTTCACATCAAGTTTCCCTCAGGGAGTTGGAGCTGCAGCGGGAAATTTCCTGTATCTAAAACTTGAGTCAAGAAACTCACAGCAAGCCCGCCCATGTGAATGTACCCTGTACATTCACATGGGGGGGGGGGGGGGGGGGGGGGCAAACCTCCAGCTGTTGCAAAGCTACAGGTCCCAGCATACCCTTTGGCTGTCTGTGCATGCTAGTTATGCAACAGCTGGAGGCACACTGTTTGCAAAACACTGAGAGTTTGTTCCTTAACTTAGTGTTTCGCAACCAGTGTGCCTCCAGCTGTTGCAAAACTACAACTCCCAGCATGTACGGTCTATCAGTGCATACTGGGAGTTGTAGTTTGCAACAGTGGGAGGCACACTGGTTGCAAAACACTGAGTTAGGTAACAAACTCTGCGTTTCGCAACCAGTGTGTCTTCAGCTGTTACAAAACTACAACTCTCAGCATGCACTTACAGCCAAAGGGCATGCTGGGACTTTTAGTTATGCAACAGCTGGAGACACACTACTAAAACTCTCAGCATGCCCTTTGGTAGTTTGTACATGCTAGGAGTTGTAGTTATGCAACAACTGGAGGCACACTGGTTGCAAAACACTGGGAGTTTGTTACTTAACTCAGTGTTTCGCAACCAGTGTTCCTCCAGCTGTTTCAAAACTACAACCTTCAGCATTTACGGTCTATCAGTGCATGCTGGGAGTTATAGTTTGCAACAGCTGGAGGCGCACTGGTTGCAAAACACTGAGTTAGGTAACAAACTGTCTGACTTCAGCTGTTGCAAAACTACAACTCTCAGCATGCACTTACAGCTGAAGGGCATGCTGGGATTTGTTATGCAACAGCTGTAGGCACACTACTGCAACTCCCAGCATGCCCTTCAAAACAGGGGCGGACTCCAGAACCAGAGCCACCTCACTCCTGCTGCTAAAGGATAATAGGTGCCATCTCGGACAGCACCTATCATCATTTTTTTCCAGGTCACAGGGATCCGATTGACCCAGAATCCCCCCCCCCCCCCCCCCCAATTAGCTATCATCCCTCCTGTTTCTTGCCGGCGCAGACACTCTATACCAGTGGTCTTCATCCTCCAAATGTTGCAAAACTACAACCCCCAGCATGCCCGGTCCGCAGGTTGAAGACCACTGCTCTATACTGTATCCCTACGCCCGGGCTGCAAAAGGTAAACAAAATAAACTTTAACTCACCTTCCCCGTCAATCCGGACCTTCTTCCTGGAGATGGGAATGTCGGACAGCCATCAGCCTATCACCTTCCGCAGCGATGTTCCGCCTCGGCCGGTGATAGGCTGAGCCCACTGTCATGTAAGAAGCCAGCTTCTTACATCACAGTGGGCTCAGCCTATAACCGGCCGAGGCGGAACATCGCTGCGGAAGGTGATAGGCTGACGGCTGTCCGACGTTCACGTCCCCAGCATAAGGCCAATGTAGGAACATGCGTTAAAGTTATATTTTTGTTTACCTTTTGCAGCCCGGGCATAGGGATACAGTATAGAGTGTGAGCGCCGGCGGCCGCAACAAACAGAAAGACGAGGAGAGCAGCGCTTGCGGGTGACGTGAGTAGTACCCCGATGGGGACAGCGCAGCGCTGGGCTAATAATTAATTTGGGAGGGGAATACCGGTATATACAGTGGAACCGCCATAAGTTACAAAAATACCATGATACACATATTTGACCATACCGCCCAGCTCTAGGTCAAAGGTAAGTTTCTTTCCTATTTATTAAACACACACAACACCTTTCAGGGTATTAATGACCCTTTCATCAGGCGTGATACTAGTACAAACACTTGAAGAATTTATACACATAAATGAGTTGCGTCACAAAGGGAAGTGACGATCCGGACAACAGAGGTAAGGGGACAAATTGAAAATCTAACAGAATTCTCTATTGATAAGTTGCTGGTATCTATTAGGGATGTTATCATTAATTTATTCTATAATGAAAATAGAGAAACAAAAAGTTTCTCCATGATGGGAGAGAGTAACATGGCATGAAACACTATGTTGCATGAATTTACTCCCAATATTAAAACAATGCTTGTTCATTCTCGCACAGTACGTACAGTGCGTCCAATGTATTGTACCCCACATTTGCAGGATAACAAATAAATTACATAAGAAGAAGCACAGTTATTAGTCTCCTTAAGGAAAATAGTTTCATTAATAGAACGGGAATGAATAGAGAGGACACCTGAAATGGGAATCCACTTACAGCATAAACACCTCGATACTCCACATCTGAAGGTACCCATAATTTTATTCTTTGTAATATTCCTAGATTCAATATTTTTATTTATTTATCATATTTAACCTACTAGGTGCCAAATGGTTTTGAAGGGTATTAGCTCTGCGGAATATAATGGAAGTTTGGGGGGAGAACTTGCTTCCGGATTGGATCTGCTAAAAGAATGGACCAGTGTTTAGTCAATATTCCAT
Source organism: Hyla sarda (assembly GCF_029499605.1). Taxonomy (NCBI): domain Eukaryota; kingdom Metazoa; phylum Chordata; class Amphibia; order Anura; family Hylidae; genus Hyla; species Hyla sarda. The sequence goes on from NC_079189.1 coordinate 190,599,535, forward strand.
GTACTTGTTTAGGGGCATTATTGTAAGTAGTTATAAAATGATAGTTCCTTTTATTATCAATCGCTTGGTTCGTAGTGCTTTTATTAATAATTTTATCACTACCTTTTTGGTTTCCCAACAAGATCCTTTTGGGTCGAACTGCTTGCTTTCTTAAAAGCCGTGGTTGAAATTCTTTTGGGATACCCTTTTTCTAAAAATCTTGATTGAGGGATCTTAGATTGTATCCAATAGTCAGATTGACTGCTACAATTTTTCCTGATTCTTTGGTATTGACCATATGGAACATTCATGATCTACTTGGAAAAGGGACAGCTGTTAAAAATCAAAAAACTATTTATGTCAACTTTTTTTAAATGTGTGCATGTCGGTAGGTCATCGGTTTCATTTTTAAAAATCTCGAGATCTGAAAAGACAATCGAAGTGGATGAAATATTAGATGGAAAAACCAATTACCAATCATTGCAATTGATATTCTGAACAAACTCCATGGCTTCATTTTCAGTGCCATTCCAAAGGATGAATAAATCATCTATATAACTCTTATAAAATAAAATATGGGGATCCACTGACTAAATATATGTGTGTGTGTTTCAGCATCACTTTAAAGCGGCAGCAGTTTTTTCGATAAAACCTAAAATACCTGTTCCTATTATGTCAACTAAGAGTATAGGAATGTTAAATTGACCCTAACCGACCCCTATCCTGATGAGTGTGTGTCTGTCCAGATTGCAAGCCAGAGCTCTTCTGTTTTTGGCCCTTTGACTCAAGGCCTAAAACACTATTTTAGTCTTATACAACCACATCACTGTTATTTCAACCACAATCTCTTCATCAAATATCAGTCGGACCTTACTCCACAACCTCCACATCTCCAGGTGAATATGTGAGTCCAGTTTGCAAGCCACACACCCCACAAGCCAATCCCCTTCTATTTTCGGCCTACAGTCTCTTCATCTCAGCTTAGCCTCACCTTATGATGGAAAATGAGGACCGGATAAAAAGTTGGGATATGAGGAAAGGATGAGGTTGGGATATGAGGACGGCATATGAGGTCAGGGATATGAGGATAGGATATGATGATATGATATTTGGACAGGATATGAGGTCGGGATATGATGATGGCATATGAGGTCAGGATATGAGGATGGGGCATGATGATATGATATTTGGACAGGATATGAGGATGGGATACGAGAATATGATATTTGGATGGGATATGAAGTCAGGATATGAAGACAACAGTATCATTGCTGCTTTTCCTCTTCCACAAGGTTTAGGTAGGAACATGGGCAACGATGGGTTCTCTGCTAGTAGGATTATAAAACACACGCTCTTTAAAGGCATACTACCATCAATTACAATTATGACATATTACTAGGATGTGTCCTTATAATTGGCGAGGGCTCAATGTCTGGGACCCCTACAATTCAGAGAATAAAGAGAAAGAGATCCTTTTGGAATTTCTCCTGCATAGAGGCACTCTTTGTTATCCTTTGTCCATGGAACTGTTCTTTGCACAGTGGATGGCTGGGAGTGATACTGTGCAGGAGAAATTAATAAAGATGCTGGAGCACTAGACAGTCAGTAGTCATACCCCATGAGTGGAGAGACTACCATTGATCAGGCAGTAATGCCAAACATTATCCATAACCATCACTTTAGTATTTTATTTTACATTTAAAAATCCTGTGTATATGAAAAACATGACCAAGCACTGATATCCTAATTACAGTAGATCTACAAATCAATTTATAGGGGTTTTCCTGCGAACAACTTTTATCAACTATCAACAGGATAGGCAATGCATGTGTGATCACAAAGAGTCTATTTGCCAGGACATTCACCTGTCAAGAGAATGGTGGTCCATAAGTTCCCTGTGTGAATGGAGCAGCAGTGCTCCTACGTGACCAAGACTTAATTCACTGATTATAGGACTGAAGAAGATATGCTTGACTATCAACGTTTCACATAAATTTTATGAAGCCCCTTCTTCACTTTAACCGAGCATCAGACTGGGAAACTGAAGTCCCATCATTCATCTTTGTATTTATGCACAGGAAGAAAATTAATTTAAAAAAAAAACATGGAATTCCTCTTTAAGTCATGATCACATTATCAAAAACCTTAGCAAAATAACCACCCTGCTAGCTGCCAGCCAAAGAGCAAAACATAACTGGGTTTTCATTGTTTAGGGGAAAAGACACAATGTTTTAGAGGGAAAGTCTCCCATGTGTCCTCAAATTGGAATGTGCATTAGCTGACCCATCCTTGCCACGGTCAGATTATTGTTATTATGTTTCCTGGGTGACTAATTTTCTGCTCCAGGTCAGTGCACAAAGTGTATGTCTATCACTGGAAAGACCAATCCAGTTCTGTCTGAGGAATACAGCAAATAAATGCAGGTTATTCACATGTGCTGTCACCATTCCCACTATCTTTACAACTAGTTGAGGGCATAAGTATGATTTGGTTCCAGCATGTGTATAAAAAAAATGATTTTGATGATGATGAGAATATGAAAAAGTGAAATCTCATACTTCACACTCTATAGGTGGCTATAAAAATGATTATGATTCAAAGTGGTCATAGTGCTGAAACATTGGATGTAATTGAAAATATGTTAAAATTGCTTCAGAATTACTTCTGCTTTCTAGCACCTTGCACCATTAAAAAATATTTCTCTGGACAATGTAAACAAGTCAGGTATAACTTTATAACATACCAGTCATGCTGATTCTAAGCAAGAACACAGTGCTTGCTGTTGTATGTTTTCTTCATGCCTCTTTTATGTGAGAAGAACCCTCTAATGTTAAACAGGATGTCAAATGAAGACAAACCCTCTAAAGATTCTCTATGGGCATAGGAATCTCAAAAAATAGGGGTCCCCTTTCTGGAAGGCGCAAGCTGTCCATTTATTTTCATAAGTATGGCCACCATATAATGCTACATGTCCTCAGAAGAGACCAGCATGAAAGTGCCTGAATGTGATGAGACAACTATGTTAAATAAGTCATTGAGATTCCCATTTTTAGAACCCACTGAAAACACCTGTAAAAACATAAAGTAGCCTGACAGTAAGTGTTCAATTCATCTGCAGTGGCACCTCAGGGCAATAAATCATTACATAGTGATTATTGAAAGCTATGGGTGGTTCATGTGATGCGTGCAAATGCTGTGTCTTCCATTAGAGATGTTGTATGTAGAAGATCAACACTCAAGAAACAGATGAGAGTCTAAACTGTTCATACACACCTTATACAAACTAAATGGCCACTTTCATGACTAGAGCTTCCCTGTATGGAAATTGGACATATGACCCCAGAGTGCTGCATAAAGAAAAATAGTTCTCTGTGGATCAGTTAGATTAGATTGGGAAAATTGATTGATCTGAGCTATCCACGACAAGACATGGTCATTGGTGCTAGACTAACCAACACTAAGCTTTCAAAAATTGTTTTTCTTGTGCAATTGTGTTGATTATACAGTATTTCACAGAAGTGAGTCCACCTGTCACATTTTGGTAAATATTTGATTACATCTTTTAATGTGACAATACTGAAGAAATGTGGTGAGTGCACCGCCTGTATAACAGTGTTCAATGTTATGTCCTGTCAAAATAATACATAAAGTAAATGTTGGCACCCCTGAAATTTTTCAAGAAAGTGAACATCTCACAGAAAAGGATTGCAGTAACACATGTTTTGCTATACACGTTTATTCCCTTTGTGTGTATTGGAACTAAACCAAAAAAGCTAATGTCACACCAAACTCAAAAAATGGGCTGGACAAAATTATTGGCACCCTAAATTTAATATTTGGTTGCACACCCTGAAATCAGTCGCTTCCTATAACCATCAATAAGCTTCTTACACCTCTCACCAGGAATGTTGGACCACTCTTCCTTTGCAAACTGCTTCAGGTCTCTCTTATTGGAAGGGCGCCTTTTCCCAACAGCAATTTTAAGATCTCTCCACAGGTATTCAATGGGATTTAGATCTGGACTCATTGCTGGCCACTTCAGAACTCTCCAGCGCTTTGTTGCCATCCATTTCTGGGTGCTTTCTGACATATGTTTGGGGTCATTGTCCTGCTGGAAGACTCAAGATCTCGGACGCAAACCCAGCTTTCTGACAATGGGCTGTGCAATGCGACCCAAAATCCATTGGTAATCCTCAGATTTCATGATGCCTTGCACACATTCAAGGCACCCAGTGCCAGAGGCAGCAAAACAACCCCAAAACATCATTGAACCTACACCATATTTCACTGTAGGTACTGTGTGTTCTTTTCTTTATAGGCCTCATTCCATTTTCGGTAAACAGTAGAATGATGTGTTTTACCAAAAGTTCTCCTTGGTCTCATCTGTCCACAAGACGTTTTCCCAGAAGGATTTTGGCTTACTCAAGTTCATTTTGGCAAAATGTAGTCTTGCTTTTTTTATGTCTCTGTGTCAGCAGTGGGGTCCTCCTGGGTCTCCTGCCATAGCGTTTTATTTCATTTAAATGTCGACGGATAGTTTGCGCTGGCACTGATGCTCCCTGAGCCTGCAGGACAGCTTGAATATCTTTGGAACTTGTTTGGGGCTGCTTATCCACCATCCGGACTACCCTGCATTGACACCTTTCATAAATTTTACTCTTTCGTCCATGCCCAGGGAGATTAGCTACAGTGCCATAGGTTGCTCACTGTGGACAAAGGCAAATCTATATCTCTGGAGATGGACTTGTAACCTTGAGATTGTTGATATTTTTCCACAATTTTGGTTATCAAGTCCTCAGAAAGTTTTCTTCACCTCTTTCTGTTGTCTATGCTTAGTGTAGCACACACAGACACACAATGCAAAGACAAAGTTAACTTCTCTTCTTTTTATCTGCTTACAGGTGTGATTTTAATATTGCCCACACCTGTTACTTGCCCCAGGTGAGTTTAAAGGAGCATCACATGATTGAATGAATTTTATTTTTCCACAATTTTGAAAGGGTGCCAATAATTTTGTCCAGCCCATTTTTGGAGTTTGGTGTGACACTATGTCCAATTTTTTTTTCCTCCCTCCCTTTTTTGGTTTAGTTCCAATACACACAAAGGGAATAAACATGTGTATAGCAAAACATCTGTTACTGCAATCCTTTTCTGTGAGAAATACTTCATTTTCTTGAATAATTTCAGGGGTGCCAACATTTACAGCCATGACTGTAGCCGTTAATATCTAAACCTTGGCAACAAAAGTGAGTACACGCCTAAGTGAAAATGTTCAAATTGGGTCCAATTAGCAGTTTTCTCTCCCCGGTGTCATGTGACTCGTTAGTGTTACAAGGTCTCGGGTGTGAATGGGGAGCAGGTGTCTTAAATTTGGTGTTATCGCTCTCACACTCTCTAAAACTGGTCCCTAAAAATTTAACATGGCACCTGAGGATTTTCTGAGGATCTGAAAAAAAGAATGAATGCTCTACATGAAGAGGGCCTAGCCTATAAGAAGATTGCCAAGACTCTGAAACCGAGCTGCAACACTGTGGGGAAGACCATACAGTGGTTTTGCAGAACAGGTTCCACTTTGCCATGGTAAACCCAAGATGTTGAGTGTAGGTGCTCAGCATCATATCCAGAGGTTATGTTTGGGAAAAAGACATACCTACCAGCATTACTGCAGAGGTTGAAGGGGTAGGGGTCCGCCTGTCAGTGCTCAGACCATACGCCTTTTCTAAAGATAATGCACAAGAAAGCCTGCGGTTTGCTGAAGACAGACTAAGGACATAGATTACTGGAACCATGTCCTGTGGTCCAGTGAGATCAAGATAAACTTATTTGGTTCAGATGGTGTCAAGGGTCTGTGGCAGCAACCAGGTAAGCAGTACAAAGACAAGTATATCTTGCCTACAGACAAGCATGGTGGTAGTAGTTTCCTGGTCTGGGCCTGCAGGAGTGCTGCAGGTACTGGGGAACTACAGTTCATTGAGCAAACAATGAATGCCAACATGTATTGTGACATACTGAAGCAGAGCATGATCCTCTGACCTTCAGAGACTGAATACAATGTTAGTGCTCCAACTATATTGTCTACGCACCTCATCTTTCCTCACCACAGATAGGCTATAACAACAGATAATCAGGTCAAGTGGCACTTTTGTGAGGGAAACCAAAAGGTGATATTCCAGTGGCCAAATACAAGATCAATATGCAGCAGAAAAGCATTGCCTGGTCAGATGAACCCAGATTCATTAGAATTTGGCAGCATGAAATAATGAACCTTTCCTGTCAGGTTTTAAGAGTTTAGGCAGGTGGAGGTGGCATAAGGATAAGGCTGTTTTTCTTGGAACACTTCTGGTATCTGGAACTTCTTGGAACACTTCTGGCATCTGATTTCAATGGGATTTTGCTCCACTCTTCACACGGCAGAATTTCCGCACCAAATGTTTCTGGGACAGAAATTCTGATTCCTGGCGTTCCCAGAAAAAATAGTCATGTCTATTCTTTCTGCAGATTCCACAAGGAAATGCATTGCTGTCTTTGAGACTTGAGACGGCGCATTCCTGAGCGGTCCTAATGCTGACATGCTCTTCCAGCGCTCTACAGTTAGTGGAATGGCCACACGGAAATTTTCCGCCATGTAAACATAGTCCAAGACTTATTTAACCATTGTGTTCGACCAATTTCATGGCAGTGGTTTACCCTATGGCTTAAGGACACTTTCTGCAGGACGATACACCATGGCACAAGGGTTGTATCATCATGATGGCGGGTTTTCCTTGATTTCTCTGTCCCTCAATCTTATTCCCATAGCGCATCTCTGGGATGAGGTAGAAGGGGCTGTACAGAACATGTCCGTATCTATCCTATCCACATAGGCCAATATTCCTGCAGAATGTATTCTAAAAAACGAAAAACTGCTGCGGTTCTGAAGGCCAATGGATTTCCAATGCTCTACGAGATAGGTTTCTATAATAAAGTGGCCATTCGGTGCCCTATATCTGAAATTCTCATAGATGCGGACTCCAGCTATTGCATAACTACAACTCCCAGCATGCCCGGACAGCCGTTGGCTGTCCGGGCATGCTGGGAGTTGTAGTTTTCCAACAGCTGGAGGCCCCCTGTTTGGAGACCACTGCTTTGTATCCTATGATATTTTAAAGGAACACAGACTATAGATACAGTTAGAAGATAGATATGGAGGGGGCTTTGTATGGGTAAGAAGTAGAGATTTGGGGCTCTGGGTGACAATGCCACCTATGAGGGACCAGTCCTAGCATCCTCCTTCTCCTGGAGGAACAGACAGACCCCATTAGACTTCATGTATGTGTGCCGTGTAGGTGTGCGGCCATGTAGACGGTTTCCTGGAGGAAACAGCATGCAGCAGCCGCCTCACACCTCGGGGATAAAGGAGAGGGAGGTCACATGAAATGTCTTGTCACCAGCAGAGAAGAAGGAGGATGCTGAGAAGCGTGAAGTTTATTATCCCCCTCGGCCGCCGCCCCCACCCGGCCCGACGAGCAGTGTCACTCCCCTCACAGCGACCCCCAGACAATAATAATAATAATGGCAGCCGTGTCCCTGCGGAGGGCGGCGGGGGGAGCGGAGACGTGGCTGCTGCGCTGAGCCGAGGATTTGCTGTGTGGAGGAGGAGGGGGAGGGGAGTACAGAGGAGCAGTGGCCGTGTGTGCGCCTCTGATTCCCGGTGTAATTTGCAGCCAATCATCAGTAGGTGTCCACATCCCTGCATCCTCCTCACCTCGGCGCCAATAACTCTCCACCTCTCTCCTCCTCCTCCTCCTTCTTCTTCTTCCCTCTCCCCCATCCCCCTCCCGCTCCCCCCCCACCTCACCTCCTCCTCCCCTCGCAGCCCCCCCATGCCTCTCAGCCACACGCAGAGAAAGAGAGAGACTGACTGACTCCCAGGCTGCCTCCTCCCGCCCTCCCTCCTCACACACATCGACTGGAAACTGACTGGAGAGCAGCGCACAGGGAGAGCCAGCCAGAGACACACACACACACACACACTGAGGGGAGAGCAGGGACCACCGGCGGCACCCTCCGCTCCTCACCCCTCTCCTCCCGCTGCCGCCCCCCCAGACCTAGCAGCAGTAAGTCATAAAGTGTCCTGGCGCTGCCCGGGCACCTGGAGTGTGCGATGTGTGGGGGGCATTAGATGCAGCAGCCTGCCTGTCCTCTCCTCCATCCAGTGGTAAGTAGGCAGATTTTGTTGTTCCACCTTGTCCCCCTCCCCTCCCCCTCCTGCTGCCATCAGTCAGTGTGCCTTTGCCCTTTGCTGTGATGTGACTAATGTTAAGTGCTGTGCCTTCATTTATTAATTAATCCGCCCCTCCCCCACCCAGGGGAGCCCTGACCTCTGATGGCATATGAACCATCATCATGCCCTGGCACCAGTGCTTACTACTAGTCACTCAGGAGGGCATCATTTCTTCTTCTGTTTGTTTTGCCATCACTTCTTCGTCATTTCTTGCCACTACTTTTCTTGACTTTATAAACACTAGGAAATGATATCAGATGGCAAGCTGCTTGTCAGGCTGGCATAACTAGTTTGGAGTAGTCAAGTTTTCCCTTTGCAATATTGGCCAGTGTGGAATGTCCCATGCATGCATTGTATTCCTGTCAGCTTCCCTCTTGCCCCTGGTTGCGTTTAGCCTGGAGCCTTTTGGGGCAGCCTTTGTACTGCTATCAAACCTCTGAGTTTTAGAGGCTTGGCTTTCCTTGATAGAGGGCACAGACGCTGGTGCTTCCTGTTGGCACAAGGTCTTCCTGGGATTTCAGATCCCTATCAGTATTCCCGGCGGCTCATGTGGATTTCCTAGTTCTCGCTATAATGCTGTGAGGTTGCAGGGGGGGGGGGGGGGGGGGGATCATGCCATCCCCCAGTACGGAAATGCTTCATTACTCTCATTATAGGGTTAATTAGCAGAACTGATCACCAGCCTGAACTTTGAGGGTTTGCTCCGCTGAGCCTCCCCCCTTAGGAATTTGTAGGAAAATGGGGAAGACATGGTCCAGGGAGAAGGTGAACTTGACTTGCCGTAACCCCAATTCCCATAGGGAATACTAATGATCCTGGCGATTTAATTGTGAGCTCCACTGTTTACTATGCAGATGCTGATATCATATGCAAGAAAAGTTGTAGGCGCACTAATGCTGGCGGCCCCTGTGTTTGCCTGCACGAGGAGACAATGAAGCCTCTGTGGTCCTGTTGTGTGCAGGTGCCTTGTATTGTCACTGTGTGCTGTCACCAGGGCTTAGGGATGCAGAGGGCTTCTCATTCTGTGATTGTAAAGAGCTCAGCCTCGCTACAGCTGCCGGCTCTTAGATAACACCACAAGAATATGAAATTGCCTGACTTATTTTTATCTGGCCCCTTTCTCATCTCTTCCTCTCCTTGCCTGGCGTCCGCTCTCCCTCCTTCCCGTTGCAGGGGCCCACCTCCCCACTCCCCATCATTTAAATGGCTGCTCCAATTGAGACCTGTCCTTGGTACATTGAATTAAGACCCTAGCAGAGCCAGCTGTGCTGGGATTCAGACTAATGACCGTCAGACACAGAAGGACACTGTGGCAGCTGGTATTTCCTATTTTGCCTGCCTTTTTAGTGGAGATGGTATACAAGCGGCCTCTCACTGTCATTGTGCTTATACTCTGATGCATTGTCGACTTTCTCAGCACTTAATTTGCTAATTTCCTGTTCATTTTTCTGTTCAAGCCCATTTTGCTTGCAGCCTTCCAGCATTTCCGTGCCTTGACAACACTTTGTTCATTCGTTTCATAACGTTCAATGCCCTCTGGTTAGAGGTACCATAACCCTTTCCATCTCTGATTTACATGTCTTTTGATCTCTACTTTCTGTCTCCCTTGGCATTTGTCAACACCCCCATTTTCGCCCTCCTCCTCCCCTCTCCCCCCCCCCCTCACCACCCTCAGCAGTCTCAGATATTCCATCCAGCTATTAATGCTATTATGCAATTCAATTATGTTCGGGGGAATAGGAGGGGGTGGGGGAATGATATTTATTAATGTGATGGAAATGATTTTGACAGTGTATTTATTTCTTTCTCTCCCGTGCACCTTTTTGGAATGATTCTCTTTGTTTTACTTGGAACAGTTGGCGTTTGTGATAATGCACAAGAAGATGCTCCGTGACAAACTGCTGTCTGCTGAAAAATCACCTACGAAAAAATAAAAAGGCACTTCTCCCAGTTGCACAAGCCCCACAGAATAGAAATAAAACCAGTTGCTTATTGAAGGTCTCACCCAAAAATAAAGGTGACTGAATTAAGCAGTTTCGGTGGTTTCCCCCCTCTCTCCCCTCCTACCCCCTTCCACCTACCCTCCTCAGAGATGTCCAATATGAACACTAATGTTTGTGTGGAGAATGGACAGAACCCAGAGGCTTCCGTGCTCCCCAAGGATAACCTGGTGGAGGGGGCTTTGAACAGCCTCATGGATTACAATTCGGAAATGGAGAGGTATAGGTCCTTTGCTACCTTTTACAAAACCAATGGTGCGTTCCCTCAGGCTGCTAAGATTGCCAGGATCACCACCCCTATATTCCCCAGTGCCCGGATTGGCATGTCTCCTTGGAACTGCGATAATGCAATGCTTTGGGGAAGGAAATCAGCAGCTATCAACCCTAATAGGACCAGCATGCACAGAAACGACTCCCAAAGGCTGGGGAAGCCTGGCGGAGCGCCAGAGTCGTTGCAAATGGCAAATAATAATTTCCTTTCCACCTTATCCCCTGAACACTGCAGACCTTTGGCAGGGGAATGCATGAACAAGCTCAAATGCGGCGCCGCTGAAGCAGAGATAATGAATCTCCCTGAACGCGTTGGAACTTTTTCCGCTATTCCGGCTCTAGGGGGCATCTCATTACCTCCAGGGGTCATCGTCATGACAGCCCTTCACTCCCCCGCAGCAGCCTCGGCAGCCGTCACAGACAGTGCGTTTCAAATTGCCAATCTGGCAGACTGCCCGCAGAATAATTCTTCGGGAGCCAGCGGGAACCCTGCCAAGAAGAAGAGGAAAAGGTGTGGGGTCTGTGTGCCCTGCAAGAGGCTCATCAACTGTGGAGTCTGCAGCAGTTGCAGGAACCGCAAAACAGGACACCAGATCTGCAAATTTAGGAAATGTGAAGAGCTTAAGAAAAAACCTGGCACTTCACTAGAGGTCAGAGGAGATGATTCTTTCTTTCCCTGCCTTCCCAGCTCCCTGCTTCCCCCCATCCCTCCACCCCTCCAGTGCTTCTTGTCTGGCTTCAAGACGCACTATCCCTTTTCTGATACCTCCTGAGGGTTGTGAGGTTGTCCTTTATGCACAGCCAGATGTGAACAGAGAGCTTATTGGTGTGTATGTGTGTGTGCCCATGCAGCTTGACACTTTTACAACTTTTCCTCACACATAGAAAGTATTAACCCTGCACTGCCTTATGAAGCAGCTGGGGAAGGTGCAAGTATATTGTGTGTGCGCCAGATCATCTCAACTAACTGGATATCTGAATTTATTTTCAGTGTCAACCAATTGTGTTTTAAGAGCTGCTGTATCTGTACCCAGTCCTATTAAATTATACAGAAAATGTTTGTAAAATGTTATTTTTTTTGGTCCTGTAAAGTCCTAACCACTAAACTAATGCTGAGTGAAATCTGCAATAAACTTTATCTTACACTCAAAAACACTCATGTGTGTGCGTGTATGTGTGAATGTGCTGCTATGGAACTGTTGTCTGTACACTTAACTGCTGGAATTCTGAACCTTGAAGTGCAATACAGAGATTTTTTTTCTTTTGTCTGGTCAAGAGCTTGTGTTTTTCGTGCATTACTTTTATCACTGTGGGGTACAGATTGAGCTTCAGTTTTATCAAGGTGTAAAGAAGTTGGATTTGCGTGTGCAGAGGCTTACAGGGACACAATACCAAAAGAATCAGAAATTTTAAGGTCGCATCACCATTGGATGTACCTTGACTTTAGATTGCACCCCATAAAGTGTACAACTAAAAAACATGTCTCTCAAAAGTTAACTGTATGTTTTCTGTGCTAATAGAACTTTAACAATATTAAAGGGATTTCCCAGTCCCACTGGCAGGATATGGGAGGACAAATAAAAAAGAAAACTATACTCACCCCTTCAGCTTGCTGTTTATTCAGTGCTGTTTTGCAGTCCCTAGTGGAAGTGTCCCAATGATGTCCTCGTACACTGACACTGGGACACTGCAGCCAATCACTGGGAAATACACGTGACCATTGAGACCAGTGATAGACTGCAGAGCCCTGTCATCGGTGTACAGGGATGTTATTGAGGAACTTTCTCTGAGGTCACAAGAGCAGTGATGGTGCTATATCAAGAGAAATGTGATGGGTGAGTACAGTTTTTTTGGCCCTCACATTCCCTACCACTGGGTAATTTAGTAAAATGTCAATGAGTTGTTTTTAGGTGTAAAAGTGAAAGAGTTTAATGACCCATATGTGCATTTTCTATTAAAAAAATAAATTACTTGTGAATGTAATCTGTTGACTATAAACCACTATTTAAAGGGGTTCTCCGGTGCTTAGACATCTTATCCCCTATCCAAAGGATAGGGGATAAGATGCCTGATGGCGGGAGTCCCGCCGCTGGGGACCCCCGTGACCTTGCATGCGGCATCCCATTTGTAATCAGTCCCCGGAGCGTGTTCGCTCCGGGTCTGATTACCGGCGACCACAGGGCCGACGGCGTGTGACGTCACGCCTTCGCCCCGTGTGACGTCACGCTCCGCCCCTCAATGCAAGCCTTCGGGAGGGGGCATGATAGCTGTCATGCCCCCTCCCATAAACTTGCATTGAGGGGCGGAGCGTGATGTTACACAGGGGCGGAGGCGTGACGTCACACGCCGCCGGCCCCGTGATCAACAGTAATCAGACCCGGAGCGAACACGCTTCGGGGACTGATTATAAACGGGGTGCCGCGTGCAAGATCACAGGGGTCCCCAGTGGCGGGACTCCTGCGATCAGGCATCTTATCCCCTATCTTTTGGATAGGGGATAAGATGTCTAAGCACCGGAGAACCCCTTTAAGGCTGAGAGAGCTTGACTGTATTTTTCAGCGGGATTACAGACAGGAGGTCCAGAAATATGTCTGCCCCTATGAACACTATTTTATGTAAAATATGTGCACTGAGAATTGAGAATTCCCAGATATATTTACATAGATATAAATCTATGATGTGAGCTGCTCTTATAAGCTTTACTCATTACTAAACTTTCTACTTTAGGTTTAGTGTTCCTTTAACCCTCAGTTTTTTCTCACCATTTTAAAGTAGGCAGTACAGATGAATTTGATGAATGTTAGGTACTTCTACTTGCTGGAAACATTGTGCTTGTGGTGCTTTAAATGAGACACGGAAGGTTAGTCCTTTCATTCATAAATGATCAGCCTCGGACTCATTCAGTAAAGAGCTTTGTTTTACGTCTGCCATCACACACTTCCTGCAATTACAATGTGGCAGCTGCAGCTAGAAGTCAAGTCAGTCTCAGTGGGGCCCATGGGCGGCCAGCTCAGGCCCCTAACCTCCACCATGTCTGTCTGTGTCGCCTATTTAGAGCCCAGGGCACCTAAAGATTTTTTATATAAGTCTCCGCATTGAATGTTGTAAACTAAGTGAAGTGGTAATTGTTTTATTGATATTAATAAAGCCATTGAACTGCTGGAAGTTTCATCTTTTCCCCACCCCACAAAATCAATATCCAGTTGACAGAATGATTTATTGTGTGCAGCCCTTAGTTTATGGAGGTTTTTATTATAGTTTGTGCATTGTTTACTTGCCTGGAAAAAAAGTCAGTGTACTCTGTGCTGGTGAAAGCTGAGGTACAGGTAACTTTATTGGATTTAAACTGGTTGGGCCTACCACTCTGATAAGTTGTGTTACAAAGTTAGCTCATGATGATTTTTTTTCTCATGAGAAGTAGGATAGTCAACTCACTTTTTACATGTTACATTATTGCTTTAAATGGTTATATTTGTAACAAGTGCATATGTAGGATGTCCGTTGCAACATGAGTAGTGTACTTGTTACTAAGAGCAAGTTATTTGTAGTGTGGGAAAATGTATTCATACTCCAGGCCATCCTTGTTGTTTCTGGAATGGTTTTATGAACATAAAGGTTTGTCATGTCAATGGAGCCAGACTGTTTGGTTTTGTGTAAAATTTCTGTCACCAATAATATATTTGGTTATGGTCAGTGAATGGAAGTGTTCAATGTATATCCAAAGGCTGAGAACATGTCTTGACTATGTCAATCTAACTAATGGATAGCTTGTGAGAGTAATAACCTGAAAAAAGTACACACCTTTTAATGGGGTACTTAACTGGCCAGCATTCGGAACCGTTAGTTCTGAACGCTGTGTGTGCGCTGCGGGGATCAGACATGCCCCCTTGTGATGTCAGACCACGCCCCCTCAATGCAAGTCTATGGGAGGGGGCGTAGCGATCCTCGCGCTCCTTCCTATAGACTTGCATTGAGGAGGCGTGGCCTGAAATCATGAGTGGTGTGGACGACCCCGCAGCGCACACACAGCGTTCGGAATTAAATGGGCAAGATAAGTTTTTATTCCTGCGGATGTACAAATGTTCTCCACTTTGCTGACAACAAACAGATATCTTCAAAAGGAGTGAGAATTTGGCAATGATAAAACTGGAAAAAAAAATTAATTGTGGCTGTATATGACGCCAGATAATAATAATATTAGTTCTCTGACAAATTTGACATGCTGGAAATATCCATATGGATTGCTAGAAATATTGAATTTGTCAGCCTATCTACACACTATGGGGAAGATTTATCATCTGTGGCTGTGTGCAGTCATTCCTCCTGTCTTTTTTTGTCCCTGTGTTTTTGGCTTACTTGCGCCAAATTTATCAAAATGGTGCACAGACTTTGATGAATTTTGCATGAATGAAAATCACCTCAGAATTTGCTGTAGGATGCCAATTTTCTAAAGGCAAGGCAAGCATGGTATGAATTTGCATTTTGAATGTTTGCACACTTTTTTTTTTGTGCCTTTTTAAAAAGGGGCGCATGGTAAATATCTTCCACTGCAATGCCAATAATGATTCACTGCATTTCACAGTCAGTTTTGAAGAAAAAGTGTCTATTTTAGAATTGTGCAAAATTTTAGTGCAAAAACTGATTGCACCAAATAAAATGTCATGAAGGCAATGATAAAGCTCCCCCTTTGAGCTGCAGATCTGAGCTTACAGATCATGGTGCAATAGCAAGAACACCTTTTCTAAGGCTGCATTCACACCTCGTTTTCACTGTACGGGTGCCAGATCCGGCTGGGGGAGGGGAAAACCGGGCGCTCCCGTACCCCAGCGATGAAATCCATTTACTTTAATGAGCCGACCGGAGTCAAACGGTAACTCCATCAGCTCATTTTTGACCCGTGTCCGGTTTTGTGCCTGGACCTAAAACCGTAGTATATATAGTCAGGAAACCGGATACGGGTCACCTTTTGACACCTTCGTTAAAGTAAATGGATTTCAGTGCTGGTCTGGCTGGGGTGCGGGAGCACCCGGTTTTCCCCTCCCCCAGCTTGATCCGGTACCCGTACAGTGAAAGCGAGGTGTGAATGCTGCCTAAAGTAGAGTGCCTTTACAAAAGTCATAGAATAAGGTTTTTATTTTGAAATGAAGTGAAGGAGGCAAAGCTGAGCAGCTAAATTGTGACCTTACCAACAGCCCAACCTCCATGACACTTCAGCCTCAAATAAAAACCTTATTTTATGACTTCTTTAAGGCCCTCAGCTTAAGAAAGGGTAATGTTCTTGTTGCACCATTATCTGTCAGCCCATCTGCTCATAGCATATAGATGGGCAGACAAATTAACTTTAGGCAATCCAAATTGTGATGTCTATGGCTAAAGTAAAACTTTTAAGCTTAGAAGATGGACAAAAAGTAAACATGTTGTGATATGCTAGAAAATGTTATGTAAGGCCCCATATACTAGAAAATTGTGCAAGGCTTCGTTCACATCTGTATTTGGAGCTTAGTTTGGGAGTTCTGTTGCAGAGTCAATTCCTGAGAAAAATATCAGAGCTGGACAGTACCTTACACAAAGCAAACCAACAGATCCCTTTGACTTTGAATAGGGTCCATCTGGTGTTTTGCAGAAGTTTAGCTGAGGAAAAAACTCACTGAAGTAAATTTTTCTTCGCTCAACTCCCATCATTTTAGCAGAATCTGCAAACGGATCTCTGAACGTGGATATGAACAGAAACAAGCAGCTTATTTCTTTCTCTGCCCCTATGATCTCACTTCCTGTCTCTACCTTGTTTAGCCTTTTTATACTGACATTGGGGACATGTATGAATAATGGTGTAGCAATGTGTGATTTTGTGTATGTTTTTTTGCGTCAAATGGACCATATTTGCGCCAAAATTATCAATTGTCGTGCACAAGTTTGTAATTTTGGCACAAATGTAGCCCTACAACAGGCGCAGACCCCAGAATTCCAGGCAGTAAATCTGACATTCTATTGTTGTAGCTATTTTCTCTGTCTCTTTATTCATGGTGTAGATTTGCGCCTAAATGAAGGTATTTGCGCCTAAACTTGCGCCAAATCGAAAAGTCGCAATTAATGAATTCCAGACCAAAGAATCATTGTAACTGAAATCACCATTAACAAAGTGAAATCAGTGATTTTGTTCTAAACTATTTGTCGCAATTGTTTGTCGCAAAAAGTGACATAAAAGGAAATTTGAGACAAATCACAGTAAAAAAAACAGGGTAAAATCCTTCATACGTACCCCCCATTGTGTGGATTTATATGGATCACAATCAGTGTGTTCACATATCCATAGCTGCCACTGTTCAAGCCTCATAATCTATGACTATTAGTGGAGATGATGCTGTAACCCCTTAAGTGACATGTCCGGTGCTCACTTTTCTTATTGTATCCGCTCCGGGCTGCCAAAAAAAAGAAAATAAGCTTTCTCTTACCTGCAAACGCTCCCCCGGTGCTCCGGTACAGGCGTTCGGTCCCCGGGCTGTATTCTTCTTACTTCCTGTTAGGCCGGCACGTCACACGGAGCTTCAGCCTATCACTGGCCGATGCGGGACATCGCTGCGGCCGGTGATAGGTTGAAGCTCCGTGTGACGTGCCGGGCTAACAGGAAGTAAGAAGAATACAGGCCGGGGACCGAACACCTGTACTGAAGCATCGGGGGAGCCTAGGCAGGTAAGAGAAAATTTGTTTTCTTTTATTTTTCAGCCCGGAACGTATAAAATAAGAAAAGTGAGCACCAGACATCTCCTTTAAGGACTCAGCCCATTTAGGCCTTAAGGGCTCAGAAAATTTTATTTTTACGTTTTCGTTTTTTCCTCCTCCCCTTCAAAAAATCTTAACTCCACAGACTAGTATGAGGGCTTGTTTTTTGCGCAACCAGTTGTCCGTTGTAATGCCATCACTCACTTTACCATAAAATATATGGCGCAACCCAAAAAATACTATTTTTGTGGGGAAATTAAAAAGAAAACCGAAATTCTGCAAATTTTGGAAGGTTTTGTTTTCACGTCGTACAATTTACGATAAAAATGACATGTGTTCTTTATTCTTTGGGTCAATACGATTAAAATGATACCCATGATAACATACTTTTCTATTATTGTTGTGCTTAAAAAAAATCGCAAACTTTTTAACCAAATTAGTACGTTTAAAATCCCCCTATTTTGAAGACCTATAACTATTTTATTTTTCTGTATACGCAGCGGTATGAGGGCTCATTTTTTGCGCCGTGATCTGTACTATTTGCTGATAGGAAACTTTTAATACATTTTTGATAAAAAAATTTTGGGAATGAAATGTTATAAAAAAAGCAACTATTTAGTACTTTTTTTTTTTTTTTTAACTATCATTAACATTTTATTGTAATAGTTCGGAAATTTACGCACGCAGCAATACCAAATAGGTATATAAAATATTATTTTTTTTACAATTTTTGGGGGTGAAATAGGGAAAATGGGACAATTTACGTTTTTATTGGGGAAGGGTGTTTTTCACATTTTTTTAATAGACCCCATAGGGGACTAGGTATAGCAATCCTTCGATTGCTAATACTGTTCAGTCCTATGCACAGGACATAGCAATGATCAGTATTATCAGTCATCTTTTGCTCTGGTCTGCTCGATCGCAGACCAGAGCATAAGACCCGTGGAAGGCAGCGGAGGCAGGTGACATCCGTCTGCGGTTCTGGATGATCGGATCTCCGCGGCAGCGATGTGGGTGATCCGTTCATCCATTTTTGTGACCGCGATGCTGCAGATGCCGTGATCTGCACTGATCACGGCATCTGAGGGGTTAATGGCGGACATCCGCGGGATCGTGGATGTCTGCCATTACCGGCGGGTCCCTGGCTGCTATCAGCAGCCTGGACCTGCCGCGCATGACCCGAGCATCGCTCCGGTTATGCATAGGACATAAATGTATGTCCTGGTGCGTTAAGTGCCAGCTCACCAGGACGTACATTTACGTCCGGCGTCGTTAAGAGGTTAAAGCCTTGAGTCCCTATTACAAGGCTAGCATTGCCAGAATATAGGAAAGGAGTGTTCTCATGAGAACACAAAGAAGAACTATGGTAACTTCAAACAAGAAAATGTGTACCATAAATTCCCTTTAATTTATAACAAAGGCTGGTTCCAGTTTAATAGTTAAGTTGGGACCTAGTGGATGTAGTACTCATGTTGACATGCCTCTGTGTTCCACTATGGACATACCTGCAAAGGGCATAACCAACATTGCTTGTTGAGATGGTAGGGACAAAAAAAAGAACCTTGAGCACATGACCTTTTGGTGGCTCTGCTTGATATGTGATGTGATTTATGCTTGCCAGAACCTATTATCATAATATATAGGATTATATGTTAATACAACCAATTATGGTTGAATATTGCAGGATTGTTGGGTGGTTCTGGTGTTACAGACAGTATGTCATACAGGATATATTATTAGCAGTTTTTGCATTTGTCTATAAGCGTCCTTTTGTGGAATATGCTGGCACTTAGTAAATAAAGCCAAATCCCAAAGGCCATTTTTCCGTAAATATGACATACCTTACAGAATCTGATGGCCCATTAACTTTGGAGCTGTCGGCCTAGCCGCTGCAGTAAAAGAATGAATTAGGCAGTGTGCTTCAGCCTCTAAATGCCCAGCCTCCCAGGCTGTAATTCCTCATCCAGATGTTAGTGATGCCAGCACGGTGGTCCTCAGTAGCACATGCTCTGCTGTTTAATAAAGCTACCGTTGCTATGGAGAAATGTGGAGCTCACTACCAGAGTCCAACTTTAATAAATCTGAGCAAATCTTAATCTGTTGTTGCACTGATCTTAAAAACAGGATGGTGCAATTTCTGCCTGTGTTTTATATTTCCAGAAAAACTAAATTCCACATGTATTAGTTACTGAAAGGTGCACTCATGCAGCAGCCATGATTTATGCTCATGTACAGCCAAAATACAGTTAAGGTGGACTGGACAGACTTAAGGTTTGGAATATCAAAATTGCTTCAATGTAAGCAGCAATGTTCAAATAATATAGTAGGGAACTCACAGGGAATTCTAATTCGCCACTGCAGTATGACAGCAGACGTGCAAAGCAAGGAAGTGTCCCGAAAACATACTATCATATCACTCCTGTTATATATTGGAATTGGATGATTGGCTTCAGGGGGATGCGGCTCACGGCGCTGATCGACCACACAGTAAAGTTGGCTTAAAAGAGGATTTATTGACCAGAATGCAACGCGTTTCGCTGCGCATGCGCAGTGAAACGCGTTGCATTCTGGTCAATAAATCCTCTTTTAAGCCAACTTACCTGTCTGGTCGATCAGCGCCGTGAGCCGGATCCCCTTGAAGCCAATCATCCATTGCTGTACAAATTCTGGAGGGCTGCAGACGACCTATTATATATATCTATTCCATTGTTGTGTACCTGATTACACAACCACTCAGGGTGAGCAGTTAATTTATATACTAATCTCACTATCTGGGTTCAAACAATATTATTCTATGGAGCGCTTACTTCCCTATTTATATAATGGAATTGCTAGTTATGTAATAAAATGTCATACTGTATGGTAGAAATGTTTTATTGAGCATGCCGTTCAAGTTTTGGTTGCTTGGGGAAGTATAATTGGTAAATAGTTGATTTCTCTTATTTTACGTTTTTTGGGTATATTTACACATACATAATCTGCTCTGGATTTCCTGCAGTGGAAATTCCGCAGCAGATTATGTCTGTGTGAACATACCCTCAGGACATTCCGCAGGCTGCGGGCACAAGGACCACAGAATGCACCGACACAAGGACCATTTGGAAAAGCGATGCATTTCCGAGTGGATTCTGCCAAAAGAATAAACATGTTCATTCTTTAAGCAAAAAGGGAAATCAGAATTTCCACGATGGTAACATCTGCCGTGGAAATTCCACTGTGTGTGTGTGGTGCAGCAGAATCCCGATGAAAACAATAGGACTCTGCTGCAATGGAATTGATCTGAAGGATTCTGATTGGAAATTCTGCTGTATGAACATATGTGCTTTCAGTCAGTTTCTGTTCTGCCAAGCTTTTTTGCAGTATTGTGGATTGCATGCAGAATTTGTGCTGAATTTATGCAGAATTTCTTGCACTCAACACACAGAAATTTAATTGACTTTAGTGGGATTTTTTCCGGAATTCGGAATGCAGAATTTCCGCATCGGAATATCTGCTGTGTGAATGGGTCAAAGAAAATTCAATTTGTGACAATGTTAACTTCATGTAGAGCTAAACTTTTCCACCGGATTCCGCACGGAAATTCTGCTGTGTGAACTTACCCTGTGATTTTAAATAGGCATTGTCAGATCCAAGAACTTTTAATATGTTGTTACTGATGAATATTAAAGACCGTTTGTAATGGTTGTTTAAAATATTTTGAATATTTAATAAAGAAAACGGCTCCTGAATATCCCACCACTTGGGATCCCCATACTGACTGGGGCACTAAACAGTCCTGCAGCAGCATCAGGCTTGTCCATGAGTCATGGACAAGAGATTGCTTATGCACCAATCACCTCCCACCACCACATGGAGGGACACGCCCCCTTCCCCTGAGAGGATTTTTAACACTGAGCTAATGAAAAGGTATTTATTATTTAATGTATATGTGATAGAGGGATAACAAGTAGACGTACATGGTCAGGATTAGATACTGAGTAACGTCATTTTTTTTTGTGGGATCTGACAGGTATGTTTTAAGTTTACCTTTTCTGTCAGGTATGTTCTGTATCTTTTACATGCTAGGGGAAAACTCTTTTAGAATGGTGAGAATGGTAATTGTAAGTTGTTACCCAGCTTTCTCGGAAACAGATACAGACCAGTTTCAGCCAAGCGTACTATGGCCACATTTCTTTACATGTGTACAGCTACAAGCACCAGCCCAATTATGGGTTAATGTTTAAAATGAAAGACCCATGCCTCATAGGTCCCTATAATGGTTTCTGTTGGGGCCAAAACTTAAGGCTATAACAAGGATTCAGATGCAGAAATCAGGCCATACAATTGGTCTAGGACTGTATTTTTTGTCCATAAACAGTCCCCCACTTCCTTATGGGTTATGTCTAGTATTGCAGGTAATCATTATTTGTAGCTGACCTGCAATACTAGACACAACCCATTTTTGGTGCTGTTTATGAAAAAAACTGTATATGGTAGAGGGCAAATACCATTGCAGACAGGAGACTACAGAAATTGGGCATGATAGTGCCCATTATTGGCTAAATTCATAACAATCTGATATATTTTCCAAGTAGGGCTGGGCGGTATACCAGGTCATACCGAATACCGCCATTTTTGTGCTGCACGATATGAATTTTATTCCATACCGCAACACCGGTTGGGCCCCTCCCCCTCGGGAATGAATGAGCCCAGCGCTGCGCTGTCCCCACATCGGGGAACTAATCACAAGTCACCCCCGAGCGCTGTTCTGCCCCCCAATTAATTATCAGCCCAGCGCTGTCCCCATCGGGGTAACTACTGATATGTAACCCGCATGCGCTGCTCTCCTCATCCTCATGTTTGTTGCGGCCGCCGGCGCTGACACTCTATACACTCAGCCGTTGACTGTCCGGGCATGCTGGGAGTTGTAGTTTTGCAACATCTGGAGGTTGGCAGGTTGAAGACCACTGCTCTATATTGTGTGGTATCCCCATGCCCGAGCTGCAAAAAATAAACAAAATAAACTTTAACTCACCTCCCGTTGGTCCGGTACCGGCTTCATCTGCTTCCTAGTGAATGGAACGTTGGACAGCCGTCAACCTATCGCCCACAGCTTCTTACATGACAGTGGGCTCAGCCTATCAGCGGCCGAGGTAGAACATCGCTGCGGCCGGTGATAGGCTGACAGCTGTCCAATGTTCCCGTCCCTAGCGTAAGGCCGACATCGGAACATGCGTGAGCTTATTTTGTTTACCTTGAGTCTGCGCCGGCGGCGGCAACAAACATCACGAGGAGGGCAGCGGGTGACATGTGAGTATTTACCCCGATGGGGGCAGCGCTGGGCTGATAATTAATTTTTGTTGGGGGGGGCAGAATAGGGCAGCGCTGGGCTGATAATTAACTTGTTGGGGGGGGGGGGCAGAATAGCGCAGCGCTGGGCTGATAATACATTTTTGTTGGGGGGGCAGAATAGAGCAGCGCTGGGCTGATAATTAATTTGGGGGGGGGGGGAATACCGTTATATACCGTGGAACCACCGAAAGTTACAAAAATACCGTGATACACAGATTTGGTCATACCGCCCAGCCCTATTTCCAAGTATTCTATATTGAGCTTACTTGTTTCTGCAAATAAAGAGATCTGTTTCCAAGATTGTGGTATCTGTTGGTGAACGGGGATTTTAATAACTTTTTAAATGAAAACCTTTCCTGGCCTTGTTATATCATAGAGGCAATATTCCTCTGGGAGTTGCCCATGAAGGTTTCCATTCATTACCAGCAAGCAACGATCTTGAAAACAGCATATTAGAGAAAAGCATCATTTTATTCTACATATATGAAGGATCTATATTCGCAGAAAAGGTTCTAGCACTTTAAGTAACACCATCCTGTATCCTCTGCTAATCTTGAACTATAACTTTAGCATATAGCGCTGTCGTCTTCATGCCCTTGAAGTTGTCACCTTTACCCAAACAGTGATGCGGTAGAGCTATGAGTGATAGGCCTTACCATCTGTGAAGTAAAACTCATCTAATAGCTGATTACATAATTCTTTCCATAAAGCACCTGGTAGAAGGGAAGCATAAATTTTCCTTTGCATTATTACATCAGGCAGAGACAGCATACCAATTTCAGCTGCCAGACAGATGACTCTAGGAAACAACTTGTAAAAATGGTGCATGCAAGGGTGAATTAGCCATAAACTTTAGGGAGCAGCTTGTACCTCTGCACTTACATAGGCTTGTGTCTGTCTCTACGGAAGGGAATGCCTGTATTGGGTATTGTTTTATTTCTCTCTCTGTGAGGCTGAGATTTTGTAGTTTTATTATTTCAGGGCAGATAGATAGACTTGGGTGTGAACGAATTGTGGAGGAGATTAATTAGGCTTGAAATATGCGAGTCTGCGTCCTCTATGAATGAATGTGATTACCCACCCTGGATGTGTCTGACACCGAGTCACGGGACCATGCGTTCAGCCGCACTAAGCTCTGCAGCTGAGCTGACAACTAATGATTGCATGGTCTGTCTTCACTAGATTATAGAATTACCGGGATATTATTATTTATGGAAGATTCATGAATTCCAATCAGAAAGAGAATATATATATATATATATATATATATATATATATATATATTACATATATTTGATTTTATTCCCCTTTTCCTCTCTCATTTATATTTTCACTATTTACTCCATAAATTGATTTATGGGATCACAACATGAGAAGGTAAATAAAGGGTGCAGGGTGGCGGTGGTTCTTACCAGGACCTTCATAAATCCTTCCTACCATAATCGTTGAATTCCTAAATAATTAATGCTTGGGGGTGCTATTTCAGTCTATGAAAGAGCAGCCGTAATTGGTGTTCTCATCCCATGCCAACAAATCACTATGTCTGTCCTTGTGATGTCAGTGTGTTGAAGAGAAGCAGTGACAGACAGGAAGGAAGTAAAGAAAGGGAAATTCTCTACAAGTCAGGCCAAGTTATAAAATTGGCTCTTAAATGTAAGGAATTTACTAAATAAAACAAGGAAACCTGATGAATTCACGACTGTCTGAAGACCATTTACACAATGACATATTTTGCTGGAATGGAAACTTGAAAGATAAGATCCTGCAATTCTCTCTTATTTGCTTAAGTTGTAGAGGTCCCATTGGACAATTTCATATCTCTGTGCATGCAAAAAATAACAATAGTATACTGTTATTATGCCAAGTCAGAAGATACATGATAGTTACGTGCTGTATATTCTGCATGCTGGTTATGTTGGATCAAATCTTATGTGTTGTTTTGTACATTTAAAGTTGCACCTATTCTGGCTGCTTTGCAGGTTTGCAGTCTGCAGTTCAGAGCATCATTGTCATCAGAAATGTTTATTATCCCCTTAAGGATATGCGCCGTAAAGGTATGGCGCTGCAGTCAGTAACTACGTGCACAGCGCCGTACATTTCCGGCGTGGATATGACGCAAGTGCAGGAGCTGCGATTGCTTCATGCACGGTGGGTCCCAGTTTCAATCAGCAGCCACAGACCTGATCGCGCTGATGTCCGCCATTAATTCCTCAGATGCTGTGATCAATACAGATCATGCAAGTGTGGCACTTTAAATGGCTGATCTGATCACCCGCGACACTGCAGCGGGGATCAGATCAGCAAAGATGGCTGACAGAGGTCCCCTCACCAGCACAGGCTGCAATCCAGGGTTGTTATTCTTTGTTCTGACTTCCAGCGGACGAGGAAGAATAAGATCGCCGATAATACTGGTCAGTGCTATGCCTATACATAGCACTGAACAGTATTAGCAATATAATTATTGCTATAAAGGGTCCCCTATGAGGACATAAAAAGTGTAATTTAAATGTGAAAAAAAGTAAAAAAAATAAAAAAAATGTGAAAAAGCCCCTCCCTCAATAAAAAATTATTTCACCCCTCTTCCCCATTTTACCAAAAAAAGCATAAAAAATGATAAATAAACATATTTGGTATCGCTGTGTGTGTATATGCCAGAACTATAAAAATATTATATTATTGATCCAGTACAGTGAACAGCATAAATGTTAAAAAACAACAAAGTAAAAAGGTCCAAAATTTCAGCTTTTTGGTCAAATCACATTGCAATAAAAATTTTTTTTTTAATAAAAAGAGATCGAAACAGATCATGGTGCAAAAAATGAGCCCTCAGACATCCCCATATGAGAATGAGAAAGTCATCAAACTGGGGCAATTTTAATTGTACTGATTTTGTAAAACAAAACAAAAAAAAAAGTATAATAATAGAAAAGTATGTAACCATGAGTATCATTTTAATCGTATTGACCCACAAAGTAATGGAAACATGTTGTTTTTCTTGTAAAGTGTACAGCGTGAAAACGAAACCCCTCAAATTTGTCAAATTTACATTTTTGTTTACATTTCCTTACACAAAACATTTTGGGGGGGATTTTTCCATACATTTTAGGGTAAAATGATTGATGTCATTACAAGTACAATTGATTGTGCAAAAAACAAGCCCTCATATGTGTCTGTGAATGGAAACATAAAAGAGTTATGGAGTTAAAGGGGTATTCCAGGCAAAACCTTTTTTTATAAATATATCAACTGGCTCCGGAAAGTTAAGTAGATTTGTAAATTACTTCTATTAAAAAATATTAATCATTCCAATAGTTATTAGCTTCTGAAGTTTTCTGTCTAACTGCTCAATGATGATGTCACGTCCCGGGAGCTGTGCATGATGGGAGAATATCCCCATAGGAACTGCACAGCTCCCGGGACGTGAGTCATTAGAGAGCAGTTAGACAGAAAAAAACAACTCAACTTCAGAAGCTGATAACTATTGGAAGGATTAAGATTTTTTAATAGAAGTAATTTACAAATCTGTTTAACTTTCCGGAGCCAGTTGATATATATAAAAAAAAAAGTTGTTGCCTGGAATACCCCTTTAAGGTGAGGAGGAAAAAATGAAAACACAAAAATAAAATTGCCTGTGTCCTTAAAGGGTTACTCCGCTCCCCAGCATCCAGAACATTGAGTTCCTGAACCCTGTGTGCGGGCTTCTATGTTATCGCTGCCCCCTCGTGATGTCAAGGCCTGCCCCCTTAATGAAAGTCTATGGGAAGGGGGCGTGACGGCCGTAGACTTGCATTGAGGGGGCGGGACGTGACATCACATGACGGGGCGGGTGTGAACATGGAAAACAGCATTCAGGAACTCAATGTTCCGGACGCTGGGAAGCGGAGTAACCCTTTAAGGGGTTTGGGTGCTTTCACACAACGTTTTCAGTCTACGGCTGCCAGATCCGGCTGGGAAAGGGCAAAACCATGCGCTCCCATACCCCAGCCGGACCAGCGCTGAAATCCATTGACTTTAATGAGCCGACCGTAGTCACCGTTTGACTCCGGTCGGCTCATTTCTGCCCCGTATCCGGTTTTGTGAGCGGACCTAAAACCGTAGTATACTACGGTTTTAGGTTCGGTCAGAAAACCGAATATAGGTCGAAAATGAGCCGACCGGAGTCAAACGGTGATTCCGGTCGTCTGGTGATTCTGGTCCGGCTGGGGTACGGGAGCGCACGGTTTTCCCCTCCCCCAGCTGGATCTGGCAGCTGTAGACTGCAAACGTGGTGTGAAAGCACCCTAATATTAATTGGGTTTCTAAAAGTGTTATTTATTTTTTTCTTGCACAGTGGCCCAGATATTACAATCTGTCTGAGCCTAAATCAGGTCTGATTTGCCCA
The DNA here is from genome assembly GCF_029499605.1 of Hyla sarda. Taxonomy (NCBI): domain Eukaryota; kingdom Metazoa; phylum Chordata; class Amphibia; order Anura; family Hylidae; genus Hyla; species Hyla sarda. Next base: position 190,626,479 of record NC_079189.1, read on the forward strand.
CTCACAGCTCAGCTTTCCTAAATTATCAAGCTCTGGTAAAATAAAAGCTAAGCTGTGATTGGTTGTTATGGGCAAATCAGACCTGTTTTTGTCTGACAAATTGAGAAGTGTACATTTGCAGGTTAATTTTGTTCACCATTTGGTGAATTTTGTTCATTATTATTTTGCTGCAACAACATTGATGTAAAGTAAGCTAGCCAACAGATGACATAAGAAAGAGAAAAGTGTCTAATAAGATGGGCACAGTGGGATATATGTGGCAAAGTTTTTCCTCTCTAACTTAAGGACAGTATAAATTAATTCCCCCAATTGTATCATCAATACAATGCATGGCAATTGTTAATACTGGCTTTGGACATGCAGTATTCTGTTATTTTTTCTTTCAGGGTTTTCATATACAAATACAAATTCAGGTCCACATGCAGTGTGAAAGTTTGTCAGCAAAATGGTCCTTTTTTTGTTTTTTTTTGTTATAAAGAATACTTTTCACAGTTTCATTAAGCTTAAAATTATTTTCTAATTTGCTCTATTCCTTTATATTAGTCATTATACGCACTTGTCTTATCAGTTCTGTTTACAACAGTAACCATAATGCATTGCTGGATCAGTTGCTTGATAGCTACCTCTAGCACCTGACATAATAGACTGGTTGGGGGACATTTATCAATGGCTTTACACCACTTTAACGTTCTATTTGTCCTTGCAAGTTTTGCGCAATTTTGTTGCACAATTTTCGGTAGTACATCTTTTAAAGTTGTCTACTGTTTGGTGCACTGTACACCACTTTTTGCAGTGGAGCTGTATTTATTATTTAAGCAAATTAAATTTAGATTTTTATTTTTTTTGTAAAGCCTACTTTTTTTGTGCAAACCTACACTACCTTATAGGACACATACAAATGTGTTAGATACCAGAGCACAAAGCTTAAACCAATCTCTGCAGCTCACTGGTTTCTATAATTGTACAGACCATTTTAGTAAATGTTGAGAAACTGTAAAAACAAATACACCCAGAAAACAGGGGTAAATCTGCCTGCAATCAACATTGATAAATGCCCCCCATTGTGTCTAGAGGATTGGTGGTAGGTATTCCCTTATAGGGTATTTGAAAGTGGGTAATGCAATGTCTACAGAGATTCTAAATAATCTTTTCTATCTGGGTGGTGGAAGCTAGGGATCGACCGATTATCGGTTTGGCCGATATTATCGGGCGATAATCACGATTTTGGGCATTATCGGTATCGGCAATTACCTTGCCGATATGCCAATAATGCCCCACCGCCCGCACCGCGACCCCCCCACCGACCTGCCGCACCGCCCCGCGTCGTACCCCCCACTGTACCGCCCTGGCCCCATTGCCTCCCCCATCCCCGGTTTTATAATTACCTGTTCCCGGGCCCAGGGTCAACGCTACTTCTGGCTCCTGCTGCGTCCTGCGTTACGCTGTGCACAATGACGAGTGACGCAACGTCACCGTCAGTGCGCACAGTGACAGCTCAGGAGGATGCCACCGGAGCCAGATGTAGAGTGGACCCCGGGCCCCGGGAGCAGGTAATTATAAAACCCGGGATGGGGGTGGCAATGGGGGCAGTGCGGTGGGGGGTGCGGTGCGGCGGTAGGGAGTGCAGGGGCGTTGGCGGTGATAGGACTCAGGACCCCCGTACAGGAAGGGGGAGAGAAGCGGGTGGCGCTGGCGGCGGTCTATGGCACCGCAAAAGCCGCTGCAGTTCATTGATTTAAAGCGCCCGCTTTAGATCAATGATCTGCAGCGGTCTCGCGTGGGGGGGGGGGATAAATAGCCGATAACTTATACCGGAATATCGGTATAAGTTATCGGCTATCGGCCCTACCTTCCACAGATTATCGTATCGGCCCTAAAAAAACTATATCGGTCGATCCCTAGTGGAAGCAATTTGAATTTGTAGCATTCATTTCCGGAACTGTACTTTTAACCCCTTAACGACGCAGGACGTATATTTACGTCCTCCGTAGGCTCCCGTGATATGCCGCCAGGTCACGCGGTGTCCCCACGTCATATCGGGTCGGTCCCGGCGGCTATCAACAGCCGGGACCCGCGGCTAATACAGGGCATCATCGATCGCAGTGATGCCCTGTATTAACCCTTCAGACGTGGCATTTAAAGCTGACCGCCGCGTCTGCAGTGAAAGTGAAAGTATCCCGGCTACTCAGTCGGGCTGTTCGGGACCGCTGCGGTGAAATCGCGGCGTCCCGAACAGCTTACAGGACACCGGGAGGGCCCTTACCTGCCTCCTTGGTGTCCGATCGACGAATGACTGCTCCGTGCCTGAGATCCAGGCAGGAGCAGTCAAGCGCCGATAACACTGATCACAGGCGTGTTAATACACACCAGTGATCAGCATGAGAGATCAGTGTGTGCGGTGTTATAGGTCCCTATGGGAGCTATAACACTGCAAAAAAAAGTGTTAATAGAGGTCATTTAACCCATAAAAAAAATAAAACTGTAAATAAAAAAATAAACATGTGGTTTTGCCGCGTGCGTAAATGTTCGAACTATAAAAATATATCATTAATTAAACCGCACGGTCAATGGCGTACGTGCAAAAAAATTCCAAAGTCCAAAAAAGCGTATTTTTGGTCACTTTTTATACCATTAAAAAATGAATAAAAAGTGATCAAACAGTCTGATCAAAACAAAAATCGTACCGATACGTGGAAAAATAATAAATTTTCCTGCATGTAGTTATGACTTTTTTCCAGAAGTACGACAAAATCAAACCTATATCAGTAGGGTATCTTTTTAACCGTTTGGACCTACAGAATAATGATAAGGTGTCATTTTTACCGAAATATGCACTGCGTAGAAACGGAAGCCCCCAAAAGTTATAAAATGGCGTTTTTTCTTCGATTTTGTCGTACAATGATTTTTTTTCCGTTTCGCCGTGAATTTTTGGGTAACATGACTAATGTCACTGCAAAGTAGAATTGGTGATGCAAAAAATAAGCCATAATATGGATTTTTAGGTGGAAAATTGAAAGGGTTATGATTTTTAAAAGGTAAGGAGGAAAAAACGAAAGGGTTTTTCAGTTTTTGCACTTTCGTTTTTTCCTCCTTACCTTTAAAAAATCATAACCCTTTAAATTTTGCATCTAAAAATCCATATGATTTTACCTAACAATCTATGGCAAAACGGGAAAAAAAATAATTTTGTGACTAAATGGAAGAAAAAAGGCCATTTTGTAAATTCTGTGGGCTTCCATTTCTATGCAGTACAATTTTCGGTAAAAATGACACCTTCTCTTTATTCTGTAGGTCCATACGATTAAAATGATACCCTACTTATATAGGTTTGATTTTGTCGTACTGAAAAAAATCATAACTACATGCAGGAAAATTTATGCGTTTAAAATTGTCCTCTTCTGACCCCTATAACTTTTTTATTTTTGATCTTTAGTTTTTATCGGTACCATTTTGATGGGACTTTTTGGTCGCTTTTTATTAATTTTTTTATGGCACATACACCATTGACCGTGCGGTTTAATTAACTATATATTTTTATAGTTCAGACATTTAGGCATGTGGCAATACCACATATGTTTATTTATTTTTCTTACACTGTTTTTTTTTTTTTATGGGAAAAGGTGGGTGAGTCTGACTTTCATTAGGGAAGGGGTTAAATTACATTTAGTAACTTTTTTTGCATTTTTGTTTTTGCAATGTTATAGCCCCCATAGGGGGCTATAACATGCATTACACTGATTGCAGGCACTGTTCAATGCATTGCCATAGCATAGCATTGATCAGTGTTACCCTGCTCTAGATTGCTCAAGCCTGGATCTCAGACAGTGGGGAGCCAGGTAGGGAGCCTCCCGCTGTCCTCTCAGCTGTTCGGGATGCCGCTATTTCACCGCGGCAGTCCAGAACCGATCCGCTGAGCTAATGGCAGCATATTCTCCCATCTTAACTTTGATTGCAATGTCTAGAGGGTTAATACCGGACATCGGTCCGATAGGCGATGTCCGGTATTAGCCATGGGTCCCGTTTGCTGATAGCAACTGGGACCCCGCAGATACGAAGCTTCACAGATCAGGGGCCGGCCACGGACGTAAATATACATCAGTGGTCGTTAAGGGGTTAAATGTAAACTGTCAGCCTGATCACCCACACTAAGACCAATACACTGGGCTATAGCGTGGGTGACCAGGAGTCAAGAGAGGTTAATTTTTAAATTGGGTCCAGTTGCTCCTGAGGTATCGGCTGTAGAAATTCCATAGCTGTATTCAGTTAATTGCACGCCAGAGGTGGGGCCCCGATGACTTGCCGCCCTGCCTTCATCAGTCTACTTATACTGCCGCCCCCTTAATTTACATAGTCATCTTCTGAGACACCACGTCCTAGTGATATGTAGTCACCAGTCACGTGAGCACTCTGCTCTGCATCTCGAGCGCATGTGCTGACGGATTATACAGCTTTCAAGTCCTAATGACGTGAGAGCTGTATACTCCGTCAGCAAATGCACTCGAGCTGAGCGCTCACGTTGGTGATGTCATAGTGACGCTACTTCATGAGCATGGGACTATATAGTAACTTCATTGTGAATGTGACTGTTGAGCAGATCTCCATCCATTAGATCAGTGTGCTGTAGTCCTAAGCATTCTGTAAACTAGGGTGACTCCAGCTGTCCGGGCATGCTGGGAGTTGTAGTTTCGCAACAGCTGGAGGCCCCTGGCTGATGTAAACAAAGTTTCACATCATCTCCCATCATGCCCTGACACTCTGTCTGCAGATGCAGAGCTGTACAGTTCGTCGGCGCATGCGCTCGAGATGCAGAGCGCTCACGTGACCAGCGACTCCACATCACTAGGACGTGAAGTCTCAGAAGATGAATATGTAAATTGAAGGGGCGGCAGTATAAGGAGACAGACAGGCAGGGGCGGCCAGTCGGGTGGCCCCGCCTCTAGCGAGCAGCTAACTGAAAACAGCAACAGAACTTCTGCAGCCGATACCACAGGAACAACTGGACCGAATTTAGTAAGTGACCCCTCCTTGGAATCCTGGTCACCCACGCTATAACCCAGTGTATTGGGTTTAGTGTGGGTGATCAGGCTGACAGTTTTTCTTTAACTACCATGGTTATCTGAATACTAAATGAGCGTATATGTATCCAAGTTCAAACTGGGCCATGGTGTCTAAGGTACAAAGCTAGAACTGATTCTTAGAAGTTGTCTGAATGCTTTAATATTTTTAGTAAGATCCTTCTGTGTCTTAAAAGCATGGTTAGTGGAGTAAACCTTTACCTGAGTAAATCTGGTGTCCAGCAATAGTTTTATGCTTTTATTTGCTTATTTTGGCAGGCTCTAAATGTAAAATCTGCTGGGGCGGCCTGACCCTCCATTATGAGATCTGATGGATTGGACTGTCTACCCCTCTAAGTCTAATGCTTTTCCTGATATGAGAGGTGACAGAGATCTCAGTCGCTTACTCAGTTTTCTATCCACCATTTTTTACTTAGATCCACCACCTTAAAGGGGTATTCCAGTAAAAAACATGTTTTTTCATATCAACTGGCTCCAGAAAGTTAAACAGATGTGTAAATTACTTCTATTAAAAAAATCTTAAATCTTTAAGTACTTATCAGTTGCTGAAGTTGAGTTGTTCATTTCTGTCTGACAACAGTGCTCTCTGTTGAAACCTCTGTCTGTCTCAGTAACTGTCCTTAGTAGGAAAGTTTTGCTATTTGCTTCTACTCTAGACAATTCCTGAGACAGACAGAGGTGTCAGCAGAGAGCACTGTTGTCAGACAAAAAAGAACAACTCAACTTCAGCAGCTGATAAATACTGGAAGAATTAAGATTTTTTTATAGAAATTATTTACAAATCTGTTTCTTTCTGGAGCCTGTTGATATGAAAAAAAATAGTTTTTTATTGGAATATCCCTTTTAAGTATCAGCTGATAGATCTTTTTTGACTGACAATTTTTGAATACAGTTAAACCTACCTACACCATTATTCAGACCAGATTTTGCGTGATGATTCTTCAGTTCACTGTACCGTTTACATAGTGACCATTATCTTTGAGAAGACCACCCACATTAAATGCCAACTTTCAATGCAATTTTGGGAGGTCTTTTCAAAGAGGTTCTACTACATCTATGTTTTAAGTTGTTGCTAAAGCTGGCACCCACACCATTACTACGGTACCTTTAACCCCTTAAGGACCCAGCCATTTTACACCTTAGGACCCAGCCATTTTTTGCACATCTGACCACTGTCACTTTAAACATTAATAACTCTGGAATGCTTTTAGTTATCATTCTGATTCCGAGATTGTTTTTTAGTGACATATTTTACTTTAACTTAGTGGTAAAAAATTTTTGGTAACTTGCATCCTTTCTTGGTGAAAAATCCCAAAATTTTATGATAAATTTGAAAATTTTGCATTTTTCTAACTTTGAAGCTCTCTGCTTGTAATGAAAATGGATATTCCAAATATTATTTTATTTTATTCACAATATGTCTACTTTATATTTGCATCATAAAATTGACAAGTTTTTACTTTTGGAAGACATCAGAGGGCTTCAAAGTTCAGCAGCAATTTTTCACCAAATTTCCAAAATCACAATTTTTCAGGGACCAGTTCAGGTTTGAAGTGGATTTGAAGGGTCTTCATCTTAGAAATACCCCACAAATGACCCATTATAAAAACTGCACCCCCCAAAGTATTCAAAATGACATTCAGTCAGCATTTTAACCCTTTAAGTGTTTCACAGGAATAGCAGCAAAGTGAAGGAGAACATTAACAATCTTCATTTTTTACACTCGCATGTTCTTGTAGACCTAATTTTTGAATTTTTACAAGGGGTATAAGGAGAAAATGTATACTTATATTTGTAGCCCAATTCCTCTCGAGTAAGCACATACCTCATATGTCTATGTAAAGTGTTCGGCGGGCACAGTAGAGGGCTCAGAAGGGAAGGAGCGACAAGGGGATTTTGGAGAGTAAGTTTTTCTGAAATGGTTTTTGGGGGGCATGTTGCATTTAGGAAGCCCCTATGGTGCCAGAACAGGAAAAAAAAACACATGGCATACCATTTTGGAAACTATACCCCTTGAGGAACGTAACAAGGAATAAAGTGAGCCTTAATACCCCACAGGTGTTTCACGACTTTTGCATATGTAAAAAAAAATTTAAAAAAATGTCAATAAAATGTGTGTTTCCCCCCAAATTTCACATTTTTGCAAGGGTTAATAGCAGAAAATACCCCCCAAAATTTGTAACCCCATCTCTTCTGAGTATGGAGGTACCCCATAAGTTGACATGAAGTGCACTATGGGCGAACTACAATGCTCAGAAGAGAAGGAGTCATATTTGGCTTTTTGAGAGCAAATTTTGCTCGAAGGCATGTCGCATTTAGGAAGCCCCTATGGTGCCAGGACAGCAAAAAATACCCACATGCCATACCATTTTGGAAACTAGACCCCTTGAGGAAAGTAACAAGGAATAAAGTGAGCCTTAATACCCAACAGGGGTTTCACGACTTTTGCATACGTAAAAAAAAAAAAAAAAATTTCACTAAAATGTGTGTTTCCCCCCCAAATTTCACATTTTTGCAAGGGTTAATAGCAGAAAATACCCCCAAAATTTGTAACCCCATCTCTTCCGAGTATGGAGGTACCCCATAAGTTGACCTGAAGCGCACTACGGGCGAACTACAATGCTCAGAAGAGAAGGAGTCATATTTGGCTTTTTGAGAGCAAATTTTGCTCGGGGGGCTTGTCGCATTTAGGAAGCCCCAATGGTGCCAGAACAGCAAAATAACCCCCACATGGCATACCATTTTGTAAACTAGACCCCTTGAGGAACGTAACAAGGGGTACAGTGAGCATTTACCCCCCACTGGTGTCTGTCAGATCTTTGGAACAGTGGGCTGTACAAAATTTTTAATTTGCGCAGCCCACTGTTCCAAAGATCTGTCAGACACCAGTGGGGTGTAAATTCTCACTGCACCCCTCATTACATTCCGTGAGGGGTGTAGTTTCCGAAATGGGGTCACATGTGGGAAACTCAATGTACATGGTGCACTCTCCCTTCTGGGCCTTGTTGTGCGCCCCCAGAGCACTTTGTGCCCACATATGGGGTATCTCCGTAGTCGGGAGAAGTTGCATTACAAATTTTGGGGGGCTTTTTTCCCTTTTACCTCTTGTCAAAATGAAAAGTATAGGGCAACACCAGCATGTTAGTGTAAAAAATTTATTTTTTTACACTAACATGCTGGTGTAGACCCCAACTTCACCTTTTCATAAGGGGTGAAAGGAGAAAAAGCCCCCCAAAATTTGTAAGGCAATTTCTCCCGAGTACGGCGATACCCCATATGTGACCCTAAACTGTTGCCTTGAAATACGACAGGGCTCCAAAGTGAGAGCGCCATGCGCATTTGAGGCCTGAATTAGGGATTTGCATAGGGGTGGATATAGGGGTATTCTACGCCAGTGATTCCCAAACAGGGTGCCTCCAGCTGTTGCAAAACTCCCAGCATGCTTGGACAGTCAACGGCTGTCCGGCAATACTGGGAGTTGTTGTTTTGCAACAGCTGGAGGCTCCATTTTGAAAACAGTGGCGTACCAGACGTTTTTCATTTTTATTGGGGAGGGGAGGGGGGCTGTGTAGGGGTATGTGTATATGTAGTGTTTTTTACTTTTTATTTTATTTTGTGTTAGTGTAGTGTAGTGTTTTTAGGGTACAGTCGCACGGGCAGGGGGGGGTTACAGCGATTTTCCCGCTACGAGTTTGAGCTGCCGCGCAAAATTTGCTGCATCGCAAACTTGCAGCCTGATACTCACTGTAAGCCCCCTGCCCATGTGAATGTACCCTGTACATTCACAAGGGGGGGACCTCCAGCTGTTGCAAAACTACAACTCCTAGCATGCACAGTCTATCAGTGCATGCTGGTAGTTATAGTTTTGCAACAGCTGGAGGCACACGGGTTGGGAAACACTGAGTTAGGAAACAGACAATGTTTTCCAACCAGTGTGCCTCCTGTTGCTGCAAAACCACAACTCCCAAACATTCTCAGGTATGCTGGGAGTAGTAGTTCGGCAACATCTTTAGAGCCAGATGTTGCCGAACTACAACTCCCAGCATGCTTGGAGTTGTAGTTTGCAACATCTGGAGGACTACAGTTTGCAGACCACTAATACAGTGGTTCCCAATCTGTGCCCTTCCAGATGTTGCAAAACTACAACTCCCAGTATGCCAAAACTGTCCAGGCATGCTGGGAGTTGTAGTTCTGCAACATCTGAAGGGCCAGATGTTACAGAACTACAACTCCCAGCATGCCTGGACAGTAAGGGCATGCTGAGAATGTGTAGTTTTGCAACATCTGGAAGGGCACAGTGGTCTCCAAACTGTGGACCTCCAGATGTTGCAAAACTGCAACTCCCAGCATGCCCTGATGCCAAGGGCTGTCTGGGCATGCTGGGAGTTGTAGTATATAGGGTCCCAATACAGCAATGCATGTCGCTTTACGGCGACGTGCATTGCTGTAAAGGGCCCGACCGCGGCTGAAGATCTACTCACCTGCAGCCGCCGCCGCCATCTTCCTCGCCGGGATCCGGGTCTTCAGGGACGAGGTAAGTACCGGGGCCGGGCCCCAGCACTCCCCTGTCCCCCGCCGCGTCCTCCGGTCTTCCTCCCGTCCTCTCCGGACTTCCAGGGGCCGGGCAGGACGGGAGGAAGTAACCGCCCCCCCCCCCCCCCCCCCTGTGATTGGTCGGTTAACTAACCGAAGAGTCGCAGGGGATCGGAGGAGGTGGCAGGCTTGCCACCTCGCTCCTATGCTTTAGCATGGTCCTGGCTGTCTGTGACAGGCGGGATCATGAAAAATTACCGGGCGGTCGGGTCCCAGAGACCCGATCAGCCCGGTATCGCCGCAGATTGCAAGGGCGATTTCCCTTGCGATTTGCGGCAATCGCCGACATGGGGGACCTACATGGCCCCCCTCGGCGTTTGCCCTAGATCCCTGCTGAAGGATTTCAGCAAGGATCCGCTTCCGATCTCCGCCGGGTGAGTGGCGGAGACCAGGAAAAGACATGACGTATGCATACGTCATGGGTCCTTAAGACCCAGGGTGTGATGACGTATGCATACGTCATGGGTCCTGAAGAGGTTAATATCAAGTCAAGTCTTTTTGCTTTAATATGAAGAGCTAAACTTCTTTTTCTCGTGATTCAACCCCCTGTGATCAGACACCTATTTCTTATCCTGTAGATAGGGGATAAGTGCCTAATAAGTTCAATTCTCTGGAGTATTCCATAAGATATTGTTCAATTTTTTTCTTTTTTGGTGCTTGAAAACTTGACTTTTACTTAACAGATTTACTTAATACTGAGTGACAAAACTAGTTGATGTTACTTATGCATGGTGGTAAATTATTAGTCATTAGGGCCCGGATTGAGCAATCGGTCCGAGACAAAAACTTGGAGTGATTTGCTCTGTCACAGCTCAGCATTTATATAAGAAGCTATGGTAAATAAAAGAGTTGTAATTGGTTATTGTGGACAAATCTATTTAGGTTTTTGTCTCAGAGTGGTGGCATATGGTGGTATTAGAGAAGCTATGGTCTGTGTTTTAGTGTGTACAGGTATGTGCCGGAGTACATGCTCCCTCCCACCTGGCGAGTACATCACTGATCCAGTAACTTGCGGGAGTATATCGCGCCTGATACGCCTATTACTGCAAGCCACACCACATTTTTTATTTTGCCAAAATGCAGATAACACCATTTTTGACCTTTAATTTTTGATTTAGTCTATTGTTGCCTAATGAACTATTGCACTATTTTTGCTTGGAATGGAATAAAGCTGATTTTTCTCACCAACTTTAAGAGTGCTGCAGCAACTTCTTTTTTTTTTATCTATCAATCCGTCTGTTTTTTGTAGGTATTAGTATTATTCTTGTACATTGTATTTGGTTATCCTTTTTTACTTTCTACCCAATTAACTATGAATCTGAAACCTGGGACGGAAGCATTTTCTCTTCCTCCTGTAGTTTGCAGACAGCTACTAATTGCTATGTTGTGACAATCTGCAGTCTTCATTAGGTATTTTTAACTATAGGAGCTGACTTCATGGAACTTTGCATAGGATGCAAGCTCAAGATCTGGTTCAGGGAATGATATATATATAGTAGTGGGCTACATATAAAAAAAATGGCACTCCTCCAATCAGCCTTAACATCAATTTTCTGGTCAAATTGACTGGCAAAGTGTATAATATTGATTATTTTTTGCATTGGCAAGGGTAAAGATACATTAGTCAGCAAGTTGACAGTCCGTTCTTTATGTTGATGTGTTGTAAGCTGGAAATATGGGCAGGCGTAAGTATCTGAGTGACATTAAAGAGGCTCTGCCACTAGGTTTATGCTGCCCTATGTGAGGCAGTACAAGGTAGTAAAAAAGACGCTGATCAAAGGGATGTACCCACATCAGTCTTAAAAGCAGTTCCTCTGATATCCTCATTGATATCAAGGACACTGAGGGGTATGTATGAAGGCTTTTACACAGTTTTTTTGACTGTGTTTTGTTGCTATTTCCTTTATATGTTACTTTTTGCAGCAAACAGTTGCACCAAATGGTTTAGAACATTATCACTGATTTGACAGTGTTAGTCGTGATTTCAGTTGAAATCGTGCATTGGTTTGGAATTCATTATTTGCGACTTTTTGATTTGATGCAAATTTTGGCGCAAATACCTTCAAATCCACACCAAAAATAAAATGACAGAGAAAATAGCTACAACAATAGAATGTAGAACATTTAAACAGTGCTCAAACAAAAATTGGAAAAAGGACTCTGAACAGTAAAAGAAGCAACCTGATTGGTTGTTAGGGGAAAATGCAACACTTTTCCCAGGCAGAGGTCTGGTTGAATATCCCCTCTAATACACAAATTAAAAACAGCAAAAAAGGCCCTGGATGTGCGAGCTTTACCTCTTTAAATCAGCCAAAGTCCCAAGGTCAGATTTAACTGCCACACAGTCAGAAAGTTCTGCCTAGAATTCTGGGGCAGGAGTCTGCGCCTTTTGTAGGGCTGCATTTGTGCCAAAATTACAAACTTGCATGTGACAATTGATAATTGTGGCGCAACTACGCTCCATTTGATGCAAAAAATACATAAAATCACACATTGCAACACCAATATTGATACATACCCCCCACTGAGTGAAGGAAAGTAGTCCTCTTCATAGTGTGTACGTGCTCAATAGTCCTTGATATTCATGATGGACCTAGTCCTACTGTGTATTGATTGGCAGTGGTTTGCCTATACTGTGTATAGGCAAACATCAGTTATTCAGTTCCCGATTGGCAGAGGGAGTGGAGTGGTAATGTGCGTGTTCTCTCTGGTTACACATAACAATCAAGTAATATGTCACTCTGTTCAGCATCTCTGTCACTAGTTGATGCTATCCTCAGCAGCAAAAAAAAAAAACTAGTGTCAGATTCTCTTTAAGAAGGGCCATATTGTGATGGCTAGACAACTGGCGGAGAGCATCTAACAAATGTCAGATCGTTTAGGGTGTACAAGTATACTGGGGGAAATTCATCAAAACTTGTACAGAGGAAAAGTTGAGCAGTTGCCTATAGCAATCTATTAGATTGTAGCAAGCAAAGACACTGGTCTCAGCACCTTCCCCTCAGCTGTACGGTAATTAGGAACTCCACACTCTAGCTTCACAGACTCCTTAAAGAGCCATACCTGACACTTCCTAGGTGCTATCCACATAAAGACATCAGAACATCCAATATGAAGCAAAAGACAGAGGAGCACTCACCAGGTAATCTTCGGTCAGAGGCCTTTATTGTAAAAGATCTTACAGGTACATGCAGGGAAAGAGGATGGTAAGGACGCGGGGGTACACTGATCGGCGATGGACCGTTTGCGCACCGAAGCGCTTCATCAGGCCGAAGCGCTTCGGCGCGCAAATGGTCCGTCGCCAATCAGTGTACCCCCACGTCCTTACCATCCTCTTTCCCTGCATGTACCTGTAAGATCTTTTACAATAAAGGCCTCTGACCGAAGATTACCTGGTGATTGCTCCTCTGTCTTTTCCATTATATTGGATAATCTATTAGATTGCTTTTTAATTTTTGAAAAGGCCTCTGGAAAAAAATAAGCAATCTGATTGGTTGCTATAGGCAACTGGTCAACTTCCTCAGTACAAGTTTTGATCAATCTCCGCCATTGTGTCTAGTACCTACCAAAAGTGGTCCGAGGAACGATAACTGGTGTGCCTGCAAAAGGTTCATGTGCACCAAAGGCTCATTGATGCACAAGAGAAAAGAAGGCTGGGTTGTCTGGTCTGATCTAACAGAAGACATTGGGGGGTATTTATCAATAGTTGCTGTGCCTTGTCATTTTTTACCCTTCTTTTTTTCGCATTGTTTTTCACGGACGTGCGCCAATTTTATCAATTGTCGCACGTCCGTTAATAACTTTGGCGCAAGTTCCAAAAACCACATTAGACCGCGTTTTCCAGTCAGGAACGGCCGCCAGAACTCCCGCGCTTCAAAACTACTTTCTCTGCTGCTTTTAATTGGGAGTTTCAGTAGGTATTAGTTTGTTAATGAAGCTTGTTGGTTTGAAACATGTAATTTTAGTGATGTTAAACATGTCACTCACTAATTGGGCTTTTAACTGTTCTTCCCTAACGTCTATATATATATATATATATATATATATATATATATATATATATATATATATATATATATATATGTTACACATTTCCCAAAAGTCATTCGAAAACGCTAACCCTTGTCATTGACTGTTGCTTAATGGGGTACATAGAGAGGTTTACGGGCTGCCAGTTTAAGATAACTAAGGGTTATGTGGATAGGGCAGATTTAACCGATTTTATGGACATGTAATTTCATGGCGGCCAGATGCTACTAAGTTGCGGGAAAAGTGAATCATGTTGCGCCAAACCAGCATTGTCGCAGTTAATAAATTCACGTCCACTGCAGCCAAAGTAGCTATGCCGCGCTACATTACGGTTCAACATGATTTTTTACGGACCACGATTGCGACAAGCAAAGTTGCAAAAACACAAAGACGCATGACATATGCGCCAAAGAACCGCCGAAAAACCGGAGTAAAACGCATGATAAATACCCCCCATTGTGTAGCATAAACTGCTAAATGTTAATGATGGCTTTGATAAAAATTCATCAGAACACACTGCATGTGAGCATGTCGATTAAACTGTTCTGAGTGCTCATGCTGACACCTGTCCACCACCCAAAGCATCTGCAGTGGGAACATCAGAAGTGAACCTCTGAAAAAATACAGAAGCTGATCTAGTGTGAAAAATCATGTGTTTTTTCTATCGTCTGAACAGTCAGTTTCATTTGTTTTTCTTACCTGGGGAAGAGAGAACCCCAGGATGCACCATGGAAATAAGACAAGCTGGTGGAGGAATTGTGATACTCCAGGCAATGTTCTACTGGAAAACCATAGGTTCTGGAAGTGATGTGGAAATTACACTTACACATACAACTTACCTTCATGGCAATAGTCTCTTTTAACAGCATAATGTTCCCAGCCATACTGCACAAATTGTTCAAGAGTGGTTTGGGAGGCATTTAAAATTCCCTAAATCTCTATCTGATGCAGCAGATGGGAGACGTTTGAAAAATACCTAATCCATGGAGACTTTTGGGACATATCTGTGCTAATGCCTTGTGTGCAAGAAATTGCAGGAAAACTTCAAAAGTTCAGTTGAATTCATGCCTCGACAGGTCAAAGCTGTCAGGGCGGCACTACGAGGTCTTCATAGTGTTAGTCAAGTGATTTTAATATTATGGCTCATCAATGTATAGCTGGTAAATATGAAATTAAGCATTATTGTAATACATTGTTATCATTTGTGCTATTTTCATTGTGCAGAACATGAAAAAATAAACAGTTTGAACTTGGATACATCAATATATAAATACTAGCTGAGCATCGGATGTTGTCCGATCTTTCTACCTGAGGCTGGAATTCCACTAGTTTTTTTGGGGGGGAAAAACAAGAAAAATGGCAACTCTGCAGCATGGCGTTTTTTCGGCCAAAAAACGCTGTGGCCAGATGTTAGCTGTAAATCAATGAGAAATCGCAAAATTATTTTTCCACTTGGCGTTTTTCAATATTTTTGTTTTCTTTTATCCTTTTGGTGTTTTTTCATTCTCTTTTGGTGTTTTTCAGCTCTTTTGCAAAATCACAGCAGGTTGAGCCTATGGCGTTTTTTCCCCCCTGAAATCGTGGCAGGCGGCAGAACATTTAAAAACCTCTCACCTTTGCAAATGGGGGTGGTTTAGGGTTGATTTAACCCTACTATATTTTTAATAGACACAAGTGTGTACCAAGTTTCATCGAAATATCTCCAGCCGTTTGGAAGTTATGCTGGAACATACATACAGTATCTCACATAAGTGGGTGCACCCCTTGTTAATATTTTATTATATCTTTTCATGTGACAACACTGAAGAAATAATACTCTGCTACAATGTGCACAGTGAGTGCACAGCCTGAACACTTAGCCATTAATGACTAAATCTTAGCAACAAAAGTTATTACATGCCTAAGTGAAAGTGTCCAAATTGGGCCCAAAGTGTCAATATTTTGTGTGGTCACCATTATTTTCCATAAATTCCTCCAAAGGATAGGGGATAAGATGTTAGATCAGGGGGTCCCGCCGCTGGGGGCCCCACGATCTCCGCTGCGGCATCCCTGTCTTTCGGTGCACAGAGCAAACTCCGCTCCGTGCCCGATGACTGGCGATGCCGGTAGCCACGCCCCACTCTATTCACGTCTATGGGAGGAGGCATAGCAGCTATGTACTAACAGTCACGTCCCCTTACATAGACATAAATGGAGAAGGCGTGGCGTGATGTCACAAACGCGGAAGCTGCAAGCTTCCGTGTTTCGGATGCTGCCGCTGCCGGCGCGGAGATCACAGTGGTCCCCAGCGACGGGACCCCCACGATCTAACATCTTATCCCCTATCCTATCGATAGGGGATAAGATGTTTACAGCCGTGGCAGGCTCCCGATCTGTGAAGGGTTCCTGGTAGCTATCCGCAACCGGGACCCGCAGGCATATATATTAACCCTTTAGATCCCGAGATCAAAGTTGATCGCGGTGTCTAAAATGGGAGAATATGCTACCGGTTAGCTCAGTGGAGCTGTTCGGGGCCGCCGCAGTGAAATCACGGCTTCCCAAACAGCTGAGAGGACAGCGGGAGGCTTCCTACCTGGCCCCACGCTGTCCGATTGGCATTTGATTGCTCCAAGCCTGAGATCCTTGCTTAAGCAATAAAGCGCAGATAACACTTATCAATGCAATGCTATGGCAATGCATTGAACAGTGCCTGCAATCAGTGTAATGCATGTTATAGCCCCCTATGGGGGCTATAACATTACAAGAATAAAAAGTGTAAAAAAAAAAAAGTTAATAAATGTGATTTAACCCCTTCCCTAATAAAAGTCAGAATCACCCCCCCCCCTTTTCCCATTTAAAAAAAAAAACTGCGTAAAAAAAATAAACGTGGTCTCGCCGCGTGCGTAAATGTCCAAACTATAAAAATATATTAATTAAACCGAACGGTCAATGCCATACACGCAAAAAATTTCAAAAGTCCAACATGGCATATTTTTGGTCACTTTTTATACCATAAAAAAATTATTAAAAAGCGATAAAAAAGTCAGAACAAAACAAAAATGGTACCGATAAAAACTTCAAATCACGGCGCAAAAATTGAGCACTCATACCGCCTTGTACCCAGAAAAATTTTCCTGCATGTAGTTATGATTTTTTTTTCAGAAGGAATACAAAATCAAACCTATATAAGTAGGGTATCATTTTAATCATATGGACCTACAGAATAAAGATAAGGTGTAATTTTTACCGAAAAATTTACTGCATAGAAACGGTGTTTTTTTTGTTCAATTTTGTCGCACAATGATTTATTTTTCCACTTCACCGTAGATTTTTGGGTACAATGCCTGATGTCATTACAAAGTAGAATTGGTGGTGCAAAAAAAAAGCCATCATATGGATTTTTAGGTGCAAAATTTAAAGGGTTATGATTTTTAAATGTAAGGAGGAAAAAACAAAAGTGCAAAAATGGAAAGATGCTTGGTCCTTAAAGGAAAACTGACAGCTTTCTCCCCCCGCACTAACCAGCGGTACTGGCTGGTAGTGCAGGGGACGCTGATCAGTTTCATGCTTACCGTGCCCGGATGTGCCGCGCTGTTCGACCTTAATCTTCTATTTTCTGTATATTCAAATGAGGTACTAACTGGCACTCTGATATCAGTGCCGGGCCGCAGCGCCACCTAGCTCATCAATATTCCTCGCCTCCCTCTGCCTCTTCCTCTTCTCCCCGCTCTGTAATGAATAGAGGGGAGGAATATTGATCCGCCGCTGGGGACCCCCGTGATCTTTCACGCGGCACCCCGTTTGAAATCAATACCCGGAGCGTGTTCGCTCCGGGTCTGATTACTGGCGATCACAGTGCAGGCGGCGTGTGACGTCACGCTCCGCCCCTCAATGCAAGCCTACAGGAGGGGGCATGATAGCTGTCACGCCCCCTCCCATAGGCTTGCATTGAGGGGCAGAGCGTGACATCACACGGGGGCGCAGGCGTGACGTCACACGCCGCCCGCCCTGTGATCGGCCGTAGTCAGACTCGGAGCGAACGCGCTCCGGGGACTGATTACAAACGGGGTGCCGCGTGCAAGATCACGGGGGTCCCCAGCGGCGGGACTCCCGCGGTCAGGCATCTTATCCCCTATCCTTTGGATAGGGGATAAGATGTCTAAGCACCGGAGTACCCCTTTAAGCCTCCTAAGCATTGAGTTCAGAGGTTGCCACTGGAGTCCACTCCTTCATTACGACATCATGAAGTGGGTGGATGTTAGAGACATTGCGTTCCCCATCCTTCCGTTTAACCCCTTAATACCAAGCCCGTTTCGGCCTAAAGGACCAGGTCATTTTTATTTTTGTGTTTTCGTTTTGTCCTTCTCACCTAAATCCATAATTCTTTTATTTTTCCATCCACTGACCCATATAAAGGCCTTGTTTTTTGGATGTCCAATTGTACTTTGTAATGACACCTCTCATTTTATCCTTTAATGTACGACAAACCCAAAAAATTCATATTATCACACTCTACACTTTATGGTAAAAATGACATGTTTTCTGTATTCTGTCGGTCAATATGATTAAAATGATACCCATGGTTACATACTTTTCTATAAATGTACTGCTTTTAAAAAATCTCAAACTTTTTTTTTTACAAAACCAGTATGTTTTAAAATCACCCTATTTTAACCACATCTAACTTTTCCATTTATCTGTAAACGGGGCTGTATGAGGGCAAATTTTTTGCGCCATGACCTGCAGTTTTTTTTTATTACCACTTTTGTGTATATGTAACTATTTGATAGCTTTTTCTAAAAAAAATGTTATGTGATGTGACCCAAGAGCAGCAATTTTGGACTCCTTTCAATGTACTTCAATGTTCACCGTACGGGATCATTAACATTATATTTTTATAGATCGGACATTTACGCACGCAGCAATACCAAATATGTTTAATAATTATTTTTTAACGCTATTTTGAGTAAAATGGGGAAGAGGTAAACAAAATTCGTATTGGGGAGGGGCTTTTTCACAATTTTTTTATACTTTCTTTTTTCCTTTTTCACTCATATTTTTAACTCACTATGTCCCCATAGGAGACTGTCCGTAGCAATTAGATTGCTAATACTGTTCAGTGCTATGCATAGGCATAGGGTTTAACACGTTCTCCGCTGGTTGCTGCCACACCTTATCCATACTTATCCATACTTTTACAAGGATACCCAATTTATATGGGTTTTATTTTATTTTAATACTTAAAAAAATTATTAACTACATGCACCAAATTTGTATTTTAAAAATTGTCATATTCTGACCCCTATTACTTTTTTATTTTTCCATATATGGGGCTATATGAGGGCTCATTTGTTGTGCCATCGTCTCTAGTTTTTATCGGTACCATTTTTGTTTTAACCCCTTAACGACGCAGGACGTATATTTACGTCCTGCGCCGTCTCCCGCGATATGAAGCGGGATCGCGCCGCGATCCCGCATCATATCGCGTGGGTCCCGGCGCTAATCAACGGCCGGGACCCGCGGCTAATACCACACATCGCCGATCGCGGCGATGTGCGGTATTAACCCTTTAGAAGCGGCGGTCAAAGCTGACCGCCGCTTCTAAAGTGAAACTGAAAGTATCCCGGCTGCTCAGTCGGGCTGTTCGGGACCGCCGCGGTGAAATCGCGGCATCCCGAACAGCTGATCGGACACCGGGAGGGCCCTTACCTGCCTCCTCGGTGTCCGATCGACGAATGACTGCTCCGTGCCTGAGATCCAGGCAGGAGCAGTCAAGCGCCGATAATGCTGATCACAGGCGTGTTAATACACACCTGTGATCAGGATGAGAGATCAGTGTGTGCAGTGTTATAGGTCCCTATGGGACCTATAACACTGCAAAAAAAAAGTAAAAAAAAAGTGTTAATAAAGGTCATTTAACCCCTTCCCTAATAAAAGTTTGAATCACCCCCCTTTTCCCATAAAAAAAATAAAACAGTGTAAAAATAAATAAAAATAAACATATGTGGTATCGCCGCGTGCGTAAATGTCCAAACTATAAAAATATATCATTAATTAAGCCGTACGGTCAATGGCGTACGCGCAAAAAAATTCCAAAGTCCAAAAAAGCGTATTTTGGTAACTTTTTATAACATTAAAAAATGAATAAAAAGTGATCAAAAAGTCAGATCAAAACAAAAATCATACCAATAAAAACTTCAGATCACGGCGCAAAAAATGAGTCCTCATACCGCCCTGTACGTGGAAAAATAAAAAAGTTATAGGGGTCAGAAGATGAAATTTTTAAACGTATAAATTTTCCTGCATGTAGTTATGATTTTTTCCAGAAGTGCGACAAAATCAAACCTATATAAGTAGGGTATCATTTTAACCGTATGGACCTACAGAATAATGATAAGGTGTAATTTTTACCGAAATATGCACTGCGTAGTAACGGAAGCCCCCAAAAGTTACAAAATGGCGTTTTTTTTCCGATTTTGTCGCACAATGATTTTTTTTTCCGTTTCGCCGTGCATTTTTGGCTAAAATGACTGTCACTGGAAAGTAGAATTGGTGATGCAAAAAATAAGCCATAATATGGATTTTTAGGTGGAAAATTGAAAGGGTTATGATTTTTAAAAGGTAAGGAGGAAAAAACTAAAGTGCAAAAACGGAAAAACCCTGAGTCCTTAAGGGGTTAATGGGACTTTTTGATCGCTTTTTATTCATATTTATATGGTATATGAAGTGACCAAATATGAACAATGTTGTACTTTTTTTTACGTGTACGCCATCAACCATGGAGTTTAGCTAACCTTATATTTTAACAGTTCGGACATTTACTCACGCGACGATACCACATATGATTATTTTTACTCTTTATTACATTATTTTATTTAACCACTTACCACCTGTACACCCTGAGTCCACTCCCTTTCTACAACATGGGGCCACACCGTGGCCCTGCATCATAGCAGGTAGGGCCCAGCCTCTAACAATGACTGGGACCCGTGGCTAATAGCGCGCGGCACTGATCGCAGTGCCGTGCACTATTAACCCTTTTGTCGCGGCGTTCAAAGTTGATCGCCACGTCTAAAGTGAAAGTAAACTACCGGCGAAATCGCGGTGTCCCGAATAGCTGTAACACACTAGGAGGGCCCCTAGCTTCCTCCTGTGTGTCCGATCGCCGAATGACTGTTCAGTGCCTGAGCAGTCTAGTAACAGAATCATTGATCAATGTTATCCTATGGAATAACAATGTTCAATGTAAAAGATCAGTGTGTGCAGTGTTATAGCCCCGTCCTATGGGATAACAATGATCAATGTAAAAGATCAGTGTGTGCAGTGTTATAGCCCCCTATGGGGGCTATAACATTGCAAAAAAAAAGTGGAAAAAAAAGTTAATAATGATCTTTTAACCCCCTTCCCTGATAAAAGTTTGCATCAACCCCCTTTTCCCATTTAAAAAAAAAAAGTGTAAATAAAAATAAACATGTGGTATTGTCGCGTGCGGAAACGTCCGAGTTATAAAAATATATCGTTAATTAAACTGCACGGTCAATGGCATATGCGCAAAAAAATTTCCAAAGTCGAAAATAGCTTATTTTTGGTCAAAAAGTCTGATCAATACAAAAATTGTACCGCTGAAAACTTCAGATCACAGTGCAAAAAAGAGCCCTCATACCGCCCCGTATGCGTAAAGGTAAAAAAGTTATAGGGGTCAGAATATGAAAATTTTAAACGTATTAATTTTCCTGCATGTAGTCATAATTTTTTTCTAAGAAGTACGAAAAAAATCTAACCTATATAATAAAACCTATCAATCAACTTTGTTCGCAGAGTCTAAGGGGTTAATGCTGGGCATTTGCCCGATCAGCGGTGCCCGGCATTAGCCGTGGGTCCTTACTGCTGGTAGCCACTGGGACCCATGGGGTTTAACACGTTCTCCGCTGGTTAACAGGATCAGGGTGTACAGGTACGGCCTGCATCCTTAAAAGGTTAAAGGGTGGGAAAAAGATAATACCAAATTTAAGACACCTGCTCTCCATTCACACCTGAGACTTTGTAACATTTCCATATAGTGTTGTAGTCACTTTTGTTACCAAGATTTAGACATTAACCCTTTAACCCCTTCCCGCTAATGGGCGTATATATGTCAATTTTTCCCATGACTTAACGCAAATGGACACATCTCGCCGGGCACCCGCCGCAGCTGTCAGGAGCGGAGGTCCTCTCCGATCCTGACAATTAACCCCTTCAGTGCTGTGGTCAATGTGACCGCAGCACTGATCGCCGGTAACAGAGGGAGGGAGCTCCACCAGTTCACCAACGGCGGCGCCGCAACAGGATCGCGGGTCGCCGTTGGTTGCTATGACAGCAGGTCAGATGTGTGCCTGCTACAGAAGCCTGTGAGATCCAGCCAGAGGCTGGATTGCACAGGCTGTGCTGTGTGCAGCTGATCAGGTCATACTGTGCTGCAGTACAAATGTATTGCAGCATATTATAACCTGTAAAAAGTGAAAAAAATAAAATAAGTTCTTCAATAAAAGTATGAAAACACAAATATACATACTAGGTATTGCCATGTCCATAATGATGTGTACTATCAAGCTAGAGTGTAAATTATCCTGCAAAGTGACCCTGTAAAAAAAAAAAAAAAAGCAATATTCACAAATTTTTATACAAATAGCGTAAATAAAAAAAGATCAAAAGGTAGCATGTATCACAAAAATAATACCTATAAAAAGTACAGCTTGTTCCGCAAAAAATAAGCAGCCCGGGATCTTCGGGATGATCGGAGATACAGGGGCCGGAGCTTCGTGATGTCATGGCTCAGCCCCTCGTGACATCACGGCCCGCCCCCTTATTGCACGCCTATGGGAGGGGGCGTGATGGCCGCGACGCCCCCTCCCATAGACTTGTACTGAGGGGCCCCTGTATCTCCGGTCATTATGCACAGAGCGAGATCGCTCTGTGCAGTAATGATAGCGAGGTGCTGCAGTGGAGATCCCAGGGGTCCCCAGTGGCAGGACCCCTGCGATCTGACATCTTATCCCCTATCCTTTGTATAGGGGATAAAATGCTAGGGGCAGAGTTCCCCTTTAAGGACACAGGCCATTTTGGCCTGGTTCACAGACAATTTCATTTTTGTATTTTCATTTTTTCCTCCTCACGTTAAGAGGCATAACTTTTCTTTCCATCTCTTGTTTTTTGCATAAACAACTGTACTTTGTAATGGCACCTTTCATATTATCATAAATGTTTAACGCAACCAAAAATATTATTTGTGTGAAAAAATTAAAGAGAAAACTGCATTTGCAAACTCTTGGGGTTTTTAGTTTTTACACTATACACTTAACAGTTAAAGTGGGTTAATTTGACTAAAATGATACCCATGTTTATATTGCTTTACTATTATTGTACTGCGCTTAAAAAACAAAAAAAATGTAACTTTAATTAAATTAGTATGTTTAAAATTGACCTATTCTGACCCATATAACTTTCTCATTTTTTCATTTATGGGGCTGTATGAGGGCTCAATTTTTGCACCATGATCTGTAGCTTTTATGCATCAGTGTGATCGCTAATGTCCGCCACTATCGGTGAGTCTCTGGCTGCTGAAAGCAGCTGAAGCTCACCTACTATGTAGCAAGCGCAGCTCCTGCACTCTTTTAATAGCTGCACCATAAATGTACGGCGCTGTGCACGAGGTTACTCACTGCAGTACTGTACATTTACGGTGCATGTCCTTATGAGGTTAATGACTGTGAGAGTTTATTTCTTCAGTGTTGTCACATGATATAATAATATTTACAAAAATGTGTGCTGTTTACTCACTTATGTGGGATACTATACATACATACATACAATGAATTATATATATAGATAGATAGATAGATAGATAGATATAGCCCATCCCCCACAATAGGTTCACTCTCAGAGACACATTAGACAACCTATTGGGCCCATTTTAGCCCATTCACAAAATTACACCTTTAGTAACATTAAAGTGCTAAATACTATTTACAAATCGTGGTTGAAGGAAAGATAAAATGAAATTAAAAGCTACTAATATACATTACCGTTATCAGCTATATGTGAAATAACAGTAGAGCTTTACTGTGATTTTTCTTTTAAACAAAATTCTAAAGTTAATAGAATAATGCGACAGGTTAACTTTAAGGTAGGGTCACACGTTGCGTATATGCTTTGTATTTGATTAATGCGTATTTGATGCATGCATATTTGATGCATGCGGTTTTGATGCATGATTATTTCTGTACTAGCAAAGTCAATGGGAGTGCATGTGACCCAATCCTTAATAAGACTGTCTTCTAGATCTACCCCCTTGGACAATCCCCAAGGTGGCGTTTTGTGTAGATGGACTGGACCCTGCTTCCATCATCAAACTAAATAGGGTTGTGTGGCAGTGAAAGTATGAGGTATGCTGTACGTCACTTCTCGTCTTATAGGCACACCACCCTTTTGCCTACACTTGCAAGGGGGTGGTGTGCCCATAAACAAGCCTTTCAGTGGTCACAATGTTTTCCAGAATATTGTCTTGTTAGAATACAGATTCTAGTACACTTTATCACTGTCACTAAACATTAATTTGGCCAGAAGGTTTTCCTCTAAAATTTCTCCTGTACAAATACCCTCAACCAAGCATGTGCTTGAGTATGAAATCCCTATGTATGCCACCCCAACAAAACTTATCTCAAAGGAAACCAGTATGTTTGATGTAAAGGGTTGTCTCAGTATTAAACATCATAAATGACTTCATCTTGAAAAATAAACAGTCATTTAAAGGGAACCAAGCACTAGATTTTACCATAAATAACGCTTGGCAACACATTATATATGGTTAAATCTTTATCCTCATCATCCCCGGGGGACGTTTTTGCCCCCAGGTATGCTGAGGTTATGAGGTTTGTAAGTTACCCCCGCTGCCCTGTAAGTAGTCCTCTGGGTGGGGAGTTCTACTTACCGAGTCCCACTGCTCCTAAATAGTGATTTTACGGCGTGCGTTACCACTCTGCTCCATCAATAGAGACGTATTTCCGCATTTCCGAGCAATCCTAGCGCCAGCATATTCTGCCGGCTCCCACAGTTTGCAGAATGTACAGGGTGGCCACTCCACAAGTTTTCCGCTGGTGAACATGGCCTTAGTATAAAGATGATTTATTGGATAAGCCCTGAGAGCAGACACCCAATAATATCAGTCATGATCTGCTGATAACTGGATGTACATGTATGGGCCTTATATTGTTTAGATTTTATTTTCACCCTTTACATTTTGGTTTATCTTTCTGCATTAGTAGAGGTTAGGTTTTCCTTTGGTAGTATATTAAAATAAATGTTTCATAAATTTTATAGAAAGGAAAGAAATATTGGAAAATAATGCTTTCTGATTCTTTCCATAAATATTTTACTTAACTAAGGCTATCCGGAAGCTTGAACCTACTTTATGTTTTATTTGTTACATTATTTAAATTTTTATAGACTTTCTTTTAAAGCTTACGCTTTTTGTGACGTCAACTGGGTCCTATAAATGTCTGTTGTAGATGTGAAGTGAAATGAGTCTGTGTATAGCATTTTATTGTGGTTTCACAGACAAAAAATTACGTTAACCACGTTAAAGGCATGTCAAAAACACAATGACATGTCGCAGACATCGTGCGCCAGTCTGCCACACGATGCAACATTTTTTCCCGACTGACCCGATGTGGATTCTCCCAAACCCGAAAAAGGGGCGTAACCCAACATTTCTGAGCTTTCCCACGTATTTATAAAGGTTTCCAACCCGAGTTTGTTCAATTGTTGTGGATTTTTTCCTGACAACTCAGAGGAGTTGGAAACCAAAACAAACAAAACCCACGTGCGACAAACAGGATGCGACATAATAATAAATACTCGGGTAAGAAAGCAAGATAGACTTACAACCCGATTTTCTAAGTAAATGAGGGCCATTGAGGCTGGAATTCCACTGAGGTATTTCATACAAAAACGCACCATCAGGGCATTTTTCAGCTATTTTGGGCTCCCTGGCAGTTTTTGAAAAACAACTTCTTGTTGAGACTTTGGAGATTTTTGGGGAAAAGTCTATAGGAGTGAAAAAATGCCAAGAAAAAAGCTACCGTATGTGGGTTTTAACTTTGGCTTCTTTGCAGGTGATTTTTATTCTTTTATGGACTTTAGCAATCCAAAAAAGGGATGGAGTTATCTTTTTTTTTTTTTTTCATAAAATTTTGTAGGTTCCCATTTAAAAAAAATAAAATCCAGTAGGGATGGAAAAAAATTGTAGGGAACAAAATTAATATTTTTTTTTATTACAAAATTGTTATTAATTTTCAATCAGGGACCAATTAAAGTGTGCGGGCAGGGACATAAAAATGTAGTCGGCAATATTAAAAATATTTAAAGGGGCCATGTCATTGTAAAAATAAATTTTTTACATTTTTGTGAAACTTTTTAATAATGTATTTGTTCAGATGGTTCCAGCCAATCACCTCTCATATATAAATCTGTGATGTGAAGAGAACTTCACATCACAGAGTACAGTGCCGGGCAGGTGAGCGGAGAGGTGCGGCTTGCCGCCGGCTTCTGTAGATTATAAAGGACAATCGCAACGGGTTTAAGGAGTGACACCCAGGGTGATCTGTCTATTAATACAGGTACTACAACTCCCAACATGAAGCAATGTGTTCTCTATGTTGGGAGCAGTAGTACCTGCCATAAGGGAAAGATCGCAGCGGGTGTCACTCCATGGAAATATTTTATAAAAAAATAAAAAAACACTCCCCCACAGCCTTCATTAGCTATTTTATTAAAAGAAAAATAATGCAGTTCATCGATTTAGTCCACTGAATCTGCCATAATCCTCAGCATAAACGGATCTGAAATGAGAAGAAAATAAAACACACAAAGTGGATTAGTAAATTTTTGACGCTCTCCACTGGGGAGAGCGCTATTAATGCAATGTGTTCACAGAGAGCCTCCAATTGTTGCAAAACTACAACTCCCAGCATGCCCAGACAGCCAAAGGTGTCTGGGCATGATGGGAGTTGTAGTTTTGCAACAGCTTGAGTCTCCCTGTCTGGGAATACACTGCCAGAAGGGTCTGTTCACATTATACAAAACATACAATGTGAACAGAGCCTCACACTTACCACCCCTGGCTCCCGTCTGTAGCTCCGCCCCTAATGACGGCATCACTAGGGGTGGAGATACACGGACCTGGACGGGACAGGGAGGGAGGGAGGTAAGTGGACGTCTTCTTCTGTATACACTATATACAGCTATCTATAGATAGCTGCATATACTGTATACTGCCCAAAGGGGCTATAGGAGCAGGGAGTCCTGTCAGTCTGGTGACTGGATTCCCGGCTCCTGTATAGTATGCAAGGGTACACTATGTACCCCTGTATACTATACGGCCCAGGGAGGTGAGTAGTGATGCTATACATCATTCCTTACACTCTGTGGACCAGGCTCTCTGAATCCGACCCACAGAGTGGTACCTGAAGACATGAGAAAAAAACTGCCACAGGGTGCAAAATTGGCTGTTTTCACACACCAGAAAAAAATGCCTGAAAAAAATTGCTTGTGGGAAAAAACCTCAGTGGAATCCTGGCCTGAAAAGGGTATAAGAATGATGCAAAAGAAGAATGCAAAAGATAGGGTGTGTGTGTGTGAGAAAGAGGCTTTAGTAGGGTTAGTAAACATATATTCAGTTTGTGAGACAGTTCTTACTGTTTTGTATGTGAATTTTTGACAGAAATATGATAGGTTTATGGTAGGTTATTTATGTTATTGCACTATACAGCTGCACTGTTAACTAGGAAAAAAAATCTAGAAATTTTCAATCATCCCTATTACTGAAGACATTTTTTTTACAGGGTAACTGAGTTTTCATGAAAAAAAAAAAAAAAAAAAACAGCCTTGGGCTTCACTTTCTAATGATTAGATACAGGTTGAACCATTCTATGCTGCTGAATTATACATTTTTTTATGTACTTTTCTTTCCTTCTTTTCTGCTCATTTACCTTCTGCTTCCATGTACCTTCTGCTAGTCCACCTATACTTAAAACACTATACTGGGCAACAGAGGAGACAGGCATTCATCAGACTAGCAGCTCATACCCAATAGTTAGTAAAAACTTTATGTTGCTAAGCCACTATATTTGGGTTAATGTCCAATGATCTAGTAATGACTCAGATGAGAACACCAGATACCACAAGCTGGAAATTCTATTGTCCCATAGGTTGAAATGAGGGACTTATAGACCATCTGGCATATTTGCAACATGGGATAGATTTACTGGATCAACAAACCAGGGATGTGGAAATCCTATCACCCGGCGTCCATGACATTCAGTTCCAGGCGGCGGGCAGGTGAATTTTTCATGCATTTAGCCCTGCTTCGGGCAAGCAGGGCCGGACTAACTTCCCGCTCTGAATTTAAAACGCCAGGTGTATGGAGCGGGCTCATGACTCGAGCCGGCTCCATACTGGGCAGCCCCTAGCTGATTTCAGTAGCTGAAGGCTGCCACGGCTGGCTATTAACCCTTTGGATCTAAAGGGACCTTTTAACCATCCCTGGTGGCCTATGGTGGTGGATCGTCCCTCCACCGTGCAATTACGGGGGTGAGGGGTTGATCCATTGTGGAGGTAGCCGGAGGGCTTACCTCTTCATCCATGCTACCTTGGATCTGTATTTGATTGAGCTTGCCTGGAGCAGGCTCAACCAAATGAGCACAGATCAATAGAGTTCAATAAAACAGCATTCATCTGTTTGAGGAATCTAATGATTTCACCTAAAAGTCCACTAAGGGGACTAAAAGATGTTTTTTAAAAAAAAGAAAAAGTTTAAGTAAAAAAAAAAAAACCCTTTAACCCCTTCTATATTAAAAGTTCACATCACCTCCCTTTTCCTGTATTCCATGTAAAAAATATGTTAACATAATATAAATAAACATATATGGTGTTGGCACGTGCATAATTGATCAAACTATTAAAATAGAACATTATATATCCCGTACGGTCAATGGCGTTAACATAAAGAAATTACAAACCATAGAATTGCATTTTTTATGTAAATTTAGTAAAAAGCTTTCAAAAAAATCTCATCAATACCAAAATTGTACTGATACAAACGGCAGAGTAGAATGCAAAAAAATGAGCCCTCATACAGCCCAGTATACGGAAAAATAAAAATGTTATAGGGGTCAGAAAATTATTTAAAAAAATTAAAAAGATCAGAATTTTTTTAAATTAGTAAAACATGACAGAAACTGAACAAATGTGGTATAGCTGTAATCAGGCAGACCTAAAGAATCAAAATAACATGTAAGTTTGACCACAAGGTGAATGGCGTAAAAAAGAAAACCTCCAAATTTGTTATATTGCCTTTCTTTTTTTTGTTTCTGAGCATATGTTATGGAAAAAAAAAAAAAAAGGGGGTCATTACAAAGTGCAATTTGTGCTACAAAAAGCAAGCCCACATATGGGTATATAGATGGAAAAATAAGACTTATGGCTATTATAGAGCAAGGTGGAAAAAACTAAAATTTTAAAACTAATAAAGACCATGGTTATATTCTATTTTGGTTGAAACTATTTCATGAGGGACAAGTAGGTTGTGTTCCGTTTTAGTCTCTTGGACAAGTAGTTTATTTTTACATTTCCACACCCCTGTTAAACCATGTAATTTTTTTGTCTAGTGAGTGCACGACGAATGGCAAATACAGTATGCTGAATGAATGAGAACAAGACCCAAAATCTATGCTTTATCCTAGTATAATTTCCCTACCTGTTGTTACGCCTAGCGCTCCGGGTCCCCGCTCCTCCCCGGAGCGCTCACGGCGCCTTTCTCCCTGCAGCTCCCCGGTCAGCGCTGACCGGGAGCGCTGCCCTGTCATGGCCGTTGGGGATGCGATTCGCACAGCGGGACGCGCCCGCTCGCGAATCGCATCCCAGGTCACTTACCCGTTCCCGTCTCCTGCGGTCATGTGCTGGCGCGCGCGGCTCCGCTCTCTAGGGCGCGCGCGCGCCAGCTCCCTGAGACTTAAAGGGCCAGTGCACCAATGATTGGTGCCTGGCCCAATTAGCTTAATTGGTTCCCATCTGTTTCCTGGCTATATCTAGTCTCCTCCCTTGCACTTCCTTGCCGGATCTTGTTGCCCTAGAGCCTAGTGAAAGCGTTTTTGTGTGTTTATACCCTGTGTACCAGAACCTTGCTATCTCCCCTGACTACGAACCTTGCCGCCTGCCCCCGACCTTCTGCTACGTCCGACTTTGCTTCTGCCTACTCCCTTGTACCTCGCCTATCTTCAGCAGCCAGAGAGGTGAGCCGTTGCTAGTGGATACGACCTGGTCACTACCGCCGCAGCAAGACCATCCCGCTTTGCGGCGGGCTCTGGTGAAAACCTGTAGTGTCTTAGAACCGGTCCACTAGCACGGTCCTCGCTATCCCTCTCTGGCACAGAGGATCCACCTCCTGCCAGCCGGCATCGTGACAGTAGATCCGGCCATGGATCCCGCTGAGGTTCCCCTGCCAGTTGTCTCTGATATCGCCCGACAGATCGCCCATCTAACCCACCAGCTGTCGGAAGTGTCCACCATTGTGCGCCAACATTCGCAACTTC
The DNA here is from genome assembly GCF_029499605.1 of Hyla sarda. Classification (NCBI taxonomy): domain Eukaryota; kingdom Metazoa; phylum Chordata; class Amphibia; order Anura; family Hylidae; genus Hyla; species Hyla sarda. The sequence continues at coordinate 190,656,780 of NC_079189.1, forward strand.
TTCAGCAATCATCTCCTTCGCCAGCTCCTGCACCTCCTCCGCTGCGAGTGGCCACTCCTAGCCTCCACCTGTCCTTGCCGGACAAATTTAATGGGGACTCTAAGTTTTGCCGTGGCTTTCTTTCGCAATGTTCATTGCACCTGGAGATGATGTCGGACCTGTTTCCCACTGAAAGGTCTAAGGTGGCTTTCGTAGTCAGCCTTCTGTCTGGAAAAGCTCTGTCTTGGGCCACACCGCTCTGGGACCGCAATGACCCCGTCACTGCCTCCGTACACTCCTTCTTCTCGGAAATCCGAAGTGTCTTTGAGGAACCTGCCCGAGCCTCTTCTGCTGAGACTGCCCTGTTGAACCTGCTCCAGGGTAATTCTTCCGTTGGCGAGTATGCCGTACAGTTCCGTACCCTTGCTTCAGAATTATCCTGGAATAATGAGGCACTCTGCGCGACCTTCAAAAAAGGCCTATCCAGTCGCATCAAGGATGTGCTGGCCGCACGAGAGATTCCTGCCAATCTGCAAGAACTCATCCATCTAGCTACCCGCATTGACATGCGTTTTTCTGAGCGACACCAAGAGCTCCGCCAGGAAAAAGACTTAGATCTCTGGGCACCTCTCCCACAGTATCCGTTGCAATCTACGCCTGGGCCTCCCGCCGAGGAGGCCATGCAAGTGGATAAGTCTCGCCTGACCCAGGAAGAGAGGAATCGCCGTAAGGAAGAGAATCTTTGTCTGTACTGTGCCAGTACCGAGCATTTCTTGGTGGATTGCCCTATCCGTCCTCCACGCCTGGGAAACGCACGCACGCACCCAGCTCACGTGGGTGTGGCGTCTCTTGGTTCCAAGTCTGCTCCTCCACGTCTCACGGTACCCGTGCGGATTTCTGCTTCAGCCAGCTCTTCTCTCTCAGCCGTGGCCTGCCTGGACTCTGGAGCTTCTGGAAATTTTATTCGAGAGTCCCTAGTGAATAAATTTCGCATTCCGGTGACCCGTCTTGTCAAGCCACTCCACGTTTCCGCGGTCAACGGAGCCAAGTTGGATTGCACCATACGTTTCCGCACGGAGCCCCTTCTTATGAGCATCGGATCTCATCATGAGAGGATTGAACTTTTGGTCCTCCCCAATTGCACCTCGGAAATTCTCCTTGGACTTCCCTGGCTTCAACTTCATTCCCCTACCCTGGATTGGTCCACTGGGGAGATCAGGAGTTGGGGGTCCTCTTGTTCCAAGAACTGTCTAAAACCGGTTCCCAGTACTCCCTGCCGTGACCCTGTGGTTCCTCCTGTTTCCGGTCCCCCTAAGGTCATTAAGGACTCTGCCTGCCACAGGAAATGCCCCTCCCCCCCTCCCAGTCCCGTCAGGCAAGCCTCTGTGCCACCCCATGGCCCCCGTCCTGGTGTCACACTGCCCCGTGCCAGGTCTCGCCCTCTGCCCTCTCTCCCCATTCCTACTCCTGCGGTTCTTCCTGCCGTTGAGGAATCCCTCCTTCCTTTCCCGGTGTCCTCATCCCAGGGGAGGCAGTTACCCGATAAAGAGAAGGGGAGACCTAAGGGGGGGGGTACTGTTACGCCTAGCGCTCCGGGTCCCCGCTCCTCCCCGGAGCGCTCACGGCGCCTTTCTCCCTGCAGCTCCCCGGTCAGCGCTGACCGGGAGCGCTGCCCTGTCATGGCCGTTGGGGATGCGATTCGCACAGCGGGACGCGCCCGCTCGCGAATCGCATCCCAGGTCACTTACCCGTTCCCGTCTCCTGCGGTCATGTGCTGGCGCGCGCGGCTCCGCTCTCTAGGGCGCGCGCGCGCCAGCTCCCTGAGACTTAAAGGGCCAGTGCACCAATGATTGGTGCCTGGCCCAATTAGCTTAATTGGTTCCCATCTGTTTCCTGGCTATATCTAGTCTCCTCCCTTGCACTTCCTTGCCGGATCTTGTTGCCCTAGAGCCTAGTGAAAGCGTTTTTGTGTGTTTATACCCTGTGTACCAGAACCTTGCTATCTCCCCTGACTACGAACCTTGCCGCCTGCCCCCGACCTTCTGCTACGTCCGACTTTGCTTCTGCCTACTCCCTTGTACCTCGCCTATCTTCAGCAGCCAGAGAGGTGAGCCGTTGCTAGTGGATACGACCTGGTCACTACCGCCGCAGCAAGACCATCCCGCTTTGCGGCGGGCTCTGGTGAAAACCTGTAGTGTCTTAGAACCGGTCCACTAGCACGGTCCTCGCTATCCCTCTCTGGCACAGAGGATCCACCTCCTGCCAGCCGGCATCGTGACACCTGTTTTAGCTACGCCTACTTTGTGTTCTGCAGTCACATGTCTTAGAGAGGATTTTATAGTGATCATGACTATACCAAAAGAAATCTATGTTAATCCTAAATGAACAAGCCTCACATGAAGTGCTGAGAAGTTTACGTGATCAATCCGGTACACAGAAATAGTAATAATAACTAATTAATAGACAAATGTTGGCTAACAAACAACAATGATAGTATAACAGCTCAAAAAACTCAGGCAGAATGAGGCCCCATTCACACTGTAGAGTTTCCGAGCGGAATCCGGCAGAAAAATTCATATTGGAAATTCTGTTGCATTAGACTATTGTTTTCAATTGGGTTCTGCTGCATCATGCACATGGCAGCATTTCTGCAGCGCTAACTTCTGGTGCAGAAATTCTCATTCTGGACTCTGCAAAAAGAATGGACTTGTTGAACTTGCTGCCTATATGTTGTGATGACTCGCTCTTGTAGATAGTTGTGGTTGCAGTATAGAGGTAAGGAGACAGCTTTTTAAGTCCAGTGTTTTATTCACACTTAGCATACAGCAAAACAGTCTTTAAACGCAGAACAAAGGAAAACGTAGCAACAGCCCACCTGTATTTCCTTGGTGTTTGTTCACACCTGGGTTTGTGCCGTGCGACACTAAGCTAGACCTTTCCAAGCCTCCAGCTAGGCTGTTCAGCAGCTTCCACTATTGGAGCAACCAAAGGGAAGAACTCCACACACAGCTTTCTCTGGCACTGTGTGCTGCAACTAGCAAAATCCCCCTCAGCTGGCGAGACAGCCTAGCTTTAAGGCCAACAAAAGCCAGCCTGGATTGTGGGGAATGACCCCCATCCTGCACTTGGTCATTCCCAGTAAGAGCCGTCCCTGATTGGCCTTCCAGCCATACTACAGTCAGTGTCAGACTGCATCGCAGCACAGACACTGAACTATATCGGCTCTTACTTCACCAAAGCCAGGATCCTTGGTGACCCATAGCGTTCATCAACCACCATACTCTTCACCTTCTCACAATGTCTAATGAACTTGCTGTCTATAGAGATGGCGCATTTCCAAGCAGTCCTACCATCAGCTTGTTCTGCTGGTGACTGCTGCCTGTGGAATGGAAATTCTGACCGGAAATAACTCTACATTGAGCAGTACAATGGTCCTAAAGCTGATAGCAGAGGCAGCTCTCTATGGGGGAGATATATCAAAACCTGTCCGGAGTAAAAGTTGCTGAGTTGCCCATAGCAACCAATCATCTCGCTTCTTTCATTTTTCAGAGGCCTTTTCAAAAATGAAAGAAGCAATCTGATTGGTTGCTATGGGCAACTCACCAACTTTTCCTCCGAACAGGTTTTGATAAATACCCCCCTATGTGTACACTGCAGTGAGCCTGTGATTATAGTCCTGTCTCCATTTCTGCAGTGTCTCTGGTACTAGAGACAGAGCCTAACAATAGGCAGTGGGCAGCAAATTTATTACTCCTAGTCACTTTTTTTTTTTTGTGAAAGTAAATTTTTATTGGAAGTAAATTGTATTTGGAGAATGCTCAAGGACTTGTCAAAAGTTTTTAAAGCGATGGGTACACTTTGATGACACTGTTCCCAGTCCCGGCTGCTGAAAAACATTCCCACAGCATAATGCTGCTACCACCGTGTTTCACTGTGGGGATGGTGTTCTTTGAGTGATGTGATGTGTTGGGTTTGTGCCAGCATTTTCTTTGATGAACGAAAAGTTCAATTTTAGTCTCGTCATACCAGAGCACGTTCCTCCATACATTTTGGGAGTCTCCCTTTTTGCAAACTCACAACATGCCTTTTTATTTTTAGCTGAAAATAATGGCTTTCTTCTGGCCACTTTGCCTAAAGCCCAACTCTATGGAGCATACAGCTTATTGTCGCCCTATGTACAGATACTCCAGTCTCTGCTGTGGAAATCTGCAGCTCCTCCAGGGTTACCTTAGGTCTCTGTGATGCCTCTCTGATTAATGCCCTCTTTTCCCGGTTTTGGTGGGTGGCCGTCTCTTGGCAGGTTTGCTGTTGTGCCATGTTCTTTCCATTTGGTTATGATAGATTTGATGGTGCTCCTGGGGATCATTAAAGATTTGGATATTCTTTATAACCTAACCCTGACTTGTACTTCTCAACAACTTTGTCCCTTACTTGTTTGGAGAGTTCCTTGGTCTTCATGGCAGTGTTTGGTTACTGATGCCTCTTGCTTATGTGTTGCAGCCTCTGGGGCCTTTCAAAAAAGGTGTGTATATGTAACGACAGATCATGTGGCACTTAGATTGCACACAGGTGGACATCATTTCACTAATTATGTGACTTCTGAAGGTAATTTTTATGGGCTTCCTAACAAAGGGGGTGAATACATACGCACATGCCATAAAAAAAAAATTATTTATATATTTTTCTCATTTCACTTCACGACTTGGACTATTGTGTCCTGATCCATCACATAAAATTCAGATTAAGAAAAACATTGAACTTAAGGCTGTAATGTACCAAAATACGAAAAAAGACAAGGGGGTGAATACTTTTGCAAGGCACTTTACGTACCTGTTTGCAATACCTGTTTGCTTGCAACCTTTCTCTTGGTCGTATTGTCTACGTTTATGCTCACAAACATGATTGTCTTCCCTGGGAGAGGATTCTGGCTGTGCACCAGGGAATTGTTGATGTCATTAGTGTTGTCCTGAAATGATGGGTCAGTCATCTTTAACCCCTTTACTCAATAGCCTGTTTTGGCCTTAAGGACCAAGGCACATTTTCTAAATCGTGCGTCCACTAATGCATCCACTTATCTGGTAATAACTTTGGAGATTGTTTTTTCGTGACATATTGTACTGTACATTAGTAGTAAATTTTGATTGATATAGTTAACGTACGACAGATAGCCATGGCGCACCAAATTAATGATTAATTTACATCTACAATATGTCTACTTAATGTTCCCATTATTTGATAAACATTCTTTTACTTTTTTAGAATGTTAGAGGGTTTATAGGTTTAGTAGCAATTTTCCAGATTTTCAAGAAAATTGCTAAATCAGATTTTTCAGGGACCAGTTCAGTTCTGAAGTGGAATTGAGGGGCCTGTATGTTAGACACCCCAATAAATTGCCCCATTTTTATAAACTGCACCCCTTAAAGTAGTCAGAATAACATTAAAGAAGTTTATTAAATCTTTAGCTGTTTCACAGAAATAAAAGCAAAGTGGAGGCGGAACACAGTAGGTGTTAACAAATAGATAAAACTCAAGATTTATTCCCCGAATACTGACGTTCTTAGAAATATCCCATATGTGGCCTTTGTGTGCTACGCGTGTCTCACACAGGCCTCAGACATGAAGGCGTGTTGTGTGGATTTTGGGGCATCCTTTTAGTTTAGGATATTTTGTTGGCATCATATAAAATAATAGGGGCCTTGGGGTGCAAAAATATTTTTGGGAGACAAGTTGATGCTTTCATTCGTACCATTCTGGAGTACATGTAACACTTTGATAATTTTTTATGAGGTGGTATACATCTATTCTGTGGTTGTTTTTTATTTTAGATTTTTAGGTTGTTCGCCGTGCGGTATAAAATACATGCGAACGTTACACTGCAGGTTGATACGATTATGGCGATACCAAATTTATATATATTTTTTTATATTTTGTTAATTTATGGCATACAAACTATTTAAAATAAATAAATAAATCATGTTTGTAAGTCGCCGCATTCTGTGCGCTGTAACTTTTTTATTTTTCACTGACACAATTGTGTGAGGTCTCTTTTTTTGCGGGACATGTTGATGTATTTGGGGGGACTATTTTTGGGGGTGTATTATACACATATATAATTTATTATTTTTTTATATATTTTTTTCTTTTATTTTTCAAATTTTTTTTGTTTTTTTTTCACATTTATTTCACTTTCACATTTTTTTTTTACTATTATGCACATAATTCAATGGAGTACACATCTGTACTCCATTGAATTATGCCTATGTCTGTCAGTACTGACAGGCATAGGATAGCAGTGCTGATAGGCATAGGATAGATCAGTCCCTATCTTAGATAGGGACTGATCGCTCATGTTAACATGACAATGGAGGCCAGTGTAAGGCCGCTCTGCTTTCACTTTGTAGAGCACCGATCAGTGACAGAGGGAGCTCCTTCCCTCTGTTACTCTAATAGACAATGCGGTCTCAGTAACCACAGTGTCTACAGGGTTAACCCAGGATCCAATGGGGCAACCCTCACCACCGATCACTTCACACAGTGAAGCGACGGAGGAGAGGGGGAAGGAGAAGACACGCACCAGATCCCTGCTATTGGTCTGTCTGTACTGACGGACCAATAGCAGCAATCACCAGCCGGGGACCGATGTGATTGGTCCCTGGCTGGCATCAGGGAGGCTCGGCTGTGCAGCACAGCCAAGCTCAATAAACTGTCACAGCGCCCAGCGGCACTGTGACAGTGCTCTGTGACAGCTAATTCTCATCAGATACATGTACGTGGTGATGCGGGAAGTCATCCCTAATCACCACGTACATGTACCTGATTTTGAGGGAAGGGGTTAATACACAGTTAATACACAGACAACAGATGTCCATTACACTGATTTATCACACTACTGTATGGAAGAAAGGTCCTTCACTTGGTTTCAGAACATAAATATGTAGCATAGATTACTTTTTCACTTAAAGATCTGTTCTAGTCTTACACAGAATCAGGAGGGATTAGTTGTCCCCTAAGGTTTCTAGTATGGTATGTCTGCTTACTTCTCCATGCTACATGCTTGCTGGTGAACCTCAGATGAGGAAGTAGACTGATTAAAAACTGTGTAGGCAGTATAGCATGCCCAGCAGTTACACAGTGATTGCTGGCAGCGTGCCACTCGTTTCCCAGACTGTATTAGAACTTTGGAATAATAGCTGGTGGTGTGAAATAATGAATGCTAACTAATGATCCTGATGCAGTATAAATCTATCCAGGTTTACCATGTACTGTGTCATCTAAATAGTTAATGTGCCGCAAATTTTCTAAATAAATATACCTAATGAAAAATGTATGCTGAGAGCTATAGCAGAGCTATGGTGTGAAAAGTATGCAGTCCTCAGTGACTGTTACAGTGGTGTGAATGCAGCTTTAACTGTGGTTTTACATAGGCACATCGAAGAATATTGGAGAGCTCTTACCACCGTACCTATAGTTGTCAGTTGGGTTATTGCATAAATATTCGAAGGCCTATATGTAGCTCCTTCAATGTTTTGCTTTGGTTTTTCTTGTAGTATTTTAATGAATCCCCTCCCTCCTCCATATTCCTAAAAAGAAAACCTTTATAAAAGGTTTCCCTGCGTTCTCAAGACTTTATCCGATCCAGATTTTGGTGCCAAATATGACATTTGCTCAAAGCCATATCACAACCATATGAATGCAATCATTGTTTGGTTTTCACTTCTTAGACTGGTAGTCCAGTTGACAATACTATCTCAGGTTACTCTGAACATCTACTCAAGGCCAAATTATCACAGAGCTCAGCAAAAAGAAAGGGGCAAGAAGGCACATATGAAACATATATGAAACAAGGCACACATCCTGAAGTAGCAAATAAAAGATATGTTATATGTTCAGGGGGTCATTCTGGATAAGAACATGGCTGCTATCTTCCAAAAACAATGCCTCACCTGTCCACAGGTTGTGTTGGATATTGCAGTTCACCTCCATTCACTTCAAGGCAGCTGGGCTGGTCTACGAGAGAGAACCTGTGTTGATTCTGAAGAAAGTAGAGATGTTTTACTTATCTTGATTATCCTGGCTTCATTTTAAGAGTTCTATGTTTCTTTCCTTTTTGGGCATTAAATAAACAAAAACCATAGTGATCAGCTTAATACATACCTGCCTCAGCTAAATACATACCTGCCTCTTATTGAGAGTAGGGTTGCCTTTGGGAGACATTTTCAAGTCCTTTCTTGCACGTGCTTTTTTCCTACATTTTAAAATGTGTGCAAAGAAATCTGTGGAAATAAACACCACAAAAAATGTCAAAGCCAAAATGCTGTGTATGATGACTTTACAGTATTTTACTATACACTTTAAGGGTAAGGTCACACATAGCATATATGCAGCATATTTAACGCTGGGCAAAATCCGATGCACAGCGGGAAATTCGCTGTGTATTCTCCTATGGGCAGACACACAGGGCTACCCGCAGCAGAGCTGTTTGTGTAGTAAGGTTTGCAGGCAGGATCAACTTGCTGATGTGACTGTGCTGCAAAGGCCCATCTCCAAATCTCTCTGTGCACACAGGGCTGCCGCCGGGTAGCCCCGAATGTCTGCTCATAGTAGACTGCTCTGCATACGTGCTACCGAATGTGTGACCCTATCCTAAAGTAACATCTGACAAGAAATGCAATGAAAAGGTGACAAAATGCACAGGTAAACAATGTTTAAAAGCAGCATAATATAGACAGAGATCCACTGCACAGATGGCTCAAAAGGTTTTGTGTGTTTTGGCTAACAGAAGACAAAGAATACAGCAGAGTCTAGAGATAGATTATACATTTTTTTTGCAGGGCCTGAGGTCTGACCTGTGTAATGACTACAAAGCATACACCTTCCTGCTCTACAGCTATTGGCTAAAGCTTTACCTTACAGATTTTGTATTCAAGCTAATGCTATAGTTCACAGACTTCCTGCTCTTCAGTTATTGGCCTATGCTTTACCTCACAGGCTTCCCTCCAAAGATATTGGCTGAAGCTGTACTAAACAGACTTCTTGCTCTTCAGCTATTGTCTGAAGTCTTACCTCACAGACTTACTGCTCTGCAGCTATTTGCTTGAAGCCTTACCTCACAGACTTACTGCTCTGCAGCTATTTGCTTGAAGCTTTACTTCAGAGACTTCCTGCTCTTCAGCTATTGGCTGATGCTTTACCTCATAGACTTCCTGCTCTGAAGATATGGGCTGAAGCTTTACTTCACAGACTTCCTGCTCTTCAGTTATTGGCTTATGCTTTACCTCACAGGCTTCCTGCTCTGAAGATATTGGCTGAAGCTGTACTTAACAGACTTCTTGCTCTTCAGCTATTGTCTGAAGCCTTACCTCACAGACTTACTGCTCTGCAGCTATTTGCTTGAAGCTTTACTTCACAGACTTCCTGCTCTTCAGCTATTGGCTGATGCTTTACCTCATAGACTTCCTGCTCTGAAAATATGGGCTGAAGCTTTACTTCACAGACTTCCTGCTTTGCAGTTATTCCATAAAGCTTTACCTCACAGACATCCTGCTCTGCAACTATTTGCTTGAAGCTTTACATCACAGACACCCCGCTCTGCAGCTTTTTGCTTTAAAGGGGTACTCCAGAAAGGTGCTACTGGTGCCAGAAAGTTATACAGATTTATAAATGACTTCTATTTAAAAATCTTAATCCTTCTAGTACTTCTTAGCAGCTGTATGCTACAAAGGAAATTCTTTTCTTTTTGAATTTCTTAATTGTCTTGTCCACAGTGCTCTCTGCTGACACCTCTTTCCGTGGCAGGAACTGTTCAGAGCATAGAGGTTTGCTATGGGGATTTTCTCCTTCTCTGGACAGTCCTGATACGGGCATCAGGTGTCAGCAGAGAGAACTGTGTACAAGACAAAAAATAAATTCAAAAGAAAAGAATTTCCTCTGTAGCATACAGCTGCTAATAAGTACTGGAAGGACAAATATTTTTAATAGAAGTAATTTACAAATCTGTTTATCTTTCTGGCACCAGTTGATTAAAAAAAAAAAAAATTCCACCGGAGTACCCCTTTAACCCCTTAAGGACGCAGCTAATTTTCACATTAAGGATGCAGCCCTTTTTTGCAAATCTGACCACTGTCACTTTAAGCATTAATAACTCTGGGATGCTTTTACCTTTCATTCTGATATTTTTTTCGTGCCATCCTCTCTTGGGGAAAAAGTTAAGTTTGAAGTGTATTTGAGGGGCCTTTCTGTGAGAAATACCCCATAAATGATCCCATTATAGAAACTACACCCCTCAAAGTATTCAAAATGACATTCAGAAAGTTTGTTAACCCTTTAGGTGTTTCACAAGAATAGCAGCAAAGCTGCAGAGAAAAGTAAAAATATGCATTTTTTACACTAACATGTTTTTGTAGCCCCATTTTTTTTTTCATTTTTAAAAGTGGTATAAGTAGAAAAGGCCCCCCAAAATTTGTAGCCAAATTTCTATTGAGTATAGAAATACCTCATATGCTGACATAAAGTGTTCTGCGGGCTCAAAACATGGCTCAAGAGGGAAAGAGCAACTGTGGGATTTTTGAAAAAAATTTAGCTGTCATGGTTTTTGGGGGACATGTTGCATTTAGGAAGCCCCCATGGTGCCAGAACAGCAATTAACCCCCCACATGGCATACAATTTTGGAAACTATATCCTCACAGGTGTTTGACGACTTTGCGTTGAAGTTGGACGTGAAAATGGAAAATTTGATTTTTAACACTAAAATGATGGTGTTACCTCAAATTTTTCTTTTTCACAAGGGGTAATAGGAGAAAATGAACCCCAAAATTTTAAGCCCAATCTCTCCTGATTAAGAAAACACCCTATATGTGGACGTTTAGTGCTCTGCTGGCGCACTACAATGCTCAGAAGACAAGGAGCAAAATTTGGCTTTTTGTAAGAGAATTTGAATTTGGCTGAAATGTTTTTTTTGTTTTTTTTGTGTGTGTGTGTGTGTGTGTGGGGGGGGGGTTGCATTTAGGAAGCCCCCATGGTGCCAGAATCGCAAAAAAAAAAAGCACATGGCATACTATTTTGGAAACTACACCCCTCAAGGAATGTAAAAAGGGGTATAGTGAGCCTTAACACCTCACAGGTGTTTGACGACTTTGCGATGCAGTTGGGCATGAACATTAAAAATTTGATTTTTAACACTAAAATTATGGTGTTAATCCACATTTTTCATTTTCACATGGTGTAATAGGAGAAAATGGACCCCAAAATTTGAAGCCCAATTTCTCCCAATTAAGAAAATGCCCATATGTGGATGTTAAGTGCTCTGCTGGCGCACTACAGGTCTCAGAACAGAAGGAGCGCCATTGGACTTTTGGAGAGAGAATTTTGCTGGAATTGAAGTAGGGGCCATGTGCATTTACAAACCTCCCATGGAGCCAGAACAGCAGAAACCCCCCACATGTGACACCATTTTAAAAACTACACCCCTCCAGGAACGTAGCAAGGGTTACAGTGAGTACTTACAACTCACAGGTTTTTTGAACCGTGGGCCGTAAAAGTGAAAAAGGTGATTTTTCACACTATATTGATAATGTTACCCCAAATGTTTCATTTTCACATGGGTAAAAGGGCAAAAGGCCCCCAGAATTTGTAGTGCAATTTCGCCTGAAAAAGAAAATACCCCATATGTGGATGTAAAGTGGTCTGTGGGCGCACTGCAATGCTCATAGTAGAAGGAGCGCCATTGGGCTTTTGGAGTGAAAAGTTTGTTGAAATTGAAGTCGGGAGCCATGTGCGTTTACAAAGCCCCCATTGTGCAAGAACAGCAGTAACCCCACACTTGTGACATCATATTAGAAACTGCATATTAGAAAATGTAACAAGGGTTATAGTGAGTACTTACACTTCACATATTTTTTGAACAGTGGGCCGTAAAAGTGAAAGAATTGATTTTTAACACTGAAAGGCTGGTATTAACCAAATTTTTTTTGTTTCACTAGTAGTAAGAGAAAGAAAGCTCCACAAAATTTGTAGCCCAATTTCTCCAGATTAAGGAAATACCCCATATAAGGCGGTAAAGCACTATGCGGGTGCAAAACAGGGCTTAGGAGTGAGACAGCACTGATGAGATTTGAGGCCTAAAGTGGTGCTTCGCACTGCAATGGTTGAGGTTCTGACATAAAATCAAAAAAAAAAAAAAACGGCAAGTGCCCACAATTTTGAAACTACACCCCTCAAGGAAGGTAACAAGGGATACAGTGAGTACTTACACCTCACTGTTTTTTATTTTTTAAAGTGGCCCATTATTTGAAATATTTTATTTTTTACACTAAAATGCTGGGGTTACCCAATTTTTTACATTTTCACAACAGGTAATGGAAGAAATTGGGTTACATATTTTGGAGGGCTTGCTCCCCTGACTATGGAAATGCATCCACATATGGGGTAACGTGCTGGCCGGGCGCACAACAAGGCTCAGAAGTCATAGAGGTCTGTTTGCATTTGTGGCCTATGGCATATCAGTAGCTGACGGTTACATACATTCAGAGGAAAATACAAAAATTAAACACCCACATGTTACACCATTACAGAAAGTACCCACCCTGAGGAATGGGTATCGGAGTAAAGAGGACATTTTGAACGCATGGGTGTTTCCTAAATTTATTTCCCAGGAATGGATGAAGGGTAGCTTTTGAAAATTGCTATTTTCAACCTATGCTCTGCTTCATCTTTCTGGGAACAACTAACATGTGACTCTGAATTATCGCCTGGAAATACAACAGAGCTCAGCGAGAACTCTTCACATTTGAGGCCAATGTTTGTTACAGACCTAACAGTTGCATACATTTAGAGGAAAATACAAGAAAGGAACACCCACATGTGAACCTATTACAAACAGTACACCCCCTAGGGAAGGTGTATAGGGTGAAGTGGAGATTTGGAACAGACGGGTGTTTCCTAATTTTTTTTTTTCCAGGAATTGATGAAGTGTTCTATGGGGGAGAATGAAAATTGCAATTTTAATACTGATAGGGCAATTCCCAGAATGATGACCCAGAGTATAGCCAAAAGTAAAAATTATGCTCGCCCTAAACCCTATGCTCTGAATTATGATTCTGGGAATGTGATGTGTGTGTGGCCGTCCCTATTCTGTTACCTCAAATGCGCATCAAGCTCAGGTGGGGAGAGAGCGCTGTGCATTTGAGGCAAACCATTTTTTTTGGGGGGGGGGAATCAGGGGAATTGGCAAAGAGTTTTTTTTTTTTTTAGGGGGAGTGTTTTGGTTTTAAATTTGGAAGACAATGTACACTGGACTGGTACATTGCAGTCGAATTGTGGGGAAGGAAAATCATGTGAAAGGATTAAAAATGTAGAACTCCACGGAATCGTGTTACTCCCTGAAGCAGTTTTTAATGCAGAGGCCCGGATGACTGGTGTCATTCCGAATTCCCCTCTTGCGACACACACTGAATTTTTTCTGGGAACGTCCCTTCTTTCCAGTGTGGGGGACCACACCTGGAAAGTGTTGGCTGGGTACGATCCAGGGGCCCACAGTTCCAGAGTAGTGTTGCTCGCGAATATTCACAATGTGAATTTTATTCGCGAATATCGCATATTCGTGAATATTCGCGAATATAGCACTATATATTCGTAATTACGAATATTCTTTATTTATTTATTTTTTTCTCAGTACACATCACAGTGATCGTCCCTCTCTGCTTCCAGCTTGTGTGGTGTAAAAAAGGCTCTAATACTACTGTGTGAGACTGGCATGCGAATTTTCGCATATGTGAATTTTCGCTTATGCAAATTCTTTTATATGCTAATTTTCGCATATGCTAATTTTCTCATATGCGCGAATTTTCACATACGTGAAAATAAAACGCAAATATTACGAATATGCGAATTTAGCGAATATATGAAAAATATTCGCCCATATATTCACGAAATATCGCGAATTCGAATATGGCCTATGCCGCTCAACACTATTCCAGAGGTGCTCTGACCCGCTCTTCGGCGGTCACCAAAGATGAGGGCCTTTAGAACTTCCTCTTGAAACTGCAGGAATGTCCCTGTGTTGCCAGCGTGCTGGGACAGTACAAAAGAGTTGTACATGGCAAACTGTACCATGTAGACCGCATCTTTTTTGTATCATGCCCGTGTTTTGCGTATGGCATTATATGGCTTGAGGACTTGATCAGAAAGATCAACTCCCCCCAATATACTGATTGTAGTCCAGAATACAATCAGGCTTGAGGACCAGTCCCTTGGTACATCTCACAGAGACTGGGGTGCTGCTGTTCCCATGAATTGTGGTGAGCATAAGGACATCCCTCTTGTCCTTATACCTGACCAGCAACAGATTTTCATGGGTAAGGGCACAGGACTCACCCCGGGGGATACGAATTTGGAAGGGATAGGAAGAAAGGCCTCTTTGATTCTTCCGGACTGTCCCACAAGCGAGCATGGATCTGGTGATGAGGGATGTGAAGAAAGGGATACTAGTATAAAAGTTATCCATGTAAAGGTGGTAACCTTTATCTAGCAATGGGTGCAAAAGGCCCCAAACGATTTTCCCGCTAACACCCAGAGTGGGGGGACATTCTGGGGGTTCAATACGGGAATCTCGTCCCTCTTACACCATAAACTTGCAAGTGTACCCTGAGGTACTCTCGCAACGTTTATACATCTTCACGCCATACAGCGCTCGCTTGGTTGGGATATACTGCCAGAAGCTGAGTCTCCCCTTAAAGCTGATGAGAGACTCATCAACAGCGACCTCCCTTCCAGGGACATAGGCCTCCCAAAATTTGGCCCTGAAGTGATTGATGACCAGCCATTTTATTAACATTAAACAAAAAAAAACAACACACTGGTTATTGTCGTAGTCCACCACAGGATACAGGATATTGATTCAGACGTCACAACATCATGTGGCAGAGTTCCATAGTCTCACTTCTCTTACAGTAAAGAATCTCTGTCTGTGATGATGGTGAAACCTTCTTATAATCTAATATAATGATATATCCAGTGGATAACGTGTTCAAGATTAGTGTCTGTCACCAGCTGTAGGTTTGTTACTGTAGGTAACTAAAGCTGCCAAAGTTCTGCTGAAAGCAGGCATGAGAAATACATCTAATCTTTGCCATGTAACCTGTTAGATGATCACGGTAATCTTAATTCAACTGCTGCATTTAGAAGGGAGCTCCTTCTGTCAACCTATCGGCACACAGCATCTCACCAACAGGTTTTTGTAGCCTCAGGTTTGCCAGAGACATCTGCTTATTAGGTCATGTCAGAGGTATAGGTTGACAATTTGCCTGTCAGAGTAAAAAAAAACGAAAGGTGATAATGCTTTGGAACACTAAGTATTGTGCAGCATTATACAGTACTAGCAATCATGGATCACAGCTTTTAGTCCCCTAGTGGGCCAGAAAATGTCAATGAAATGAATCCTAATAACCCAAAAAGTCTTTATTGCAAACATTTGAAATGTAATTTTGAAGATCTATACAAAAAAACAATTACATATGGCATAAAAATCCCCCCCCCCCCAACAAAAAAAATAAAAAATACATAAAAGCTAAAGAGGTATTCCTACCTTCCTATCTTGATTTTCATGGCATATCCATAAGATAAATGTTGAGATTGCAAAATGTTGATTTGGCTCACATAAGCAAAAACCAATAAAATCACATTGGAATACCATTTTCTTAGCACACATAAGCAGAACAAATGTATGTGTGTTTATTAAAAAATTTTTACCACTTTTTTCCTCCTAAATGTTTTTTTGTTTTTTTCTTTTCATTTCAGATCCGTCTATACTGTGGGCTACCTCAGATTTGGTTGACTACGATAACCAGTGCTTTTTTGTTTAATATTAACAACATTTTGTAACAAGGGCTTGTGGGGAAGTGTTTTTTGGAATAAAAGTTTTTTTTAAATGTGTTTTTTTAATTTACTTTACAAGTTGTCTTATAGGCGGAGTCCATTACTAAGCCGGGGCTTAACATTAGCCCTAAAAACAGCTAGTGCTAACCCCCGATTATTACCCCGGTTCCCACCGCCACAGGGGTGACGGGAAGAGCCTGTACCAACAGGCCCGGAGCATCAAAAATGGCATTCCTGAGCCTATGTGTTAACAGGCTGGCTTTATTTAAGCTGGGGAGGGGCAGTAACAATGGTACTCGCCCACCCTGGCAACATAAGGCTGTTGCTGTTTGGTTGGTGTCTGGCTGAGAATAAAAATACAGGGAACCCTATGCGTTTTTCTTTTATTATTAATTATTTATGGAAAAAAAAATACCAACCAAGCAGCAACAGCCTGACGTTACCAGGGTGGGCGAGGACCATTTTTACTGGCCTCCCCAGCCTAAATAATGCCAGCCTATTACCGCCTAGGCCCAGGAGTGCCATATTTGACGCTCCAGGCCTGTTGGTATCGGCTCTTCCCGGCACCCCTGTGGTGGTGGATACCAGGGTAATAATTGTGGGTTAGTGCTAGCTGTTTTTGAGGCTAATGCTAAGCCCTTACTTAATAATGGATTTTGTCTATAAGACAGAAAAAAAACATGTTTAAAAAACTTTTATTCCAAAAAAACACTCCCTCACAAGCTCTGGTTAACCATTTTATTAACATTAAACAAAAAACAACAACACACTGGTTATCGTCTTTGTCCACCACAGGATACACGGATCTGAAATGAGAAGGAAAAAAAAACAAGGAAAATAAGTTAGTACATTTATTGTAATCCACCCGCACATTTCCCGCATCGCATGACTACAACTCCTGGCATGCCCTTACAGTAAGGACATAATGGGAGTTGCAGTCATGCAGCAGGGTTGGGGGGAGATGTGCAAGTTGGTGACAAGCTTGTCACCTGCCCCCACTGCATGACTACAATTCCCAGAGTGCCCTTACAGTAAGGACATGCTAGGAGTTGTAGTCATGCGGCGCTGACGGGTGACAAGCTTGTCATCTTCCCGCCCATCTAACACGCTCCCCCTGTGCCGCACAACTACAATTCCCAGCATGTCCTTACAGAAAGGACATGCTGGGAGTTGTAGTAATGATGCATTGCGGGGAGGTGTGCAGGCGGGTGACAAGCTTGTCACCCTCCTGTACATCTCCTACCTGCTCGTCCCACCGTGCCTGTGAAAATGAAAGTAAAAAATGTCGCACAAAAAGTCTCACATGCGACTTTTTGTGCGACTTTTAAAAAATGCTAAATCCTAGACCCCTGCAAATGAAAAACTGAAAATTGCTTAGGTAGGGCATATTGGTATTTTTTGCTTACCCACAAAAGTCAAACAAAAATGTGCTTAGGCGCACGTGCAACTTTTTGTGCGCCTTTTGTAAGCAAAAAGAGCTGCTTAAATCCCTTGATAAATCTCCCTCTATATGTAGCCCAAAGTGTTGGCAATAAAAAACTACAAAGCTCTAGCCTAATGCCTAGCATGAAGGCTAAAACCAGTTTCACTTAGAGCAGTATGGGTCAGTCTTTGATGTATTTTATTTTGTTACAGTTAAACCCCAATTGAATTCTAAAATGAGGTGAGGGCCAATGTAAAGGAAATGTTTGACATTGGCTAAAAAATACACAAATAACATCACAAACTGTGTGAAACTAGCATTAAAGGACAACTGCAGGCATAACAACTTATCATGCAAGGATATAAAGAAAACATAGCCTGCACTCACCGCACAGTTCGGGTCTCTGGGCCTCGGATACCGGACCTCCTCGGTAGCGTGGGACCAGCAGCTGGTAGCGCTCAGAAAACAGGCAACTGCCGGCGGTTTTGCGTTACAATCAACCCTTCTTCAGGCCGGAAGAAGCGTTGATTGTAACGCGAAACCGCCGGCAGTTGCCTGTTTTCTGAGCGCTACCAGCTGCTGGTCCCACGCTACCGAGGAGGTCCGGTATCCGAGGCAGAGAGACCCGAACTGTGCGGTGAGTGCAGGCTATGTTTTCTTTATATCCTTGCATTGTATTCATACCTGACTCTCTGTCCTAGCACCACCGCGGGTCAGAACAGAGACTCTCCAGCTGTTCCTGGAATCCTGAGAAGTGTAAGAGGATTCATTGTGCTAGTGCCGCTATCTATTTATGTCTCTAAAAAGTTGTGTATAACAACTTATCCCTTATCAACAGGATAGGGGATAAGTGTTGGATCGAGGGGGGTCCGCTGCGCACCCCCGTGATCTCCCAAACGTGCCCCAGCATTGCTGATCTGCTAATGGACGTAGCGTTGACCTCAGTGAGGTCAACGGTACACTCCGTCCCCATACAGCTCTATGGGGAGGCGGGGTGGCACGAACGCTGCCTTCCCACCTCTCCCATAGAACTACATGAAGGACGTGTGTCATCCGCGGCATCATGCTGCGGTCGGCACGCCTCCTGCACGAGCCGGGGCCCCATGCAGGAGATTGTGGAGGTCCCAGCAGTCAGACCCCCCTGCGATCAGACACTTATCCCCTATCCTGTGGATAGGGGATAAGTTGTTATGGCTGCATATTTACATGTACCTTATTTGCAGCAGTATTGATGGTGTCGATTTGATGCTTTAAGTCAATATGAATAAATAGTTAATCACATAAAATCTGTAGCAGCATATCTACAGCCAGTATGGTATGTGTGAATGTACCCTTAGGGTAGGGTCACAAGTGCCGTATTTTGTTGCATTTTGTCTGCAAATAATTTTGTCACCCATTGACTAAAATGGATAGGAAAATATGCAACAGCAAATATACAGCAAAATACAGCACATGTGACCCTAACCTCATAGTGCATCTTTTCCTGTGGTAACCTATATGTAATACATGCATATTTATACTGTGCCTATTAGATACTGTATTAGCTGATACCTATTGTAAAATGTCTGGCTAAACACTATCTTGGCTAGTTGCTGTGGCAACTGCTGAATATTCTATTTATAAGTAAAAGTTACATTATTGTTTACCTGTCTGGAAGCATACTGCCCATTATAAGTGTACAAATAATTTACAGGCAAGCATATCCGAAGGCATGTATAGTTTCTATAAGCTTGTAAGTGGAAGGGTCTTTCCGTCCTTTGCTTACTGTGTATATTCTCTGTACATGCCTGGAAAGCTTTTGGCGCATACGTTAAAACGTGCCTATAGACTCTTATCTGGGAATGAGAATAAATTCCTGGATCAACAACCCATCTCCAGTCATTTAGTAATAGGAACTTGTATCATTATTACAAAGATTTCATCTTTTAGTGAATATATAATGATAGAATCCTCTTACAGTAAAGAATCCCCTTCTAAAAATGTCCTGTCCTCTAGACTTACTCCATGTTTTTCGACCTTTTGAAGCTAGGTACCCCCCTTGTCCCCTGACTTAAAGGGGTACTCCTCCAAAAAACATCTTATTCCCTATCCAAAGCTATGTTGGGCAGCAGGATACAATAAACTGCAGATATACATTGACTTTTATTGGAGAGCTTTTTAGGCATGCTTTTGTAACCTTTGGAAGGGGTCATTATGTAGGGAGGGGATGAGTGCCTTTAGCTCTATAACAGAGGTATAATTATAATCTTGTCTGTGATGATGAATTGACTGCTGAAAATATGGGTTAGAAAGTGTCTGTCTGTTGTGAAGCATAGTGGTCACTTTGAAAGTTACAAGATTTCAGGAATTTTTTTCAAATGTTTACTATTGTTTCCAACAACTTCCTTCCATTTATTAGCCTATGTGATCTTAGCACATTTGTATATAATTTCATTTACCAAAAACGACTCCTTACACCAAAAAAGCCCAAAAGGTTTGGCCACAAGGTTGCTTATTTCCCTGCAAACTGCTGTACACTACCTGTTGTTGGGGAATTCTGTTTTTTAAAAGTAGAGAGAATAGGACATAACACAGGAAATAGGGTGGGGCTTAACTAGTGCTATGCAGAGAGAGAGAGAGAGAGACTGTGTGCATGCAAGCTGTGCCAGTCTTCCTTGCTGTACTTCAGAGCTTCTACAGTGAGCTTCAAGGGTAAAACAAGTCTTCCCTATTATCTCTTAGCACTGTACTTTAGTAAATACTTGTGCTCTTGCTATGTTGACAGTGCTACCTCCTGAATGTAATGCCCTCTACCTTTTAGCTTGTCTTCAGCAGTTCAAAAAGTAGATTATGTATTTTGTGATGTAACCCCTTTTTGCAGTCATCCTTCTGCAGTTTTTTTTCTCCTCACATAGCATCTTGCAAACCCAGTGTATGAATAACAACCCCCCTCCCAAACATGCCATCTATAGTACTGTACTGTGTAATTCATCTCAATCTCGAGCACAGTGCTGGCCTGTTCAGTCCAGTACAAATTCTTTAGCAACTATTTAATGGCATAGAAGAGAGGAGTAGGTGCTCTCCTGTGATCGGCAAGAAAAGTAAGGGAAAGGAAGTCTAGATGTGAATACTGCTGGCAAACACCCAGCTCTGGTCTTACCCCCGAAAGAGAGTGAGAAAAAGCTTTGTGCCATGGAGGTCACTCTCAGGCTCAATAATGGCAGTAAGATCACTTACATCACCTTGTCACTACTCTGAAAGGTTAAAGTAACAAAACATGCAGGTTGTTAAAATAATTTTAAAATTACAGGCATTTATTTAATATAATGATATAGAAAATATGAAAGAAAGAAAAAATGTTAAATACGTAATTTAATGCTGAAGCTGAAATGTTATTGTCTTCTGTACACCAATGCAAACCTTTGAGCATAGCATTTACCCAATTATTTATAGCATTAGTCATGTTTTTACATGTTAAAATAAGTTTTAGCTTACAACACTCATGTTTATGGTGGATAGTTATATAATACAAATAGTGCAGCATGCAGACCTCTTTTGTCCAGTAAAATGCGAACAACATGACTAAAACTAGATAGACCCAATGGGATTTGTAGGCATCCAGCTAGATGCAAAGGGAACCAGCACCATTGTTAATTTCCACGGTACGAATAATAAAGCAGAACATGCAGCAATGCAGTCAGATGATTATTATTCAGGTTATTTAAGGCCATATCCACATTGCTAAAATTCAGTCAGCGGAATTCTGCTGCAGAATCCGCCTCCAGCAGAGTCCCATTGTTTAATGTGATTTTGCTGCTTTGAGCACACTGCAACATTTTGGAACAGATCTCCGCCCAAAGAATGAACATGTCTACGTAAAAAGCCAATGTCTACGCAGTCCTACTGCCGATGATTTTGGTGGCACTTGCTCCAGACCAAATCAAGTAGATTCAGCAGTATGGACGAGGCCAAGGGACAACCAAAGCTAAAATTCTTCTCTGGTAAAGGAAGCATTGTTAACAATAAAATTTATGGAATTGCTATATAAAACTTTATAAGTATTACTCTACAAAACCATTAATGGGCACTCTCATTAAAACTAATTTTTGCTATTGCACTCTTTATGGTAAATAAAAAATATTTCTAACATACTTTGGTTAAAAAAAAAAAAATGTTTTCTATGTTTTATTTGTTCTTAAAAAAGCTCAAGAGCACAATTTTCCCCCATCTCATACACAGACTTAGGACCGAGGTCAAAACACAGAAAGTGCAGCCAGGAGTGCTGAGGGGGGGGGGGGGGGGGGTCCAATCAACAGGATATGGCAGTTAAAGGGGTAGTCCGGTGAAAACCTTTTTTCTTTTAAATCAACTGGTGGCAGAAAGTTAAACATATTTGTAAATTACGGGACAATGTAGAGAAAACCGCACTCACCCGATCAACGTGCACAGATTCTTTATTCCGTTGAACATCAACATAGAAATTAATCCTTTCAGAAAGATGATTGCCAGTTATGTAAGATTTGTGGACGACGTCCTAATAACCTGGACAGGTACGAGAACAGAATTCACAAATTTTATTACTTGGCTTAACACTAATAACAATATGTTTCTCAGCTTTACTAGCAAGTCAAACAAAGAAGAAATAGAGTTCTTAGACGTTTTGGTAAGAATTACTGAAAATAAATTGCGCACAGAGGGTTACCGG
Organism: Hyla sarda; assembly: GCF_029499605.1. Taxonomy (NCBI): domain Eukaryota; kingdom Metazoa; phylum Chordata; class Amphibia; order Anura; family Hylidae; genus Hyla; species Hyla sarda. Next base: position 190,678,737 of record NC_079189.1, read on the forward strand.
AAACCGACGGCGGGCAATTCCCTCCTACACTATAAGAGTTACCACCCGAGTCATGTTAAAACCGCCATCCCCTATGGGCAATTTCTTCGCTTGCGGAGAATAAACGATACCCAGAGTAGCTTTGAAAAGCAAGCTAAAGAACTTACTGCACGACTATTAGAAAGAGGTTATCCACCTCCAATTCTACAGACAGCTTACAACAGGGCTAATAGACAAGACAGAAACTTCCTTCTACAAAATAGTGGTTTAAAAAACTCTAAAAAAAAACCAGCATAAATTGAAAAACGATAATAGAAGATTTTGCTTTACATTCACACACAGCCCGATGGCTGAGAAGATAAAGCAAAGTATTCACAAGCATTGGTACTTAATCCAGAGTGACCCTATTCTATCTGCACAATTTGATAATAAACCCCTCATCTCCTACAAAAGAGTTACGAATCTAGGTGACATCTTAACCAGTAGCAAATACTCCAGTAAGGAGAACACGAGCTGGCTAAGCGGCCCCACAATATGCGGTAATTTCCGCTGTGGGAACTGCAAATGGTGCCCTAAACTCAAAGTAGGTAAAACTTTCACCATTGGAGGTGTACAAATTAAAGTGAGGGAATTTATCAATTGTAAAATGAATCATATTATCTACTGTATGTTTTGCGACTGTGGCCGCTACTACATAGGTAGCACCACAAGATCGCTAAACATCAGATTTAGAGAACACCTTTATTCAGTTCGTTCAGGAAAAGGGTGCCCTCGGGTCTTGGAACATCTAAAAACCACTCATAACAATGACCCAGCTGCATTAAAATTCTTTGGGATAAAGAGAATAATGCCCAAAGAAGGGATTGATAGGAAAAAGTTACTACTGCGTATGGAGGCGGAGTTCATCCTGCGCACGGATGCCCAAGGTAATCTTGGACTCAATGATAAGCTAGACTTCAGTGTATTTTTATAAATAGAAGTCCATATATGTCATAGATGTTTGTAGAGGGTATTGATTTTAAAGATTTTTCTACTTTTGTAAGATTTTAAATCACTTACCTGTGTGTAACACCCTTCTGCTGATGTAATCGTGGGTGTGTATTTAACCTGCAACGCGTCATCAGAGGGTGTAGTCTGACGAAGCGGGCTGTGTTCCCGTGAAACAGCTGTAACAACACCTCCTGTTCCCTGGCGTTCCTGCCGACCATAAGTCCTCCTGTGTTCTATGTTGATGTTCAACGGAATAAAGAATCTGTGCACGTTGATCGGGTGAGTGCGGTTTTCTCTACATTGTCCCGATTGTGTCTAGCGATATGTGCCTTCTCAAACCAGCACCCCGACATAGCACACACCGTTCAGTCTCTACCCATACCTGAGAAAGCGGATACCTATTACTCAGTAAACTGCCTTCACCTGCATAGCAGTGCCGGACTCAAACTCTTTCTACCTGCTCTAGTATATTTGTAAATTACTTCTATTAAAAAATCTTAATCCTTCCAGTACTTATTAGCTGCTGCATGCTACAGAGGAAATTCCTTTCTTTTTGGAACACTGATGACATCACGAGCACAGTGCTCTCTGCTGACATCTCTGTCCATTTTAGCAACAATGCATAGCAGATGTATGCTAAGGGCAGCATGGTGGCTCAGTGGTTAGCACTGCTGCCTTGCAGTGCTGGAGACTTGGGTTCATATCCCACTAAGGAAAACAATAAATAAAGCAATATTATTATTATAATAACGGCAGCAGAGAGAACTGTGCTCGTGATGTCATCAGAGAGCATTCCAAAAAGAAAAGAATTTCCTCTGTAGTATTCAGCAGCTAATAAGGAAGGAAGGATTAAGATTTTTTAATAGAAGTAATTTACAAATATGTTCAACTTTCTGCCACCAGTTGATTTAAAAGAAAAAAGGTTTTCACCGGAGTACCCCTTTAAGTGTGGGAGGAGCTATGATTGGATGAGGCTGGACACAGCACTTCAGGCTGCACCTTGGTCCTGTCTGTGTATGAGATGGGGAAAAATGTGCTCTTGAGCTTTTTTAAGCACAAATAAAACATAGAAAACTTCATTTAAAAAAAAAAAAAAAGTATATTAGAAATATTTTTTATGTACCATAAGGAGTGCAATAGCAAAAATACATTTTAATGAGAATTACCCTTTAAGGGTATATTCACACGTACACTATTCTGCGCAGATTTCATGTGCAGGATTTGAAGCTGTGTTCAGTCATTTAGTTTACATTGAAATCTGCAGCAGAAAATCCTGCGCATCAAATCTGCGCAGAATACTGTACGTGTGAATAGACCATTAAAGTGTCAGGGCAGTAGTTTTTGTTCTAGAGCTGTTCTTCTTCTTGATAAATTTAAAGCATTAACCACCCTTTTTATACATCAATACATCTAAGCAATTTGCTCTCGTTCTTTTTTTCCAGTTTGCCTGTAATTCTTTGTATTTTACATATTTACATCCCTGTCCGTACACTAAGGAAACAAGAGATGTAAACTTCTCGTTAGAATTTCCATTTCTTTCAGTAGAGGTCACAACCTAGGAGAAAACAACTAGTAACTCATATAAAGACATGCAAAGAGAACTTAGCAATAACATATGCAGACATACATAAAATGTTTAATAAATGTGCAATAAAACAAAATGGACATATACTTTTAGGCAGCTTTTTAATACACTGTTTAAAGTGGTTCCAAAGGTGAATCCTAAGCTCTCGTCAGTGCCATTAAATGATCAATCCACCTTTGTTTACTTGGCAAATATACTGTAGTTCCTTTCCGGTTATCTATCAGAGCATACCTAGCATCTGTGAGACCGAGGCATGTAACCCTCTGTACACTCAGTCCCACCCACCATCTGCTTCATGTTAGGAGTTTAAACTGAGTACAGAGGAAACCTATTATCTAATTGGAATTGTTAAAGAGGCCTCCCTGTTGATTCAGTGGGATTTTGTCTGCATAAAATTTGCAGATGCATTAACAGAAGACAGCCCAAGTACATGGAGTTATAGCGTAAAATGGGATGAGTTACACAGGTGCATATATTAGCATCATATAAAATGGGCCAGTTTACTCATGGTGCCAAAATGTAACATACTAATGACTGGATATTGGAGAGTATGCATATTTAGATGCACTGCTTTACTTTACTGTTATTGGTTTGCAGCCAAGTGCATTCACCAAAGGGCTTGAATATGATCCCTCTCAGGTGATAGTCCTTGGGTTTGATCTTTCCTATATTCATTTCCCTTATGATTTCAGTGGAACCCAGTAAGCGTATATTTCACAGAGGTAGAATTAGAAATCACTACAAAGCCCCCCAGTAGTAAGAATTATTTCAACTACAGGTAACTTTAAAGGGGTACTCCCGCGCTAAGACATCTTTTCCCCTATCCAAAGGGACCCCCGTGATCTTGCAAGCAGCACCCCGTTAGAATCAGTCCCCGTAGCACGTTTGCTCCAGGTCTGATTACTGGCGATTACGGGGGCCGGAGCATTGTGACGTCACGGCCCTGCCTCCGTGTGACGTCACGCTCCATCCCCCTGAATGCAAGCCTATGTGAGGGGGCGTGACAGCTGTCATCACATGGGGGCGGGGCCGTGATGTCACAATGCTCCGGCCCCCGTGATCACCAGTAATCAGACCCAGAGCGAACATGCTTCGGGGACTGATTCTAACGGGGTGCTGCATGCAAGATCACGCGGGTCCCCAGCATCGGGACCCCCACAATCAGATATCTTATCCCCTATCCTTTGGATAGGGGATAAGATGTCTTAGCGCCAGAGTATCCCTTTAAAGTCAGACCGTTTTCAGAGTACTTCTACATGAAAATAGATTGCAAAAAATGGACAACACCTTTTAAAGGAGAAATCCGGCAAAAATACACAGGATAAGTAGCTGATTGCAGTGGGTTCAAGCGCTGGGCTCCCCCACCTGACCCACAATCTCCAGGACCGAACCCTGTGAGGAGCACTCCATTCATTTCTAGAGGAGCTCTGAAAACACCTAAGTACAGCATTCAAGAATCATTGGCACTCTCATAGAGATGAATGGAGGGCATGCCGCCTACCAGTAGACAACACACACTCCTCACTCAGAGAATCGGGCTCCCATCCCGGAGATTGCATGGGGTCCGACCGCTGTGGAGAGGGGATTGCTTTTGCTGGAGTTCTCCTTTTAAATAATCACTCCAGTATATGTCTTTGTATTTATTATGTAGCTAGTTATCCAATATATATCAATCATTCAGTTAGTGTTACCATGTTAAGTTATTCTTTTTTATCTGAATATTCCAGGAATAGTTTTCTTCAGTTGGATGATGTCATCTCATGGTGAGCCCCCAGAAATTACATGTGCTGCTGTGTTCCTATAGGAATTACCATCTCAGCTATTAGAACCTATTGTAAACTGCATGCACTGATCGACACAACTTGTTGCTTTCAATGGACTGCTTCTTTAACCCCTTAAGGACAGCAGACATAAATATACGTCCTGATGCAGTGGTACTTAAAGGGGTACCCCGGTGAAAAACTTTTTTTTTTTTAAATCAACTGGTGCCAGAAAGTTAAACAGATTTGTAAATTACTTCTATTAACAAAATCTTAATCCTTCCCGTACTTATTAGCTGCTGAATACTACAGTGGAAATTCTTTTCCGTTTGAAACACAGAGCTGTCTGCTGACATCACGAGCACAGTGCTCTCTGCTGACATCTCTGTCCATTTTAGGAACTGTCCATAGTAAAAGGAAATCCCCATAGCAAACATATGCTGTTCTGGACAGTTCCTAAAATGGACAGAGATGTCAGCAGAGAGCACTGTGCTCATGATTTCAGCAGAGAGCTCTGTGTTCCAAAAAGAAAATAATTTCCGCTGTAGTATTCAGCAGCTAATAAGTACAGGAAGGATTAAGATTTTTTAATAGAAGTAATTTACAAATCTGTCTAACTTTCTGGCACCAGTTGATCTAAATAAAAAAAAAAGGTTTTCACCGGAGCACCCCTTTAACACACCAGGACATACATTTACATCCTCTACATGACGCGAGCACCGGACGAGTACTCACATCATGCATGGCAGGTCCCGGCTGCTATCAGCAGTCTGGGACCCGTCTGTAATGGCGGACATCAGCGATCACGCTGCTGTCCGCCATTAACCCCTCAGATGCTGTGATCAATACAGATCACAGCATCTGTGGTAATGCAATCGTTTAAATGGATGATCGGATTGCCCGTGGCGCTGCAATAAGGATCCCATCATACAACAGTGCGGTCAGAGGTCTCCTTACCTGCTCCGCCTGTCACCCCAGGGTCTTCTGCTCTGGTCTGAGATCGAGCATACCAGAGCAGAAGATTGTCGATAATACTGAGCAGTGCTATGCCTATGCATAGCACTGTTCAGTATCTGCAATCTAATGATTGTTATAAATAGTCCCTTATCTGGACTAAAATTTGCAAAAGCACCTCACCCAATAAAAATTTTAATGCCCCCATTTTCCTATTATATCTTAAAAAAACGTAAAAAAAATGAATAAACATATTTGGTATTGCCGCTTGGGTAAATGTCCAAACTGTCAAAACATAATGAAAAGGATCCCGTACGATGAACGGCGTTAACGTAAAAAAAAAAATGTAAATAAAAAAAGTACAAAATCGCTGCTGTTTTGTCACATTTTATAAAAAATTAAAAATGATCAAAAAGATAAATATAAGCAGAAGCACCAATAAAACTTAAGATCACAGCCCAAAACTTGCACCCTCATATAACCCTGTGTACGGAAAAATTTGAAGGTTATAGGTGGTCAAAATAGGGCAATTTCAAACATACAAATCTTCCTAAAAAAGTTTGAGATTTTTTTTTTAAGTGGTTTAATAATAGAAAGGCATAAAACATGGGTATCATTTTAATTGCGTTGACCCACAGAATAAAGAAAACATGTCATTTTTACCATAAAATGTACAGCGTGAAAACGAAACCTTCCAAAATTTGCTAAATTTTGGGTTTCTTTAAATTTTCCTCACATAAATAATATTTTTTTGGTTGCACCATACATTTTATGGTAAAATAAGATGTCATTACAAAGTACAATTTGTCACACAAAAAACAAGCCCTCATATGGGTCTGTAGATGGAAATATAAAAGAGGTATGATTTTTAGAAGGCGAGGAGGCGTTACCCCTCATCCCTTTTCTTCCTTTACTAAGTTGTGCGTCACCCCTCCCCCCCTTTCCAAACTAATAAATACATTAATATATTTTCAGATTTGAGAGCGGGGCATAGGTGAATATTTTTCTATATTGACGTGTATTTTATTATTATTTATTTATTGGGGTCACATAGTGTTACGCTTTTGCGAATTGTAGGTATTTATATTATCCTTTGGCTGCCGCCAACGGCTGTCCAGGCATGCTGGGAGTTGAAGTTTTGCAACATCTGGAGGGCCACAGTTTGAGTCCACTGGCCTAAAGCATTGCTGCACTTTAAATAAAGTTTTGTCACACAGTCATGTCAAAAGTTTAGATGATTACATAAAACCAAGAGAAGCACTTGGCTGTGTGCTTCACTCCCTGGCTGGTCGCAGGATCCTGCTCATTGCAGTAGATAGGCTCATAGACTTATAATGAAGTCTGTCTACTGATATCAGCCAGACTGAGCAGCAAGCTGGGGAGCTAAGCACCCAGCCGACGGAGAACCAGACTCATCGAAGCTTTTTACGTGTCTGTGTGACATGTCAAAAGTTTATGTAAGTGACAATAGCGTTTCAAATGTATGTACTACTCCAGCCAGTTATAAAAAATAGTAACTGACAACACCCACTAGATCATGCTGCTTATGTAACTTTTATGGTGCCCGATGCTGTCATCCATTGCATCTGATCCAGGCCCGGATGAATCTTATCTCAACATGGTCTGCGTTGTGTAGTTTCTGTTTTACAAAATAAATTCCTTAACAGCTGATGTCCTGCCCGCATTTCCTGACTTTGGTCTCATGCCCAGCCGGCATAAGACCAAACTCAGATCTGCTAAAGACACTGAATGTGGCCAGCACAAGGAGGGAGACCCCTAGAGGCCGGATTTTCAATGTTAAAGGGGTACTCTGCTGAAAACATATTGTCCCTTATCCAAAGTATAAGTATAAGATGTCCCAGTGGCAGGACCCCCGCGATCTCCACTGTGGGACTCCTGTCATTCCGTGCACGGAACGAACTCCACTCGGTGACCGATGACTGGCGAGCACAGCCACCACACCCCCTCCATTCATGTTTATGGGAGAAAGCATGACAGCTACATACCAACCGACATGCCCCCTTCCATAGACGTGAATGGAGGGGGCGCTGACGCTGCTGGCCCGGATACCCTATACTTTGGATAGGGGATAAGATGTTTTCAGCGAAGTACCCCTTAAAAATGTTTTTGAAAAAGTAAAAATTTGTAAAACAATTATATTAGAAACATTAATATTTTAATGAAAGAATGCAATATAAAAATGTATTATATTGACAGTGGCCATTTAAACTATAAAAAAAAAAATTATTCCAGCAAACTTATGGGCTTGCCTATAAGTGCATTAGAATGAACGTGTTTTGCAAGTATCCTGAGACCACAGGAAAAGTTAATTTCCTCATTTCCTGAGCCTTGTTGAGCATAAGAGATGGGGATTACTTAGAAATAGGGAAGAGCTTATCGTAAGGAGCATGGTGCAAGGTTTGTAACAGGTGAATACCAATTATATAAAGAAACCGCAACTTGTAAAGTATGGTGTAGAACAAGGTCACTGGATTTTCAATGGAAATAAATCTACGGTATTTTCCCTCTATAAAATGTCCTCCTTAAAATAAACTACATATCCTTAAGTTTTTCTCTCCTACTGAATTGTAGAAATTTCTATTTATAAGTTTATTTGTGATGCTTGTGTATTTCGTAATTGACTGTAGGTCACAGTTTTAACTCCTATTTGTGTTGTCTGTTTTGGAATTTGAATAAAGCTTTTTCTACTTCATGTGCATGGATTCCTACAAACCCCATTTATATCAATGGAAATGATTTTCATTCAGAGAAATTCCTGCAACAAGTCTGCTGCTTGTGAATATGGCCTTGAAATATGGCCTTGTGAATATGAAAAATAGAAAGGGAACGAATATAACCTTAGAATTGCTCAGTAGAATTTTTATCAACTTCATGGGAGAGGACATCTGATCAATATTAGATTTAATATAGCAGAGACCCTACAGCTTTGTACTATTTTGTAGTACTGCTTTTTGGGAACAATGGGGGGCATTTATCAAAACCTGTGCATAGGAAAAGTTTACCAGTTGCCCATAGCAGCCAATTGGATTGATTCTTTTACTTTTCCGAGGCCTCTTTAAAAATAAAAGAAGTGATCTGATTGGTTGCTATGGGCAACTTGTCAACTTTTCCTCTGCACAGGTTTTTATAAATCTCCCCAAATACCTCCATAGGGCTACATGCAGTATAAAAATGCAACAAATATTCTTTCTCACAGATTCCTTATGAATTTTCGGAAACGTGTCATTAGCAGATTACCGTATATACTCGAGTATAAGCCAAGTTTTTCAGCACAGTTTTTCATGCTGAAAACGCCCCCCTCGGCTTATACTCGAGTGAATTCCCCTCCTGTCAATCCCTTCTCAGTGGTCTTCAACCTGCGGACCTCCAGATGTTGCAAAACTACAACTCCCAGCATGCTTGTAGTTGTAGTTTTGAAACATCTGGAGGTCCGCAGGTTGAAGACCACTGCGGCCTTCGTCATCATCCAGACCCCCCCCCCCCTTTAGTTTTCTACTCACCTCCCCTCGGTGGGAAGGAAGGGTGAGCTGGTTCAGGCCATCTTTGCTGCAGGGACCGTCCGGTGGGGAGGGTTAGTCATTCCGGGCTGTCCATCCTCTTCTCCGCTCGGGGCCGGCCCCGGACTAGTGACGTTGCCTTGATGATGAAGCACAGGGACATCCGTGATGTGCGTCATCGTCAAGGCAATGTCACTAGTCCGGGGCCGTCCCGGAGCGGAGAAGACCCTCCCCAGCGGACGGTTACTGCAGCATAGATGGCCCGGACCAGCTCACCCTTCCTTCCCAGGGGAGGTGAGTAGAAAACTAAAGGCGGGTCTGGATGATGACGAAGGCTGGAGTGGTCTTCAACCTGCAGACCTTCAGATGTTGCAAAACTACAACTCCCAGCAACTGCTGGGAGTTATAGTTTTGCAACATCTGGAGGTCCGCAGGTTGAAGACCACTGATTAAGGGATTGACAGGCGGTGATGATGAAGGGGCAGGATGATGACGGGGGTGATAATGACAGGGTATTGATGACGGGGGTGTTAATGACGGGGGTCTCGATGATGACAGGGGGGGATGATGACATGGGGGGATGATGTATTTCCCACCCTAGGCTTATAGTCGAGTCAATAACTTTTCCTGGGTTTTTGGGGTGAAATTAGGGGCCTCGGCTTATATTCGGGTCGGCTTATACTCGAGTATATACGGTACATAATATTTAAACTGTGTTAAAAAAAGCTTTTTTGTGATTTACCTTCTCTATCACTGTCAATACACAAAAAAACTCAAATATTTTAGATTTCACTCTGACTACTAGAGAATTCAAAATAGACAGCATTTTTGTTTTAAGTTTGAAGGCTCAACTAAGTTAATGTAAAAAATAAAATAAAAAAGTTAAAAAGTTTGTCTATTAACCCCTTAAGGACACAGCCCATTCTGGACTCAAAGCCAGTTTCATTTTTGCATTTTCTTTTTTTTCCTTCTTGCCTTCTAAAAGTCATAACCTTTTTTTCATTTTTGCATCCATAGACCCATATAAGGGATTGTTTTTTGCATTACCTATTGTACTTTTTAATGTCACCTTTTATTTTACCATAAAATGTACGGCACAACCAAAAATATATTATTATTATTTTGTGGGGAGATTGAAAAGAAAAACACAATTTTGCTTCTTTTGAAGTTATTACGCAGTGCATTTATGGGAAAAATGCCATGTTTTCTTTATTCTGTGGGTCAATACAATTAAAATGATACCCATGTTTACTTGCTGTTCTATTATTGTGCAAAAAAAAAAATCTATCTTTTCAAACAAAATGAGTATGTTTTAAATCGCCCTATTCTGACCCCTTTAACTCTCTATTTTTTCCGTATATGAGGCTGTATGAGGGCTAATTTTTTTAGCACCATGATCTGTAGCTTTTATGGCGACCACTTTTATGTATATGTGACTTTTTCATCACTTTAAAAAACATTTTTTCATGTGATGTGGCCAAAGAGCAGCAAATTTTGTCTTTTAAATTTATTTTTTTTACGCTTATGCCGTTCCCCGTACTGGATCAATAACATTATATTTTTATAGTTCGGACATTTACGCACGTGCAGACACCAAATATGGTTATAATTTTTTTTATTTGTTTTTTTAGCTTTTTTTGTAAAATGGAGAAAAGGGGTGAATAAAATTTTTATTGAGGGAGGGGATTTTTCACTTTTTTTTTTTTTTTTTACTTTTTTTCACATTTGTTACACTTTTTATGTCCCCATAGAGGACTATTTTTAGCAATCATTAGATTGCTAATACTATTCAGTGCTATGCAGTATTATCGGCGATCTTCTTCTTCATCTGCTGGAAGTCAGAACAAAGAAGAAGAACCCTGGATTGCGGCCAGAGCTGGTGAGAGGACCTCTGTCCGGCATCTTGGCTGACCTGGTCTCCGCGACTGTACCGTGGGTTATCAGATCAGCCATTAAAAGCGCTGCACTGCCGCAGATGCAGTGAGTTGTATTGACCACGGCATCTAAGGGGTTAATGACAGACATCAGTGCGATCGCTGATATCTGCATTACCGGGGTTAAAGGGGTAATCCGCCCATGGACATCTTATCCCCTATCCTTTGGATGTCTGATCGCGGGGGTCCCACCGCTGGTCCTGCCTCACGCCGATCTCCATGCAGCACCCTGCCGCACTCGGTATTCTAAACAGTAAGTTTCTGCAGCCAAAGACGTGAGGTCATGAAGAGGCGTGGCATAACGTCATGACTCCGGCCGTGGAAACCCAGCATTCTAAACGTATTGTAAGATGTCTGTTGGCAGAGTACCCCTCTAAGAGCTAATTCTCATATGATGATGAGTACAACCTACCCTTCTATTCTATTATGTTGATGTATTTTAAAGTGGTCATATAGGGCAATTCTGGTTTTTATTAGTTTAAAACACAATAATAAAGAACAACAACAATGAAATTGTATAGAGCGAAAGGTCACTCATGAATAATAAAGCATATGGGGCCATGCAGGACTTTAGCATGAACGGTATAAATACAGTGAAGGCGTTAAGTCCCCACTACAACTCAAATAATAAAACGATTCAACTCCCAACATCCACATTCTGTCAGTAGGGACAGGTGATCCATAACCTAAGAGACAATGCTGTGAGCTATCTGGAAACGAGGCCAGAAGGCCTTGTATGGTCGTTCTGACAAGAAAAAATGGACAAAATATAAAAACAAAGACAAAAAGAAAAACATAAACAAGCAGAAAAAAGAAAGAGAAGGAAAGATGACCAAAGAGGATGACAATACAAGTAAAAAAAAAAAGAGAAAATTCAATAGAAAAAGAGGAGGGAGGGAGGGCAAGGGATGACAAGGAAAAGGAAAGCAGGGGGAGGGTAGGGCAGGGAAGGAAGGTGATGAAAAAGGGGGACTTTCCCAGGATACTAAGGGCTATTACGGGGGAGAACCCACCCACGAAAGAAATTTGTTGGACTCCCGAAAGCTATCCCAAGAGTACCATACACTAACAAAAACATCAAACTTATCCGAATCAGAGGCTACTAATTCCTCCATCCTGCGGATCCTGTTCAAGGTCTCCACAAATTCCACACGGGAGGGCGTCACAGAAGACTTCCAATGCTGAGGGATCACAGCCCATGCGGCTCCCAGGAAGTGTCACAGAAGTCCTTTCTTGGCACTGGGAATGGATCCCGGAAGCAGAGAAAGGAGAGAAACCTTAGGGTCGGGCAGAAGGGAGGAAGAATACACCTTATTATAGAGCTCAAACACAGATTCCCAGAAAATCAATTGAAGAGAGCAATCCACCATGTATGCATATATGTGCCGACTGCCTGATCAAAGCTCCCACAGGTGGTTGAGGCCGATGGAAGCATCTCATGAACATGTACCGGACAGAGATACCACATAGATAAGATTTTGAAATTACGTTCTTGAATCCTGGAAGAAATAGATGCTTTATGGGTTAGCAGGAATATACAAGATACATCTTCAGTTGCAAACTAACACCCCGAATCAGATTCCCATTTTAGAAGAAAACCTGGCTTAGCTGGTTGTTCCATCGCATTCCGTTGCACTCCATAGATCGCAGATATTGTATGAGAAGGGGGAGAGGAAAGAATACACAACTGTTCAAAAGGCATGAGGGGTTCCAGAAGCTGTTCCTTAGGGGATAAAGAGGAGAAATCAAAGCCAACACATCAAAGCCAGCTGGAAATGCTGGATTACTAACCAGGGGGGGGGGGGGGAGGGGGCCCGGGCGAGTAGAAATAACGGGAAGCCAATAAGGAATCCCAAATAAGACAACAAACCCCTGCAAAGGTAGGGGAGAGCACAACCTGATGGGCGGGAGGAAGGGGGAAGCCATGGGAAAAGGGCAGGGTGTAAAGGGGATAAACTTATCTCAATACTGACCCATTGCTTGGTAGCGGCATGATGGTAAAAGTCTAGAACACGGGAGCATATCACTGCCCTGTAGTACATGCGAAAGTCTGGCAACCCAATCCCCCCCTTCTCCCTACTCAGAACCAACAATTGATGACATAAATGGAGACCTCCCGGAGACCAAATAAAGCGGGTCACCAAGGAGCGGAGTCTGGCAAAGAAGGTGGCGGGTACACGGGCCGGAAGAGTCTGCATCAGATATAGAGTCAATAGAGGCCCTGGGGGAAGCGGATAGTAAAGAATGGTTAACGAAAATCATGTCTATACAACTATAAGTATATATATATATATATTGTGTGCAGGTAAGGAAATAGGTGAAATCCTTCACCCCCGGAAGAACCACCCTCCACATATCTACCAAACTGCAGTCAAGGAGTTCCTTGCGGAGTCTGCAGAGTGCAGCAAAGGACAAAGAAGACTTACCGGTCGAAGAATCAAGCGCGGGGTCCCACATCCAATTGAAATCGCCACCAAGGATAACGTAAATAAATACAAAAGTTTCAAAAATTACAGATTCTTGGTCACATCATATACCAGAAAATTATTAGTAAAAAGTCAAATATTATCAAAAAGTCCCATCCAAACTAAAATGGTACGAATAAAAACTACAGCTCACTAATAAAAATTAGCCCTGTATACTGAAAAGTAAGTTATAGGGGTCAAAAAAGGACAATTTTCACTATACTCATTTTCCTACAAAAAATTATCAATTTTTAAAAGTAGTTAAATAAAACAAAACGTATATAGTTGGGTATCGTTGTAATTATATTGACCTACAAAATAAAGATAACAGGCCATTTTAACTGTAGCACGCACTGTGCAGAAATGTAGACCAACAAAAGTTGCTTTTTTGTGTCATTTTGCCCTACAAAATGTTTTGGTTTTTTTTTTTTTGGGGGGGGGTGCTTTATTGTAGATTTTGTGGTAAAGTAAGTTATGCCTTTACATAGTAGAATTGGTCCTACATTAAACAAGCCCTCATTGGTGAAGAATTGAAAGACTTAAGGCTATTGAAAGGTGTGAAGGATAAAATGAAAACTCAAAAATGAAAGATCTCTGCGTCCTCTAAGAGTTAAATTGTGCAAACATGCTATGGTGTATACTAGTTTGCCCAATGGATTTAAATAAATCACTAAGTCTGCTGGAGATTTGTTCAAGCACGAATTCTGCTCTTAGTTTCATCCATCACTGATGTTTTCTGTGCCAGGCCAGACCAGTGATATATTCTAAAGGATTGTATTGGTGGCAATTTCACATAATGTTATGTGACGTACATAATGAATGCCATATACAAATATGGGTAAGTGTCTGACTGTAGGAGGTCCTACCGCTAGGACCCCACGCGACCTTCAGAACAGGGCCCGTCTTCTAACTTGGAGCACTTCGCCCCCCAGTTTCCAGGACAAACTGGTCTCGGAGTGAAAACCGGCTCCGCTGATCACCAACTGCAGTAATGTCCCGCCCCAGTCGGTGATTGACAGATTGGGCCATCAGAGTTGGTACTGAGCCCAGATCACCCTCACCAATCTATACTATTTATATATGCTCTTATATCATTCATGTTCTCTTTACAGAGCAAAACCTGATGCCTGCATATGGCATGTCAATCTGAGAGGAAACTTGGCACATAGGATACTGCCAAAATATAGACTTTGCCAACCTGTAAAATCCTAACCTAAATAATTGTATCCATATCTCATTCATGTTCTCATGCTTTATATAACAGCTATATGTGCAGACCCTGCTGGACTGGTTACAGTGTAAAGTAAGTCAGATAACTGGAATCATGTATGTATTGTATATTGTTATATACATGTGCACTGTTTTGTGTTCCACTTCTACAGTCTAGTTACAACTTGAAATCAATCCTAAATGTTTAAGACAGTTTCCCTTTAAGATTCAGGCACATACAGAGGAAGCAGATGTCAGCCTCCTGTGACACAGTTTTTCAAGTAATCTTGATAGATCATAAGCCGCCTCTTTCTAATGTAAGTGATGTGCACTCTAGCGGAGGCATGAAGAAACTTGGAGAAGTCACGAGAGATTGTTGATCATTAGTTGAAACACTTTTATTGTTGACACAATTAAGACGAATACAGAAGCTTTAGGGAAGATGCAAAGAAGAAGATTTGTAATTCTGCACCGTATCTTCGCAAAAAGCTATGCATAATTCTGTATATAGTGTTCAGGACAAAGACACAAAGGGCAGGTAAAACTTGATCATATAGGTAACAGCAGTTTGCTAAAGGATGGAAGAACAGATAGATAGATAACTATAGATAACTTTTGTATCTATTTATCTATCTTTTGTATGTACAAAAGATACGGTAAATTCAGCAGCACTCTTTCTGGGGTGGAGCTCCTCTAAGAAGAATGGGTGCAAGCAAAAATAAAGGTAAGGTCCACAAACATTCCCCATAGGATACACAAAATCAAGTTAATGCAGCGCTCCAATGTAAGCGAAAAAAAACAGTGAAAAAGGTTTAATCAGATCATAATGTGAACAGCAAAGTTTTGTAGAAATGTTTACATCATGATGGAATAAAACCTTTCAAAGTTTTTTCCACATATATTGGAGTGCTGCATTCACTTGATCTATCTATCTAATAGCTATCTATTTATCTATCTAATATCTATCTATCTAACTTATATCTATCTATCTAACCAAATACGTGAAAAAGGTGGTGTCTTTATTCACTCCAAAGTGAGCTACGTTTCGGCAGCCTCACGCTGCCATTATCGTGATTTGGAGTGCCACTGCTTTTATTTGGTTATCAAGCTTGGATCTCTGACTCGGGTCAACAACAGGAGGCATCCGAGCATTATCTCTATAGGAGTGCTGCTTTCCTCTTCAAATATATATCTATCTATTTATCTAATATCTACCTATCTATCTATATATCTATCTAATATCTGTCCTCAGTATCTATCTATTTAATATCTATCTATCCTCAGTATCTATCTATTTAATATTTATCTATCCTCAGTATCTAGCAACAGGAGAATACAGCAGCACACTGCTAGCACAAAGATATAGCTGAAACATGAGTATATAGATAAAACATGAGTATATAGATAGAACATGAAAAGCTATACAGCTGTAATGCAATAAATGAAGATATGAAAATATGAGGTACTTAGCTTGCAAATTTGGCGCCAATAGCGTGGACCGTCCCACCACGGTAAGGTGACCTCATTCTGGGACGGACCCTACACTATGAATATGCCTCTGTGTGAACAGTACAACAGGCATGCAAGGTCTGAAACATCCAAGGCACCTTATATACACCTAATAGAGGTGGGTGGGGTGCAGGAGCCAACATGGAGGTAGCCACTCCCCCGTATGTGTAATACAACCAAAGGATAAATTGGCCAGCACTATTGATCCAAACTATTGTAAAAACCTGGCTTGCAGGTGCAAGCTGCTGGGCTAAATATACAGCAACAGGAGAATACAGCAGCACACTGCTAGCACAAAGATATAGATGAAACATGAGTATATAGATAAAACATGAGTATATAGATAGAACATGAAAAGCTATACAGCTGTAATGCAATAAATGAAGATATGAAAATATGAGGTACTTAGCTTGCAAATTTGGCGCCAAATAGCGTGGACCGTCCCACCACGGTAAGGTGACCTCATTCTGGGACGGACCCTACACAGGCATGCAAGGTCTGAAACATCCAAGGCACCTTATATACACCTAATAGAGGTGGGTGGGGTGCAGGAGCCAACATGGAGGTAGCCACTCCCCCGTATGTGTAATACAACCAAAGGATAAATTGGCCAGCACTATTGATCCAAACTATTGTAAAAACCTACCTGTAATATCCTCAGTATCTATCTATTTAATATCTATCCTCAGTATCTATCTATCTATTTATCTATCTAATATCTACCTATCTATCTAATATCTATCTATCCTCAGTATCTATCTATCTATCTAATATCTATATATCCTCAGTATCTATCTATCTATCTAATATCTATCTCTCCTCAGTATCTATCTATCTCATATCTATCTATCCTCAGTATCTATCTATCTAATATCTATCTATCTTAAGTATCTATCTATGTAATATCTATCTATCCTCAGTATCTATCTATCTAATATCTATCTATCCTCAGTATCTATCTAATATCTATCTATCCTAAGTATCTATCTATGTAATATCTATCCTCAGTATCTATCTATTTAATATCTAGCTGTGTAATATCTATCTATCCTCAGTATCTATCGATCTAATATCTATCTATGTAATATCTATCTATCCTCAGTATCTATCTATCTAATATCTATCTATGTAATATCTATCTATCCTCAGTATCTATCTATCTAATATCTTTCTATGTAATATCTATCTATCCTCAGTATCTATCTATATATCTATCTATGTAATATCTATCTATCCTCAGTATCTATCTATCCTCAGTATCTATCTATCTAATATCTACCTATCTATATATCCATCTATCTAATATATATCCTCAGTATCTATCTAATATCATCTATCCTCAGTATCTATCTATATATCTATCTATGTAATATCTATCTATCCTCAATATCTATCTATCTAATATCTATCTATCCTCAGTATCTATCTATCTAATATCTATCTATCCTCAGTATCTATCTATCTAATATCTATCTATTATCTATCTATATCTATCTATTTATCTATCCTCAGTATCTAATATCTCTCTATCCTCAGTATCTATCTATTATCTATCTATATCTATCTATTTATCTATCCTCAGTATCTAATATCTATCTATCCTCAGTATCTATCTATTATCTATCTATATCTATTTATCTATCCTCAGTATCTAATATCTATCTATCCTCAGTATCTATCTATTATCTATCTATATCTATCTATTTATCTATCCTCAGTATCTAACATCTATCCTCAGTATCTATCTATTATCTATCTATATCTATCTATTTATCTATCCTCAGTATCTAATATCTATCTATCCTCAGTATCTATCTATCTAATATCTATCTATCATCTATGTACAAAGGTACAAACATGTCATAAACGTTTTGATATATTATCCTAAAATTAAATACGCAGAACAAGGGTCGAAGCAAATGCAAATAAGTGTTGTTGAGTCTACAATCTCAGCTTTTCAATTAGCAGCATATCTTTTTGACCAAGAATGTGCACCATTCTTGTCTATGGTTTGTGTTGACATAAATGGGGCTGAGGGAAAAAGAAGATGACCCTTTTTTAATGCTGGACAAACCTTTTCTATTTTTGCTAAATATCTCTATCTCCCTGGGTCTATGAATAGTTTTTGCTTAAATTGTACGTCCTGTCTGGCTAACAAGACATTTCTTGAGGCTATGTCTGACGGCAGATCTTCCTGGATATTTGGAGCTTTGCAGTTGATCAGCAAGAGCACAGTGTATTGAGAGATTATAGGGGAAGGGACCCACAAGGAAGCCTTCACCCGAAATATACAGTAGTTTATAAAGGACAGCAGGACATTTAAAATGCTAGTAAGCTAAAATACAGTACAATATTGTATTATAATACAATGGATATACTAGGGATATTCAATATACCAGGGCCAGTAATGTTGTAACTCTGATCCTTTAAATGCAAGCTGTCAGGTTATTCTGTACAATAGAGAAACTTACATGGGTTTTCTGGGTTATTTATATAAATGGCTTTTCTATGGGATAGACCATTAAGGCTCTATTCACACATGATGTATGTAACCTGAATGACTTGAAATCCTGCACATCAAATCTGCCCAGAATACTGTACGTGTGAATATACCCTAAAGGGGTACTCCGCTGCTCAAGGTCCTTAAAATCCCTATAGCACTAAAGGAAATAATGAAATGTCACTAGGCTGTATATGACATTTGAAACAAAATGTTACGAATGCTTAGAGCCGACGCCGGGAGCTTGTGACGTCATAGCCCCGCCTCTCATGACATCACGCCCCACCCCCTCAATGCAAGTCTATGGGAGGGGGCGTTACAGCCGTCACTCCTCTGCCCATAGACTTGCATTGAGGGGGTGGGGCGTGATGTCATGAGGGGCGGGGCTATGACATCACAAGCACCTGGCGCCGGCTCTAAGTGTCCAGAACATTTTGTTCCAAAGGATGAGCAGCGGATTACCCCTTTAATATCTGATCGGAGGGGGTCTGACTCTTGATATCCCTGTTGACTAGCTTATTAAAGGGGCCATGCAAGGGCTTTAGCCTCTTCATTTCTTACCAGTTGCTGGTATACAGCAGTGCTTGGTATTCCAGCTTATCCATTTCACTTCAATGGGACGAGCTGCAGCACCAGGTACAGCTGCTATCAAGTGATCACAGCTCCTTTCCAGCCAGCTGATAAATAGGGGTGCCAAGATATAGATGCCACTGATCAGATATTAATGTCCATTAATATAAAGTTGCTTAAAATCCCTATATCACTACAGGAAATAATGAATTGTCACTAGGCTGTAAATGACATATTGCCAAAATGTAACCTGTTTATAATGATTGGCAATATGTTATATATGGTAAAATCTTCATCTTCGCCATCCCCGGGGATGTTTTTGCCCCTGGGATGGTGAGGATCTAAAATCATAAAGTCTCCCCGGCCGCACCATAAGTAGTCCCCTGGGTGAGGAGCTATACTTACCAGGTCCCGCCACTCCGGCCGTAGTGACGCCCCCTTGACGTGATTGATGTCGCCAGTCACCACTCTGCTTTGTCTGCTTAGGGAGCAGAGTGATGATGTGGGCCGTCAATCATGCCAAAGAGGGCACCACTACAGCTGGAGCAATGGGGCCTGGTAAGTATAGCTCCCCACCCAGGGGACTACTTACAGGGTGACACCACCCAGGGGTGGTGAGGATGAAGATTTTACCATATATGATTTGTTGCCAAGTGTTATGTATGGTAAATTCTAGTGCTTGGTTCTCTTTAAGTGCTCTGCAACTGATGGTGCATCTCTTGAACGTGTACTCTTCACAACCTTTGCCTTAGGATATCCATTCCCTTTCTGGTAATTCTCTTTGCTTTGAGTAAACCACTAATATTGTGTAGAGTGCCCTCAGTATTACCAGTTTTCTCTGATAATGGGCAGGCAGAGCAGTACAGCTTCAGCCAATAGCTGCAGAGAAGTGATGTCAGGAGGTGGCCTTGTTTTTTTTACCAAGTAAGATGCCGTCATTTTTATCACCTATTCATAACCTATAGAGTAAAAAGCATTGTAAGAAATTTGTGTGCCTGCAGCAGTGTTCTCCTAACTGTGGACCTCCAGATATTGCAAAACTACAACTCCCAGCTGGCTGTCCAGGCATGCTTGGAGTTGTAGTTTTGCACAATCTGGAGATCCACAATGATGTTCCTGATCTGTAACATGCTCCTATTTTACTTAATATAAAAATGTTCTTGAAGATTCAAGTTGAAGGGAAATTAATAAATAGTATTTGCACTAGGTTTTTTGAGGTTGTGGGCACATACATATTATATTCAGCAGGCTAGCAAGAAGCTAATTCATGGGCAAAGCAATAAACCTTTTCCCGGTTTACGTGGTTGGTAACAGAACAATGGTTACCACCTACCCACAAACGGTCTCAAAGCCTTTGTTTACTTATAGATGAAGCACATGTCATATTTACAGATGCCTCGGGGTGCCATCTCCGGAGCTCCGCACCATTCAGCCCCATCTCAAGGCATTGTGATTTGTTTCCCCAAGGTTAATTAGTAAGTGGCATCATTTCCGAGTTGATAATTGTCATGGAGATACATCAAAGTGGTGGTGTGCACTAGTTGTGGTAACATATGCCATCTGGAAAGACACCACAGATTACATCTGTACAAGTCTCTACTTATAAGTAATGTTTGGCTTAGTGTGTATACTTGGGGAATTTACCTGGAAAATCTTCCGACTTATACTGGATTTATCCATAGACATCGATAAACTGCTGATATGTCAGAAGTGTGTTTTAACTTTTTTTCCATTGTATAAACCCGACATGGTGTGAAGTATTTTGGGATATGATTTTCCCTGTTGATTACCTAGAGTTCGATATTTATCAAAACTAACAAAAAAATGGATTAGTTGTCCATAGATTTCTCTTTTTTTGAGCAGTTAAAGAAGAAAACCAGTCTCATAAAGAAAACCACTGTCTATATGCCCCCTGTGACATCACGTTCCGCCCCCCAATGCAAGCCTATGGGAGGGGGCGTGACAGCTGTCACGCCACTTCCCCATGGCTTACAATGAGGGGTCGGAGCATGACATCACACGGGGGCGGAGCAGTGATGTCACAATGCTCCGTCCCTGTGATCACCAGTAATCAAACCCGAAGCGAACACGCTCCGGGGACTGATTCTAACGGGGTGCTGCGTGCAAGATCATGGGGGTCCCCAGCGGCGGGCCCCCCGCGATCAGGCATCTTATCCCCTATCCTTTGGATAGGGGATAAGATGTCTTAGCGCCGGAGTACCCCTTTACACGCTTTTTAAGAACTTTTAAGAAGGCTATATTTTTTGTCTATAAATTAGTCTCTAGATTTTTTGCAGTTTCTTTTTCATAACTTTTGTTACACCTTTTGAAGTAAACAATTGTCTCATGATTGCGTAGGTAAGTGAACATTAAGTTGTTTTTCTTTAGTGGCCATGAATTGATTATGTGCTTCTTTTGTTTAAAAGTCGCTAAAATATTAATAAATAAATGTTGCAAAGCCCTCAATTTCTCGCAAATGTACACCAACCCTGACCTGACTTTTTCCCAACTGGTTAAAAAGTCACACAAAAAGAGGAGGAACCACACAGAGGTGAACGGAAGTGTAATTAGCACCATATTTATCTCATGCCCTCAATTTAATAAATTTGTTGCACTTACATATTATCACCACACAAAGAAAATATGTAGAAAAATCAAATCCCCTCCTTGAAACTGCTACTGATGTACCTTTTAGAACAGATTATGGTTTGACTGATACTCCTTAGCCATGCTTCATATAGGCCTTAGGTCAGACATTGACTTACAGGGTGGATAAATATTATAGGGGACACTAGAAAGCCACCTTGCTTTCTTCTGGAGGAGAGCTAATTTGACCCACTAGCTCCTCAGACCTAATGCCCTGGTTTAATTTTACCTTATATTTTTATATACAGTGCATTCAGAAAGTCTCCAGACCCTTAACTTTTATAATTTTTTTTAAGTAAAAACTCAAATATTGCATTGACATAAGTATTCAGACCCTTTACTCAGTTCCTAGTTGAGGCACCTTTGGCAGCGATTACCGCCTCCAGTTTTCTTGGATATGATGCCACATGATTTGCACACCTGGATTTGAGGATTTTCTGCCATTCTTCTCTGCAGATCCTCTTAAGCTCTGTCAGCTTGTATGGGGGCCAACTGTGGACAGCTATTTTCACATCTCTCTTGAGATGTTTGGTTGAGTTCAAGGGGCTCTGGCTAGGCCACTCAAGTTGAGTTGAGTTGTCCCTAAGCTGCTCCTGTCTTGTCTTTGCTGTGTGCTTTGGGTCATTATTTAGTTAAAAGGTCCAGAGCACTCTGGATCAGGTTTTTGTTAAGAATATCTCTGTACTTTGCACCGTTCAGCTTTCTGCTGAAAAACTCTCTCACAGTCTTCACTGCTTCACTGTTGGGATGGTATTGAGCAGGTGAAGAGCAGTGCATGGTTTGATTCAGACATGATGCTTAGAATTGAGGCAAGTTCAGTTTTGGTGATAGACCAGAGAATCCTGTTTCTCACAGTCCTTAAGCTCTTCCTGAGCTGCATCTTGACATGGTGGGCCCATGTACTTCCCTGGCCTGACATGCCACTCTGCAGCTCAGGAAGATTATGGCATCAGGGGACCGCAGCAGAACACTGAATGCATCGCATTTGCGCTGAAGGTGAGTACAGGTTTATTTTCTTTTATCCCACACACTGGGCATAGTTGGGAAACCCCCTCCTGCTGGATTACACCTTTAAAGGGGTACTCCACCCCTAGACATCTTATCCCCTATCCAAAGGATAGGGGATAAGATGTCTGATCGTGAAGGTCCCACCGCTGTGTATTGCCCGTCATTATGCACTGGGCGAGTTTGCTCTGTGCAGTAATTACAGCAGGGTGCTGCTTCCGAGATCCCGGGGGTCCCCAGCAGCGGTACCCCTGTGATCAGACATCTTATCCCTTATCCTTTGGATAGGGGATAAGATGTCTAGGAGCGGAGTACCCCTTTAAATATTTAATTTCTCTTTTAACCAGTGGTGGTTAAAAGAAGCTTCTGTCCATACTAGGCCATGTGGCTGACATACTGGTCATGCGCAACCACTAGCTCTGGACTTAGTATGTAGGTCTTCATAGAGGGAATCAAAAGAACACAAGAGGGTGCCATAACATGTATGTTACAGCAATATATGTATATATATATATATATATATATATATATATATATATATATATATATAATAATAGAAGCATTTTTCTTTAAATAATGTCAAAAGATAAACTGTTCTGTTGTGATCTAACAGAGAAAATTTATATTTATTCATGGGGAAAATCCTTCAAGCCAGGGATGGACAAATGCTGCAGGTTTTAAGGGCCAGTCTAGGAGCCACGTTCAGGAAAATGATTTCCTTTGATACAAGACCGCACTGAGAGCCAATCTTTTGAATCTGACTTTACTGTGAGCTTGGAATGGGAGAGAATTTCTGAGCTTTTATATGTTGCTGCTCAGTAACCTGAATATAAATTATTAGCTGAATTCAAGACACAAGTGTTTAAAGCTAGCCAAAGGTTCTAATTCAAAGTGAAGCCTAAATCCAGAGGCTGTTGACATTATTATAAGATATTCTTTTTGGCTACTTTTCAGCAGCTAGATGCCAAGTCTTTAAGGCTTCATGTTATTATTTTAACAGAGTATTTAGAAATTGTCACTAATGTGCATGCGCTTATTGTATTTATTGGCTCAAACACAAGTATACTTTCATGAAGATTGTGTCTTCTCACTGTATGGCATCTGTCTTTGTGAAAACTCATCTGTATATATCTTTTTTTAAATATGATGAATTTTTCCGTATAAGATTGTGATTTGTGTTTGGCCAAGTCTTTGGGTCCCTTTGCTACCTTTAGCTTAGTGCCAGTTCTGCCTCAAAACAAAGACTTGTTACTGTGGACCTGCTGAAGTGCTGATATTTTCATATTGCATGTTTTATCACTTTTTGCATGAGTTTTTGCACATTGGAAAACCCGTCACTCCTACATAGGTTCCCTACTTTGTCAACTTGACTTCAGTAGGGAAGATAATGGTATTTATTTTGGTTTGATGCCATTGTAGCCATTTCCACACATTTTAACAACAGTTTTAATTTGTTATCACATTTTCTTTTGGTGGGCTTTGTTTTTTTAAGAAACTTTGTGACAGCTACTTCAAGGTGCTACCCTTTTAACTAGCTATGCATAAATTATTAGAACAAGTATAAAAATTTGAAACCTTGTAATATCAGAGAAAATGCTTATCAGGCTCTTTCCCTTTCTTCTAATCGGGACAACCTCAGCAAAGTTGCAGAGTCCTGATACAGAACAGGTGGACCTGAGAGGACAGGTCCCTACCTGTCTCCTTCCAAGTCCAATTGGCGCTCCAATCCCACAGGCAGCCTCTGCAGCCTTTAGTTATAGAGCACTGATAACACTGATCAGTGCTGTGCTATGGCA
This sequence comes from Hyla sarda, assembly GCF_029499605.1. NCBI lineage: Eukaryota > Metazoa > Chordata > Amphibia > Anura > Hylidae > Hyla > Hyla sarda. Next base: position 190,703,157 of record NC_079189.1, read on the forward strand.
TAGAATTGTTCAGTATATGCAAGATTTCATTTCCAATGGAAACTAAAAAATAGTGAATAAAATGTGTAAAAAAAAAGAGTTAATAAATTGGAATAAAACCCTTCCATAATACAATTTTGAATCACCCCTTTTGAAATGTTTTAAATAAATTAATGTAAACAAAAATAAACATTCACATATGTGATATCGCTGCCTGCGTAAATGTCAGAACTTTTAAAATGTAATGTTAGTAAAACTGGATGGTCAAAAAAATACTAAAGTCCAAAATTGTTGATATTTGGTCACTTCATACACCAGAAAAAGAAGTCCCATCTGTCAGGAACTGACCAGGGGGACAAGGACCAGGGGGACCCTAAAACCGCTCTCCCTGCCTACTTGCCCATACACCCTAACCGGTGGATCAACAACTGGGTGCCGGTCCCTCCCTGAGCTAAAATGCAGGGGCTTAATAAAAACACATACTAACAAATAGTCGGTCACAAATCAGAAACATACAGGAACATAGAACTCCATAGTATAAAAGTTCAGAGGGCACAGATCAGAAAGTAGCACAGGGGACACTATATCAGCGGTCATGAACAGAGGACTCCATAGATCAGCGGACATGAACAAAGGATTCAGAGGTCGTGATAAGAGGACACTATAGATGGGCAGTCGTGAACAGAGGACACTGTAGATAAGTGGTCATGAACAGAACTCCAAACAACTGAATAAAGAACTAATAAACATATAGAGTTCAAGACACCAAACAGGAAAACGGATAAGTCTGAACATAAACTAGAACAAAACAGGCATGAGCTTAATCCCCTAGAAAACCCTGCGGTAGACACAGGAATAACAATACCATCTGAGTCCCCATGGACAGGTAAACGGGATCTAACGCTACACAGGAATAATCGCATTCCCTATGCAAACCTCCAGTAGACAAGGAGTCCCCAGGGACAGGTAACAGGGATGCCTAATTAAAACTCAGTAAAACGGATACAACAGGATATAATTATAGAGGTGTAGTGCAACCTATTGTTGCCGGTACCGTTGTGTGAACGGACCTCAAACCCGATGAAAGCTGAGCTACTTCTAGGTGGTGCTATCTTGTGGTGCACACAGCGCAATGTGAATAACATCCAAAAAGAGAAAAGATGCGTTCACCACGTCCAGTAGCAGAAAACTTCTTTAATGTTGCATGGTAGTAACAATCAATACTTACAGCCAGTGCAGGGAGTAAGTGCAAGACGCTGTGAATGTCTCAGGTGTGAGACGTTTGCAGCGTCCTGCACTTACTCCCTGCACTGGCTGCTAGGGTCTTGCTTGTTACTACACTGCAACATTAAAAAAAGTTTTCTGCTACTGGACATGGTGAGTGCATCTTTTCTATTTTTGGCAATTATAGAACACTGTTTACACAAGACAGGAATAGCAATCCCTCCGATTACCTCCAGTAGACAAGGAGTCCCCAGGTAACAGGGATGCCAAACATTGTTTACACTGGATACACAAACTGGACACTCCACTATAGGAGTAGCCATTAAGTAGCCATTAATAATTAATCCAAATAGACTACTGGCCAGCAGCACACTCCACAGTGTGGTCAGGATGCTGGCCCAGTAGGAAAACAGAAATATAACACACAGAACTTCATATAAACTGATACAAGAGAAAACATAATGTGAACAGACACATAGCAGAAAGGATATACGAATCCTAAAACCGACTAAACAAACACAGCTTAAAATCCACTAAGAGCATGCCACCTAACCATGGCTAAAACCAAATGATACAAGGTGAATGCTAAAACAGAGATAGTAGATTAAAAGCTCAAATAATGAGTGTTTCAACCAAAGCCTCCATTAGCAGCATGGCCAGCATGATAGCAACTAGACATAAGGAAGTCCAAATGAAGTATCACCAGCCCAGAGGCTAGACTGGGCTGACATTAAATAGACACACCCTAGGAGCTATTGGCTGAAAAAGCCAGAGGCATTAACTATTCCCTTACCAGGGAACATAATACTGTTCACACACAGCAAATCCAATAGCTGTGTGTGAACACAGACAAAGACAGACATGACACTATCAAAACGGAAATGGTCTCGATTAAAACTACCAATCATGGCGCCAAAATATTAGCCTCCTATACAGCCCTGTATATGAAATAATAAGTGTTATTGGGGTCAGAATAGGACAATTTTATACATAACACATTTTGTTCAAAACATTAGTATTTTTTGAAAGTAGTAAAATATAACAAACATTGTATCATTGCAATCGTATGAATCTACAGAATAAAGTTAATGGTTCATGTTTATCGAAAAGTGCACTGCATAGAAACAAAAGCCCCCAAAAGTTGCAAAATAGTGTTTTTTTTAACTAAATTTTGCCTTAAAAATAATGTTTTTTTTTGTTCTGTCGTTGCTTTTGTGCTAAAATTAAATATGTCCTTACACAGTACAATTCGTGGCACAAAAAACAAACCCCATGTGGGTCTGTAGATTGAAAAATGAAAGCACTATGATTATTAGATGCAAGGAGGAAAAAACTCAAAGGGGTATTCCGCTCCTAGACATCTTATCCCCTATCCAAAGATGTCTGATCGCGGGGGTCCCACCACTGGGGACCCCCGCAATCTCTCCTGCGGCACCCACTTGTCATGAGCTGCACGGCACGAAGATCCGCCCCCTTCCATAAATTTACATTGAGGGGGCGTCACAAGCCTCCGCCCCACATCCCCAGGCATCCAGCACGGAACGTAGTTCACTCCCCAGCGGCGGGACCCCCGCAATCAGACATATTATCCCCTATCCTTTGGATAGGGTATAAGATGTCTTGGGGTTGAGTATCCCTTTAAGGGCTTCTTTGTGTGATAAAGATGCAATAGTAGAGGAATAACATAAATTTTTCCATGCACTGAAGTGGTACATCATGTTTTCAGCGTAAGGCTGCCGGATCCAGCTGGGGGAGGGGAAAACCGTGCGCTCCCGTACCCCAGCCAGACCGGCGCGGAAATCCATTGACTTTAATGAGCCGACCAGAGTCACCGTTTGACTCCGGTCGGCTCAATTTTGCCCTGTACGGTTTTAGGTCCGGTCAGAAAACCAGATACGGGTCAAAAATGCACTCTTAGATAAAGCAAGTTATCCAAACATGTCAAAAGTTTAGATCGCCTCAGGTCTCAGTCCTGAGACCTGCTGCGATCATGAGTAATAGCCTGCTGAATTAGCCAGCAGAACTGGCTACACTCCCTGCCTGGCTGCCAGATCCGACTCATTTACTACATTATGTACTATGGAGTGAAAGAGTCTGATTTGGCGACCAGACTTACCAGACTTTAGCATCCTCCTCTCACCATGATATTTGTAAGGCAGACACATTTGATAGTACTACATATTCTCTAGTTGGTACTGAAATGGTTCAGAATAATACTAGGACGTCACCATCTGTAATTGCTCCAGTTTAACACTTTGTTATAAGGAGCACACAGCGCTCTCTTGTCGCCAGTCATATCTTGTTGTGTCACACCTGTCCTGAAACTGAATTATTCTGCAGGGTAATGTAAAGCCTCCCCTCCACCCAGCGTCATATGCTTTCCGTTGTTTATTGAGTTATGTTGCACCATTCTTCAGATGCGACAGACATTTAATAATGTTGAAGTCTCAGCTCTGCAGGGGCTAAAAAGATCCCAGCAGGCTTGTTAACTTCTACACTCGAATATTATGGGAATACTTTTTCCCCTCTTCCTAGACTTCTACTTAATTTATTTTGTGGCTATAAAAAGCTCTGCGATGGTTTCACTGTTTTGCATTTTTGCAATTTGCTCAGTACCGTATTTCTCAAGTGAATGACACACAAGGTACCACTTGGCATCCATTCCAAGCTATTAATGTTGAACCAGACTCTGCAAAGTTAAGGTTGCTGCAGATAAAATATTTATAAATATATATATTTTTGCTAATTATTTAAAATATACAAATGTTTATCTTGATTTAGCATTTCCGTGGTTCCATTCATGTCCCATTTATCCCATCTGGCAATCTTATTCTTTCTAAGTGATTATTTACTGGTATACTGTGGGCTGTGGTACATTTCTACTACAGAGGCCACTGCTAAAGAAATGTGGTGCCCATTGAGCAGCCACTCTGCTTTCTGACTATTTGAGAGTGGTCACTATTGCTACGACTGCTTTTGTTACTTTTTTGTGATTTACAAGGTAGATCATTTCTTAAAGGGGTTCTCCGGTGGAAAAAAAAAATATATTTTTAAATCAACTGGTGCCAGAAAGTTAAACAGATTTGTAAATGACTTCTGTTACCCTGTCTTTACCCTTCCAGTACTTTTTAGCAGCTATATGCTACAGAGGAAATTCTTTTCTTTTTGAATTTCTTTTTTGTCTTGTCCACAGTGCTCTCTGCCGACACCTCTGTTTCTAGGTTTGCAATGGGGATTTTCTCCTGCTCTGGACAGTTCCTGATACAGGCATCAGGTGTCAGCAGAGAACACTGTAGACAAAACAAAAAAGAAATTCAAAAATAATTGTCACGATGCCGGCTGGCGGGTAGTGGATCCTCTGTGCCAGAGAGGGATTGGCGAGGACCGCGCTAGTGGACCGGTTCTAAGTCACTACTGGTTTTCACCAGAGCCCGCCGCAAAGCGGGATGGTCTTGCTGCGGCGGTAGTGACCAGGTCGTATCCACTAGCAACAGCTCACCTCTCTGACTGCTGATGATAGGCGAGGTACAAGGGAGTAGACAGAAGCAAGGTCGGACGTAGCAGAAGGTCGGGGGGAGGCGGCAAGGTTCGTAGTCAGGGTGGATAGCAGAAGTTCTGGTACACAGGCTTTAGACACACAAAACGCTTTCACTAGGCACAAGGGCAACAAGATCCGGCAAGGGAGTGCATGGGAGGAGGTTAGATATAGTCAGGGACCAGGTGGAAGCCAATTAAGCTGATTGGGCCAGGCACCAATCATTGGTGCACTGGCCCTTTAAGTCTCAGGGAGCTGGCGCGCGCGCGCCCTAGAGAGCGGAGCCGCGCGCGCCAGCACATGACAGCAGGGGACGGGAACGGGTAAGTGACCTGGGATGCGATTCGCGAGCGGGCGCGTCCCGCTGTGCGAATCGCATCCCCAACGGCCATGACAGTGCAGCGCTCCCGGTCAGCGGGACTGACCGGGGAGCTGCAGGGAGAAAGACGCCGTGAGCGCTCCGGGGAGGAGCGGGGACCCGGAGCGCTAGGCGTAACAGTACCCCCCCCCTTAGGTCTCCCCTTTTTTTTGTCCGGTGACTGCCTCCCCTGGGATGAGGACACCGGGAAGGAATGGATGGTTTCCTCAATGACAGGCAGTACAGCAGGAGTAGGAATGGGGAGGGAGGGCAGAGGGTGAAGCTTGGCACGGGGCAGGGAGACACAAGGACGGGAGCCATGAGGGGACACAGAGGCTTGCCTGAAGGGACTGGGAGGGGGGGAGAGGCATTTTCTGTGGCAGGCAGAGTCCCTAACGACCTTAGGGGGACCGGATACAGGAGGAACCACAGGGTCACGGCAAGGGGTACTGGGAACCGGCTTTAGGCAGTCCTTGAAACAAGAGGGCCCCCAACTCTTGATCTCCCCAGTGGACCAATCCAGGGTTGGGGAATGGAGTTGAAGCCAGGGTAGTCCAAGGAGAATTTCGGAAGTGCAATTGGGAAGGACCAAAAATTCAATTTTCTCGTGATGAGGTCCGATGCACATTAGGAGGGGCTCCGTGCGGTAACGCACGGTGCAATCCAACCTGGCTCCGTTGACCGCGGAAATGTGGAGTGGCTTGACAAGACGGGTCACCGGAATGCAGAATTTATTCACCAAGGACTCCCGAATAAAATTCCCAGAAGCACCAGAGTCCAGGCAGGCCACGGCTGAGAGGGAAGAGCTGGCTGAAGTAGAAATCCGTACAGGCACCGTGAGACGTGGAGAAGCCGACTTAGCATCAAGAGACGCCACACCCACGAGAGCTGGGTGCGAGCGTGCGTTTCCCAGACGTGGAGGACGGATAGGGCAATCCACCAAAAAATGTTCGGTACTGGCACAGTACAGACAAAGATTCTCTTCCTTACGGCGATTCCTCTCTTCCAGGGTCAGGCGAGACCGATCCACTTGCATGGCTTCCTCGGCGGGAGGCCTAGGCGCAGATTGCAGTGGAGACTGTGGGAGAGGTGTCCAGAGATCTAAGTCTTTTTCCTGGCGGAGCTCTTGATGTCTCTCAGAAAAACGCATGTCAATGCGAGTGGCTAGATGAATGAGTTCATGCAGGTTAGCAGGAGTTTCTCGTGCGGCCAGAACATCTTTAATGTTGCTGGATAGGCCTTTTTTAAAGGTCGCGCAGAGGGCCTCATTATTCCAGGATAGTTCAGAAGCAAGGGTACGGAATTGTATGGCGTACTCGCCAACGGAAGAATTACCCTGGACCAGGTTCAGCAGGGCAGTCTCAGCAGAAGAGGCTCGGGCAGGTTCCTCAAAGACACTTCGAATTTCCAAGAAGAAGGAGTGTACAGAGGCAGTGACGGGGTCATTGCGGTCCCAGAGCGGTGTGGCCCATGACAGGGCTTTTCCAGACAGAAGGCTGACTACGAAAGCCACCTTAGACCTTTCAGTAGGAAACTGGTCCGACATCATCTCCATGTGCAGGGAACATTGCGAAAGAAAGCCACGGCAAAACTTAGAGTCCCCATTAAATTTGTCCGGCAAGGACAGGCGGAGGCTAGGAGTGGCCACTCGCTGCGGAAGGGGTGCAGGAGCTGGCGGAGGAGATGATTGCTGCTGAAGTTGCTGCAAAATGGTGAATACTTCCGACAGCTGGTGGGTTAGATGGGCGATCTGTCGGGATTGCTGGGCGACCACCGTGGTGATATCAGAGATATAAGGCAGAGGGTCGTCAGCGGGATCCATGGCCGGATCTACTGTCACGATGCCGGCTGGCGGGTAGTGGATCCTCTGTGCCAGAGAGGGATTGGCGAGGACCGCGCTAGTGGACCGGTTCTAAGTCACTACTGGTTTTCACCAGAGCCCGCCGCAAAGCGGGATGGTCTTGCTGCGGCGGTAGTGACCAGGTCGTATCCACTAGCAACGGCTCACCTCTCTGACTGCTGATGATAGGCGAGGTACAAGGGAGTAGACAGAAGCAAGGTCGGACGTAGCAGAAGGTCGGGGGCAGGCGGCAAGGTTCGTAGTCAGGGTGGATAGCAGAAGTTCTGGTACACAGGCTTTAGACACACAAAACGCTTTCACTAGGCACAAGGGCAACAAGATCCGGCAAGGGAGTGCATGGGAGGAGGTTAGATATAGTCAGGGACCAGGTGGAAGCCAATTAAGCTGATTGGGCCAGGCACCAATCATTGGTGCACTGGCCCTTTAAGTCTCAGGGAGCTGGCGCGCGCGCGCCCTAGAGAGCGGAGCCGCGCGCGCCAGCACATGACAGCAGGGGACGGGAACGGGTAAGTGACCTGGGATGCGATTCGCGAGCGGGCGCGTCCCGCTGTGCGAATCGCATCCCCAACGGCCATGACAGTGCAGCGCTCCCGGTCAGCGGGACTGACCGGGGAGCTGCAGGGAGAAAGACGCCGTGAGCGCTCCGGGGAGGAGCGGGGACCCGGAGCGCTAGGCGTAACAATAATATAATTTCCTCTTTGGCATACAGCTGCCAATAATTACTAGAAGGGTAAAGATTTTTGAATAGAAGTCATTTACAAATCTGTTTAACTTTCTGGCACCAGTTGATTTAAAAAAAAAAAAAGTTTTCCACCTTAGTACCCCTTTAATATTGATATGGATCTGTGTTGTACCATTTATTACAGTTATGTCTAGTAGTATATCTCAAAACATACATTGTTTTGAAATACTGGTTACTCTGATGTCTTGGTTTAGATGGACACTAACTTTTCAACAAACTTTGCATAAGCCCTCTCCTAAACTCAACATTTCTTGCATAATTCAGAGTGATCAGTTCACTTAGGATCTGGTTTCATGCTGCCCATAGAAGTCTATAGAGAGGGGAGGAGGAGCAAGAGACAGAAATAGACAGAGACACGTAAATGTTGCTGAAATTTAGTTCAGGGGGCCAAATGTAGTCTACTAGTGACTATGTTTGGTCCATTATAGAACAAATACTGTTATTTTGTGACTTATAGGCATGGCCACATTTACATGCTTAGTAATGGACTGCCTGAGTGAAGGAATGAGGAAAAGGGAGCTACAGAGTGAAACAGATGTAAAAGGAGACACTCAGGTCCCCTCTCGGTATCACCCACTAGCTCAGGGACAACTGCAAGAGATGCAACTAGCAGAAGGGAAAACTAATGAAAATGCCACATACAAGGACATTCACAAAATCTTATCCTGAAATGTATTGCCTGAAACAGCAGGAAGAATTTAAGCTTCTTTTTACCATGGATGAAGGGTATTTGATACCAATTACTGTTTTATTGTTCCACTAATAAAAAAAAATAATAATACAGCTAAATAAAGTTTTTAAGAACCTAATGCAAACTGAAAAATTATGTGAAATTTCCAGATAACTTAAAGGGGTATTCCAGGATTTTTTTTTTTTACTTGACTATGCTACAAGGGCTGTAAAGTTAGTGTAGTTCATAATATGGTGTCTGTACCTGTGTGTGATGGTTTTCTCACAATTCTTATGTGATTTTCATCCCAATATTTATTTTTAACAGCATACAAATGACTGTTGAATCAGATTTTCCCCCGGTTGCAATGCAGCCGAGACCTGACTCACTAGTCAGCTAATGACAGGGAGCCTGTCTGCTTCAATGGGTGGAGGGAAGGCTTGGTAGGAGAGAGTAACAACAACAGCTGTAGGCACCCTGACTGAAAACCACAGGTCTTTTGAATGGATGCAGCTCATTTATGTTTCAATGGGTGGGGTGGCTGATGTGTGGGAGGGAGGGAAATGGAATTATGGGATTTGTAGGCATAAGAAGAAAACTCAAACAAGAAATACCAGTTTACAAAAAGCTAGCCACAGTATTATGGTAATCTCACAACATAGCCATTTAGCCCCAATACAAGAACAGATGCTTCCTAAGCATGTCCATTATTGTCTGCCAGGTATGTACTAAAATCACCTGTTGGTGGATAACCCATATAATTTTAGGTTGAAATGTTTTTTTAACAGTCACTTCTGTTTTAAACAACTTCACTTCATGAGATAGCCAATGTAATCCTAACATATTTGCAAATTAGTTAATTTAGGCTTCTTTCACACTCCCGTTAGGACACGGCAGTGTGACAGCCGTCAGGGGAGCCCAGGGGAATAGCAGGATAAAAATTGCTGCATGTGCCGTCTTTTTCTCCTGCTACTCCCGATACAAAATAACAGCGCCCGAAGGATCCCATTATAGTAAATGGGATCCATCGGGACCCATTATTGCCCGTTGTCCGTGTAGGACCAGAGCATTTTTTGCACATCTGACCACTGTCACTTTAAGCATTAATAACTCTGGGATGCTTTTACCTTTCATTCTGATTCTGAGATAGTTTTTTCGTGATATATTCTACTTTATGTTAGTGGTAAATTTTTGTCGATACTTGCATGATTTCATGGTGAAAAATTCCAAAATTTGATGAAAAAATTTAAAATTTAGCATTTTTCCAACTTTTAAGCTCTCTGCTTGTAAGGAAAATAGACATTCCAAATAAATATATTGATTCACATATAAAATATGTCTACTTTGTGTTTGCATCATAAAGTTACCATGTTTTTACTTTTGGAAGACATCAGAGGGCTTCAAAGTATAGCAGTAATTTTCCAATTTTTCACAACATTTTTAAAAGCGAAATTTTTCAGGGACAAGTTTAGTATGAAGTGGATTTGAAGGGACTTCATATTAGAAATACCCCACAAATGACCCCATTATAAAAACTGCACCCCCCAAAGTATTCAAAATGACATTCAGTAAGTGTGTTAAGCCTTTAGGTGTTTCACAGGAATAGCAGAAAAGTGAAGGAGAAAATTCAAAATCTTAATTTTTTACACTCGCATGTTCTTGTATACTCAGTTTTTGAATTTTTATAAGGGGTTAAAGGAGAGAAATCTTCCTAAAATTTGTAACCCAATTTCTCTCGAGTAAGGAAATACCTCATATGTGTATGTAAAGTGTTCGGCGGGCGCAGTAGAGGGCTCAGAAGGGAAGGAGCGACAATGGGATTTTGGAGAGATTTTCTGAAATGGTTTTAGGGGGCATGTCCCATTTAGGAAGCCCCTATGGTGCCAGGACAGCAAAGAAAAAAAACACATGGCATACTATTTTGGAAACTACACCCCTCAAGTAACGTACCAAGGGGTATAGTGAGCCTTAACACCCCACAGGTGTCTGACGACTTTTCGTTAAAATTGGATGTGTAAATAATTTTTTTTTCACTAAAATGTTGGTTTTCCCCCAAATTTTACATTTTTACAAGGGTTAATGGGAGAAAATGCCCCCCAAATTTTGTAACCCCATCTCTTCTGAGTATGGAAATACCCCATGTGTGGGCATCAAGTGCACTGCAGGCAACTTCAATGCTCAGAAGAGAAGGAGTCACATTTGGATTTTGGAAAGCAAATTTTGCTGAAATGGTTTTTGGGGGGCATGTCCCATTTAGGAAGCCCCTATGGTGCCAGAACAGCAAAAAAAAAAAAAAAACACATGGCCTACTATTTTGGAAACTACACCCCTCAAGGAACGTAACAAGGGGTCTGATGAGCCTTAACACCCTACAGGTGTTTGACGACTTTGGATATGTAAATTATTATTATTATTATTTTTTTTTTTACTAAAATGCTGGTTTTTCCCAAAATTTTACATTTTTACAAGGGGTAATAGGAAAAAATGCCCCCCAAAATTTGTAACCCCCATCTCTTCTGAGTATGGAAACACCCCATGTGTGGGCGTCAAGTGCACTGTGGGCGCACTACAATGCTCAGAAGAGAAGGAGTCCCATTTGGATTTTGTAAAGCAGATTTTGCTGAAATGGTTTTTGGGGGGCAAGTCCCATTTAGGAAGCCCCTATGGTGCCAGAACAGCAAAAAAAAAAAAAACACATGGCTTACTATTTTGGAAACTACACCCCTCAAGGAACATAACAAGGGGTCCGCTGAGCCTTAACACCCTACAGGTGTGTGACGACTTTTCATTAAAGTAGGATGTGTAAATGTTTATTTTTTTCACTAAAATGCTGGTTTTCCACCAAATTTTTAATTTTTACAAGGAGGAATAGTAGAAAATGCCCCCCAAAATTTGTAACCCCATCTCTTCTGAGTATGGAAATACCCCATGTGTGGGCGTCAAGTGCACTGCGGGCGCACTACAATGCTCAGAAGAGAAGGAGTCACATTTGGATTTTGGAAAGCAAATTTTCCTGAAATGGTTTTTGAGTGGCATGTCCCATTTAGGAAGCCCCTATGGTGCCAGAATAGCAAAAAAAAAAAAACACATGGCCTACTATTTTGGAAACTACACCCCTCAAGGAACGTAACAAGGGGTCTGCTGAGCCTTAACACCCTACAGGTGTTTGATTACTTTGGATATGTAAATTATAATTTTTTTTGTACTAAAATGCTGGTTTTTCCCCAAATTTTACATTTTTACAAGGGGAAATAGGAGAAAATGCCCCCCAAAATTTGTAATGGGGGGGGGGGGCATGTCGCATTTAGGAAGCCCCTATGGTGCCAGGACAGCAAAAAAAAAACACATGGCATTCTATTTTGGAAACCACAGCCCAGTGAGTCTTAACACCCCACAGGTGTTTGAGAAATATTCATGGGTTACCCCAAATTTTTGGTTTTTACAAGTGGTAAAAAGAGAAAATGTCATTGTATATTTGTAAATACATTTCTTTGGAGTAAGGACATACCTCATGTCTTGGCATAAACAGCGTGCAAACTGGTCTCAGAGGAGCAGGTCACATTCAGGGGCATTGAGCTTGCTGCCTATGGAGCCAGAACAGTGGGACCCTCCTCAAGGGGCATTACATGGGGTAAATAACTGGGGTACACTAAATAACTAAAATGGGGTACAGTGGGACATAAAATTATAAAACAGGTTATGTTCCCAGAATGATGACCCAGAGCATAGCCAAAACTAAAAAACATGCCCACCCCAAACCCTATGCTGTGAATCATCATTCTGGGAATGTGATGTGTGGCCGTCCCTAAGCTGTTGCCTCAAATGCGCACCCCGCTCAGGTGGAGAGAGAGCGCTGCACATTTGAGGCAACAAAAAAGTCCCCGATGATAGTGACTCAGTGACCTATGACCCAGAGAAAAAAATACCCCCAGAGGTCTTATCAATTTTTTTTTTTTTTTTTTTTTTAGATGAGTCTTTTGGGCAATTTAGTGGTTTTATGGTGTTAAAATTTAAAATGTACTCTGGACTTGGTACATTGGGGTCAAATTATGGAAAATTAAAATGAAAAGGGAAAATTTAGTACTGCATGGACGTGTGATACTCCCTGAAGCAGTTTTTAATGCAGAGGCCAGGATGATCGGGGCAAGTGTCACATTTAGTAGTGGTATCCTTCCGAATCCCCCTCTTGTAACACACTCAGCATTTTTTCTGGGATCATACCTTCTTTCTAGTGTGGGTGACTTCACATGGAAAGTGTTGGCCTGGGACGATCCTGGCACCTATAACTCCAGTTTCTTGGGAAGTCCATCCTGCTCTTTCCCGGTCGCCAAAGATCAGGACCTTTATGACTTCTTCTTGGAACTAGAGGAATGTCCATGTGTTGCCAGCGTACGGGGACAGTACAAAAGAGTTGTACATGGCAACCTGTACCAAGTAGACCGCAACTTTCTTGTACCATACTGTGTTTGCCGCATGGCCATGTATGGCTTGAGGACTTGATCAGAAACATCAACTCCCCCCATATACCAATTGTAGTCCAGAATACAATCGGGCTTGAGGACCGTTGTTGTGGTACCTCGCACAGGGACAGGTGAGCTGCCGTTAGCATGAATAGTGGTCAGCATAAGGACATCCCTCTTATCCTTATACCTGACCAGCAACAGGTTTTCATGGGTAAGGGCACGGGACTCACCCTTGGGAATAGGTGTCTGGATCAAATTTAGAGGGAGGCCTCTCTGGTTTTTCCACACGGTCCTACAAGCGGACGTGGATCTGGCGGCAAGCGATGTGAACAGAGGGATGCTGGTATAAAAGTTGTCCACGTAGATGTGGTAACCCTTATCCAGCAAAGAGTGCACAAGCTCCCAAAGGGTGCACAAGCTCCCGCTAACACCCAGAGTGGGGGAACAATCTGGGGGTTCAATACGGGAATCTCGTCCCTCATACACACTAAACTTGAAAGTGTACCCGGAGGTACTCTCACAAATTTTATAGAGCTTCAACACCATACTGTGTCTGCTTCGAGGGAATATACTGGCGGAAGATGAGTCTCCCCTTCAAACTGATAAGAGACTCATCGACCGAGAGGTCCCTGAGGGGTACGTAGGCCTCCAAAAATTTGGCCCCAAAGTGATCGATGACCGGCCTCACTTTGTAAAGCCGGTCATAGGTGGGATCACCTCGGGGGGGACATGCCTCATTATCTGCATAATGGAGTCGTTTCCCACACTTTCTTTTTACTTTACTTTAATCCTACCTGTCCCTGGGCTCTATTCTCTCCCTGCTCTAACAAGGGGTCTTCACAGAGGGGCTCCGATCTTCACAGAGGGGGCTCCTTCTCGCAGCTCTGCCCTCTTAATGAACTCATGGGGCTAGCAGAGCCGCGAGAAGGGGCCGTTAACCCCTCCCCTGCCGGCTGTATCGTCCGGCCAATAGCAGCGATCCTGGGGGGGGGGTGTCACGAAATCGCCACCTCCCCATACATACAGTGGGTGATAGGGGGTGTATCCTACACCCTCGATCGCCATGTGTCTCCGGCTCACACGTGACCCACATCACTGAATTCACTTGCGATTTTCGTCGATCGCCTACATGGGGGGGGTCTGATGACCCCCTGGGCATTGGCGCGGGGTGCCTGCTGATCGATATCAGCAGTCACCCCGGTCCCCTCCCGGCGCGCGGGTACAGGTATCCCCTTGTTCCTTAAGTACCAGGGAGCAAAGGCGTACCTGTATGTCCTTGGTCCTTAAGGGGTTAAGGGGGGACTGGAAGACACCTAATTGGTTAAAGGTGATCTGCACAGCACCATTAGACTTGTGGACAATAAGAACTTCTACAAAAGAAAAATGGAGAGTCCCTGCACACTAAGAAAACAATTGTCTAAGTGGTATTTAGGTTACCTATGGCAAAAAATTTAAGATATGCACAGATGGCAGCCTCTGGGTGACTGCTGCATCAGTAGAATTTGTCCAAGTATTATTCTACAGCGGAATACAGCAATGGCACCTCGTTGCAACCAAGTTACTTATCAATTTTAACTTCATGTTACGTCATATGGCTGAGCAGTAGAACACGCTTCTTTTCCAATCCCATATATACTTGCACACTCAGCTTGGGAACCTTCTCATCTTCCTACCCTTCCCTTCCTCATCATCTGTTTCCAAGGAAAGTCTGGAAGACTCCTACACATTAAATAAGGGGTCAGGCACAGGAGGTGTCCTACTTACAGTCATCAATATCAGATGGTTGGGGTGCTGACGCCGGGCACCTCTGACGATGCTCTGTTTGCTAGAGCTGTGGTGCCTTCATATACAATGAAAAAGAGCAGGAAGCAGAAAGCTCAGTACATCGGGGGAATGTATAATTGTCTGTGTACGTAACACGTACTTCTCCCACATTTATGAAAGAGGAGCATGTTTCATTAATAGCAAAGTAGCTTAAAGGGGTACTCCGGTGGAAATGTTTTATCTTTTTTTAAATCAGCTGCTGCTAGAAAGTTAAACAGATTTGTAAATTAATTCTATTAAAAAATCTTTAACCTTCCAGTATGTATTAGCAGCTGTATGCTACAGAGGAAATTATTTTCTTTTTGAATTTCTTTTTTGTCTTGTCCACAGTGCTCTCTGCTGACATCTGATGCCGTATCAGGAATTGTCCAGCAGCAAATCCCCATAGCAAACCTATGCTGCTCTGGACAGTTCCTGACATAGACAGATGTGTCAGTAGAGAGCACTGTAGACAAGACAAAAAAGAAATTCAAAAAGAAAAGAATTTCCACTGTAGCATACAGCTGCTAATAAGTACTGAAAGGATTAAGATTTTTAAATAGAAGTCATTTACAAATCTGTTTAACTTTCTGGCACCAGTTCATTAAAAAAAAAGTTAGGGTCACATGTAGCGCATCTGCAGCTTATTTGATCCTGCAGATGCGCTGATAACTGTCCCTAGAGTGATCCTCCTGCTGTGTCCTGCATTGTCTGCTATTAGCAGTAATCCGCCACTACAAGCAGATACACAGGGATCATGCGCACATTCGCAGTTTACTCACAGATATCGCGGACGCTCTCAGCCTTGCTCAGGGAGCAGTCTGTGAGAAAAACTGTGCATGCGCACTTGATTCGCAGATCTTTGTGTATATGCTTGTAGCGACAGATTGCTGCTACGATCAAACAACACAGAACACACAAGCACAGCCAGAGGCTCACTCTAGGGACCATGATCAGGTCATCCACATTGTCAAATACGCTGTGAATGTGCTACGTGTGACCCTACCCTAGGTGTAGAGAAGTTTGTTGTCCGGGCTGGTGTAAGATTACAAAAAAATTTATGTTTTTGTGCAAAAATTTTGCGACAATTTAAAACAGTTGCAGTTTATAAATCAACGACCACTGCAAAAGGTTTACTGTGCCACCAAGCATTCAATTATTAAATACAGAATACCACCATTAATAATACACAGATTCGCTTAAATGATTACTGTATCATGATGGTGCCAAGGGTCTCTAAATACTGATAATCAGTGTAGCTCTAACTAGACAATTTTACACAAAAACAAGGAAAACAAAAACTACTGAAAAATTTTAAACTTTATTGATTCATGTTAAAATTACAGGTAAAAGTAGAACGATTCTAAAAACATTCAAAGGGCAGTGTAACTAGGCACCTTTTTATCCCATTATCGTATGCCATAGCAGTATTTGCATGTGGGAGATAGAAGATCATGCAGCTAGTAACTATCACACTGTAATAGGGTGCACTGAAAGTCTGGGACAGCCGTCCTAATAGCAAAAAGCTCTCTATTATAAGTAAATGCCCATACCGTGAGAGTATCACACAACCATTACTATTAAACCCTCACCCATGTGGTGCGCTGACACTGCCTGCCCCAATGTATGTTTCGTCTGGCTTGACTTTATCAAGGGACGTGCAGTAACTGCTGTCCTCTCCACTATTTATATGATGCTGAGAGTGGCGTTTGGCGCCAATCGCCACTGAATGTGTGTCCGATGGCGCATGCACATGTACCGGGAAGTCCTGGCGGCGTTCCTCATCCTCCGGGCGTCTTTTGGCTCTGTGCGCAGGACCGGAAATTAGGTTTCTAGGTTCCTAAGCTCGGTGTCTGTGACGGGGCAGGGGATACAGAAGTGACTGCTCCGGAACCCGGCGCATGCGCCGTCGGACACACGTTCAGTGGCGAGGACAGCAGTTATTGCACGTCCCTTGATAACGTCAAGCCAGACAAAACATAGGTTGGGGCAGGCAGTGTCAGCGCACCACATGGGTGAGTGTTTAATAGTAATGGTTGTGTGATACTCTCACTGTATGGGCATTTACTTATAATAGGGAGCTTTTTGCTATTAGTAGGACGGCTGTCCCAGACTTTCAGTGCACCCTATTACAGTGTGATAGTTACTAGCTGCATGATCTTCTATCTCCCCCATGCAAATACTGTTATGGCATACGATAATGTGATAAAAAGGTGCCTGGTTACACTGCTCCTTGAATGTTTTTGGAATCTTTCTACTTTTCCCTGTAATTTTAACATGAATCAATAAGCAGTAAAATTTTTCAGTAGTTATTGCAATCTTTGTTTTTGTGTAAAATCACACAGCATTCAAGTTGTTTTCTTGAATGAGTGTACGTGACTTGCCTGAAATTCGCAACTATTTTACCACAAAAAAAGAAAAAAAAACTGGTTGAAAACATTACCTCCTCAGTTTAGTGGGTATTCTGGGTAACTGCTGCTTAGCTCTTATTCATGCATGTAAATAGGAAGTGAGCTGCAGTTACCTAGCACAACTACTACACAAGGAGGGATATCTATCATTGGTTTTACCTTGTTTTTTGGTGGTAAATTGTCAGAAATTCAGAAACCCCTTTATCCTAATGTGTATGCTCCACGTTAAAATCCCAGTTCTAAGTATTGTAAAAATAATCCATTAACTTCCGGCTGCCATGCTGTGTGTAGCACATGTAGCCTGAGCTAGAAAATCGAGCAGTCAGCTAAAGAAAGACTGGAAATAGTTAAAGGAAAACTTTCACCTTGCTCCCCCCACACTAAACAGTGGTGCGGGGGACGCTGATCAGTTTGATGCTTACTGTGCCCGGATCCGCCCGGCCGATATCTTTGTTTTTCCCTACATGCTAATTAAGTGCTAACTGGTACAGGCGGGGTAACTGGCACTCTGACGTCACCACCGCCGGCTGCAGCTCATCAATATTCCTCCCCTCCCTCCTCCTCTACCTCTTCATTACAGAGCGGGGAGAAGAGGCGGAGGGAAGGGAGGAATATTGATGAGCTGGGCGGTGCTGCGGCCGGCGGTGGTGACGTCAGAGTGCCAGTTACCCCCGCCTGTGCCAGTTAGCACTTAATTAGCGTATAGGAAAAAACAAAGATATTGGCCAAACGGACGGGCGGATGCGGGCACAGTAATCATCAAACTGATCAGCCAGTACCACTGGTTAGTGCCGGGGAACAAGCTGACAGTTTTCCTTTAAATTGCCCAGTGTTATATTTCTTAAAAAAGTCTATTAACACCTGCACTAAGCCAAGTGCGAGATATATTCCACTGAGACAATTATTAATAATTTCACACACTTGTTAATGTCTGGGAATGTGATAGGGCATCCATTATTAATCATGTGACACTTGTTTGTCATGCATTTAGAAGAATGTAGTTCTAAACCTGAATGGTGACAAATAATAGAAGGCTTGGCTCGACACTCTATACACACGAACACACGCTCGCACTCTTCCTCTGTGTATGTATATCGGCTCCTATTTGCACAGTTATGGTGGGCCCACACACAGCTGCTCAGTCCTTTACAGCTCCAGCTATGTAGGAGGTCTAGCCTCTGTGTAGCCACAGGCCATGCTTCAGAAACCAAAGTGCAAATCCTTCTGGTTGATTCCATCTCCCACTGACACAAAGCGAGCAGCAGGATTTCTACTGCTACATTTCCGTAACCGTGTGAATTCTAACCACCAGACTGTGGGCTGGTGTCTACTAATAGGTTTTTATGTTGTATTCCTGTGCTGCGACATATCACCTGCAGAGTATTACCACTACAACACATTCTCATTTCTACAATTAAAAACATTTGTATGAAAAAAGCCGTCCATTATGTGTTTTTAGCAGATATAGAGAAGGATTTCAAGGAAAGAGCCTGTTGTGTGCAATGCCTGCTTCTTACAGAAATCAGTTCTTAGAGGATTAAAGGGGTTATCCATGAAAAAAACTTATGTATATATATATATCAACTGGCTCCAGAAAGTTAAACAGATTTGTAAATTACTTCTATTAAAAAAATCTTAAACCTTTCACTAGTTATGAGCTGCTGAAGTTGAGTTGTTCTTTTCTGTCTAAGTGCTCTCTGATGACACTTGTCTCAGGAACTGTCCAGAGTAGAAGCAAATCCCCATAGCAAACCTCTTCTACTCTGTGCAGTTCCCGAGACAAGCAGAGATGTCAGCAGAGAGCACTGTTGCCAGACATAAAAGAACAACTCAACTTCAGCAGCTAATAATTATTGGAAGGATTAAGATTTTTTTTTTATAGAAGTAATTTATAAATCTGTTTAACTTTCTGGAGCCAGTTGATATATTTAAAAAAGTTTTTTCCTGGAATTCCCCTTTAACGGGGTACTCCACTGGCCAGCGTTCGGAACATTTAGTTCCGAATGCTGTGGAGGTTGGCCCCGCTGATTTATTCCGTCAGGCCATGCCCCCTCAATGCATTGAGGGGGCATGACCTGACGGCACGAGGGGGTGTGGCCGAGCCCCACAGAGCGCACACAGCATTTGGAACTAAATATTCTGAACGCTGGCTAGTGGAGTACCCTTTTAAAGGGTTTTACCACGAAGCAAAGTTCAGACATACATGCATATAAAAGAGAACACATGTGCTTCAACTATTCATCTCCCCCATGGATCTGATCACTTCTTGGATTTTTCTCTGAACTGTGACCATGCAAGATAACACACACTTTCCCACAATCCTCCTTGTTTTCGTACACATTAGAGACTAAGGAGCAATATGCACAAGATCTGAGCATGCCTGACCTTCTCAGTGGATGCCCTATGGTCGTAGCCAAGGGAAACAGGACAAAACAAAGGAGAAACATGGGAGGGATTAGTACGTAGAGTTATCTCTCAAATAGGACATCTTCAGAAATGCTTGTGCATTAGAAATATGCTTATTTTCACATAATTCATATGTTTAGACCTATTTATTTTTGTGGTAAAACCCGTTCAAGGATAGATTTCCATACAGGTTTTTTTTCTGGTGTTTATTTATTTATTTTTTTTTTTAAAATCTGCTGCTATAGTTTTTGAGCCAAAATCAGAAGTGGATCCCATAGTCCTTCCTATATATTTCCCGTTTTGAATACACTTCTGACTTTGGCTCATAAACTGAAGTGGCAGTTAAAAAAAAAAAAAAATGCCAGAAAAAAAACCTGTGTGGAAACCTAGCCTAAAGAGGATTTTCATTAGAAGTTTAAATGCAGATTTAAAACACAAGAATAATTAATCTGGTTAAAAAAGGGTTGCATTTGGCTTGTTCCTTGCATAATGGGGCTTCTGGCCCCCTTACTATGCTGGTAACTAGTAAATGAGGTTTGATTGTAGTTGCCTACACAGTGGGTCACCAAGAGCTTTGCGCTTTGCTGTGCAGGACAATATGGTGGATTATTGGGGATCCACTAGAGTGTACAGGGTTACAAGTGGAGGTGAGCATATCCTGCCAAAAATGGAAGGTAACGTTTTAGAATCTTAACCTCTCCAGGACACAGGGCGTATGGATACGCCCTGCATTCCGAGTCCTTAAGGACCTAGGGCGTATCCATACGCCCGTGGGAAATACGGTCCCCACTGCTCATTCAGCAGGCACCCTGGCACATCGCCTAGGGGGGTCCTGAGACCCCCCCATGTCAGCGATCGGAGAAAATCGCATGTCAATTCAGACATGCGATTTTCTCCAATTCCGGGCTGATCGGGTCTCTGGTGACCCGATCACCCGGAAAATAGGGCTGATCGGAGTTGTCAGTAACAGCCCCGATCAGCCTAAAGGATAGGAGTGAGGTCGCAAAGCTGCGATCTACTCCTATCCCCTGGCATTATTCATGGCATGGCAACCCCCCGTTCTGCCCGTCCCTGGATGTCGAAGGGCTCTGGAAAGAAGATGGAGGCCGTACCTGCAGGAGAAGATGCCTGGGGACCTGGGATCTTCGCTGGAGCCTGCAGGTTCCTGATCAGGTAGGGAATCGACAGTGGGGGGGGGAATTGAAAGTGAAAGTAAATCGATCTTTACTGTGGCAACCACTAGGGGGGCCAAACTGCAACTCCCAGCATGCCCAGACAGCCAAAGGCTGTCTGGGCATGCTGGGAGTTGTAGTTTTGCAACATCTGGAGGGTCACAGTTTGGAGACCACTGTTACAGTGGTGCCCAAACAGTAGCCCTCCAGATGTTGCCAAACTACAACTCTCAGCATGCCTCGACTGCCCAGGCATGCTGGGAGTTGTAGTTCTGTAACATCTGTCCCTTCAGATTTAGCAATTTTCATGAGATTTTTGAAAATTGCTGCTCTACTTTGAAGCCCTCTAATTTTTCCAAAAAGCTAAAGTATGTCCATTTTATGATGCCAACGTAAAGTGGACATATTGTGTTTGTGAAGAAAAATAAAATTTATTTGGAATATCCATTTTCCTTACAATTAGAGAGCTTCAAAGTTAGAAAAATGCTAAATTTTCATGAAATTTGGGGATTTTTCACCAAAAAAGGATGCAATTAACGCCGAAAATTTACCACCAAAATAAAGTAGAATATGTCACGAAAAAACTATCTCAGAATCAGAATATTCGGTAAAAGCGTTTTCGCGTTATTAATTTGTAAAGTGACGGTGGTCATAATTGCGAAAAAGGGCTCAGTCCTTAAGGTGAAAAAGGGCTGCGTCCTTAAGGGGTTAAAGAACCTGGGTAGGTTACACACCAGGTTGGACTTGCACAAATCAGCCATAACATTACCATAGCCATCTATATATCTAATAACACATAGGCGCTCCTCATTCTGTCAAACAGCTGTGACCCATCGAGACATGAGCTCTACAAGATCTCTGAAGGTATCCTGTGCAATCTGGAGCCAAGAAGATATGTAGGGATCTTTTGGCCGGCCAGAGACTGGAGCGCAAAGCCACCCACTCCCCCGATTTATAACTCACGATCACCGCAATCTCAGGAGTGAGACCAACTGCGATCAACATCTTTTGGCATGTCTGATCTACATGTCAAAAGTTATTTTCAATAACAGTAATGCTTTAAAGGGGTACTCCGGTAGTAAATTTTTTTGACTATATGGCATCTTCTTTGTAAGTTTAGTATTTATGCAATATACATGTGTTATATGTTTTGGCAGCATGTGTGTGTTTTTCTTACCTGTTTGTTGGGCAGGGGGTTTTCTTTTACTGTTGTCCACAGTTCTGAGTCTGTTGTGGACAAGATGTCACAGCTTTTTTTTTTTTCTCTCTGCATGAGAGGAATAAGCCACGCCCCCTCATCTCATCCAGCTGAGTACACAGCTCCTCACCTCCCCTCCCCCCTGCTCTGTATTCTAAGGACACGGGTCTGCACAGGAGAAGGACCTCACAGAGAAGATAAGTGTTATCTGAAGGGGAGGGTGAGAAGGTGCACGGGCTGGGGATGTATGGACTGCAGGGGAATAAATCTCGTACTGGGAATGATCTCTATGGGGGCTTCTTTCATTTTTCACAGGCCTTCATAAAAATGAAAGCAGCAAGCTGATTGGTTGCTATGCGCAACTGGGCAAGTTTTCCCTCTGCACAGGTTTTGATAAATCTCCCTCTATATGTGAAGGGGGAGGGGGGGACTCCTGAATGACACATGCTGGGAGTTGTAGTCCCTGTTGTGTGTGTGTGTGTATGCTAGTGTTTACAAGCCAGTGTGCCTCCAGCTGTTGCAAAACTACAACTCCCAGCATGCCCTGACAGACTTTGAGCATGCTGGGAGTTGTAGATTCTCAACAGCTGGAGGTACACTGGTTGGGAAACACTGTTCTAGCCTATTCAGCATGCACATCATGTTACACCAGTGTTTCTCAACCAATTTGCCTCCAGTTGTAGCAAAACTACAACTCCTAGCATGCCCAAAGGCTGTGGGGGCATGCTGGCATTTGTAGTTTTGCAACAGCTGGAGGCACCATGGTTGGGAAACACTGGTGTATGCCCTACAGAGGTGTGGTGAACTACAACCCCCAGGAGACTACAGAGGCAGCATGCTGGTGTTATACCACAGACTGAAGACTCCTGAATGACACATGCTGGGAGTTGTAGTCCTTTTTGTGTGTGTATGCCAGTGTATCCCAACCAGGGCTGATTATATTAGTGTGCTGTGTATAAGGGGGCCAACCCGGGAAAATAGTAGGATGGGTAAAGGGCGGAACAAACAAAAAAAAAAAAAAGGAGCCGCCCCAAACCAGCAAGGCATGTGGCATGCTGGGATTTGTAGTTTTCAGCACAGCAAGAAACAGGAAATAGAAGCAAAGATAGGAAAACAAAGTGGGGGATAAAAAGACAACAAAGAACGGAAATAGAGTAGGCTAAACAACAAGAATAGAAATGAAACAAAACAAATAGGGTAAGTCAAGAACGGAAAAACACGTTGACCACTGGAGTACCCCTTTAAGCCATAGCTGTTCATGATCCTGATTCCCTTGTTATCCTTCAGACTATTTTTGCTCAGTACTAACCTCTGCCTTCCCACAAGAGGTGCAGTGACCCAGTCATCTAGCCACCACAATCTGGTCCTTGTTAAAGTCTCTCAACGTCTCCCTGCTTGTAATGCATCAACATAAATAACTGGCTGTTCACTTGCTGCCTTACATATCCCACCGCTTTACAGCTGCCATTGTCATAAGATTACTGATGTTGTTCACTTTACTTAGTGGTCTTAAAGGGCTACTCCACTGAAAAAAATTGTGGGGGGCCCTGCCACTGGGGACCCCTGCAATCTCCACTGCGGCACCCCAGTCATCTGTTCACAGAGCGAATTCCGCTCCATGCCGGATGACTGGCGCCATGTCACCTCCATTCATGTCTATGGAAGGAGGCGTGACAGCTACATACTAGCCGTCACTCCCCTTCCCATAGACATGAATGGAGGGGGCGAGGCGTGACATCACGAACACGAAAGCTCCAAGCTTCCGTGTTCTGGCTGCCGCCGCTGCTGGCCCGGACATCGCGGGGGACCCCAGCGGCGCGAGCCCCGCAATCCCATCCTTTGAATAGGGGATGTTTTTCATTGGAGCACCCCTTTAATGTGACTGCTGATCAGTGTATGTTTCCATATGAGTGGTGGATTTGCATCTATTTGCGTAACTGTATTACTATTTATAACTGTATATATATAAATATATATATATATATATATATATATATATATATATATACACACTGTATAACTATTTAATTTGGTATGTAATTATGTCCTCTACGTTTTGTGCTATTTAACATGCATTAACAGATTCCAGTGCCTTGAATGTAGTTTATTTACATTTTCAGTAACGTATTGTAATATTGTGTACAGGCTTTTTGTTCATTTTAAAGTTCTATATTGAAGCCTAAAGAGAAATACAGCACCAACCTCAAAAATGCTGTGCATGTACAAGAATATACCATAGAAAAACATCTTATCTCCTATGCAAAGGAATAAGGCACCCAAAACAGTGAAAGGGGTAATCCACTAGAAAACATAATTTTTTTTTAATCAACTGATGCAAAAAAAAATTAACAGATTTGTAATTTACTTCTATTTAAAAATCTTAACCCTTCCAGTACTTATCAGCTGCTATATGTTCCAGAGGAAGTTCTTTTCTCATTGAATTTCCTTTCTGCCTTACCACAGTGCTCTCTGCTGACACCTCTGTCCATTTAAGGAACTGTCCAGAGCAGGATAAGTTTGCTATGGGGATTTTCTCCTGCTCTGGACAGTTCCTAAAATGGACAGAGGGGTCAGCAGAGAGTACTGTGGTCAGATGGAAAGAAAATTCAAAAAGAAAAGAACTTCATGTGGAGCATACAGCAGCTGATAAGTACTAGAAGGATTAAGGATTTTTAAATAGAAGTAATTTACAAATCTGTTTAACTTTCTGGCACCAGTTGATTTAAAAAAAAGATTTTCCATTGGAGTACCCCTTGTGCAAAACAATCTTTATGGTGCTATTACAATTAGTGTTGAGCGTGAATATTCGCAATTCGAATATTTATTGCGAAATTTGCAAATTCGCAAATATGGTGAATGTAGTACTATATATTCATAATTACGTATATTCTTAAATTGTTTTTTTCACAGAACACATCACAGTGATCTCATCCCTCCCTGCTTCCAGCTTGTGGTCTAAAGAAGGCTCCTATACTATTTACTGTATTAGGCTGGAGAGTGAATACGCGCAAATATGAGAATATGCGAATATGTGCAAATATCCTCATATTTGCGAATATCGTCACTAAAATTAGATAGGTAGATAGATAGTGACGATATTCGCGAATATGACATGACAATATTCAAAATGAAAAATGTCATAGACCCATTATCACTTCTGTATAGACCAAGAATTTGGAGATAGATAGCGCATGCACATTTACGTAAAGTAAAAATATCCACGAATTTCGCGAATATAGGACAAATATTCGTCCATATATTCACGAAATATCGCAAATTTAAATATGGCATTACAATGTGTCCCTAACCTTGAAAACTCTGCTGTGCGCAGTGAAACATGTCGGAGGGACCTGGATAGTATGTTTTTATACCAGATTGTATTAGGACGGTCATGCAAGATATTCTGTGCAATATATACATTTTTATTTAGGTTTGTTAGTGACCAGTTATGATGACTTGAATCTCCATATAGATTATACTGGTGGCCACATATACTGTGTGTGTACAAAGAATGATATTCCCATATTACATGGAGTAATAGCCATATAAATACTTTAGATTTACACATAATGGCTGTGGTATGTGTTTTTTACTCCTTTTTTTTCATTGGTGGCTTTTTAACTCACTGCACCAAATTTACAAAAAGGCGCAAGTTGGGCTATAAATTTGGTGCAATTTCAAAAATGACTGTCATGTGTGAATTTACCAACCTTACAGGTGAGTGTTACAGGAAGCTCTTTCAGGGTGCGTTCACACGCTATGTGTTCTTGCGGGATTTTCGCTGCGTATTTAAAAGTGGGCGGGCTCTTCTCGGCTGTCCGTAGCAGATTTTCCGCGGCGGAATTTACGCTGCGGAAAATCCGCCACAGTCCCTACTGACTTCAATGGGTCTTGCGGCGGATTTTCTGCAGCGTAAATTCCTCCGTGGAAAATTTGCTATGGACAGCCGAGAAGAGCCTGCCCCCTTTCAAATACGCAGCGGAAAACCCGCAAAAACAAATAGTGTGTGAACGCACCCTTAGATTCCTTGTGTGCTAAACTTAATTTTACCAACTATCCAGACTTTTAAACATGTCCATCCTAACCCTGTTGAAAAATGTTTCCAAATGTAAAAAAATATATATATTTTTAAAAGTAATTTTTTTTGTTATATTTTTTATAAGAAATATATATATTCGTTTCTTTTTTCCAATAACAAGGTGGTCTGCTTATATTAATGAGTAATTTACATTCATTTTTGTAATATGTGTTTTCTATGGCACGTTTAGTATGGAGGTGATTTGCGCCTTTTTAACCCCTTGGGGACGGAGGGTTTTCCAGTTTTTGCACTTTCGTTTTTTTCCTCCTTACCTTTTAAAAATAATTTTTTCAATTTTGCACATAAAATTCCATATGATGACTTATTTTTTGCGCCACCAATTCTACTGTGTAATGACATTAGTCATTTTACCCCAAAATCTACAGTGAAACAGAAAAAAAAAATCATTGTGCGACAAAATTGAAGAAAAAATGCCATTTTGTAACTTTTGGGGGCTTCCGTTTTTACGTAGTACATTTTTTGGTAAAAATTATACCTTATCTTTATTCTGTAGGTCCATATGATTAAAATGATACCCTACTTATATAGGTTTGATTTTGTCGTACTTCTGAAAAAAATCATAACTACATGCAGGAAAATTTATACGTTTAAAATTGTCATCTTCTGACCCCTATAACTTTTTAATTTTTCTGCGTATGGGGCGGTATGGGGGATCATTTTTTGCCCCGTGATCTGAAGTTTTTTGCGGTACCATTTATGTATTGATCGGACTTTTTGATCACTTTTTATTCATTTTTCATGAAAATATTTTACCTTTTTTTTCGCATACGCCTTTGACCATGCGGTTTAATTAACAATATATTTTTATAATTCGGACATTTCCGCACACGGCGATACCACATATGTTTATTTTTATTTACCTACAGAATAAAGATAAGGTGTCATTTTTTACCGAAAAATGTACTGTGTAGAAACGAAAGCCCCAAAAAATTAGAAAATTGCGTTTTTTCTTCAATTCTGTCGACCAATTATTTTTTTTTGGGTTCCACCGTCGATTTTTGGGTAAAATGACTGATGTCATTACAAAGTAGAATTGGCGGCACAAAAAGTAAGCCATCATATGGATTTTTAGATGCAAAATTGAAAGGGTTATGACTTTTAAAAGGTAAGGAGGAAAAAACTTTTGTGCAAAAAACGAAAAATGCTCGGTCCTTAAGGGGTTAAATTAACATTCAGTCATAGTTATTGGTTACTGTTATAATATATATAGAGGAGTGAGACAGCACTGGGGGGTCGACCTCTGTGCCCGTAATCACCCAGGCAGCCAGCCCAGGGTAAATGTATACCAAGTCCAAAAAATCCCAGCACCAGACAGGTCATGGATCCTAAAAAACTGAATTTCTTTATTGTCCCCATCTCAAATGCAACGTTTTGGCAGTAATAGCCTTTATCAAGCATGGTTGATTAAGGCTATTACTGCCTAAACGTTGCATTTGAGATGGGGACAATAAAGAAATCCAGTTTTTAAAGATCCATGACCTGTCTGGTTCTGTGATTTACGGACTTGGTATATATAATATATATATATATATATATATATATATATATATATATATAATATATATATATATAGAGAGAGAGAGAGAGAGAGAGAGAGAGAGAGAGAGATTCATTTGGTGAAGAGTATTTTTATTGCTTTTTATGTTAGCAGTATTTCAACTGTGTTGTCCACTTATCACTAAAATTTTTGATTTTAAATAGTTTTTTTTGCCAACAAAAGTTCCGTTTTCTACTCACCTGTGCATTCTAGAGAAGCATTGTTAGCCCCTCCAGTGGTTGCTTATTTGGTAAAGGAGTTTTCCTTTTGGGTCACATTTTAGCTTGTTCCTTTCCATACTGATGTGCTTTTTTGTCAATTCATCTACAAATTCTAAAACAAATTTACATTTTAAACTGTGGCATGTTTCATAGCCTGCCGCCTTCCATATTTCTGAGCGAGAATACCTCCTTTATATTTCACTGAATGGAGAACCATATGACAGCACACCGTGTCCCTCCATGGGAGCCTGTGTGCCCCTGTAAAGACTCGTGCTCACGGCCCTGTCATGTACTGTACACGAGGCCTAACCTAAATTATAATCTACACAGCTGCGGGAAATACTATCATTTACATAGGCTGTTGTGAAAAGAAAAAAAAGGTTTTAGTGTTTGTTGACAGCTAAAGGCCTTATTATGAGGCCCTGCAGGATTTGCAATTATCCTGCGTTGTGAGCCTCGCTGCTGTATTAAGCTGTTCACTGTCATACAGCGTTTCCAGGTTCTAAATATAATTAATATCTATAGAGCATTCATTACCTTTATCAGAAATGACTGGTGTGTAAATAATGCACGAGAATGTACCTAGCTGTTTTGTTTCGTAGCGAGGACTACATTAGTCCTTGTTTACGTACATCATCTTCATCATCACCTTCTGTCTTTCCCAGCGAGGGTAACAGCGGCAGCAGGCAAACTACGACAGCCTTTGCTTCCCTTTGTCTGGTCATGTGCTGCATCTCCTCTTTGGAGGCGGTATCAGGCCAAAGGAGAGAGAGAGAGATAATTTCTCCAGTGTATTCCGGTTCTGCCCTGGGGCTAGCTCTCCCTGGGATATGTCTGG
Source organism: Hyla sarda (assembly GCF_029499605.1). NCBI lineage: Eukaryota > Metazoa > Chordata > Amphibia > Anura > Hylidae > Hyla > Hyla sarda. The sequence goes on from NC_079189.1 coordinate 190,731,674, forward strand.
AACAGCTCCAGCGGGAGCCTCCTAATGGGCATCATTAGAATATTCCGAGCAGTTCTGGATCATTGTCTTTTTATTAGGTGTGTATTTATTTGTGTTCCCTTCCTTTTCCTGCGACATTGCTTATTTTCTCTTGGAAGCATCGGGGATATGTTGCTAAAATTTGTGTTTTGAGAAATAAATTTTACAAAAGGAAATCCCTTTCATGCCGGTTTCTGTTACTATAAATCTCCCCAATCAAGTGTGTTTTTATTGGTACCTGTCACACATTTTGGGGCTCTTTTTATGAAACAGATTTAATAGTTGGAGTTACTTTTGGGAACTATAAATATTCGGAACTGCTCAGGACCCTCAGGGTAACAGTAAAGGCAGAATGTTTAACTATAGCTTTGAGAACTGTTAAGGGGGTTGCTTATGTTTTACACTCGTGCCTGAAATATATTGCACATAGTCTTGTTGCCTCTTTTGATCATCTATTAATCTACATTGGGGAATACTATATTGGGAAAAAATTACAGGGGACACAAGTGTGAATACTGCTTGTTTCAGTATGACCATTTTCTGCTAATAATAGCATTTAGAATGCACTGATATATGTATAAAAATGGAGGGCTCATGCTTGTGACCGTATCGGGGCCCTGAGTTGTACAGAGTCATAATATGACACCTGTAGAGTTTTATGGGGCCCTATTGTACCTCTGTTCGTCTGTGATTTCATACAGAGGCATACAAGAGGGTTTTTATATGGAATTTGACAGCATGTTCTATCAGGTGTCTAGGTGCTCAGGGTGAATATCACAGTAGTATGGTATAATACAAATGGACTGTATCCCAGCACAGTGACTATGGCTCTATAGAACATAGCTGCAGAGGGTCTGTGTGTCTCTACATGCACATGACTATAGCATGGGCAAGTGCCTGTACAATTTAAATGGGCACTGTCAGATCCAAAAATGTTTTATATGTTGTTACTGATGAAAATTAAAGACCTTTTGTAATATGATTGTTTAAAAAAATTGAATATTTAATAAATAAAACAGCCCCTGGAAATCCCACCACTAGGGGTCCCCGTACCTACAGGGACTTTAACTAGTCTTGCATCAGCATCAGGATTGTCCATAAGTCATGGACAAGAGATGACTCATGGACAAGGCTGCATGAGCAGACGCACCAATCACCTCCCATCAACACAAGGGAGGGACATAGCCCCTACCCCAGAGAAGATTTCTAACACTGTAAGCTAATGAAATGAGGTATTTTTGTAATATATATATATATATATATATATATATATATATATATATATATATATATAGTTGATAGAGGCATAAAAATTAGATTTTTTTGTGGGATCTGACAGGTACGCCTTAAGGCAGGACTCAACAAATCCCAGGTGCTAGGTTGCCATGGCAACTGAGAATTTGCTGCTGGCACCTAGGACTTTGACAAACCTTTCCATATTGCGTCAACAATTGCCTCATACCTGTTGACCGCCAGAGCGTGGGGGAGGGGGCACTGATTTATGAGTTCTAATGAGTTATGCAGAATGCGGTTGACAGGAAATAGCAGGGACGAGAATGGGCTGCAACAAGTTACAGAGTGGACAGAATGATCCACGGGCTGTGGGGATAAGGAAGTAGAGTGCCTCGGGATTAGCAGCAGCCGCCACACACAATAGTCCTGTGGTGCTCTGCAGATCACTGCACACTCCTCGCATTCCTGGCTGAACTCGGAAATGTCAGCAGTGAGCGACAACAAGTCCAGAGGGCAGGGTGTTCTTCCAGACTCCACTGAGTGCCGGATGACTGCCCACAGGTGGCTCAGCAGCACAAGCACAAGAGAAAAGTAGAAGGAAGGAGCTTAGGAAGTGGCTGATACTGGAGGAGTGGAGCAGCTGAGTGAGCTCTATGGCTGTGAGGTACCAACCCCTCCATCACCCATATGTGTTTGTTTATAGAGTCAGATTATCTACTGCTGATGGCAACATCATCTCATGTAGCGTTAACTCCTCTCCATTGCCGTTCAGTCCATTGTTCTCTGTGATCAGCCATCACAGGCTATGGGAAGGCATGGTGGTATATAATAAAATGGCTACTAATAGAAAGTCCAGAAATCCAAAATGTTTGCACCCAAGATTACTATGTTATCTCTCTCATCTCCATTCCTGAGAGGCTCCGCTGGCCCGGAGATCGCATGATAACATGTCTAGGGGTGGAGTACCCCTTTAAGGGGAATTTTTCATTTGCATTTTTGCATGTTTTTTTTTACTTATTTATAAATTAGACTTTTTTTCCTAATATTAAATGAACCAAATGTATCATATTGTTATGAGAAGTGTAATTTCCCAAATCAGCTTTTTACCATGTGGATTTCTGCGTTGTCCATCGAGTGTGGTGAGATTGTGCAAAAATCGTATGACTTTTTAAAGACCCAGAAGTAGTAAATCTTTATTCCAACTAAACCAAACCCCAAACATTTGTTAGATAGGAAATCTGTGAGTAAGGCACAAATCCTCCCAAAATGGCACATATACATAAGTATGCCAATGTCAAGATGGCTATGACAAAATGATAAATTCCCTTAATAAATCAAAATGTTGGGTATATAGGGGGCAGTACAATGGCAATTTAAATGCACCTGTCACACCTTTCTTTAGAAAATATCAGTCAATGTTATAGGACCCTAAAAGTAGGGCTGGGCGGCATGACCAAATATGTGTATCATGGTATTTTTTTTACTTACGGCGGTTCCACGGTATATAACGGTATTTTCACCCCCCCCCCCCAAATCATGTGACCCGCCAGCTCTGTTCTGCGCTGAACAGCGCTGGCGGGTCACATGATTTGGGGGGGGGGGGGGGGGGAATACCGTTATATACCGTGGAACCACCGTAAGTAAAAAAAATACTCTGATACCGTGATACACATATTCGGTCATACCGCCCAGACCTACTTTTAGGGTCCTATCACCGGCCGGAGCGATGTCCCGCCCCGGCTAATGATAGGCTGAGCCCACTGTCATGTAGGAAGCCGGCTTCTTACATGACAGTGGACTCAGCCTATCACTGGCCGGGGCGGGGCATCGCTCCGGCTGGTGATAGGCTGACGGCTGTCCTCCCCTGTCCCCAGCGTGCGGCCGAGGTGGGTGAGTTAAACGTTTATTTTCTGTATCTTTTGCAGCCCGGGAATAGGGATACAGCATACAGCAGTGGTCTCAGGCGTTGGCTGTCCGGGCATGCTGGGAGTTGTAGCTTTGCAACAGCTGGAGGTCCGCAGGTTGGAGACCACTGGTGAGACCACAGTGAGATCCAGCGCCCGGCGGCCCCCAACAAAGAGGAGGAGGGCAGTGCTTGACATCTGTGAGTAGTACCCCGCTGGGCTGATCATTAATTGGGGGGGGCAGAACAGCGCTGGCGGGTAACATAGGGTTAGTTCCCCCGATGTGGGGACAGCGCTGCGCTAGGCTGATAATACATTCCCGAGGGGGAGGGGCCAAACCGGTATTGCGATATGGGGGAAAATTCCTATCGTGCAGCCTCAAAAATTCGGTATTCGGTATGAACCAGTATACCGCCCAGCCCTACCTAAAAGTTTACTATCTGATAGAAGTCAACTCTGCACTAGACACAGCTGGTAACCAGTTGTTAGGGTAGTTAAAGGAATCTCTCACTAGGTATATACCGCCATATCTGAGGGCATCATAAACTAGTGACAGAGAAGCGGATTACTATAAAGTATTACATTCTGTAATACAGACATACCCTTTCCGCCTTTGGTTGACAGACTATTATCTACCTTAACAGAGTATAGGAAGAAAGCTGTCAAACAGCGGCTCGTGGGTGGAGGTAGCAGCACCTCATGAATATAGAGGACTCACATAATGAGATGGACTTCTTCCCTGTGTGCAGTGTCCTGGCTGTAAACAGGGATACTATCATAATGTGCATAAAACCATGTAAGTGATACATCCTTATAACCATGGTTTCTGCCACAAGTTTAAGCTGCCATCAGATAGCGGGGCATCAAACTGGTGACAGATTTTTCATTTTATTGTGTTTTCAGAAATAAGGCCTAAAAATTTACCAAAATGGGTGGAAATTGCATTAAAACTGTCTGAATTAAGTTGCCCATACTTCCCTACAAAGCACCTTGCTTCATTACTGTCTCCCTGCTTACAACAGAAGCATGTCTGATTTTATGTAGCCTTGTAGTGTTCTTATTAAAGAACCACTCCTAACCAACAAAATTCTAGTTTTTTTTTTATTTTATTTTTTATCTCCATTCAGTTGTATTTATACATATTGATCACTTTTGTTAAAGCAGCTGGATCATGTGCTCCCTGCTCAGACCAGCAGTCCAGTTCATTCTTTAAAGTGTAGATAAGACATCGAGAAGAGATCTTTTCCCCTCCCACTTCCACAAAGTTGCCTATAGAGGTCTTTTGAAAAATAGAGGCCTTTTTGGAGGTCTTTTTTAAATATAAAAGAAGCAATCTTATAGGTTGCTGTTTGTAACTACTCTATTTATCCTTCGCACAAGGTTTAATACATCTCCCCCATAATTTCTTCCCTATCTATGAAAGCAGCAGAGCAGTGATATAGTAGGTGAGTCCCTAGAATGATTAGCTGATAAGTCTCGGCTGAGACTCAACCCCTTTGTCTCTGCAAAGAGTCCTCATGAGAAATGTAGACTGCATTAGGGGAACCATATAAGAGGGAAAGAAGAAATGAAGACAGCAGACAACCTATAAATAGCACATCATCTAAATTAAGAATACAAAAGGCATAGTTTGGAACCTTCCACATTATTTTCTTATGATACACTATGTTGCATTTTATAAGCAAAAAAATTATAGTTTTTAACTAATACATATAATTTATTCAGCTGCTGTGGGAAAAAAACTGAATTTTGTGAACAAATCCTAAATATATAGATGCATAATTTTATGTTGTTTTTAATACTTTTTGGAATGATTTTCATAATCATGGAAAATCTGCCCAGATTTTTAAAATATTTTGGTTTTGCAGTAATAAAAAAAGCCACAAAAAATCATGTAAGTGTCTTGAAAAGGTAATCATGTCACTGCCAGAAACACGTAAGATTAAAGGGGTTCTCCGGTGCTTACACATCTTATCCCCTATCGTGTTCGCTCCGGGTCTGATTATGGGTGACCACCAGGCCGGCGGCGTGTGACGTCACGCCTCCGCCCCCGTGTGATGTCACGCCTCCACCCCCCGTGTGACATCACGCTCTGCCGCTCAATGCAAGCCTACGGGAGGGGGCGTGATAGCTGTCATTAGGCTTGTATTGAGGGGCGGAGCGTGACGTCACACGGGGCGGAGGCGTGATGTCACACACCGCCGGCTCGGTGGTCGCCCGCAATCAGACCCGGAGCGAACACGCTCCGGGGACTGATTACAAACGGGGTGCCACGTGCAGGATCACGGGCAACCCCAGCGGCAGGACTCCCGCGATCAGGCATCTTATCCCCTATCCTTTCAATAGGGGATAAGATGTGTAAGCACCGGAGAACCCCTTTAAAAGAAGTGGCAGTAAGGTGCACAAAGTAAGGAACATACTAATATATGGCCTGGATTTATCAATCTGTCAACAAAACCTGTCTGATCTGCCCATAACAACCAATCATACATATGCTCTCATATCTTAACCAGCTCTGGTAAAATAAAAGCTGAGCTGTGATTGGTTGTTATGGGAAAATCAGACCGTTTTTTGTCCCAGATTGATAAATCTGGGCCATAGAGTTGACTTTATTTTGTGTTTATGGCTTTGTCTAAATTTATGATGAAAGGGGAGTTGCAGTTCTTTTCCTGACACTTTAAGACACTGAAAAATGTGTTATTTGTAGGATGTATGACATAGAAAATCCATTCTAACTACCCACATAGGCAATCCTTAGTTTGAAGGGAGCAGTTGACTTTCTAGCAATCCGTTGTAGCAGAGATTGGATACGAACAACATCTTTCTCTCTCTTCTTCTATTTGAACATACAGAGGGATATAATATTCTCTGTTCCAGCATAGAGTGCACAATTTTATTTATGCAACCCCTTCTTTGTGCCAAAAATGCTCTACAAAATCCAGTTTGTGCGAAAACACAATATTGCACAATATTGCTAACTCTGCGCTGGTGCGGGGAATAAAATATTCCCCCTTAGTACATGCATTCATTACATGAACAGTCCTTTGATTCTAATGGTCATCATGTAACACTTTATTTCCCCTATGGTGGTGCTGAAGGAGTGTCTAAAGCATTACTGTCAGGCAGATGTGTCAAATGTTTGAGTCGAATAAAGTCTCAGAGATAAGGCCCCACCTATATGTAGTTATATTTGTGTCAAGCGTGCTGGGTTGGACGCTTCAAACAGCTATATCTAAGGATTAGCACTGAGACCCTGACCAATCAAATTTTTTTTTCTTTTTTTATGAGAGTAATGCTTTAATATTTTTTAAGCTTCTTTATAGGCTACAATGACCAATGGGGTGGCACATCCAGTAATCATTTATTTCAGCAAGACTTTTTAAAATAGCTCACAGAAAATTAAATAGGACTTGTGGTCAATATTAAAGATTAATATCAAGATTTTATATAATTTTGTAGCCTTTCGAGATAGCACCAACAAAGATGCATTAGCCGCACTGCGTCTGAGGAAGAGGTATCACATCAAAATATGTTATGTGTATAGTTCCTTTAAATGTGTACTCCACTGGAAAATATTCTTTTCTTAATAAACTGATGCCAGAAAGTTAAACAGATTTGTAAATTACTTCTATTTAAACATCTTAATCCTTGCAGTACTTATCAGCTGTTATATTCTCCACAGGAAGTTATTTTCTTTTTGAATTTCCTTTCTGTCTGACCACAGTGCTCTCTGCTGACACCTATGTCCATTTAAGGAACTGTCCAGAGTAGAAGCAAATCTCCATAGCAAACCTCTCCTGCTCTGGACAGTTCCTGATATGGACAAAGATGTCTGCATAGAGCATTGTGGTCAGACAGAAAGGAAATTCAAAAAGAAAAGAACTTCCTGTGGAGCATATAACATCTGATAAGTACTGAAAGGATTAAGATTTTTTTAATAAAAGGAATTTACAAATCTGTTTCATTTTCTGGCATCAGTTGATTTAAAAACAATATTTTTTTTCCAGTGGAGTGTCCCTTTAAATAAAGTCCTCAAGCATTAGTTTGCACATGCACTACAATGGAGGTCATTTCAAGCTGTGCTGAAAATTGAGCACTATCCTTTCTCCTTCCTGCCTGCTCTGATAGACATTGTCAGTTTCATCTTCTTGCTGTACAGTTGCTTCCATTAGTAGCTTCTTACATCACATACAGAATAGAATGTCCTGCAATGCTGACAGTGGATCTGCATAAAAGGCAACTATCTGCGCTATTTTCCTAAAAATATTATGAGATTGCTTAAACAGTAAGTTCATCAGGCAAACTGCATAGAAACTGCGATGTTATTTCAATTGAAGCGGCCGATGCTGACAGGACCTTAAAAAGAAGCTATCCCTTTATTTGCAACAGCTGGCTCCAGGGGAAATTTAATTCCCCACCATGTCCCTCCAGCTACCATAAACTATCGTCTGTAAGCTGTTGTATATTATGTTAGACTGCCAACTGAGCTGAAGTAAGACATTGGTGAATGCTACATTCCAGGCAGCAAGAGTAGAATTTTCACATTGGTTGCATAAGAATATTGGTGGATTGCCATTTTACCAATTTGCTAATATTTTTTTTCTAATTAAAGGGGTACTCTGCCCCTAGACATCTTATCCCCTATCCAAAGGATAGGGAATAAGATGTCATATTGCGGGGGTCCCGCTGCTGGGGACCCCCGGGATCTCGGCTGCAGCACCCACCTCAATGGCTTCCGGCAATGCTGGAGGCTTTGGATCCCGACCACGCGAGCGGAAAAGCGTGACGTCACGACTCCGCCCCATGTGACATCACGCCCCACCCACACATCCGCCCTGTGATGTCAAACGGGGGCGGAGTCGTGACGCCACGCTCTTCCGCTCCCGTGGTCAGGATCCAAAGCCTGCAGCATTGCTGGAAGCCGTTGAGGTGGGTGCTGCAGCCGAGATCCCGGGGGTCCCCAGCAACAGGACCCCCACGATCTGATATCTTATCCCCTATCCTTTGGATAGGGGATTAGATGTCTAGAGGCGGAGTACCCCTTTAAGAGTTCTAGAGATGCTAAATGTAGGGATGTAAGCTGGTCATGATATAAGGCTTTTCTGTATTCACAGGGCACCTTCCCCACCCCCTTGCCTATAATTGACCAGTTCTCTCCATTAGCTCTGTAGAGATATCTGCCAATCACAGGCAGGTGGTGGTGTGCGAGAGGAGTAACCCATGTATCTTATCAAATTCATTGGGCTCCTACTGGTGATCACTAGCACAATGTAGTGTTGCTTTCTAATGAAACCAAGTTGTGGCATAGGATATACCAAAATCTTTAAGCACTTTCATCGTATACTTGGCATCCCAAGATATATTTTATAGTGTCCGAGGATCAGGTACCATTTTTCTACTGACAGGTTCCCTTTTTACCTACCTTCCTTTTCCATTATGATTCTCAATATTTGTCAATAAAGAAGAAATTTGGGAATATTTTAAGAGCACCAGTGTTTGACATTCTTTGCATCTACTATCCAGACAGTATTCCTTTTCTGGTCTCTGTTGCACTGGGTGAGCTGGTTACCTTTCCTCTTTGTTGTGCGTCTAAGCACAGTAGAGCACAGAACTCATGTGCCCAGTCACATTTTTCTCACAGGTCTTTATTAAAAATGTATCAGTCTCTTATCGCTTCTCCCACTTCTTCAGGTACCCCCTGACAAATATGTAGTAAAATGTGCGTTGGGGTGCATAGTCTCTTCCAAAGGTACCTATCTTGTGTTTATATAGTGGGTACTGCACCCTCTCTATGAAGTTCGGTATTTTCTCTACATACATATTTTTACTTAGTAGCAATATTGTTTTATACTTACATCTACATATTTATGTATGGATATTGGATAATATTGTATGTATCTGTTATGGGGGACCTATTTTTTGGATTGCTTTTAAATCTATTTTATTTTTTTCAATTATTGACACCAACTAAGATGTATTTACTTTATACTTTGGTATTCTGCTTTCTTGTTTGGAGTTTGCATATTGATACTGGCATGCCATTTAATTGGTAGATATAATGACTATAATGGGAGTTGTCTGCCTTATTCATAGCAAAATTTGTCAATCTCCAGAATCTTTCTCTGCTCTCCTGAACAATCTTTAAAGGGCTGTTCACATTCTAATTTTGACGCACATTTACCCTATAAACATAACATAGAAACATAAAATATAATAGTAAAGTATACAAATGAACACACAATAATTGTGCACAAAAGTACACAATAACTGTATAGCTTATGTAAAGGGCGCTCAGGTGTGAAAAAAAAAAATATATATATATACCGGTATATATATATATATATATATATATATATATATATATATATATACAGATGTAAACAAGACAAACCGCAGTCATAAGTATGAACTATTTTTTCACAGTTAAAGGGACTGTCACCCACACTAACCTACTGGAACAGGGTAATAGTGTGGGTGACACTCATAATTTAGTTTTCCTTCATGACCCTGTTCCCTAGATATGCCTAAGAATCCAAATATGTAAAGCAAGTGCTTTGGTACGCTGGAGGTGTTCCCGGTTTTGGTGTACTCTTCTGCTCCACACTGTATATTCATGGCTCTTAGCTCCATTCTATACAGGGAACATTTAACTCTCAATCTGTCCACTCCTGTCTCCTGTCACGTGATCATAATCCTTTATTTTCTTTTACATTCTTTTAGTTGTAAAATGGGAAAAGGGGGGTGAATTAAACTTTTATAGTGGGGGGCTTTTTATATTTAAAAGCATTAAAAATATTTTTTTAACTACTCATAGGGGACTATTACATGCAATTATTAGATTCACTGCTCTGCTATTGTATAGCACTGATCATTGATATTGGCGCTCTATTACTATAGTCTGCCTAAAGGAGGCTGCATTAACAGTGTGTCGATCCTGCCGCACAGAAATACAGAAGGTGGATCTGACCACCATTTAAATGCATCGATGAGAGGGGATTCGATGAGACCACTAAGCTAACTGGCACATGTTAATTAGGCCTTGAGATGTCTTGATTGGCATTGGTCATGACATCTAAAGAGTTAATTGCGTACATCAGCATGATACTCACCAGTGAGCACAGAAAAGTACCAGGCATCCATGATACAATTTGATACAATTACATCCTATGTAGTTAAGTAGTTTGGCCCTTTCACTTAAAGGGGTACTCCAAAGCATAAGGGATAAGATGTCTGATTGCGGGGGTCCCGCTGCTGATCTCCGTGCTGACACCCGTCATTCTAAACATTATGTTCAGAACGTTGGGTTTGGTAGGCCGTGTTCGTGACCTCTTACCACGCCCCCTTTTGACGTCACACCATGCCCCCTCCATAAGATGTCTAGCAACGGAATACCCTTTTAGGGGTCTATTCATGAAAACAGTATCCTGTGCATATTTGATGTGCAGGATTTTAAGCTGCAGATTTTATGCTTCATATTTCAATGTAAACGAAATGACTGAACACTTTGGAAATCAAATCCACTTTGTTGTTATTGTAAATGGTGCAAATTATCTGCATGAAAATTCAGTATCGAAAATCCACAGCGAATCCACAAGGTTTGGCCATACAAATTAAGTAAATCTGAATATACTGGGCCAGGGTATTACAGCTACAAATCCATACTATTACCCAACAGAGTTAAGTGCATGACAGTGCGCCCCTCACTCCCTGGCTGTCACTCCAACCCAACCCTTTCACTGCATAAGTCAATGAAGCAAATAGGTCAGACAGCAATTTCTAAAAACAGGGATAAGAGCACTCCATAGTGTATTAAAAACGATACAACGATTAATAATGAGAACGCATAACAAAAGATTTAATCCCAAAATGCTTCTTGGGATTAAATCTTTTGTCACGTTTTACCTGGCTGTCCTTTCTGCGCCTTGATGAGCCGGCATTCCATTTGAAGCCATTCATATCTGCAGACAGCGATCTTGTCTGCGGCACCCCAGGCATCCGGTGCACAGAGTAAACTTTGTTCCGTGCCGGATGCCTGGCAATGCAGGCCATCACGCCCCCTCCCATAGACTTGCATTGAGGGGGCATGGCCGTGACATCATGAGCGTGGCGTGGCCATGACATCACAAGCCTCTGGCGCTGCACCTGATGCTCTAAACGAATGTCACATGCAGCAGGGAGATTGCAGGGGGTCCCCATCTTATCCCCTATAACCTTTGGATAGGGGATAAGATGTCTAGGGGTGGAGTATCCCTTTAAACCTTGAGCCCGGTGATAAAATCATATTTTTAAAAGTTGTGGCAATCCCGTAAACACTGACAAAGAGATGCTTGATATCACTGTCCTGTCACCTTTCTGATGGGCTCTGCAGCTCATATCATGACAGAGTCAGACAGATTCACGTTAATTCTTTGCATCTTAGCAAACTACTAACAGATTATGCTTCCGAAAAGTAACAAATCTGTTCCCTTGCTTTTGGAAATCACATCATGCTTGTATATTTTTACCATAAGTTTCTGTACATGTTCTGTAGAGTTTTCATCAGCTTTACTTTCACTAGTTGATTATAATTACATAGGAGAGATGATCTCCACCGACATCAGCATCTATAGGTTTCTGCATTGTTTTGACAAGAAGTAGCATCTTATTAGCGACTATGTGAAGATCTTGTCTGCATTTAACCGACGTCTCATCAGTGACAACATGAAAGTATCCTTTACTTTGAGAAATCCTCAAAAATAGCTGTTTTCGAGAATTAACCAATCTTGTGAATTTTGTTATAATTGGCATTAGATTGAGCTAAATGGAAAATAACGGCGCCAGTGTACATATCTAAGTAGAAAGTATGGATGATTCATCAAATGTGTTTTTCATGGTATTTTAATCTATATAGCAACATGTTGTATTGCAGGGAAATCGTACCATTATACATGTTACTTGTTTTCTAGTAATGCTTGAAACTTTTAAAACCTACATGCTGACTATAAATGATAAATTGGGTTATTTGTAATGGAATTTGTAGAGCATTTTATGATAAAATTTCTATAACTGTACCTAATTTGGAGTCTAGCATAATATGTATAGGTTCAACAAAATGCAAATGAGGTCTATATGGTTAGAAGAGGTCATTATGCAGCAAAGGACTGCTGAGGCCAACGATTGGCTGCAGCAGTGATGTAGGTGCAAGGGCTCATTTACACTATGGAATTTCCGCACAGAATTTTCCTCTGTGGATCCAAATTATCTGAAATCAGCAGATTCCGGAGATTTAAATCCTGTGGTGATGTCAGATAGCTCCTGAAGCTTGCCAGTGGATGGGGGTCATTGCTGTGGGCTTCCAAGCAGTCTGAGCCAGCATCTACATTCATCCCGCCCAGTGAACTGGTATGGAAGCTGCTCAACATCGCCACAGGACACAAATCTCCCACTGCCTGCCATTCAGAGCTGCTGATTCTCTGCGGGGTGCACTACCACCACCATCAAGCGCTGGGCAGCCTCATGAGTCTAGCATACAATGGTGGTGGAAGTGCATGGGTCTGAAGCATCCCACGGAGGATCAGCAGCTCTGACTGATGTTTTGGTGCGAACAGCAGGAGATTTGAATCCCGCTGCAATTTCTGGCATATCTCCTCGCAGAATTCAACTCTGTCGGAAATTCCATAACGGAACTTCTAACGCCTGAACAGAGCAGCTTTATCAGATTGAAGTCAATGGGAGACTGAGGCAAGTGGAATCTGTGCAGAATTTCTTGCAGATTCCATAGTGTAAACAAGCCCTAAAGGCACATCATCAATGCAACCATATAAACAACGATGACTATGATTGAAATCTGAGCTGTGAATGGTCGGTATGAGCATTTAAGATGGTTTTGATCAAATTGGGTAACAATGGAAAACAACTTGTTTGTAAATATTCAACAAAAAAAGTTTGTATTACTTCTATAGGTTGTCTAATTTATTATATTAAAAAATTCAAGTTTGTTATAGTGATAAATAAAAATAAAAAATACCGTATACTCACATGTTTGATACTTGCTTCATCCAGCAGTGCTGCCCCTGGTCCTTCCCAACACCTTTGTTTACATGGCCGAAACTGTGAGGTAATCCTCTTTCTACATCATTGCTGCAGCCAATCAACTGGCCTCAATGGTCTTGTGTCTGCAAGATGTATGGGTATGTCATTCTGCACTGAAGTAAGCAAAGTCAATGGGGAGGACCGGAGCAGCGGCACAGCAAGGATGAAACAGGTGAGTATAGAATTATATTTTTATCCCAATAACAGATAATGCTTCCATTTGGTTTCCTCTATTAAAAGAAGCTTTTACCTGTGAATTTACAATCAAGCCCTAGCAGCCTAGGCCTGAGGTGATGTGCTCTGTGGTACTCTGTATGAATACTCGCTACTTTGTACAATATTTTTCATATGACAATTGATTTGTTTCTTAGTGTGTTGACTTTAATTGTTGTGTTTTCTAATAACAGGTCCATAATGAGGCACCCAGATATTACTCTATGACAGTAAAGTACAATTTGTTAGCTGGGAATTTTCTGTGAAAAAAATAAATAAAACTGAGGAGGCCATGGTGTAAAATCATGTGCACTTAAAGTTTTCTTGTCTCAGTTTCAATGAGAATCTCCATGCCCCCAAGAAATAATTTGGGCAGAATACAGTGCATCACTGATGCATCAAATGGTCTCACGCCGACCCGATGAGTCAAATAAACAGCTCTCCATTTAACACAATAATGGCTCAAGTCTGCAGAGAGTCATCATTTGTTAACAGCTCTACTAAGCATCGTAGAAAGGAGTTAAGAGTGGCGGGCTCCCCTCTGAGATGTCCATATGCCATAATTGTGCAAATGGACAGGGGAGATCTTTGTGAGGCAGCCCCTTTAATCTGCAGCCAAGTGGGATGCTCTATTAATGTAGCATGCTTTCTAGCAGGTGCACCCACTAGCGCGCTTTCCTTTACATCCCTTTAGTGTAGCCTGCCTTGGTATCAGACTCTATAAAACCTATTAGTCTGTACTTATTTAGCAGGGCCAACTATAATCTGCATTGCCATAGTGACCCAGGCTCAGTATATAAGCTAAATCTAGGGGAATGGTCCTGCGCTACATCCTGTTAGTACCATTTTGTGGTACAAAGACTGTAGAAATTTTAATTTAACTTATTTTAGAAAGAAGAAATAGAGGTGATCCTAGCATTTACAGGAAGGAAAAAGTGACATGCTCCATTGCATGAGATGTATTCTTCCAAGCAGTCATGGAAAGATATGTTGTCTCTTGAAGGCACAATACAGAAGCACTTGGGCCCATAGAGTCTACTTGATACAGTTAGGTTACATTTTGATACTTAATCCCTTGTTCTTATTTATAGCACCATCCACTTACTTTCTGAGTATTCATCGTTCAGTTACTGAGCCTAGCAGCCATGTTTTTTTTTACTTGCTTCTCTGTCAGGAAGTTACTGCATTGTGTGAATGAGGTAGCAGCATTATTCATGACACATTGAGGCAGTATTAACCGTACATGCATCATTTTGTAACCACCATATTACAGTGTAGAAAAATAAGAGGTTCCAGCTCCCACAAAAATAGAATTAAAAATTCAAAATGTATTTCACATATTTAAAAGGTAAAGCAAAAACAAAAATGAAAACCATATTGAGGTGGTTATAAAAGCATAGCAGAAATGCCGACGCGTTTCGAACCATATGGTTCTTAGTCATGGTGCCATGATTAAGAACCATATGGTTCGAAACGCGTCGGCATTTCTGCTATGCTTTTATAACCACCTCAATATGATTTTAATTTTTTTGCTTCACCTTTTAAATATGTGAAATAAATTTTGGACTTTTAATAAAATTTTTGTGGGAGCTGGAACCTATTATTTTTCTAAGGATCTGTTCATACCAAGCATGCGGTTTGGATTTTTTCTGTGCTTCCCAAAGGACACTTGAAATTCCTCTACCTAAAGAATCTACAGGGCAGTGAGCTGGTCTTCCTTTGTTCTCAATTTTGTATTGATATTACAATGTAACCTAAGCGAATAAATGAAAATCCTGTTAATGTCATTAAGACCTTAATGGGGTACTCCGTTGCTAGACATCCTATCCCCTATCCATAGGATATGGGATAAGATGTCTGATCACAGGGGTCCCACTGCTGATATTCGGGGTACTCTGTTTCTAGACATCCTATCCCCTATCCATAGGATATGGGATAAGATGTCTGATCGCAGGGGTCCCACTGCTGATATTCGGGGTACTCCGTTTCTAGACATCCTATCCATAGGATATGGGATAAGATGTCTGATCGCAGGGGTCCCACTGCTGATAAACGTTCTGACCCCCGGCATTCTGAACAAAAAGTGAACTTGCTTTTTGTTCACTTTAGACAAAAAGTTGCGGACAAAGTGGCATCCGTGAGCCAAATTAACAAATGGTGCACGGACAATGATGAATGCCCGCTGAGCAGCTGTTTAAATGTCGCAGTGGCGGGCCATGCGACAATTGTATTACAAGTCACATGGACCAAAGGGGATCTCCTGTGAAATTTTTTTTTTTTTTTAAATTAACTGGTGCCAGAAAGTTAAACAGATTTGTAAATTGCTCTGTGCTGAATCATGACCACAGTGCTCTCTGCTGACATCTCTGTCCATTTTAGGAACTGACCAGAGCAGCATATGTTTGCTAATGGGCTTTTCTACTACTCTGGACAGTTCTTAAAATGGACAGAGGTGTCAGCAGAGAGCACTGTGCTCGTGATGTCAGCAGAGATCTCTGTGTTCCAAAAAGAAAATAATTTCTTCAGCAGCTAATAAGTACTGGAAGGATTAAGAATTTTTAATAGAAGTAATTTACAAATCTGTTTAAAGTTAACAAAAAAAGTTTTACACCGGAGTACCCCTTTAATACATTTGTTGCATAGAGTGATATAGGGCAGGGTTGAATTGCCCTGTGATTTCTTCTAAATCTGATCCATGCAACTTTTTTGCAACTTTTCACAGAAAAGGCGCACATGATAAATTAGTGACCACTGCATTAAGGGATCTAAATCAGATCACTTTGTGGTAATAAAAATGAAACAGTCTAAATGAAATGTCGCAGTAAAAGTCGCACGGGACCAGCCTGTGACAAATTTAGACTAAAAAAAGCTGTCTAAATTGTTTGATAATTTCCCCTCTTTATGTTCAGAATGCTGCGTTTGGGAGGCCGTGGTTGTGACCTCATGCTACGCCCCCTTTGTATCCCTCATTAAAGGGGTACTCCGGTGCTTAGACATCTTATCCCCTATCCAAAGGATAGGGGATAAGATGCCTGACCGCGAGAGTCCCGCCGCTGGGGACCCCCGTGATCTTGCACACGGCACCCTGTATGTAATCAGTCCCCGGAGCCTGCTCGCTCCTAGCTGTCACACCCCCTCTCGTAGGCATGCATTGAGGGGCGGAGCGTGACGTCACACGGGGGCGCAGGCGTGACGTCACACGCCGCCCGCCCTGTGGTCGCCCGTAATCAGACCCGGAGGCCATACCCTCAAAGTAAAACTGTCAGCTGAATACACTGGGCAGTACAGGGGACCCTGAATTTACAATATTAATTGTTTCCAGGATGACCATTTTATGTTGAAACCATTGTATGTTGAGACCATAACTCTATGGAAACCTGGTAAATGGTTCTGAAGCCACCAAAATGTCATCCAAAAATAGAAAAAAGTGAGAATTAAAAAAAAAAAAAGTAGATAACTAATATAGATAAAGCAAGTCCTTACATATAAAAGTAAGGGTATGTTCACATTATGGAATTTCCATGCGTGGAATTGCGCTCCGAAATTCCACTGTGTGAACCTTTGCATTTGTGTGAATGGGTTTTCTGTGGACCTGTTCACACTGCAGAATTTCAGCCATGCCGAGGGAATTTATCCGCCCAAAGAATTAACATGATTATTCTTTCAGTGGAATTATGCTCGCACTGCATTTCCTTCAGTGGTGATGGCGCAGGGCCAGATATTCCATCATGTGAACATACCCTAAGACAGAGCTGCTGGAAGCTGTACATCACTGTCTATGTAGAGGAAAGGAGCTTCTTCAGGATCCTGTACAGTACACACAGTGTCCCAGAAAATTTAAATGGTGCCTTCTCCACTTGGTGTCCAAAATAGAAGCTACTGTAACCCTGGCACAGGTAAAGAGTAGTACAGAACATGTAGTACCTGTAGGGGGCGCTACCACACAGCCAGTCAGTGCATGTCCTTCAGTAATACAGGTGTTTTACCTGTGAACTGCCCATTCTGATTGGTCAGATCTTTCAGACATTGACATGTTTCACAGATCTGGACTGTCCGTAGCATTATATGTTTATACGATTGATAGGGTATACATTTTAGATTGCGGGGGATCCGAGCGCTGGGGCCCCCTGCGATCTCCTGAACGGAGCCCTGGATCTCCTTCACAGCAGCACGTCACGACCCCCGCCAGAAGCAGGGCGCTGCCATGCCCCCTCTATATGGCTCTATGGGAGAGCCAAAGATTGCCGAACCGCTCTCCCATAGAGCTATATAGAGGGGGCGTGGCGCCCCCGATTTGGGCAAGGTCGTGATGCGCTGCTGTGAAGGAGAGCCCGGGCTCCAAACAGGAGATCACGAGGATAGAGGATACTTTTTTTTTTCATGATACTTATCCTTTAAGCCATTGAGAGTAGAGTGACCACTGTATATAACAGTTATAAATCCATAGTACATGTATTACCAAAAATGGCTAAAATATGGCTAATAGTAGCAATAAAAGAATACAGAGGACTCGTGCGGGATGCAATATCAGACACTTCCCTAGTCCAGGAGTGGCGCTATTTCTTTAATAAAGCAGCCACGTTTGTCTAATATGATAAAAGAACAGTACATGAAATATGGGGGGAGGGGAGAAATAGAGATTTTTAATAATTCGATTATTATTCACAACATAGTTTATTCCATTTGGATGGTCCTGGTATTTTATACATTGGAGATGTGTAGTCTATATGTGTACATCTGGAGACTAGAGCAGGTGCATAGATGCAGAGCCTAGTGAGAGACAAGAGCCTGCGCCATAAATATTACTGATGGGAGGGAGCAGAGCTGTCACATAAATATAACAGTACAGCCGTTAAGGTGCTATAGTGAAGCCCTAGCTGTCTACAAGGGTGCAGCGTGCTCCTCTGTGGTAAATCCATCTGTGACCAGACATCCAGCCAGGGACCTGACATAACAGCACAGCCCACGCTCTCTGACTTATGCTCAGCTGGAAGCTTCTTAAATCAAATTCTGCCAGTGCAGGCATCACCTCTGACCCTTTTAACGCCAGTAGCTGAATTAGAAATTAACCCTACCCCCCAGTCAGCTTTCTACGCTATGGTCTGTGAGCAGAAGCCAAAAATTGCGTATGTGTGTACACCGAGCTGATGTGCTGCATACTTTAGGAGGAAGAGCTAACAATCTATAAGGGAGGGGGCTTAGAGGTTGTATTAGCAAAACCATTTGAGAATTTTACATTTTGTTCTGTTATCAGTATTTATATAAATATTAAACAAAATTTTTTTTTTTTCGTGAATCACCTTTAGAAAAAATAAAAAAGGTTCTGAAATCAAAATAAACAGATAGGAAATAGCAAAATACAGGAAGAGGAGCTACGGTCCGCACTACCCCCTCTTAAAATGTGCGATTTAAAATGTGCGATTTAAAATGTGCGATTTAAAGTCCTTAAAAAACACTGCACCCTTAATAACCTCTCATCATATTCATGATCAATATCGCCGGAGTAATATGCAATCCGCCGGTACCGTGCAAGGTTTTTAATTTTGGAGAAAAGCTGGTTATGTCTGTCAAGCCTGTGAAGGTCAATTTCGCTCAGGTTTTCAGAGCATAATATATTCATTGACCCAGCTTCACGGCATCGCCTCTTACTGGGAGTCATGGCTGCAGGTTTCATGTGTTATCTCTCGAGGGAGCAGAGCTGCTGTAGCCTGCATTTGCACCTGCGTGAGCAGCGAAGGCAGCCTCAGACAATGGCGATCTGCCAGGATCCCCTAACGCCCCCCTCCCCCGCTTTCATTTCCCAGGGAATCTGTCTTCCCTGTCACTCAGGATAATGATTCCCTGCAAGCATAACTGAGATCCAGAAATTCACCGTAATCTCATCAATAGCTTGATTCCCCAGCTGGGTCTCTTGAATTTATACCGCTTGAAAGGAAATGGCCAACACGTAGCAGCTAATGTGCTAGTGCTCAGTCTGGCAGCAAAATTTCTTACACAGATAACCTCTTCCATTTTGGTGAGAAAATACAAGAAATATTGGTCAGCACATTGTTATCCTCGTCCTCCACGTTCCTCATTCAAAGGTTCTTATTTTATTGAATAGAAGCAAAATCAATAAAATGCAATTTTCAGCTATCTGTTTTATCACATTAAGGAAAAAGAGAAATAATGTCATATTAGCCCAGTCTTTACCCAAGAGAGACAAGGACCCTTGCAGTAATTTGGGAAAATCTTCCACAGTTCCTTTCTAAATGTACTACTTTTTAGATCTAAAAGCTGCTTTTATTTTCTTTTATTTCCTTTTATATATAATAGGGAATATAATCTTGATGTTTTTTTCCAATAGGTTCTGTAGTATAAAGTCCTGACATTAATATGCCCACCTCCACTTAAATGACTATCATTAATATGATTAGTATTATTGTAATATTAAGCTAGACAGAAATAAAAAATACAGAAAATTTATTATTATTATTACTACTCACAAATAGAGAAACAGAAACATAGCCACACATCCACACCTTGTACATTGATCTAATTGCGTAATTTAAAAACTAACAGGTTGTTAGTGTAACTTTTGATCAAAACGTGCAAGCTCACTCACCTGATAAGAGAGGGTCCCTAAACTAACACCAAGCCTACAGGGGGAATGACCAAAGTGACCTGGCAGCCCCACTACTGCCCAACCAAGCCCTCAGTTGTGTGCCACACTAACACACTAAAAGCACCACAACAACAATGGCCGCTGCAGAGCACTTCAACAGTGTGAACACCTACCACGTGCTCCTTGCCAGAGGGCTGGGAGAATACTACCCTGTTTCCCCAAAAATAAGACATACCCTTAAAATAAGCCATAGCAGAATTTCTAAGAATTGGCGTAATATAAGCCATAACCCGAAAATAAGACATAGTGTTACGCGTGGCTAAGCATACTGGCACGGAGCAGTAACAAAGACGGGCAGCCCTTCTCATCTGCCCCATCGTGACAGCTGCTATCTCGGAGGTGATCAGAGAGGTGCCGGCAGACCCATCAACAAGGTTGGCTCCCCCTGTCAGGTCCCAGTCCTTCTTTTCATGTTGCCAGGCGCGGCATAGAGGGAGACAGAAAGTGAAAGTAAAAGCCTCCTCAGTGAAGTGGGGAAAAGGAAGTTCTGCTTTGGGGGTCCTCAGGGGGGAGAATAAAGCTGTGGCTGCCATTTTACTCTGCACTTTGAGTCTCTCTCACCCAGCACCTACGAGCAACAGTCTTTGGGTCTCTGTATTGTACCATACTTAATAAAAATAAGACATCCCCTGAAAATAAGCCACAGTGTGTCTTCTTGAGGAAAAATAAATATGAGGCAGTGTCTTATTTTCGGGGAAACACTGTAGGAGGAAACCCATATTTAGCTTCCTGCTGATTAAAAACGCCTGCGCCAAATAGGTGGAGTGGCGTGCTGGCTATGAAAGAGGGGACAGACTACATATGTAAGAGGATACTGAATACCAATGCAACTCACAAATAGAGAAACAGTAATATGGCCAAACATCCACAGCTTGTACAATGATATAATTGCTTCTCAGCATAATTTTAAAGGGGTACTCCACTGGCCAGCGTTCGGAACTAAATGTTCCGAATGATGTTTTCGCGCTGTGGGGGGGTCGGCCATGCTCATCGTGATGTCACGCCCACGCCCTTCAATGCAAGTCTATAGGAAGGGGTGTGGCCCACCCCCGCAGCGCAAAAACAGCGTTCGGAACATTTAGTTCCCAACGCTGGCCAGTGGAGTACCTCTTTAAATACATGCCCCTTTAAGTACCCCTTTAACTACAGGTAGTTAGTATACATTTTGTTCAAAATGTGCAAGCCCACTTGCCACGTCAAGGCCACCTGATAAGAGTTGGTCCCCAAACTAACTAGACTAAGGGCTCCTTCACACAGCCATTGTGCGCTCATTGTTGGTTGGTCCATCGGAAGGATGGGAGGAAATCGAGAAAAAACATTGTGCATGTCCTATTTTTTTCTTTGTTCAACCCCTGTAGAATACCAGACACCTAAAGGATTCCATTAAAATCAATGGTATCCGTCATGACCTGGCGGTGTCAGTTGTGCTGCCACCTGTTTAGGGCCCATTCAATGCAAAAAAAAGAGCTGTACGGATCATAGCACAACAGCAGTGGGGATGCCATAGCGATGCCCATAACCAATTTGAAACCAAAAAATGAATCCTGGATTCCTTGTTGGTATTGATATGTCACTAAGAGTCAGCATGAGACAGAAATATTGATGTCCATTGATTTAATCGATATCATTGCAGTCTGTTGTTTTATTTCTTGTAACAAAAAGGAAGATGATAGTCCAGCAGAAAGGATGATAAATGAAAGGCAAGCTGGTCAGTTGTTTTTACATATGTTTAATACAAATCTGATTTACAAAAGACCATGCCAATATTAGCAGCTATGTACATGTGACATGGACCAGAATAGGGCAACACTCAGTTGTCTGCAGTCATGTTGAATCTGCTACATAGGTCATATGCTGTTTTGTTTCAGAATTTAGGCTATAAGATGAATGTAACTTTTTCATTTCATTTTTAGGCCCCTAGTAAGTTCATAATTTTTGTATTTTTATAGGGGTCTGAGGTCCATGTTGTTCTGTCACTGTTTTCTGAATTTACTGTATCACTTCACATTACAATAAAAGTAAATGATGACATTCTTGCAGCCTGCAGCTACAACTAGAGCAGTGGTTCTCAAGCTTTTTTGCTACTATACCCCAAAAGGGTAAAAGTATATCCGTGGGTACCCCTCGCGCGTGCGAGGGGTACCCACGGGCAAAATAAGTAAAAAAATTACTTAATTTCATAATGGCGAGTGCTTACCTTTCTAATGCAATACTTAATCCCCTTGTGTCATCACTCCCCCCTCCACCTTAATCCCCTTGTGCCATTATTCCCCCCTCCCTCTGATCCCCTTTTGTCATAATCGGATGATGGCAAAAGGGAATCTGAGGGAGGGGAGAATAATGGCACAAGTGGATAAAAATGGAGGGGGGGGAATAATGATTACACTCCATCCATCTTAATCCCCTTGTGCCATTATTCCCCCCTCCCTCTGATTAGGGATCGACTGATTATCGGTATGGCCGATATTATCGGCCGATAATCACGATTTTGGGCATTATTGGTATCGGCAATTACCTTGCCGATAAGCCGATAATGCCCCCGCACCGCGACCGCCCCACCCCCTGACCCGCCGCACCGCACCGCGACCGCCCCCCCGACCACCGCACCGCGTCGCACCCCCCCACCGTAGTGCTGGGCGGTATACCGGTATGAACCGGATACCGGTTTTTTTTCTCCCACGGTATGGATTTTTGCCCATACCGCTATACCGGTCGGGCCCCTCCCCCACCCTCCGAGTCAATAAAAAAAATTAAACTTACTCGTAATGGGGGTGGTCCGTGCCATCCATCCTTCGTGTAGTGTCCGGCGGCATTCCGGGTGGAGGGTGAACCGGTCTGGGCTGTACTTCTTCTCCGGGGGTCCTCTTCTCCACTCCGGGCAAGCTCCGGCCTAGTACGCTGCATAGACGCCGCTACGCCGTGACATCAGGTGCGTCGCTGTGCACGGGTGTCACTGCGCAGCGGCGTCTATGCTGCGTACTAGGCCCGAGCCTGCCCGGAGTGGAGAAGAGGACCCCCGGAGAAGAAGTACAGCCCGGACCAGTTCACCCTCCAACCGGAATGCCGCCGGATACTACAGGAAGGATGGATGGCCCGGACCACCCTGACAGGTAGGGGGAGAGAAGCGGGTAGCGGCGGCAGCCTATGGCACCGCAAAAGCCACTGCAGTGCATTGATTTAAAGCGCCCGCTTTAAATCAATGATCTGCAGCGGTGTCGCGGGGGGATAAATAGCCGATAACTTATACCGGAATATCGGTATAAGTTATCGGCTATCGGCCCTAACCTCCACCGATTATCGGTATCGGCCCTAAAAAACCTATATCGGTCGATTCCTACCTCTGATCCCCTTTTGTCAATACCCCCCCCCCCCCCGTCTTAATCCCCTTTTGCCATTATTCCATCCCCCTCCATCTTAATCCCCTTGTGCCATCATTCCCTCTTCCGATCCCCCTGGGCCAACATATAAGATACATGTAATAACACCCTCCCATACTGCGGTGTTACACTTAGTGTAACATACTTACCAGGCCTGTGTCTATCCCGTTTGGCAGGAGTTGGAGGGCTGCACTGACGAGTGACGTCCTGCTGCGCTGTGTCGGTACCTCTGCGCATTGTCAGGGACGTCACACGCAGTACAATATAGTGAGCTGCCGCAGCGACTGTGGTATCCAATCCCCACTCTGCGCTTACAAATACTGGCCAATGCATGGCCGGTATTTGTCAGCGAATTGCCGAACCCCCCGCATAACCCTTGGCGTACCCCTAGGGGTACGCATACCCCTGGTTGAGAACCCCTGAACTAGAAGGAACTTTAGAGCTTAATGCATACAGGTTTATTATTGATTCCTCAAGAGCTTTATAAATCAATATGTTTTACAGTTGTATCATTTCCTGAGCCTTGTGAGGATTTGGAGCTCCATCCCTTTATTTCATAATTAACCACCACAGAATTCTGGACTTGTTTATTGTACGTTCACATCTGAATATGGAAAACCTGTACTGAATAATACCTGCTTGTTGAAGAGGTTGATCGCCACTAGAATTTTGTTAATGGGAACCTGTCACCTAAACCACAGGCAACATAAACAGGTGTAGCCAGCGCAATCCTTCCATTATAGAGATATCATATTTTACACAGTTTATTTGTTAA
This sequence comes from Hyla sarda, assembly GCF_029499605.1. Lineage (NCBI taxonomy): Eukaryota > Metazoa > Chordata > Amphibia > Anura > Hylidae > Hyla > Hyla sarda. The sequence continues at coordinate 190,755,929 of NC_079189.1, forward strand.
TAGGGAGAGGGTGTCACTTATTGCTGGCTAGGTGAAGCTGCCAGGACCCGACCCAATGACTAGTTAGCTGGGCTCCTTTAGCTTATTTTATTTTTATTTTTTTCTAAACTATGATTTTTCTGAAAACCCCAAGCGTTCAGAAATCATAGTGTGCTGAGATTGCGCTGCTTGCACCTGCTTTATGCTACCCACGGTTTGGGCAGCATAAAACTGGTGACAGGTTCCCTTTAACAGCTCTGACTGGCGTAAAATAAAAATAAATAAGGGATACCTTCTTACCTGATCCACTGCAGCCCTTTCTAGTGCCCATAATCGGACATTTAGAAATACGTGCTCAGCCATGACTGACCCCAGTGCTAACCCTACTGCCCACAGATGTGACTGACACCTTTTTCTACCTAGAAACTCATACAAAAGCGGTATCAGACAGCAGTGTGTGGAGTGCAGAATCAGACCTGATAGGCCTGCTTAGTGTAGACCACAGCGTGTACACCACTTTTTACATGAGAATACTGAAGAAAAGAATGGAAAACTATCCCAAGCTCCGCTCAATAGGGGGTAGTAGGAGACTGACAGAGCAGCTTTATGGATTAGCATTGTATAATGATAATGTCATATAGCTCCAGTTTATCAAGGTGACCTTGCCTGGATAACTATAAAGAATGGCGCTGTATCTCAGCAACGGCTGCAGAAAATGGCTGCTTTCCTGTACCTTCTTTAGTAGTATATACTGTAGGTGCTGTTTTTGGCAGACTGTTATCTGTAAATATTATCATAAGAGACAATGACATCTTTTTTGGATTGTTACGTCAATTAGCATATACTATTCTTTTCTTATAGTCTACACAACTATATTGATATAGGCCGATTGCGCAATTTCTGTCCATACATCAAAATACTGTTATTACTATGTAAAATAGCACAAACTAAATTCATAATGTGTTGAAAATACTTTCTACACCTCCTTTCACTTATCCTTGTTTGCTTATAAAAGGGTTTACTGGGATATAGAATGTTTTTATATGTATCTGAAGGCTGCTAAAAATGTCTGTCATCTTGGAAGCAGCCACAAGCAGGGCGAAGTGTGGGACAGAAAGTTACTATAAATATTGTAAAAAATGTTTATTTCAAGCAACTCCACAGAAACATATAAACAGTTTAAAATTGCAGAATATCCCTTTAATTAAAGGAATGGGGTTGAGACAAAAGGCAGAAAGTGCTACATTACACTTCCAATATAAGATATACAGTATACTACAGCTTTGCTGAGATTTGTTCAGATTTGAATAAATTAATACTGTTGGAATCTATTTCTTCCCCTGATGTCAACTCCAGTCGTCTTGATTAGAAGACAGATTTATTACAGATGTATCGATACAGACGGGTGATCCTACAGCCAAGCAGGTCAGCAGCAGAGTCACACCCAGTCAGGCGTTTGTCTCTTCTATAGTAACATTTTAAGTGTGAACTGATTGGCTAATGGCACACTGGTGGCTCATGATGCATAGGTAGCTTTATTGCCAATCACACTGCCCCTTTTACAATTATTTCTCAATATAACAGAGCTTATTGTTCTCCTACTCAAGGTTAGTTGCATAGTTTCAAGCATCACTGGGCGCTAGCCGAAACTAAGATAAGTGTTAACTAAAACAAGAGAAATAAGCTGACGCCATCTTAGCTAAGCATTGCATATAAAAAATATAGTGAACATAGGTATCAAAATATAATTTTCCCAACAAATACATATATATATATATATATATATATATATATATATATTACATTTTATGTCCTGCCTTCCCCAGTTTTACGCACAGGGGTTCTTCTAATGTAGACTTTGTCATTCTGGATCCAACTGAACACACGTTGCTGCAACAATAGACTGTGACCTTATACTAAGGGGCATGCAACCTCTGTTGTCAAGAATTTGTGGACTAGGGGTCCCATTTGCCAGGAAACACCAAACATTTATGATGCAACCTGTCAATTTACCATAAGTTTGTGTAGTGGTGGTATAGTCAGGACAAGAGCGGGGACTTACATGTGGGGACACACAGCCTCTCTTCTCAAGATTGGTAAGGTAGGGGTTCCATTAGTGCGACTCACATTAAGTAAACATTTGTGAAATATCGTATCAATTTTACTATAAAAAAAACAAACATGGAATGTGTTTACAGATAAGAACCACCTGGCCCATCTAGTCTGCCCATAAAAGTCCATGACCCTACTATGAATAGTCCCTGGCCCTATCTTGTATGAAGCATAGCCTTATGCCTATCCCATGCATGCTTAAACTTCTTCCCTGTATTTGCAGACTGCAGTATAGCGGAGCTGCAAGCCATGACTGAATCATTAAAGTGTTAAATTCCGGAATCTGAAATCTGAAGATAAATTATAGTACACAGCTGCATGAACATTCTGCTTCCCTGCTGCACTGTACAGCATACAGATAGAATGATGGGAGCCTGGGGCTGTCGGGAGTGCACCAAGGGTCGCATGTGATGTTTGGGCCACTAGTTGCCCATTGCTTATATGTCTCTTTCATGTTGGTATATGTCACTTCGTACAAACTGTCCCGATTAAAAATGCATACTTCAGTTGTGCTACCTTTCTATAGATATTGGCTATAGCAATATGAGAGCTGTTTTCACAACACAGCAAGCAGCTTTATGGCTATGTCTCAAGGGACTAGATACCCATCACTGCCACAATTGTTCCACAAAATACCATATAGACTGTTCTTTGGAGACCATAGAAAAATTATAAACACAAAATTAGGGTTCGACCGATATAGATTTTTTAGGGCCTATACCGATAATCTGTGAACTTTCAGGCCGATAACTTATGCCTATATTCCGGTATAAGTTATCGGCTATTCCGATGGGGCAGTGGCAGCGGCAGTCTCTGGGTGGGGCGGGGGGGGCGGTGTATTATCGGCATTATCGGCAAGGTAATTGGCGATAGCGATAACGCCCAAAATTGTGAATATCGCCCGATAATATCGGCCAAACCGATAATCGGTCGATCCCTACACAAATTATGCATTTTCTGATAAAAATATAATCTTTCATTCCTAAAATGATGCAAACTGATTTATCTGCAGAGTGGTGATACCCAACCATTGACCCTACATGCAGGTTGTGATACCACACTGTGGGGCTTACTCCCAGCCCTGCCATCACTTTGTGGCATACAGGTTTAAATGGTTGGGGACCTCTGCTATGCAATTTCTGGCTTTAAATAAATATTGTCAGAATTTAGGTGCACATTTTTAAGTCAGCTAATAGCATGCCCCACATTGATAAATCTGGCTCCCATAGACTTGCATTGAGGGGGAATGGCTGTGACGTCACAAGCGGGGCGTGACCATGACGTCACGAGCCTCCGCCCCGAATCACCAGTCATCCGGCAAGGAGCGAAGTTCTCTCCGTGCACCGGATGTCTGGGGTGCCGCAGCCGAGATCGCAGGGGTCCCCAGCGGCAGGACTCCTGTGATCAGACATCTTATCCCCTCCCCCTTTGGATAGGGGATGAGATGTCTAGGGGCAGAATACCCCTTTAAGACAGTTTTAGTAAATCTGGCCCAGTGTCAGAAATGGTTATATTATCTTCCCGTGATGTCTTCTTGAGAAGGAGCTGTTGGAGGCTTGCGTAACACAGAACTGCAATGTGCTTCTAGGACTTAAGTCAGTGTTATAATATGTAATGCCATAGTTGCAGTATGCACATTCCCATGATTTAAAACACGTACTATGGTCAGTCAATGTGGAAACGTCTGTTATCAATGTGACCTAAATCTTGTGTCAGATTAAGTTGGTAATGTACATTTAGACCTCATTATTATTGTTCTTGGAGAGTGACTTGCTAACGAGGGACTTTAGGCGTTTCACAGGAATAGCAGCAAAATGGAGGCGAAAAATCTAAATCTCAGTTTTTTACACTAACATGTTATTGAACCCCCTTTTTTTTATTTTTACAAGGGTTAAATGGTAAAAAGGCCTCCCAAAACTTGTAATTCATTTTCTCTTGAGTAAGGAAATACCTCATATGTGGATATAAAGTGCTCTGTGGGTGCACTAGAGGGCTCAGAAGGGAATGAGCGACATTGGGCTTTTGGAGAGCGAATTTGCTGAAATGTTTTTGGCGGGGCATGTCGCATTTAGGAAGCCCCCATGATACCAGAACACATGGCACACTATTTTGGAAACTACACCCCTCAAGGAACATAACAAGGGATAACGTGAGCCTTAACACCCCACATGTGATTGACAAACTTTCATCAAACTGGGACATAAAAAAAAAATTCAATAAAATGCTGGTGTTACCCCAAATTTTTCATTTGTACAAGGAGTAATAGGAGAAAACGTCCCCAAAAATGTGTAACCCCATTTCTTCTGAGTATGGAAAAACCTCATATGTGGATGGAAAGTGCTCTGCGAGCGAACTACAATGCTTAGAAGAGAAGGAGCGCCATTGGGCTTTTGGAGAGAGAATTTTGTTGGAATGGAAGTCAGGGGCCATGTGTGCTTACAAAGCCCCCCCATGGTGCCACAACAGTGGATCCCCCCACATGTGACCCCATTTTTGAAACTACACCCCTCACAGAATTGAATAAGGGGTGCAGTGAGCATTTGGAACAGTGGGCTGTGCAAATGAAAAATAAAATTTTTCATTTTTACAGACTGTTCAAAAAATCTGTCAGACCCCGTTGGGGTGTAAATTGTTACATTCCGTGAGGGGTGTAGTTTCCAAAATGGGGTCACATGTGGGGGGAGGGGGGTTAACTGTTCTGGCACCATGGGGGCTTTGTAAATCCACGTGGCCTTCAATTCCAGCCAAATTCTCTCTCCAAAAGCCCAATGGCGCTCCTCTTCTGAGCCCTGAAGTGCGCCAGCATTTCCACACTCAGAAGAAATGGGGTTACAAATTTTGGGAGACTTTTTTCCTATTACCCATTGTGAAAATGAAAAATTGGGGGTAACACCAACATTTCAGGGGGGAAAAATTAAAAAATTTAAATTTTCACGTCCAACTTTAATGAAAATTCGTCAAAGACCCCTATGCAAATCACCAATTTAGGCCTCAAATGTACATGCCGCTTTCTCACTCCTGAGCCCTGTTGTGTGCCTGCAGAGCATTTTACACCCACAAACAAGGTATTTTCGTACTCGGGTGAAATTGCGTTACAAATTTTGTGGGTCTTTTTCTCCTTTTACCTCAAATTTTTTTACACTAACATGCTGATATAGCCCCTAACTTTTCCTTTTAATAAGGGGTAAAAGGAAAAATACCACCAAAATTTGTAACGCAATTTCTGCTGAGTACAGGAATATGTGGGAGTAAAATGCTCCCAATATGTGGGTGTAAAATGCTCTGCGGGCACACAACAGGGCTCAGAAGTACGGAAATACCCCATGTGTGGCCCTAAACTGTTGCCTTGATCTACGAGGGTGTAAGGGGGTGTATATGTAGTGTTTTACTTTTTATTTTGTGTTAGTGTAGTGTAGTGTTTTTAGGGAACATTCACACAGGTGGGGGTTCACAGTGAGTTTTCCGCTGGGAGTTTGAGCTGCGGTGGAGGGGGGAGGAGGAGAGGGCGCCCCAAACCTTCAGTTGTTGCACAACTACAACTCCCAGCATGCACTGGCAGACCGTACATGTTGGGAGTTGTAGTTTTGCAACAGCTGTAGGCAAACTGGTGGGAAACCACTACGTTAGGAAACAGACTTTAGCTCAGTGATTCCATCCCCTGTGCCTCCAGCTGTTGCAAAACTACAACTCCCAGCATGTACGGTCTGCCAGTGCATTCTGGGAGTTGTAGTTTTGCAACAGCTGGAGGCACACGGGTTGGAATCACTGAGTTAGGAAACAGACTCTAGCTCAGTGTTTCCCAACCAGTGTGCCTACAGCTGTTGCAAAACTACAACTCCCAGCATGAACTGACAGCCAAAAGGATATGAGTTGAAGTTATGCAACAACTGGGGAAGAACAGTTTGGAGACCGCTAAGTAGTTGTCTCCAAAATGTAGCCCTCAAGATGTTGCAAAACTACAACTCCAAGCATGCCTAGACTGTCCAGGCATGCTGAGAGTTGTAGTTTTGCAACATCTGGAGGGCCACAGTTTGGAGACCACTGTGTAGTGGTCTCCAAACTGTGGCCCTCCAGATGTTGCAAAACTACAACTTTCAGCATGCACTGACTGTCTGGGCATGCTGGGAATTGTAGTTTTGCAACATCTGGAGGGTTACAATTAGATTTTTATGTTTACCACACATTCACTGCAAAGGAACAATAATGTTATATTTTAATAAGTCAGACAATTCTGCACATGGCAATACCAAATATGTTTATTTTTATTTGAATAGAAAAAGGGGAGTAGTTCTTTTTTTGTTAGTATTATTTTAGTCACACTTTTTAAGTCCCCATAAGGGACTAATAGACTAATATAAGCAATAATTGGAATGCTTATACTGTTCAATGCTATGCAATTGCATATGATCGCTCATTGGGCGATGATATGCATTGGGCAGTAGATCGGCCTGTGGCCTTCGGAAGGCCTCCAGCTGCCATGTAAACCAATTGGCCCCCTATGCTGTCAGATTGTGGGGGTGCTAAGTGGAGAAATGACACAGGCAGAACCTTCAAAATGCCTCAATCATTGCATTTTAGAGATTAAAGAAGTTATCCAGGAATAGAAAAACAGAGCTAATTTCTTTCAAAACTGCTCCCCGTCTGTCTCCAGGTTGAGTGTGGTTCTGCAGTTCAGTTCCACTGAAGTGAATGGAGCCAAGTTGTAATACCACACCCAACCTGGAAACAGACGGGGAGCGGTTTTTGAAATAAATTAGCTGTGTTTTTCTATTCCTAGATAACCCCTTTAATAACTAGCATCTACTTGATTGCTGATGATGGTCATTGCCTGTCAGTACAGGCTGCTGATAGCAGCCATCACTCACCTTCTATGAAGCAAGCACAGCTTATGTAAATATATAGCACTGGCCCAGACAGCAGCACCGTATATATGCAGCACTAGTCATCAACCGATAAAAAATGAACCAGTAAAAATGAATAGTGCAATTAATCTCAAGTAAATCAATACTGCACTGAATGGCATAACTAATATAATATATTAATAAGGGACCTTTTATTTTCACTTGTCAATTATCAGGAAGGGATTGAACAAATATTCATTCTTGATGTCGTGTGTTTCAGCCTGTCCCCTCATAGAGTTAGCACCGTTTCTCCTGTTTATATGAGATGTGCTGACAAATGATGATATTAATGTTCTGATAAAAGATGCAATCAGTTGACAAATGAGCATTTGCCCGCTTCTCGGCCATTCACTGGTATGTTTTTGGCGGCCAGTGAGTGGCAACAGATTGAAAAACACTACAAATATCTATTTAATCTATCTATTTAATGTTGTCATTGGTGTAAACAGGGTTTTTGTTGTATGCCTCCATGTGCACTGGGTAAAGCCCGCATGCTTACCTCTCCTGCTTCCCATCTTCCTGCTCCTGCTGTGGTCCTTTTCTTCCTCCTGTCTATGAGGTTTTGTTCTGGCAGGAACTGCCATCTTTGTCCCTTGATTGGCTGAGTGGGCATTAAATGTCATTGGAAGGTGTAAGAAGAAGACTGCAGGGGGTACCGGAAGACTGCAGAATGTGGCATATAAAAAATATGTTTTTTTCCTGGAAACTCCCTCTAAAGGGGTACTCCATAAATCCATAGCACATCCTTTCACTCTCACCAAAGTTATGTATTTGCCTAAATATCATTCAATAGCTACATAGAGCAGTTTCCCTCTTTCAGCTGTCACTTACATTCAGGGAGTGAGTGAAAAATGTAATTTTCAGATCCACCTTGTCTCCTCAATGAGACCTAGCCCCCTCCCTACAAGACAACACCACCTTATGATTTCTTTCTGGTCTAGAGCTCGGGCTGTACAGCCACACCTCCCCTCCCCCTCTCTGTGTGAGTAGCTTGTGAGCCGTGAGAGAAAAGCAGTGAAGATTCTCAGTCACAACTGAGCACATAGCTGCTGTTTTTCTGCTGAAGATCTAATCACTGACTGCTGCCATTCAAAGCACAGCATGATTTATTGCTGGGTGAAGGATAGTCTGAAAGAAATGACCTGTACAGTGTGTGAACTGCAGTTTAAGCATTCACACTGATAGGGAAAGCAGTTGTCTGGCAGCCATTACATAGAGCTGCACTGACTTCTGGGAGTTCTAGTCTGTGCTGCAAACAAGAAAAAAGTATTTAGGAGACATCAGGGGCCAAAAGAGCTGCCAAAACCACATGGATAACTACAGGGGACACAGAACAGGTATTGTGGTTGCTTTGGGACATTTTTATTTTTATAAACTTCCCTGGAGTACCCCTTTAAAGGGGTACTCCGCTGCTCAGCGTTTGAAATAAACTGTTTCGAACGCTGGAGCTGGCGTCGGGAGCTTGTGATGTCATTGCCCCGCCCCCTCATGGTGTCACGCCCCCCCTAAATGCAAGTCTATGGGAGGGGACATGATGGCTGCCACGCCCCCTTTCATAGACTTGTATTGAAGGGGTTGGACGTGACGTCATGAGGGGGCAGGGCTATGACGTCACGAGCTCCCAGTGCCAGTTCCAGCATACAGAAGAGTTTGTTCCAAATGCTGAGCAGCAGAGTACCCCTTTAAGCTTGTTGTCAAAACCAAAAGAGCTTGTGCTGGAGTGGTAGTGTGTAACTTATGAAATATTCTTTGCTATAAAAAATATAAGCTTTAGGGTGGGGTCAAACATATTATTTCAGTCAGTATTTTTTAAGAAAAAAACTGGAAAGGATTCAAAATGCAGAAAATGCTGAAAATATTTCCATTAAATGTTTTTTTTTAATTCTCTGTGTCAGTTCCACTTCTGGTTCCACATTCCCAAAAGGGATGGGTTTGACATAAGCCATTTTTAGATCATGTGTTTTCAAGAAACAAGCTAAAAGGGTGCTTCATTTGAGCAATATATACCACTATGAGGGTGCGTTCACACACTAGTAGCTAGCAGCGAGTTTCCTGCTGTGGGAAACCAGCTGCAAATTATATTACCATTGATATGGGTCCGTGGACAGTCCGCAAATCTGAAACTATTGCGGACTGTCTGTGGACCCATTTAAATCAATGGTAGCGAAACTTGCAGCGGTATTCCCGCAGCGGGCAACCCGCTGCTGGTAATAGCGTGTGAACGCACTCTTAAGCTAGAATTCCACCAAGGTTTTGTCCTAGCATTTTTTAGGCTAAAAACCGACCAGTAAAACTGCCACTGAACTCTCAGCATTTTGGCATTTTTTCTGGCATTTTTTTCTGGTGTTTTTAGCTTTGTGTTGAAATTGCATTTTTGGCCCCTTTGGCAGTTTCCCTATGGGTGTTTTTTTGCGAATTTTGTTGGGTACCAAAAAAAAAATTTATGCAGAAGGGATGGAAAAAATTGTATGGAACAAAATTTATATTTTTAGAACAAAACTTTTATTGATTTTCAATCAGGGACCAATTTATGTGAGCGGTTAGGGACACAAAAATGTAGCCGCAATATTCAAAATGGATAAAGTGGCCATGTAATTGTAAACATAATATATATATTTTTTTATTCATTTTGTGAAACTTTTTATTATTAACCCCTTAAGGACACAGGGTTTTTTCGTCTTTGCACTTTCGTTTTTTCCTCCTTACCTTTAAAAAATCATAATTCTTTAAATTTTGCACCTAAAAGTCCATATGATGGCTTATTTTTTGCGCCACTAATTCTACTTTGTAATGTCATTTTACCCAAAAATCTATGGCGAAACGGAAAAAAATCATTGTGTGATAAAATTTAAGAAAAAGCGCCCTTTTTTCGCTTTTGGGGGCTTCCGTTTCTATACAGTACATTTTTCGGTAAACATGACTAGTGTTGCTCGCGAATATTCGCAATGCAAATTTTATTCGCGAATATCGCATATATAGCACTATATATTTGTAATTACGAATATTCGTTTTTTTTTTATTATTATAATTTTTTTCACAGTACACATCACAGTGATCATCCCTCTCTGCTTCCAGCTTGTGTGGTGTAAAGAAGGCTATAATACTACTGTGTGAGACTGGTGTGCGAATTTTCGCATATGCAAATTTTTCTTATGTTAATTTTGTATATGCTAATTTTCACTTATGTTAATTTTCGCATACGCGACTTTTCGCACATGCGAAAATAAAACGAGAATATTACGAATATGCGAATATTCGCGAATATATGACGAATATTCGTCCATATATTCGCGAATATTCGCAAATTCGAATATGGCCTATGCCGCTCAACACTAAACATGACACATTATCCTTATTCTGTAGGTCCATATGATTAAAATGATACCTTACTTATATAGGTTTGATTTTGGAAAAAATCATAACTACTTGCACAAAAATTTACACGTTTAAAATTGTCATCTTCTGACCCATATAACTTTTTTATTTTTCTGCGTACGGGGGGTATGGGGCTTTTTGTAATAATCAGACTTTTTGATCGCTTTTTATTCATTTTTTCATGATATAAAAAGTGACCAAAAATACGCTACAGATTTTCTTTGCGCGTATGCCATTGACTGTGCGGTTTAATTAACGATATATTTTTATAAATCGGAAATTTCCGCATGCGGCGATACCACATATGTTTATTTTTATTTACACAGTTTCTTTTTTAAATGGGAAAAGGGAGGTGATTCAAACTTTTATTAGGGAAGGGAGTTAAATGATCTGCACCGGAGTACAGTGTAGGGCAGGAGAGAGGAGAGGTGCTGCGTGCCACCTGCTTCTCCCGATTATAAAGGACAATCGCAGCGGGTGTCAGGAGAGACATCGGGTGCGATCTGTCTCTTAGTGCAGGTACTACAACTCCCAACATGGAACATAGATTGTTCCATGCTGGGAGTAGTAGTAGTACCTAAATAATGATGGAATTATATCTAATATCCAGAAGAGGGAAAAAGCATGTGTGCACTCACCATACTGCAGTGTAAAATCCGGACCTTATTGCAGTAATGTCAATATACAAAAAACAGAAATCACAGAGGGGAGGCAGCTCCAAGCCTGGAGCCGGAGTGTATCACTGGAACAACAGCACCATTTCAAGTCACTGACGCATCTTCCGGTTCCTGATCCTTTGGATTCACTAGCCAGGTATATATGGGAGAAAGGGGAGGAGTGACCCAACACCAAGGATATACATAGCATATAAAAATATTTATATATAGAAAAAACAAAGGAAATGTCTCTATCTTGCAATATCATAGGAATGAGCTAAGATAATTTCTATCGTTAAGACCTAAAGGGCCCAGAGCTTTTAGTTTCCTAATCCAATTTGCTTCACATTGTAATAATTTTACATGCCTGTCTATACCTTGCAGTTTTTGGGGAATGTGCTGTAAACCCGCAAAGCGGATACCTTCATAATCACATCCATAACATTCATCTATGTGGGTAATAAAACACGTAGCACGTATTTTAGTGCACAAAGAATAAATGTGCTCGCGGAATCTGACATTTAGGTTGCTCTTCGCTTTTCCCACATAGAAATGCCGGCATTTACAAATTAAACAATGAATTGTGATCTGCAGGAAATAAATTGATTTACACATAATGTATAGCAGCCTAGCTGAAAGTGTTTTTTCCTGAGGATATACTTGCAATAATTGCAGTGTCCGCAGGGAAAACTACTGTGAGGTATACTTTTTCTGAGCCAGTCTGAATTGAAGCCTATCCTTTCTTGTTTGTCTTTTTTTATGTACCGTATATACTCGAGTATAAGCCATCTATGCTGCAGGGACCGTCTGGTGGGGAGGGTTAGTCGTTCCGGGCTGTCCATCTTCAACTGGAGGCCCTCTTCTCCACTCCGAGCCGGCCCCGAACTATTGACGCTGCATTGATGCCACCGCACAGGGACGTTCATGCACAGGGATGCCACGGACGTCTTCTGCGCACAGACATCCCTGCGCGTTGTCGTCAGTGCAACGTCACTAATCCATGGCCGGCCCGGAGCGGAGAAGAGGGCCTCCTGGTGAAGATGGACGACACGGACCAGCTCACCCTTCCTTCCCACGGAGAAAGCAACAACTGGGGAGGTGAGTAGAAAACAAAAGGGGGGTCTGGATGATGACGTAGGGATTGACAGGCAGTGATGATAATGACGGGTGATAATAATGACGAGGGGGATGATGACGAGGGTGATAATGACGGTGATGATGACGGGGTGATAATGACAGGGTGATAATGACAGGGTGATGATGACGGGGTGATAATGACAGGGTGATGATGACAAGGGTGATAATGACGGGGTGATATTGACGAGGGTGATAATGACAGGGTGATAATGATAGGGTGATGATGAAGGGGTGTTAATGACGGGGGTCTGGATGATGACAGGGGGGGATGATGTATTTCCCACCCTAAGCTTATAGTCGAGTCAATAACTTTTCCTAGGTTTTTGGGGTGAAATTAGAGGCCTTGGCTTATATTCGGAACGGCTTATACTCGAGTATATACGGTAATCATGAATCTTTCTTTTTTTTCTGAAGGTTATTATAGGTTTATTTTTTGCTGTATCAGTAATCAAGGGGTCTTGTTCTAACATAAACCAGTTGGACAATATAGCATTTTTTATTATTCTGTTCATGGGACTATTATCAAAGGAAAAAATTTATCTCTTTCTAGTTTTTTCTTTTTAAATCTATTGGGGATGAGAAGTTCTTCACACAGGAATAGCTTCACACATCAGGTGAAGGGGTTCCTGAAAGTGTGGACATGCATCTGTTCGAAAATTGCCAGATAAATATTGGCTAGCGTGTAGGGGATCCCGTGTATCTGCTTGTACCCAACACAAAGCTTAATGCTTCAGTAATGAATCCAATGAACTCCATAGAGTTAGGAAAGAAAACGAGACATAGCCCGTACACCCGCATCCCAATTGATGTGGGTGTATAGACTTTCAACATCCAATGATACCAGATTGTAGGGATCCTGCCAAATGATCGTCTAGTACACCTAATAGATCACTGGTATCCCAAACAAAAGATGGTATAGCAGGGAGTAAAGGGGATATGAGCCACTCAAGGTAGCTCAAAAAGCCCCCCTGGATGCCTCATTGTGGTGGAGATCAGGTCAGCGACCGAGGCTTTGTCGAGCTACCTGGAGTGGCTTCTATTGTCCTCCTCATCAAACCCTTTGACTATAGGGAAGCCTAGTTTACAAGGAATTTCACCCTCTTTTTTATTTTTTCTGCATCACCAGTGCTGTTTTTATTTATATTTTCATTTTTGCTTTGTGTAACCTTAACCGGTTGTCCTGAGAACCAACCGTCATATGACGCGGGCTCCCGACTCGAGCCTGCATCATACCGGCTGGCTACCATCTCATTACTGTAGCTGGGGGCCGGCGTAAATAGCCGCCATGCGGCGATTGCCGAGGCCGGCTATTAACCCTTTAGATCACCGCTTTCAATCGAGGCTTTATCAATAGAGTGCAGAGCACACAGATCAATGTGGTTCTATGAAACCACATTGATCTGTATGAGGAATCTAATGATTCCTCCTAAAAGTCCCCTAAGGGGACTAAAAGTGTTAGAAAAAAAGTTTACTAAAAAGTTTAAAAACACCCATTAACCCCATCCTTATTAACCCCTTAAGAACCCAGCCAATTTTCACTGTAGGACCCGGCCATTTTTTGCACATCTGACCACTGTCACTTTAAGCATTAATAACTCTGGGATGCTTTTACCTCTCATTCTGATTTCGAGATTGTTTTTTCGTGACATATTCTACTTTACGTTAGTGGTAAAATTTTGTCGATACTTGCATCGTTTCTTGGTGAAAAATTCCAAAATTTGATGAAAAAATTGAAAAATGTAGCATTTTTTTTAACTTTGAAGCTCTCTGCTTATAAGGAAAATGAATATTCCAAATAAATTATATATTGATTCACATATACAACATGTCTACTTCATGATTGCATCATAACGTTGACATGTTTTTACTTTTGGAAGACAACAGAGGGCTTCAAAGTTCAGCAGCAATTTTCCAATTTTTCACAAAATTTTCAAAATCAAAATTTTTCAGGGACCAGTTCTGTTTTGAAGTGGATTTGAAGGGCTTTCATATTAGAAATGCCCCACAAATGACCCCATTATAAAAACTGCACCCCCCAAAGTATTCAAAATGACATTCAAAAAGTTTGTTAACCCTTTAGGTGTTTCACAGGAATAGCAGCAAATTGAAGGCGAAAATTCAAAATCTTCATTTTTTACACTGGCATGTTCTTGTAGACCCAGTTTTTGAATTTTTACAAGGGGTAAAAAGGAGAGAAATCTTCCTAAAATGTGTAGCCCAATTTCTCTCGAGTAAGGAAATACCTCATATGTGTATATCAAGTGTACGGCGGGCGTAGTAGAGGGCTCATAAGGGAAGGAGCGACAATGGGATTTTGGAGAGTGAGTTTTTCTGAAATGGTTTTTGTGGGGCATGTCGCATTTAGGGAGCCCCTGTGGTGCCAGAACAGCAAAAAAAAAAAACACATGGCATACTATTTTTGAAACTACACCCCTCAAGGCACGTAACAAGGGGTCCAGTGAGCCTTAACACCCAACAGGTGTTTGACGACTTTTTGTTAAAGTTGGATGTGTAAATGATTTTTTTTTGTTCCCAATAAAATGCTAGTTTTCCCCAAAATTTTAAATTTTTACAAGGAATAATAGGACAAAATGCCCCCCAAAATTTGTAACCCCATCTCTTCTGAGTATGGAAATAACCCAAGTGTGGACGTCAAGTGCTCTGCTGGCGCACTACAATGCTCAGAAGAGAAGGAGTCACATTTGGCTTTTGAAAAGCGAATTTAGCTGAAATGGTTTTTGGAGGGCATGTCGCATTTAGGAAGCCCCTATGGTGCCAGAACAGCAAAAAAAAACCTACATGGCATACTATTTTAGAAACTACACTCCTCAAGGAACACATCAAGGGGTACAGTGAGCCTTAAAACCTCACAGGTGTTTGACGACTTTTTGCTAAAGTCGGATGTGTAAATGAAAAAAAAAATAATTTCACTAAATTGCTGGTTTTCCCCCACATTTTATATTTTTACAAGGGGTAATAGGAGAAAATGACCCCCAAAATTTGTCACCCCATTTCTTCTGAGTATGGAAATACCCAATGTGTGGACATCAAGTGATCTGCTGGCGCACTACAATGCTCAGAAGAGAAGGAGCACCATTGAGCTTTTGAAGACAGAATTTGGTTGGAATAGAAGTCGGGGGCCATGTGCAGTTACAAAGCCCCCCCGTGGTGCCAGAACAGTGGACCCCCCACGTGACCCCGTTTTGGAAACTACACCACCCACAGAATTTAATAAGGAGTGCAGTGAGTATTTATACCCCACTGGTGTTTGACAGATCTTTGGAACAGTGGGCTGTGCAAATGAAAAATTACATTTTTCATTTTCACGGACCACTGTTCCAAAAATCGGTCAAATGCTCACTGTATCACTTATTACATTACGTGAGGGGTGTAGTTTCCAAAATTGGGTCATATGTGGGGCATATGTGTCCATTGTTCTGGCTCTATGGGGGCTTTGTAAACACACGTAGCCTTCAATTCCGGACAAATTTTATCTTCAAAATCCCAATGGTGCTCCTTCTCTTCTGAGCATTGTAGTTCGCCCGCCGAGCACTTTACATCCACATATGGGGTATTTTCTTACTCAGAAAAAATGGGGTTACAAATTTTGGGGGGCTTTTTTCCTTGTGAAAATGACAAATTTAAGGTAACACCAGCATTTTTGTGAATTTTTTTTTCCATCCAACTTTAATGAAAATTTGTCAAACACCTGTGGGGTGTAAAGGCTCACTATACCCCTTGTTACTTTCCGTGAGGGGTGTAGTTTCCAAAATGGGGTCACATGTGGGTATTTATTTTTTTGCGTTTATGTCAGAACCGCTGTAAAATCAGCAACCCCTGTGCAAATCACCAATTTAGGCCTCAAATGTACATAGTGCGCTCTCACTCTTGAGCCTTGTTATGCGCCCGCAGAGCATTTTACGCCCACATATGGGGTATTTCTGTACTCAGGAGAAATAGTGTTACAAATTTTGGGGGCCTTTTTTAACACTTGTGAAAATAAAAAACCAGCATGTTAGTGTAAAATTTTAAATTTTTTTACACTGACAGGCTGCAGGCTGGTGTAGCCCCCAACTTTTCCTATTCATAAGGGGTAAAAGGAGAAAAAGCCCCAAAAAAATTGTAACGCAATTTCTCCCGATTACGGAGATACCCCATATGTGGCCCTAAACTGTTTCCTTGAAATACGACAGGGCTCTGAAGTGAGAGAGCGCCATACGCATTTGAGGACTAAATTAGGGATTGCATAGGGGTGGACATAGGGGTATTCTATGCCAGTGTTTCCCAAACAGGGTGTCTCCAGCTGTTGCTAAACTCCCAGCATGCCTGAACAGTCAGTGGCTGTCCGGAAATGCTGGGAGTTGTTGTTTTGCAACAGCTGGAGGCTCCGTTTTGGAAACACTGCCGTACAATACATTTTTCATTTTTATTGGGGGGACAGTGTAAGGGGGTGTTTATGTAGTGTTTTACCCTTTATTATGTGTTAGTGTAGTGTAGTGTTTTTAGGGTACATTCACACGGGCGCAGGCTTACAGTGAGCTTCCCGCTAGAAAATTGCGCTGCGGCGAAACTTACTGTAAACCCGCCCGTGTGAATGTACCCTGTACGTTCACATGGGGGGGGGGGGTAAACCTCCAGCTGTTTCAAAACTACAACTCCCAGCATGTACTGAAAGACCGTGCATGCTGGGAGTTGTAGTTTTGCAACAGCTGGTTGGAAAACCTTCAGTTAGGTTCTGTTACCTAACTCAGTATTTTCCAACCAGTGTGCCTATAGCTGTTGCAAAACTATAACTCCCAGCATGTACTGTTCGCCGAAGGGCATGCTGGGAGATCTAGTTATGCAACAGCTGGAGGGATCGCAACTACAACTCCCAGCATGCCGAGACAGCTGTTTCGGCATGCTGGGATTTGCAGTTTAGCAACATCTGGAGGGCTACAGATAGAGACCACTGCACTTTGATCTCCAAACTGTGGACCTCCAGATGTTGCAAAACTACAAATTCCAGCATGCACAGACCGCAAACAGCTATGTGGGCATGCTAGGAGTTGTAGTTTTGCAAGATCTAGAGTGCTACCGTATAGAGATCACTGTGCAGTGGTCTCTAAACTGTAGACCTCCAGCTGTTGCAAAACTGCATCTCCCACCATGCCCAGCAGCTGTCTGGGCATGCTGGGAGTTGTAGTTTTGCAACATCTGGAGGGCTACAGTCTCAGACTGTAGCCCTCTAGATGTTGCTAGGCAACTTACCGGCTTCCGTCGGATCCAGGGAGCCGTCCTCTTCTGCTGCACGACATGCCGCCTGCACCGATCACCGCCGCCGATCCCGTCCTGCAGCTTCCACCGACGGGTAAGTGGATCTTCGGCTTTCAGTCCCCGTCGTTTCCCCGTTCTGCCCCACCTATTGTGGGTGGGCAGAACGGGGAAAACGAAAGTAAACCCCCCCGCCCCTGATCTGCTATTGGTGGTCGCGTCTAGACCACCAATAGCAGAGATAGGAGGGGTGGCACTCCTATCGCTAGAGGGGGATCGTGGGTGTCTTAGACAACTGCGATCCCCCTTATATTCCGGGTCACCATAGACCCGCATGAGCCGGAATCAGCGCAAATCGCAAGTGTGAATTCACTTGCGATTTGCGCCGATCGCCGACATGGGGGGGTCTGATGACCCCCCTGGGCATTTGCATGGGGTGCCTGCTGATCGATATTAGCAGTCACCCCGGCCCGGTCCCCGCCCGGCGCGCGGCGGGGACAGAAATTCCTACAGGCGTACAGGTACGCCCTGGATCCTTAAGACCCAGGTACAGAAGGCGTATACATACGCCCTAGGCCCTGTACGGGTTAAAAGTTTAAATCACCCCCATTTCCCCAAATTCCATATAAAAAATATGTAACCATAATAAAGATATATAAGTGGTATAAGTGTAATATAAGTGGTATGGCCGCGTGTCCGATGTCTGAACCGTAAAAAAAATATCGTTCATTAAACCGCATGGTCAAGGGCGTACGCGCCAAAAAATTCCAAAGGACAAAATGGCATATTTTTGGTCACTTTTTATATAATGAAAAATGAATAAAAAGCTATCAAAAAGTCAGTACCACTGAAAACGTCAGATCATGGCACAGAAAATGAGCCCACATACCGCCCCATACACATAAAAATAAAAAAGTTATAGGGATCAGGAAATGACAATTTTAAACATATGAATTTTTGTGCATGTAGTTATGATTTTTTCCAGAAGTACAACAAAATCAAACCTATATAAGTAGGGTATCATTTTAATCATTTGGACATACAGAATAAAGAGAAGGTGTCATTTTTACTGCATTGAAACGGAAACCCCCCAAACTTACAAAATTGCGTATTTTTCTTCAATTTTGTCACACAATTATTATTATTATTATTTTTTTGTTTCACCATAGATTTTTGGGTAAAATGACTGATGTCATTACATTGTAGAATTGGTGGCGCAAAAAATAAGCCATCATATGGATTTTTAGGTGCAAAATTGAAAGGGTTATGATTTTTAAAAGGTAAGGAGGGAAAAGCGAAAGTGCAAAAACGGAAAAACCCTGCATCCTTAAGGGGTTAAAGAACCTTTTGAGGCCGATCTTCCTCAAGGATTTCAATAGATCAACCTTGAAACGCTTCTCTCTACAAGGTTCATTCAACCCGAAATGTAAACCCTTTTCAAGAACACATTGGCAGGTGTTAGGAAGTTCTATGTTAGTTAGGTTTACCACATTAGTAGGAGAAGTTACTGGTACCATGAGACGCTCTTCGCTTTCCTTGGCTGTGTCCACATGTTGCGATTTTCTCTTTCTTTCCCCTTCTGATTTTCCTCCTAAAGGGGCGGCAGATGTTGATGGCTTGTTTGTGTTTGGACCAGGTTCGTCAGACGTATCTGATTCAGAGATGAAAAAATTGGTACTTTTCTTGGGTTTTGCTTTTTTGCTTGATGGTTGGTATTTATTGCTATTGTTATTGTTGGATTTATAATTCTCTGATTTCCATGAATTTTTTTTTCCTATGTCGAAATCTTTTCTGTCTCTGATGTATTTGTCCCTTTTCATTTCTTTTATTCTATTTTGTATTTTGCATTATATTGTGCTGCAGAGATGCGTTTTTTTTTTTTATTCTGACTTGGTTCATAACAGGTCTGTTGTAACAGTTTCATAATCCTTTTAATTTTTTTCTGCAACTCCAAGGCATGCCTCAAATGTACATTTTTCCACTGTTCTACAAAGGTGGGGTCATCATGGAACTGTGATGGTAGTTTATAGGAACGTAGTCCTCTTGGGACTCTATTGCATTTCATATACTCTGGCAAAGATTTAATTGTCTAAAATATACAGGTTTCTTTTTCCCCCAATGTTTGTACTGAGCGTTTGTGGCTCATCCAGTGAATTGCAAGATAAAAAAATATGCTCCTGCTTCTTCCCTCCCTGTTTTAACAGAAGTGTCCATAGTACTATTTTCTGGAATATCTTCCATGTTGGCTTCTAATTGTGTATGTGTGCTCTCATCAGAATCTCCAAGTACAAGAGTAGGAGGATGGGCACTGCAATACTCGTAATGGTAGCCTCAATGTAGCACAGGTGAAGGGAATACCGGTGAACAGTGTATGGGGTGCTACACTCTAGTAAAACCAGCAATTCCACAAATAATATCCAGAAGAGGAAAAAAGCATGTCTGCACTCACCATGCTGTAGTGTAAAATCCAGACTTTATTGCATAATGTCAATATACAAAAACAGAAATCACCCGGGTGCAGGGAGGGAAGGCAGCTCCAAGCCTGGAGCCGGAGCGTATCACTGGAACAATAGCACCGTTTTGCGTCACTGACGCATCTTCCGGTTCCTGATCCTTTGGATTCACTAGCCAGGTATATATGGGAGAAAGGGGAGGAGTTACCCAACACCAAGGATATACATAGCATATAAAAACATTTATATATAGTAAAAACTAAGGAAATGTCTCTATCTGGCAATATCATAGGAATGAGCGAAGATCATTTCTATCGTTAAGACCTAAAGGGCCCAGAGCTTTTAGTTTCCAATCCAATTTGCTTCACATTGTAATAATTTTACGTGCCTGTCTATACCTTTCGGTTGTTGGAGAATGTGCTGTAAACTCGCAAAGCGGATACCTTCATAATCACCTCCATGACATTCATATATGTGGGTAATAGATGTTATAGAACATGCTAATGATTTAAAGGCATTGCCTATTCATATAGCTGGAGATCACTAACATGATGCTAAAGCTTAGTGTGGGGGTCCACCTCCCAATCTTCACATCTGTGTTACCTTCCAACATATCTTAAAGTACTATTATTTCCATTCATAGTAGCTGACATATTTAAAGCATTTCTATATCTAACAGAAATCTTGTACTAGTGAAGTTATAATGGTGATAAATGGTCAGATTCTCACCAACATAATCTATATATCTGTTTGTCTGTCTACTGTTGACATAGGTCTCACTACCTATTCCATAAGGTATGCAATGTTGTCCCACAGTCATGAATTCACTGAGTTCTCCCGTTGTATTTTGCAGTAATACAAAACAAAGAAAGTGATAAAAGGCTACACATGCATCCAAGCACTAGAGTTCATGCAGTGGGGGAGGTCCGCGCTTTTGACGTTTAAATATTAATAATCCCTTTGTTGCTGGAAGGCTCTCAGGCTAGTAGTATGTTTTCTCTCACCATTAAAGGCATACTGTCACGGAGGAATCAACAATATGCTGCACAGGAACATATAGCCACATATAAGGCTCTGCTTAAATCACACTCCTGGCATACCATATTAGAAGACTTCTAACATATAACTGTACAGATACCTACAATGGTATATATCAGAATTTGGCCAAAGTAAAAAAAAAATAAAATTGTTTTCATACAGTTAAAATAAAAACTAAACAATGGTATACCACTGTAAAGTCACTGAAGGATAACAAGTATCTAATATTTGTGTATAGGTCCCCCACACTTGTATTCAAACAATATTATACTTAGAGAACCTTTCAGACTTCAGTTTAAAACTTCACTTTTAATACATATATATATATATATATATATATATATATTTTAATAGCTGATATCTATACTTAACACACACTATTCATCTTAGCCGCCACCAGTACCACATTAAAGGACATCTCTAGTGCAATATTACTTATCCCCTATCTGAAGGATGGGGGATAAATTATAGATTGATGGGGGTCCGAGCGCTGGGGACGCCCGGGATCTCCTGGACGGGTCTGCATCAGTATGCTGGAAAGGGGGCGTTCCGTCCCCGCATGATACAGCAGCCGACACACCCCCTCCATGTACCCCATAGAGATACATGGAGGGGGCGTGTCTGTCACGGCTTTCTGCTGGGGGCGAAACTGCACTTCCTGCAGACTGCCACGGCCCCTTCCAGGAGATCCTGGGGGCCCCAGCGCTCAGACCCCGTGCGATCTCTAGCTTATCCCCTATGCTTTCGATAGCGGATAAGTTATGTTGCACTGGAGTACTCCTTTAAATAACTGAAAAGTAACTATTCACATTATATAGTACAGAAGGACGGTTTACCTTCTCTAAATCCAGTACTGTTTAATAGTATCAGGTGCCAATCCGCATACTCACATTATATGATTTCTATTCTCATGCTTTGAAGTGCAAAACTGATCATCAGCCAAATACATATTTGTCTAATTTCGGTACTTTAGTGCTTGATACAGTCATATCATAATTTCACAATATTTATTTCATTAAGCAGCAATACAACAATACAAGTATACATTTCCTTGCCATTAAACACCAATACACATTCTTATTGTGTATACATTTTCACAAAATAGTATTGTACATGTTTTGGATTTATATTGCCATCACAGATCACATAACTGCATTGCACTGCCCCTTGTCTGTGTACCAGTACATTCAAGCCTTATTAGTTTCATTGGACTATCCCATATTGTTTAGAGTGTGTGAGATTTTGTAGTTACGTGTCCATTGTAATGTAGGTCCTATGCGTTCCCTTTGCCGTTAATTATTAGGGACCATTTCTTGGCTGTGGTGGTCGGCCGTACCTGGTTTTAGAGAAGGTAAACCATCCTTCTGTACTATATAATGTGAATAGTTACTCTTCAGTTATTTAATGTGGTACTGATGGCGGCTAAGATAAATAGTGTGTGTTAAGTATACATATCAGCTATTTAAAAATATATGAATTAAAAGTGAAGTTTTCTACCACTGTATACCCTACTGGCCGAGGCCTAAAGAACAGTCTATAATATAAAAAGTTGGTAGCATTTTTGCACAGATGCTTTAAATTCCAGCAACATTGAAAAAATTAATTCCTGACATTTTATAAATGTTACCTTAAATCATCGAGTAGAAAGATGCCTCAATGTTTAATAAAACCAGGATCAGTTTATTAAAATTGGATATAACCTCTGTAGTGAAGAACATTTGGTTGGACACCTGTATTCATAGCACATAATGCTGCTCCAATTAAAAAAGTTTAACTTAAAGTCTCCACACTGATTTAACATTAAAGGGGTTCTCTGGTATTACATCAATGAAGGCTAAGGAACCAAGCACAGTAATATAACAGCGATAAACATTTATATCCTAATATTTCTCATGGAGTCAGGTAAAACAAGAAAAGCAAACAGACACCTACAGACTGCTGGAGCTTATAGTGAGTGGTTGATTTCAACCCAGTGCAGTATTCACAGTTTACACTGTTCTGTACTGCTCTATAATTGTCCCAATTCTTCTGCTGCTTCTGAGGGTGTAATTTAGAGATATTAGAGTGCAGGATTCTCTCTTCCCTGTGCATCAGACAGAAATAATACACTGCATTCCTGGTACATAATTGGCACAAGTAAGATTCTATTCCATAAAGTATCAGACTTGAGTAAACTTGACATTTCTTAGTTTAGATGCTTAACCCCTTCCCGACCTATGACATACCTGTACGTCATGAGTGGGAAGGTGTTCCCGACCCATGACGTACCAGGTATGTCATGAACATTTTTGCCGCTACTCGCGGCATCCCGCAGTGCCTGGTAAGATGGTGGCTATCACTGATACCCAGCCATCTTACCATGCGACCACGGGGGGTTTCATCCCCCCCCAGCGATCGCTGCCATCAGCTAGTCAAATCTGACTAGCTGATAGCAGCGTTTCGCTATCAGAATACTTAGCAGCGCGGTGTGTGAGTCCGGATCACGGGGATCGGGACACACACCGCTCTACTAAGTGTCCCTTACCCGTCCCCCGGCGTCACTTACCCGGCCATGCGGTGTCCCGAGCTGTCCCAGTGCGAGCGGCGGTGGTGCGTCCCGGCGGTGAGTTTCCGGCAGCAGTGCGGCATCTTCATTGGCAGCAGTGAGATCGCTGTAAAGCGATCTCACCGCTGCCTCTGGGAGTTTCAAAACTGCAACTCCCAGCATGCCCAGACAGCCTTTGGCTTTGCAACATCTGGAGGTCCACAGTTTGGAGACCACTGTATAATGGTCTCCAATCTGTGCTCTTCCAGATGTTGCAAAACTACAAATCTCAGCATGCTCAGTCTGTCCAGGCATGCTGGGAGTTGTAGTTCTGTAACATCTGGAAGAGCACAGATTGGAGACCATTATACAGTGGTCTCCAAACTGTGGACCTCCAGATGTTGCAAAACTACAACTCCCAGCATACCAGACTGCCCAAGCATGCTGGAAGTTGTAGTTCTGCAACATCTGATCCTTCAGATATTGCCGAACTACAACTTCCAGCATGCCTGGTCTGTCAGTGCTTGCTGGGAGTTGTAGTTTTGCAACAGCTGGAGGCGCTGGTTTGGAAACACTAAGTTTGGTTGCAAAACACTTGAAAGTTTATTACTTAACTTAGTGTTTCCAAACCAGTGTGCCTCCAGCTGTTGCAAAACTACAACTCCCAGCATGCACGGACAGCCAAAGGGCATACTCGGAGTTTGCAACAACTGGATGTTTGCCCCCTCCCCCCAATGTGAATGTACAGGGTACACTCACATGTGCGGAGGTTTACAGTGAGTGCTGCAAGTTTGAGATGGCGCAAATTTTGCGCTGCAGCTCAAACTCCCAGCGGCAAACTTGCTGTGAACCTCTGCCCATGTGACTGTACCCTAAAAACACTACACTACACTAACACTAACCTAAAATAAAAAAACACTACATATACACATACCCCTACACAGCCCCCCTCCCCCAAAAAAATGAAAAACGTCTGGTACGCTACTGTTTCCAAAACGGAGCCTCCAGCTGTTGCAAAATAACAACTCCCAGTATTGCCGGACAGTCATTGACTGTCCGGGCATGCTGGGAGTTTTGCAACAGCTGGAGGCACCCTGTTTGGGAATCATTGGCATAGAATACCCCTATGTCCACCCCTATGCAAATCCCTAATTTAGGCCTCAAATGCGCATGGCGCTCTCTCACTTTGGAGCCCTGTCGTATTTCAGGGCAACAGTTTTGGGACACATATGGGGTATCTCCGTACTCGGGAGAAATTGCCTTACAAATTTTGGGGGGCTTTTTTCTTCTTTAACACCTTATGAAAAGGTGAAGTTGGGGTCTACACCAGCATGTTAGTGTAAAAAAATTAATTTTTTACACTGATATGCTGGTGTTGCCCTATACTTTTCATTTTCACAAGAGGTAAAAGGGAAAAAAGACCCTCAAAATTTGTAATGCAATTTCTCCCGAGTACGGAGATACCCCATATGTGGGCGCAAAGTGCTCTGGGGCCGCACAACAAAACCCAGAAGGGAGAGTGCACCATGTACATTTGAGGTGATTTGCACAGGGGTGGCTGATTGTTACAGCAGTTCTGACAAACGCAAAACAATAAATATCCATATGTGACCCTATTTTGGAAACTACATCCCTCACGGAATGTAATAAGGGGTGCAGTGAGCATTTACACTCCACTGGCGTATGACAGATTTTTGGAACAGTGGTCTGTGAAAATGAAAAATAACTGTCAAATATCTGTCAAACGCCAGTGGGGTGTAAATGCTCACTGCACCCCTTATTAAATTCCATGAGGGGTGTAGTTTCCAAAATGGGGTCACATGTGGGGGGTCCACTGTTCTGCCACCATAGGGGCTTCCTAAATGGGACATGCCCCCCAAAAACCCTTTCAGAAAAACTCTCTCTGCAAAATCACCTTGTCGCTCCTTCCCTTCTGCGCCCTCTACTGCGCCCGCAGAACACTTGACATATGCATATGAGGTATTTCCTTACTCGAAAGAAATTGGGTTACAAATTTTAGGGTGATTTCTCTCCTTTTATCCCTTGTAAAAATTCAAAAATTGGGTGTACAAGAACATGCGAGTGTAAAAAATGAAGATTTTGAATTTTCTCCTTCACTTTGCTGCTATTCCTGTGAAACACCTAAAGGGTTAAAACACTTACTGAATGTCATTTTGAATACTTTGGGGGGTGCAGTTTTTATAATGGGGTCATTTATGGGGTATTTCTAATATGAAGACCCTTAAAACCCACTTCCAACCTGAACTGGTCCCTGGAAAAGTACGATTTTGAAAAATTGGAAAATTGCTGCGGAACTTTGAAGCCCTCTGGTGTCTTCCAAAAGTAAAAACTTGTCAATTTTTTTTAAGCAAACATATTGTATATGTGAATCAATATGTAATTTATTTGGAATATCCATTTTCCTTACAAGCAGAGACTTTCAAAGTTAGAAAAATGCAAAATTTTCGTGAAATTTTTAGATTTTTTACCAAGAAAGGATGCAAATATCAGTGAAATTTTACCCATAGCATAAAGTAGAATATGTCACGAAAAAACAGTCTCGGAATCAGAATGATAGGTAAAAGCATTCCAGAGTTATTAATGTTTAAAGTGACAGTGGTCAGATTTTCAAAAAATGCCCAGGTCCTGAAGGTGAAAATGGGCTGGGTCATGAAGGGGTTAAAGAATTTTTATTGGCAATCCATAATATTCACATGTAACATTTTGGTAAACAACCTTAACCCTTTAAGGTCTTGTTCAGACCGCTCAGTGGCATTTTACCCGCAAGCCATGCCCCCTTCTGTAAGCCACACAATTTGGTAGCCAACATTTTGATACATCCCTTGTCATTATCTTAAACAAATCAGCTACATCTTCCTGCTCCTAAAGGGGTTATCCAGGAAAAAAAACTTTTTTTTATATATCAACTGGCTCCAGAAAGTTAAACAGATTTGTAAATTACTTCTATTAAAAAATCTTACTCCTTTCAGTACTTATGAGTAGATGAAGTTGAGTTGTTCTTTTCTATCTAAGTGCTCTCTGATGACACGTGTCTCGGGAACCGCCCAGTTTAGAAGCAAATCCCCATAGCAAACCTCTTCTACTCTGTGCAGTTCCCGAGACAAGCAGAGATGTCAGCAGAGAGCACTGTTGCCAGACAGAAAACAACAACTCAACTTCAGCACCTGATAATTATTGAAAGGATTAAGATTTTTTAATAGAAGTAATTTACAAATCTGTTTAACTTTCTGGAGCCAGTTGATATATAAAAAAAAGTTTTTTCCTGGAGTACTCCTTTAAACTCCTTTCCTTTGCCTTGTTAAAAGGGTATTATTATTTCTGTGCAAGTTATCCTCTAACTACAGAATAGGGAATAACTAGTGGATTAGAGGCAGTCTGACTGTGACCCACCAATCCAGAAAATGCAGCAAAATTGTGCCCCAGCATCCATTGATTCTTCATGTGGCTTCCGTACTTTGTTGATTGCACACTGCCTCTCCATTATTTCAAAGGATGATTGTCCACCATTTTGGGGATCAGTGGGGGTCTTAGTGGGTGGTCACCGACCCATCAGCTAGTTATCCCCTATGCTTTTGATAGAGTAAAACTTTTTGAAATGAGAATACTGTACTTCCTTAAGTTTAACTAGTATCTATCCATTCAGAGCACTATCGTAATATTCCTATCTTAAATTGGTGTTGTTTAGTTCTGCATAGGGGTATGCTCTTATTAAAAGAAGTTAGACTTGCACACAAAAAAATCTTATTTCAACCTAGAAATCTAAGTATTTTGTAGTAATTGAGCCGCATGTTATATTTTTGTGAAAGTCAGTGGAAGGATGTTCACCCTATTTAATTCTTATACTGCACTGAGCATCCTCATTAAACATAGAGCAATCCTTGCAGAATGGAATTTTACGTTCTTGTAAAATTTGCTTGTCCTGCAGTTTGTTGAGAATTGTATGGTAGATGAATGTGTTTTGTTCTTTTATTTAGCTCTGTGTTAATCTATACTTTCTTTTTTTGTTTTCAGAATAACAGACATTTACTATAGCATGCAATGTACAAGGTTAGCATGAATTTACTTTTACTCTTCTAACACCATAAACTTTCAGAGAGGGCATAGGGTCCCTATTGATGAAAGTATTTATGAATTGTAGCCTTTGCTAAACTATGAATGTATTAAAATTTAGAGAATCAGTGTTTTAGAGGCTTTGTCCTATTAAATGTTTGTTAATGGGTTAAAATTTTTCCCAATTATTTCAGATTTTCTATAATATAATTATTTGTTCTAAATTCATTCTATAACACTAGACCTATTGATTTTTATATTTGAATTATATTATATTTATTTTGGTAGATTATTAAATTATGAATAGGAATAATTACTAATTGTACACCAATAATTGCTAAGTGTATAGCAGGCAAATCATGTTGGCATGCCTTCTGCTCTATGTTCATCATATGCATTGTACAAGAGCATTCATAGAGGAAGGCTGAGACCATATATGTACATAATGCTGGTTCTTGCCACAATTTCCATACCGATCCTAATCAAAGGGGGACCTGGAACTTAGTCCCATTTTTTTACTTCCTATTTAATGTGGGAGAGAAAATATATGCCACCCTTCTTCTGTATACTAGCATTGCTTGTAAAGAACACACTGTCTATAGGGTAGGGCAATAAGACCATCTTGAGACCAGATCTTCTTTTAACAGACTTCATAGCAGCCATTTAGGCTGCATCTGTGGTACATGTAGTTTTCACTTAAACTAAACTATTTACATTGAAATCCCCCTTATTTAAAGGTGGAAGCTGTGATCTTAGTTGTCCAGGATAAACAAGCCCTTTAAAGTAAATCTGTCAGCACTATGTCATTTGGAAGTGTCAAGGAGGCATCCATGTCTCCTCCCTTTCCCCCTCCTCCTTGTCTTGATTGATTAACATAGGATCAGTGCTGTAAGCTAAGCCCTGAAAGTCAATCAGTCAAATTAGAGAGGGGTGGGGAAGAAGGCTTCAGCTCGATAATGCCTCCTTCACAGTTGAGCTCTTAACATGACATAGAGTTGAGTGTATTCACACAGTAGCGCATTTGACGCTGCAGATGCACTGCCGGAACACACACAGTTACGGCAAAGCGAGCTCCCTGCTGCTGCCATAGCTCTGTGTGTCCGCTCATGATTACTTGCGGGATTTTCTCAGTCACGAGCAGACACACAGAGCTACAGCAGCAGCAGTAGGGAGCTCGCTCTGCCGTAATTCTGTGTGCCGACAGTGCATCTGCATCATCAAATATGCTGCGGATGCTCTCCCGTGTGAATACACCCTAAAGGGTCATTGACCTTACAATGAATCATATATCTGTTCCAGTGCAGTTACATCCATTCCATTAGCTGTAAGCAAAGAGACTTTAGTGTTCATCTATGATATTACAGGTAAAGAAGAAAAAAATCCCCAGAAACAGCTACGTACTTTTTTTCAAACTTAAAGGGGTACTCTGCCAAAAAAAACATCTTATCCCCTATCCAAAGGATAGAGGATAAGATGTCTGTTGGTGAGGATATCGCCGCTGGGGACCCCCTTGATTTTCAGCACAGCAACCCAGTCATCTGTGCACAGAGCAAATTCTGCTCCATCCCAAATGACTGGTGACTACAGCCATCACATCCCCTCCCGTAGACATGAATAGAGGGGGCTGCCGGCCCAGAGATCGCGGGGTGCCCAGCGGCGGGATCCCCGCGATCAGACATCTTACCCCTATACTTTGGATATGGGATAAGATGTTTTTCGGCAGAGTACCCCTTTAAGGCATAGTGCACACAGCTGATTTGATACGGTTCCATACTATAGAGCTTTAGGCAATGTGAAATATTCTGCTAAGCTTCTAGGGGAGAATATCTCCATAACATATTATGTGATCCAAGAGAAAAAACTATGTGATCCAAGAGAAAAATAACAGAGCTGTATTGGAGGTCCCCATAGACTTTTATGGGTGCCGCATTGTGGCTCCATACTACTGAAAACTTGTACAGAGCCATTACACAACCATGTGTCTGAGACTTTATGATGGGATAAGCTTTAGGTTTAGTTGTTTAGTTATTTTGTTAATCTAGGATAGCAGACAATGTTCCTCTTTAAATATAGGTGCTTTATCATTGTGTGATATCTCAAAATCATTTTAAGATATGACTTTTTACTTTTGGAATTCATAAATTATTTACAGTTCTAATTGAAAGTTCTTTACTAGAGGCATTTTACGAAAATATTTGAATTTAAGTAGTTCATTTATTTAAAATTTTGCCTAAAGTGATTTAGCAACAATTAGATTTACATTGAAGCGCAAAAGTTATTTACAGCATAGTAACCTAAGTTTTTCTCTTTTTCTTTGCAGAGAACTCCGGTCCCCAGCGCTGAAGCATTCCGATGGTTCTTTTAAGCAGATATATATCATATTTTCAAGGCACTCTGAAGTGATTGACAAGCACTGGTCTTGTTTTGGGAACTGCTAAGTCCGTGACTGAAGAATATGCTGAGACACTATTTTCATTTGTGTACAGGGGTTTCCTCAAAAGAATAATATGAATAATGTAAAAAAAAATAAAAAGAAATAAAAAAAAAAAGTAAAAAATAAATAAAAAATAAAACAAAAACAAAACATCACCAGAGCCTGGCTGGTTTACTTACATTTAGTACACAGGTTCTTTCTTTAATGTACTTTAGCTATAATTAACAGTGATATTGTTGTCTACTTTAAAGTGACTACAAAAAGGAGAGATTTGGGAAAACCCCTGCTGTAATATGATGTATCTTTGAGAAATTAACATATCTATACTTCATTTCCAAATATGTGTTTCAGTACTGTAAACTGTACAGATAGCAGCGTGTATTTTGTGTGTTTAGACACAAGGAGACAATCATGTCTGAGCATCTATATGAAGATTAACAGTTTGTAAGCAGCAGTGTGGTTCTGCAACTTAAATCTGGAGCAATAAATTCTAGCTTTAAACATTATTTTGCCAGCTGGATAGTCACAGCAACAACAGCACTGTTTATTTTATTTTTTTTCTTATTTTTTTTATTTAATTATTTTTTTCTTTTTTTTTTCCCGATTTTTTTATTTTTTATTTTTGCTATGCATTTTGTACATTCCCAGGAAGTAAACCTGCAATTCCAAAAATGTAAAAGAAAGGAAAATTGACAAATAAAGCAACTGTATAAAAAGTGTCTTCTTTCCGTGATGGCGATATTTTCCAGTTCCTGAGCCCCTTGTCCCTTTTTGTATATCCAAGGAACAATCCATGCAAACATTCTGACCTCTATGTGGGTGAGCACTTGTGTTATTAAGAGAATATCCCCCCAGAAGCACTTACCACAGATGACCCACTTTCACTGCTTTATAGACCAGAGTAAAAGCAGCATATGGTATTGTAGTTTATCCGATCGGACCAGTCTTTTGAATTATTTGTTCAGGGAAACAGAAGTGTCCTGTGACCATGTAACTGAGTACATGCCTTCTGGTTAGGTTTTTCTATAGTAACTGTAAACACTGTAAAATATAAATGCATTCTCACTGTAATGACAAGAGTAAAACATGCATATAGATATATAAATATATATAAATATATTTCTGTATATATGGGTCATGTCCAACACAGCAAGGCAACTCCAGACTTGGAGATTTTTCGGAAGGATTTAAATATAAAACTTTATTTCTTTGCAGGGGGTGGATTGAGTGGTCAAGCTATTGGATGAGCTGAGTAGGTGGCCCTAACACCCATATCTACTGTATAGACAGAACGAGTCCTGCAATGGCTTCTGTCCCAAGGTGTTAATGGAATGAATGACTTTGTGTTCCAACAACCAATAAGTGACATCACTAATCCCAGTTTAGGGCCATGATCTCAATCTGCCCCTAATGTAATGGATAGCACGATTTTGTCTCGCATAATACCAAATTAAAGCTTCTAATAAAGCTTCTAATAGATTTCTACTGAAAAGCCCCTTTAAATATCTGCCGGGGAATGCCTTGTGTGTAGTACAACTCCAAATCTGGAATTGCCTTTCCCATTTTATTTTACTTTTTAAAACTGTTGCATTAACTTGTGACCTTTTCATACCTGTGTAACAATTTAGGGTATTTTTTGTTATAGACCTACTGAACAGCACCAATCTTAAAGCCCTTCCTAATTTGTTTACCTAATGTTTTAGCTATGTATGTATCTTATAAGTGAGTCTTGAATGTTTTCATTTTGTGTTTTTTTTTGTAATAAATGTTTTAAAATTACTTTGAATAGATCTAAAATATTTAGGTAGCTTTAAAGACATAAAGAAATGATTTCATATGGTTAGCCACCTTTACCAATCTGAATAGGTTTTTTTTTTTTTTTTTTTTTTATGTAATACATTACTGTTTATCCAATACAAGATACTGTTGAGAAGTATTAATCAGCTAATAGTGATCAGACACAAGTAAAGCCTTGTTTGCACTTTTACTAGTACATTTTCTTAGCCTTCGGAAAGTTGTTATTGCTCAGAGATGTAAAATGATTCAGTTCAAGCTACATTAGGTGTACAATATCTACAGTTTTTCTTACCAATGTACTCACTGTCTGATACCCTAATGTTGCATGTCTTTGTGTGCTTTCTGTTTTAAAGAACTGGTTGATCTATATATTGTAATTGTGCTGCTTACATGTCCAATCCAATTAAAGCTATACATTACAGAAAATGAAGAAAGAAGGTTTACTGCAGTGTTAATCCTCTAATTCTTCTACTTAAATTAAAAAAAAATGCACACATTATAAATCTGAAATATAGTGTTTTTGTTTTACTTAAATGGGCACTGTCAGATACAAAAACTTTTGATATGTTGTTAAGCATGCAAAACCAATAGGTTTTGCAATTGCTTTCATTAGAAAATTTTCAGTATTTCATACTGAAAAAGCCAGTCAAACAACTGCCCCCCTGCCTGCTTGGACACATACTAGTCCTGCTGTGTCCATGCATTATCACCTATGTCATGGACACACTTCCTTGATTGACAGCTGTGAGTGCAGGGCTCAGAGCTGGAGGAAAAATCCTCCCACTGTCAGCTTGTGTCCCGCTACTGTCAGTGAGGACAAGCTGAGAGTTGTAGTTTTGCTAATGCTATGGGAGATGTGAGCAGACAGCATACTGAGGGAGAGGGTGGAGACCTGCACAGTGAGGTCACGCCCCCTCCCTTTGAGAGGAATTCAGACTAGTGAGCTAAATTAAAAGTGTAATATAAAAATAAATAAAGGTGCTAGACACATAAAAATTGGATGTACATGGTCAGGATTAGGTACTGAGTGATATATATATATGTGATATATATATATATATATATATATATATATATATATATAAATTAGTTGGATCTGACGGGTATGCTTTAAAAGTAAAGCCTAAAACAAATCTCTACTAGGTTATACTATACATAGCATAGCTTCAATGAGCTTTGTATGGTATAAATGGCTGCACAAGGCTCTAGACAGAGCTCAGGAATAGTTGTTCTTGCCACCCATATTGCAGAAAAATTAAAAAGTACTGGTAACAGAGGGAGTATTTATGTAGTGATATACTAGTAGCTTAGATCTTGTATGACTGTTCTATACTACCAGCCCATAGACAAGAACAGAGATGTTTCTGGGGAAAACAAAACATACTTTAGTTTTTCTGATCTTATACAATCTCTTTAAGAGTTCATGCACAGAAGTGTTATATGAGGTCATAATATGGCACCCATAGACTATGGTGAAGCAGTACTATACCTCTGACTTTCTACATTGGCATACAGAGGCATGCTCCGATGAATGTTGTATTTTAAGGGAACATGTCTCTGTTATAAAGTGCCATATTGAGTAACATATGGTGGCACAAAGAGTTCCTACAGCCTCTGGGTGCCTTAGGTTCCAGTACATATGACTGTTGCAAGCAAAGCGTGAAAAGAAGGGAACAAACTGCTCTTCTGGTATCAACAGGAGCCCAGTAATACCTCTCAGCAGGTGGATAGGATTTTTTTTTAACCTTAGCCCACCTAGCTGGCAGATGTTTTCTGCTGTTGGTCTAAGAGACCAATAAGAGGATAAGCCACTAACAGCAAAAATGTGGACATTTTTGTAAACTTGTAAGAGACCTTTTTATCCTCCATATTATGAGCAAACGTGACTCAACAAATGGATGTTCACTTTAAGTTTCTGTTATGGTGTTCTTTAAAATAGGGTACAGACAATACTAAAAATACAATATTTCAACATGCGCTATAATGTGTAAAGTCTTCATTTTGCATTGCGAATTAGAAAAGGAAGCCTATTTGTGTTTCCGAATCTTGGCATGTAACTCTTACAATTAATTCAAAAGAATAACAATATTTATATTGGTTACATCTGTAATCGGATAATGAGGAAAGAAATGTGTTAAATGAACGTAACCATTTAGGGTCGAATAGCTTCAGCAAAATAACAGTAGTAGGTCTTTGATCATGGCTAGATGCATAGTGATTTCAAACAGTTGGTTCCATGTAGCAACTAAATGTTCCAGATTTTGTTTGTCATTAAATTTGGCAGTCTCACACTGAGATCTACTATGTTCCTAGTGAATAAAAGACAGCTCCTACTGGAAGTTAGAATGATTACTATATTAAAAAACGGAACTGCATTGTTTTCTTTTCCTTTTTTTTTATTTACTCTTAATTTATGGCCCATTCATGTGTACTCCCTTCACAATGTTCTCCTATTTCTGATATGTGCTGTAATCTATGACATTTTCTTACAGATATATGTGTAAGGTGTATGTATGCTTGTGCAGTTATGGAAAAAGCAGTTTTGGAAAACAGTGTATTTATGAGAAAAAAAAAAATCACCTATGGGGCATGTAAAAAACTGTACAAATACACATTAATTTGCCCGGTAAAGTTGTTTTTGTGACATTTCTGTGTTGTTAAATAAAGGACTTTAGTATTCAAAATATCTGGAGTTATGTATAAAAATATGTTTCTAAGTGCTTTTTCAGGTTTTCAGAAGGCACACATTTCTATACATTTACATAATACTCGATGATGGTGATACATGAAATGACCATCAAGCTTACTTTTATAGTGTATAATGTTTTTTTTTTTTACATTTTATACATTTAATATTATTTCCAGACTGTTACTATATTATTCATTTAAATACACTATATCCTGGTAACTGGAATACACTGTTCAGTATTGCACTGTTTTTTTAAACACCTTTTTTATTTTATTTTTTTATTAATTGAAGTGCTGTAAAACATGGTCACTTGATGAATTAAGAAAAAAGTTTTTTTTAAAGGAACCTACAGGTGTGGGGATCTACATCAAACACCTAACAAAGAATACTTGGAAAGTGAATTGGTAGACTTATATACCCTTTGTATTTGCAACAAAATATATTAAAGAAAATCTGTCAGGAGTATCACTCGCACTAAACCTGTTACACAGACTTGTAGTGCGGATGATGCTGATTAAAACTGTACTCACATTGTGTAGATTCGCCCAGCTGTTCCGCCACAAATTGCGTTTTTCGATATATGCTAATGAGGGCCTTGGGGCATGGGCAGAGCTCCGATCCAAGCTTCGGGCACCCTGACGTCATCTTCGCCAAGCGGCCACTGCACCCGGCTCATCAATATTCATAAACCCCCTCCCTGCTCCTTCGGCCGTGTTAAAGTACTTTGCATGCGCCACTTACTGTGTCCTCCCGGAAGCGACGTTCCCCTTGGCTTCACAGCTTCAGATGTCATTGCATAATAAGCAGCGCATGCGCAGTTCTTTAACACGGCCGAAGGAGCAGGGAGGGGGTTTATGAATATCGATGAGCCGGGCACAGCGGCTGCCCGGCAAAGATGACGTCAGGGTGCCCGAACCTCGGAGTGGAGATCCGCCCATACCCCAAGGCCCTCATTAGCAGATATAGAAAAACGCAATTTGTGTCGGAATGGCTGTGTGAATCTACACAATGTGAGTACCGTTTTAATCAGCATCACTTGCACTACAAGCCTGTGTAACAGGTTTAGTGCGGGTGATACTACTGACAGATTTTCTTTAAGGAGGTAATTAACGGTCCATATGACTTGTTAGGGCAAATGGATGTCAGAGGTGCACTTCTCTATGAGCTAGAATGTCCTGACGGCTGCAATATCCTCTGGAAATCGGCAAGAACGGGGTGGGAAAATTAACCAGAAATGTAACATAAATACCAATAATAAGACTTAGGGAGCTTCAAAGATCCGCAGTGAAGATGGAAGTATTAGCAGTAAGACCATATCCATACACTCCGCAAAGTGGGGAAGGAGAAAAGCCTTTGTATTAGACTTCCCAAACACATGGATGAAAGTTGTTTGTTCTCATGAGACTAAAAAAATATTTTGACTATCATAGTAAACACTCTGTGGCACAAACCCAATCCCGAAAACACCATTCCCACAGTGAGGCATGGAGGTGGCAGTATCATGCTTTGGGGATGCTTTTCGTTTGCAGGCAATGGAAAACAAGTCAGGATTGAAGGACAGATAAATGACTGGGACAGCCTTCACCTTCTAGCAGGACAATGACCCTAAACATGTGGTCAGAGTTAAAGTGTCAAGAAGGCTGTGCTTAACCACAGTATGGATGCCTCCTCCCTATCTTAACTCATTGATGTACAAGGCTTGTCTTCCAGCACTGAGCTGTGCACATCAATCAGTAAAGGCAAGGAGGAGGCGTGCATCATCCAGCTCAGCGCAGCCTCCTTGACACTTGAGCACTTAAAAAGAGCTAGAGCTTACAGCTAAAGCTACACTGGAAGGGTTTAAGGGGAAACAATTCAATGTCTTGGAATAGCCAAGTCATAGTCCAGACCTAAGTCGAATTGAAAATGTGTGGCATGAATTGAAGACTGCTGTACAGCAACACAACCCATGTACTAAAACTTGAAGACATGGAAGCAGTGTTGTCTGGACAAGAAGGCAAAAATCCCAATGTCTAGATGTGCTGAGCTAAAAGAGACATATCCCATGAGATTTGCACTTGTAATTGCTGAAAAAGCTGACTCCTCAAAAGTATTACTCAGAAATAAGTACCTTGACATTCTCTTGTTTTTTTCACTTTCAATGTGGTGGCAGTTATTTTGCTTAAATCAAATGGTACAAAACTCCAAAATCCATTTTAAAGGGGTACTCCACTGAATTTTTTTTTTAAATCAACTGGTGCCAGAAAGTTAAACATATTTCTAAATTACTTCTATCCAAAAATCTTAATCCTTCCAATACTTATAATTTACAAATCTATAATTTACTAGTAATGTAAAAATCTGTTTAACTTTCTGGTACCAGTTAATTAAAAAAAAAATGTTTTTCAGCAGAGTACCCCTTTAAAAGAGTACTGGCGTAGTAGTGGCGCTTTTTATTATTAATCCTCTGTGCCCAGGCTACAAATTGAAACAAAACAAACTTTAACTCACCTTTCTATGTTCCCCCGTTGCGCCGATATTGGTAACCAGTTCTCTGGTCCCTGTCTTCTTCCACTTCCTGCAGGATGGTGTGTCACACTGCTCTCAGTGTATCAATGGCCGCAGCGGGACATTGCTGCAGCCACCGTCACGCCCCCTCCCATAGACTTGCATTGAGGGTGCGGGGTGTGATGTCACACAGGGGCAGAGTGAGGCATAAGACTTGGAGCCTCCAGCTCTTCCTGCAGTGCTAACAGGTGGGTGCTGCATGCTAGATTGAGGGGGTCCCCAGCAGTGGGACCCCCGCGATCAGACATCTTATCCCCTATCGTTTGGATAGGGGATAAGATGTCTTAGTGCCGGAGTACCCCTTTAAAGTTTGTTTTGTTTCATTTTGCAGCCGGACACAGAGGATTAATAATAAAAAGCGCCATAGTAATCCTTTAATTCCAGATTGTAGTGCAATAAAACACCTGTGGGAGGAGGGGACAACATGCAGTGAATACTTTTATAAGGCACTGTACATGTATCTTTTTGAAAGTTTCGCCTTAATTGTCTCAATTTTTTTGACTAGTATGAAATCCCTGGTAGATATGACCTGCTCTGCTCCCCTTGGCTGTGCATGCACAGTGTGTGTTGTATTATCAGTCACACTAGCCCTGTTCATTCAAAAGTGTGTGTGTAAAGC
Organism: Hyla sarda; assembly: GCF_029499605.1. Classification (NCBI taxonomy): domain Eukaryota; kingdom Metazoa; phylum Chordata; class Amphibia; order Anura; family Hylidae; genus Hyla; species Hyla sarda. The sequence continues at coordinate 190,793,514 of NC_079189.1, forward strand.
AAAGGTTGACGCTGTCTTTGTATTAGCACACAGCATCATACAACTTCTTGCACATTCTATTTAGGCTATTGCTGTGGAGATGCAATGAAATTTGCGCTGCATGTACTGTCTTTTCATGTACAATGACACTCAGGAGGTAATTCTGTCTGGTGATGGATGGCTTTCATGCTGCCCATACAGAACATGTTTCAATATTAAACAATATTGGACAAGTTGACCTATATTGACAGCTATTGAAGTCAGGTGATCAAAAATCAACAAAACTTCAATAATGCAAGCCTCTTTTCTTATTACCAGACCAAGATGATGGTCTTTGAACTGAGCGATTCCTCTGTGAAGCTTGATCACATTGTGCGGCTATCTTTAGTTTTCATGATGGGATATCGACTGCCATCAAGATACTCAAACACGCATCACATTGGTTAGAATTAATGTCACTTTCCAGTGAGGAACCTTATCATTGGTTTAGAATGCTGTTATCTCTCTCACCCCCATAGCTCTGTCCCTTCTGATTGGCTGATGTGTATAAACATGGAGTCTAGCATGGAGAAGTCATTGCATGGAGAACTGATTTTATTACAGAAGAGAAGAATGGTTATAAAGAACAGATTACGAAACCGCCATTACGTTAAAAAAAAATTATTACCAGGTAATTGTCATCCATATACTGTACTTAGGAAGGAGGATATTCAAGGGTCACTTTAACATATTTGCAAATGGTACAACAGGAGAAGCACTAGTGAAGCACTACTAAATACACATACTAAGCTATGCAGTCATATGAAGACTCCTATGTGGGTTTTCATTACCTACATCTGAAAGTAAAGTGCTTATGAGAGAACCTTAAAGGGGTACTCCGGTGAAAACCTTTTTTCTTTTAAATCAACTGGTGGCAGAAAGTTAAACATATTTGTAAATTACTTCTTTTAAAAAATCTTAATCCTTCCAGTACTTATTAGCTGCTGAATGCTACAGAGGAAATTCCTTTCTTTTTGGAACACTGATGACATCACGAGCACAGTGCTCTCTGCTGACATCTCTGTCCATTTTAGCAACCATGCATAGCAGATGCATAGCAGATGCATAGCAGATGCATAGCAGATGCATAGCAGATGTGTGCTAAGGGCAGAACGGTGGCTCAGCGGTTAGCACTGCTGCCTTGCAGTAGTGGGGACTTGGGTTCAAATCCCACTAAGGACAACAATAAATAAAGTATTATTATTATAATGTCAGCAGAGACAACTGTGTTCGTGATGTCATCAGAGAGCATTCCAAAAAGAAAATAATTTCCTCTGTAGTATTCAGCAGCTAATAAGTACAGGAAGGATCAAGATTTTTTAATAGAAGTAATTTACAAATATGTTTAACTTTCTGCCACCAGTTGATCTAAAAGGAAAAAGGTTTTCACCGGAGTACCCCTTTAATCTTCAGAATCCTATAATTATATGTATGCCTTTTTCCCAAGGAGCATATTCAATTTCTCTTCAGACTCTTTTAATGAATTTGTCAACATTGCTTCCCTCTGCAGCAAGTACCAAGCTCTGAGGAAATGGCATTTTGGTTGTCTATTTGATATTCCCCCAAAAAATATAATCCCAAAGTGCTCGTCAAGTACACTAATATGACATGGGTGAAGGTGAAAGTTAATAAGTGTAGATGCAAGAAATATTGCTAACTTAATTTAAATAGATGTAACTTTTTGCAGGCTTTATATTCTACAGTCATGGCCGTAAATGTTAGTACCCCTGAAATCTTTCTAGGAAATGAAGTATTTGTCACAGAAAAGGATTGCAGTAACACATGTTTTGCTATACACGTGTTTATTCTCTTTGTGTGTATTGAAACTAAACAAAAAAAAAAAAAGGAGGAAAAAAGCAAATTGGACATAAGGTCACACCAAACTCCAAAAATGGGCTGGACAAAATTATTGGTCGCCCTTTCAAAATTGTTGAAAAATAAGATTGTTTCAAGCATGTGATGCTCCTTTAAACTCACCTGGGGCAAGTAACAGGCGTGGGCAATATAACAATCACACCTGAAAGCAGATAAAAAGGAGAGAAGTTCACTTAGTCTTTGCATTGTGTGTCTGTGTGTGCCACACTAAGCATGGACAACAGAAAAAAGAGAAGAAAACTGTCTGAGGACTTGAGAACCAAAATTGTGGAAAAATATCAACAATCTCAAGGTTACAAGTCCATCTCCAGAGTTCTAGATTTGCCTTTTCCACAGTGCGCAACATTATCAAGAAGTTTTCAACCCATAGCTAATCTGCCTGCTCGTGGACGGAAGAGAAGAATTGATAAAAGGTGTCAACGTAGGATAGTCCAAATGGTGGATAAGCAGCCTCAAACAAGTTCCAAAGATGTTCAAGCTGTCCTGCAGGCTCAGGGAGCATCAGTGTCAGCGCAAACTATCCATAGACTTTTAAATGAAATGAAACACTATGGCAGGATACCTGGAGGACCCGACTGCTGACACACAGACATAAAAAGCAAGAATACGTTTTGCCAAAATGAACTTGAGTAAGCCAAAATGCTTCTGGGAAAACGTCTTGTGTACAGAGGAGACCAAGATAGACCTTTATGGTAAAGCACATCATTCTGCTGTTTACCTAAAACGGAATGAGGCCTACAAAGAAAAGAACACAGTACCTAGAGTGAAATATTGTGGAGTTTCAAAGATGTTTTGGGGTTGTTTTGCTGCCTCTGGCACTGGGTGCCTTGAATGTGTACAAGGCATCATGAAATCTGGGTTTGCATCCGATATCTTGAGTCTTCCAGCAGGATAATGACCCCAAACATACCAAACATAAAAAGCACCCAGAAATGGATAGCAACAAAGTTCTGAAGTGGCCAGCAATGGGTCCAGATCTAAATCCCATTAAACACCTGTGGAGAGATCTTAAATTTGCTGTTGGGAAAAGGCACCCTTCCAATAAGAGAGACCTGGAGCAGTTTGCAAAGGAAGAGTGGTCCAACATTCCGGCTGAGAGGTGTAAGAAGCTTATTGATGGTTATTGGAAGTGACTGATTTCAGTTATTTTTTTCCAAAGTGTGCAACCAAATATTAAGTTAAGGGTGCCAATAATTTTGTCCAGCCCATTTTTGGAGTTTGGTGTGACATTATGTCCAATTAGCTTTTTTCCCTCCCTTTTTAGGTTTAGTTCCAATACACACAAAGGGAATAAACATATGTATAGCAAAACATGTGTTACTGAAATACTTTTCTGTGAGAAATACTTAATTTTTTAGAAAAAATTCAGGGGTGCCAACATTTACGGCCATGACTGTATACTAATGTGAGGTAAAGCCAGGAAGTATCCTCAAAAATATCTATACAGCAATATATAGTTTCACATGGAGGAAAGGTCTGACTTTGTGTAGCTTAGCTTTAACCCCTTAAGGACTGAGCGTTTTTCCATTTTTGCACTTTTGTTTTTTAATCCTTACTTTTTAAAAATCATAACCCTTTCAATTTTGCACCTAAAAAAATCCATATGATGGCTTATTTTTTGCACCACCAATTCTGCTTTGTAATGACATCAGTCATTTTACCCAAAAATCTATGGCGAAACCAAAAAAAAATAATAATTGTGCAACAAAATTGAAGAAAAAACGCCATTTTGTAATTTTTGGGGGCTTCCGTTTCTACGCAGTACATTTTTCAGTAAAAATGACACCTTATCTTTATTCTGTAGGTCCATACAATTAAAATTATATAGGTTTGATACAGTGGGAGATCAAGTGGCACTATTGTGGCTTAGGTGACAAGAATTGTAGGGCCACAGCACCTCTGTATGTCATTGTGGGAAATCGGGGTCCTAAGCATGTGAGTCAGGCGGTGCTGGGAACCAGAGAACTTAAAGTCACAATATGGTAAACTCAAAGAAAAAATCGGTTACCCGCACTCACCGCTAAACTTCAGTAGGACGACTCTGCTACATTGGCTTCCACGGGCATCTCCGGTGTTAGACGTGCTGCAGGGCACTCAAAGGCGACTGCCGACTGTTTCCACGCTGATTGTGGTTTTTCCGGACTCGTATCAATCATTGCACTGTGCACATCACATGACCGGAATGTCCCTTTATTTACTATGTGCACATCGCCGGAAGAAGCGAAACCAGCCAGCAGTTGCCTCTGAGCGCCTTGCAGCGCGTCTGATACCGGAGACATCCGTGGAAGCCTAGCAGTGAGTGCGGGTAACCGCTTTTCTCTTTGAGTTTATTATATAGGTTTGATTTTGTCTTACTTCTGGAAAAAATCATAACTATATGCATGAAAATCAATACGTTTAAAATTGTCACCTTCTGACCCCTAACTCCATATGTAATGTGCCTTGAACATTTTCTAGGCAGCATCAAGGTAGCACCTGTGAGGCCATGCACCTATATTAGCCAACTTAGGTGGGGCTTGCAGTTTGCCTCCCTCCTCCCATTGTATGTATGCTTAGCCACGCTGGAGGGTATCTGGGAGGACTCTGTGAGTTGACCTAATGCTGCCGTAATTGCTCACTGGCCCCTGTTTTGCTTATCACGCACAGGTAGGTTTAGCGCTAGGTCCCGTGCCATTTGAGAAACCTTGGCGTTGGTGTGCGGGCTCTGGTATGTCCTTCATATAAGGATATACTGGCGAATGTCTCAATTTTAGCATCAATGTTGAGGGATAGCCAATGTCACTGTATTCATCTACCAAAGTAGTGCACCTATATTGCTGTATTGCATTGTTCTTATTGTTACACATCCACACCGTCTATCTGGTGTAAGATTCTATTGTGGCACTTGTAGTCCACTGCAGACATACTCCATTGTATTCATTTTTATGCTGGGGATCGCCCCTAGCAACGGACTACAAGGGCAGGATCTGCTCCCCCAGTATAAATGCACAACCGCATTTGGGGTTGAGCACCTCCAGCCATTTGTGACCACGTTTTTTGTTTAGATTTTATACTTGGAGGTGTGTAAACTCCATATATAATGCGCCTTGAACATTTTCTAGGCAGCATCAAGGTAGCACCTGTGAGGCCATGCACCTATATTAGCCAACTTAGGTGGGGCTTGCAGTTTGCCACCCTCTTCCCATTGTATGTATGCTTAGCCACGCTGGAGGGTACCTGGGAGGACTCTGTGAGTTGACCTAATGCTGCTGTAATTGCCTACTGGCCCCTGTTTTGCTTATCACGCACAGGAAGGTTTAGCGCTAGGTCCCATGCCATTTGAGAAACCTTGGCGTTGGTGTGTGGGCTCTGGTATGTCCTTCACATAAGGATATACTGGCGAATGTCTCAATTTTAACATCAGTGTTGAAGGATAGCCAATGTCATTGTATACATCTACCACAGTAGTGCACCTATATTCCTGTATTGCACCTTCTGACCACTATAACTTTTTTATTTTTCTGCATACGGGGCGGTATGAGGGCTAATTTTTTGCATCGTGATCTGAAGTTTTTTTTGGTACCATTTTTGTTTTGATTGGACTTTTTGATTGCTTTTTATTCATTTTTAATGGTATAAAAAGTGACCAAAAAATACACCATTTTGGACGTGCGGTTTAATTAATGATATTTTTTTATAGTTCGGAGACTTACACACTCGGCGATATGTTTATTTTTATTTACACTGTTATTTTTTACATGGGAAAAGGGGGGTGATTCAATCTTTTATTAGGGGAGGGGTTAAATCATCTGTATTGACAATTTTTTTCCACATTTTTTTTTCTTTTTTGCAATGTTATACCCCCCATAGGGGGCTATAACATGCATTATGCTGATTGCAGGCACTGACCAATGCTATGCTTCAACTTTGAACACCGCGTCTAAAGAGTTAATAGCACGCGGCACCGCGATCAGTGCCCCGCACTATTAGCCACGGGTCCCGGCCATTGCTAGGTGCCGGGCCCGACCCGCTATGATGCGGTGCCATGCTGTGGCCCTGCGTTCTAGAACGGGAGCAGACTCAGGATGTACAGGCACGCTCTGAGTCCTTAGGGGTTAAAGAGGTACTCCAGTGGAAAATATATATATTTTACATCAACTGGTGCCAGAAAATTAAACAGATTTGTAAATTACTTCTATTTAAAAATCTTAATCCTTCCAGTACTCATCAGCTGCTGTATGCTCCACAGGAAGTTATTTTCTTTCGGAATTTATTTTCTGTCTGACCACAGTGCTCTTTGCTGACACCTCTATCCATGTCAGGAACTGTCCAGAGTAAGAGCAAATCCCCATAGCAAACCTATCCTGCTCTGGACAGTTCCTGACATGGACAGAGGTGTCAGCAGAGAGCATTGTGGTCAGACAGAAAAGAGATTCAAAAACAAAAGAACTTCCTCTGGAGCATACAGCAGCTGATACGAAGTAATATAGAGGTAATTTACAAATCTGTTTAACTTTCTGGCACCAGTTAATTTTTTATTTATTTTTAACCATTTAAAGGCTATAAGTGCTTTTAAAACCACTGTTCTAAAAAATGAAAGCCAATTGGTAGAGTTTTGTTCAAAAATATTCTACTGTTATATGTATACAGTTATAGGAAGACCTAGGTGTTTCGGTGGGAAAGGGTTACAAACAATACATGCAGTCTGATTCTGAAGTGTTACTTCCCTCACTGTACCCCTTTTTTATGCTGATCTACAATAGGAGTATGGCGGCTGAAATCAGTGATGATCAGCTTTAATCCCTTAAGGATTCTGTACATGGACATACATTACCCTTGCAATGGTCTCCATTGAGACAACCTCCTTAAAACAAAGTCCAGCACATGATCAGCATGCAGTATAGAAATGCAAAATGTTTTATATTTTTGATAAATCATAACATATTTTCTTCCACTTTTTCACTAACTTTTATTCTACAGCTTAGGCTGCTTTCACACTATAAAATAAATCCGTTTTAAAGATCCGTTTGATGTTCCGTTATGAAAACCCTGGAAATCGGCCATTAAACGTCCATTAGAAAATCCCATACGTCCGTTAGAAAATACCATTATAGTCTATGGGATTTTTACATTATCCGTTTTAATCCGTTATAGTCCGTTATTAATAACGGACATTATTTTGTGACGAAAGATAGTAACGGAAGAAATAGTGTATGCACTATTTCTTCCGTTCATTCTCCCGTCACAAAATAAAGTCTATTGTTAATAACGGACTATAACAGATTAAAACGGATAATGTAAATATCCCATAGACTATAATGGTATTTTCTAACGGACATATGGGATTTTCTAATGGACGTTTAATGGCCGATTTTCAGGGTTTTCATAACGGAACATCAAACGGATCTTTAAATTCTTTAATTTTATAGTGTGAAAGCAGCCTTAGAAAGAATGGAAACATATCTGGAAATCTCCTAAATATCCAAATTTTTGATGGCTTCTTTCTGTTGAGATATTTCATCAGTTGAGATCTTCAATCCCTTTTTTACAGGGTCTGAAGCTAGATATAGACTCTACATATCCAGAGAGTAGATATACTGGACATAACAAGGAGTTGCAAGGAGTTTGCACTTGAATTTAATGTAATACTCAGAATGTAAATTGTATAAAACATTTTATGCACAAAGTAAATAAGCAAAATTCATTATAATTTTAGATGGTCCAATGTCATTAGATTTAGCACAGTTTAGACCTCTAGTCCAAGTTTGGTGTTGACAATTTAAGAATATAATAAATGACTTAACCATCAAATAATTTGGTTGTCGTTGTTATACTTAACAGCCATTGTCTCAATAAGCCTGGTGTCACATACAGCAGTTTTTGTGCCAAAGCCAGAAGTATATTCTAAATTACTAGTAAAAATAAAGGAAATATTTCTTCTTCCCCTTCCTGCTGTATCCACTTCTACTTCTCCTTCCTATTGGTTCCACTTCTGGTTTTGGATCAAGAACTGCAGTGACAGTTTTCCAAAAAACTGTTGTGCAAGAAACTGCCGTAAACAGGTGACTAGCCTAAAAATAAAGATCATTGGGAGAGATTTATTAAAGCCTGTGCAGAGGAAAAGTTGAGCAATCTGATTGGCTACTATGGGCAACTGGTCAACCTTTCATCTGCACAGGTTTTGATTAATCCCCCCCATTGAATCTTACAAAGCAGGGGGGTGGGGGCTTGGGGGATGGTGCTAAATCACTTCTTCTTGGCAATATCCGACGTTTCATAAAAGCTAGAAGTTAAAAAGGTTGATCAAAGGGTTGTTGATTTTACTAGAAAAAAACATACAAAACAAAACATGAAAATCAAGTGTCACAACGAAAACAATGGAGGGGAGATTTGCCAAGCTGTCTTATAGTAAAATTCTCTTTGTTGCCCATAGCAACCAATCACAGATCAGCTTCTATTTTACCAGAGGAGTATGAGAAATGAAAGCAGAGCTGTGATTGGTTGCTATGGGTGACAAAGTGGATCTAACTATAAGGCAGCTTGATACATTTTCCAACATGTTATATTTTCTCATTTGTTTCTGTTTTCTGATTGTACATTTTTTTTACACTTTTGTTGACTATTATGGGGCAGCCAACTGATTAGCCATTGGAAATGGTAGTAGATCCAGTGTTATCTGTACGATTCATCAAAACCTGTCTAGAGAAAAAGTTGCTGAGTTGCCCCCTATAGCAACCAATCAGATCACTTCTTTCATTTTTGCAAAAGGCCTCTGAAAAATGAACGAAGCAATCTGATTGGTTGCTATGGGCAACTCAGCAACTTTTCCTCTGGACAGGTTTTAATAAATCTCCCCCTTAAAGCGCAACTGTCATGAAATCTGGGTGCAATTACCTGCACACTGCCTTTGTGCTGTGTGCAGGTGGTGTGTATAGCAATGTTTTTACCTAATATTTGCAGGCTTTCATGACCCCAAAAAATGCTTTTGATCAAAGCCACTGATGGTCGGATAGGCATGGCGCGAGGTACGTGATGCCCCACCACCACCACGCCCACACCCTGTATGTCAGCACTGGGACCGCTGTGTGATTGACACACAGGTCCCAGTGCATGCACCCTTCACATGCGCGCCATCCAGCTAGCACTGCGCAGGCACACTGAGGAGGAAGACGACGGTGGGAGCGAGCGCTCGCTAGGGGAGTGAGCACTTGCTGGATCACATGCAGCGGCGCTCACGTTAGATTAGCTGAAGGGTGCATGCGCTGGGACCTGTGTGTCAATCACACAGTGGTCCCAGCACTGACATACAGGGGGTGGGCATGGCGGTGGTGGGGCATTGCTTACCTCGCGCCACGCCTATCCGTCCGTCAGTGGCTTTAATGAAAAGCATTTTTTGTGGTCATGAAAGTGTGGCCTGCAAATATTAGGTGAAAACATTGCTATGCACACCACCTGCACACACAGTCCAAAGGCTGTGTGCAGGTTATTGCACCCAGATTTCATGACAGTTGCACTTTAAAGTGTACCTCCAGTGTTGTATGAAAAATGACTGTAGTGCAGCACTGTGCATAATAGTCATTGTTCTAAATAAATTTGATTTTGAATTCAGTGCTGGAACAGCTTACCAAGCACCCATTCTCCCTTGTTTCCATCTCCAGCGTGAGACCGAGTGCCATAGAATCCCAATACACTAGGTCTCGCTCTGGAGATGGAGCAAACAGGAAGTGTAGAGCAAACAGGAAGCTCTGTCTCCTAATGGAGGGTTATATGCAGCAGTGGAAAGGGAGGAAGGGTGCTTGGTAAGCTATTCCAGCACTGGATTCAAAATCAAAATTATTTAGAAAAATGACTATTATGAACATTTCTGCAATACAGCAAATTTTCATAAAACACTAGAGGTTCACTTTCACTTAACTCCTGTCTGTGATGATAAGGAGAACACTACTGGGAGTGATTTGTACACATCTGGAAGGCACATATTTTTATTAAGACTGTGTGCCAGAGTGAAAACTCAGGGTTTATTCTCAGCTGATAATACACATGAAGGTACAGGCGGACAGAAGTGACGCATTTCAAGTGCAAGTGCATTCATAGTCATGACTAAGAGCACATCTGCGCTTGAAATGTGTAACTTCCATCCACCTGTACCTTCATGTGTATTATCAGCTGAGAATAAATTCTGAGAATTTATTCATGTGCCGGGCTGAATCCTGTTTGTTTATGCTGTTTATGTGCCTAGATGCTGTCCTGCATTGATCCGTGCTACGGCAGTCCCGTGGTAAGTGAGCTGGACTACATTATCTCCCTACCACTAAGGTATGGTACGCCACTATGCACTCTACCATATCACTGTTATTGCTGTATAATACTACAAAACTCACAAAGATAATTATGGAATGCAATGGTGTATTGTAGTGTGGAAACAATTGCCAGATTATAGGCTATGTCTAAATCATGGGTTTCCATAAAATACATTTTACCGATCTATCTATATATTCAGTACTGTACAAATATCTTAGAGAGGTGTAGAAAATGTAAGTAAAATCCATCATGCAATATCATCAGAGAGGTATCTTATTGGTTCCAAATGTTTTCTGCATCAGGACAACAACCCCAAATATACAGTCAATGGGGTTTATTTACTAAGAGTGGAGTGGAGTTTTCTTTGTGGGTTTTGATTTCCGACTGGTATTTTCCCAAGGTATTTACTAAGCTTTCCCTACATTTTGCACCTTTCCCTACATTTTTCTTTTCTTTACAACTGTTCTGATCTGTTGGGTTTTCCTTAGCTCAAATCCACCACAATTTCTGTGGAAACCTTAGTAAATATGTTGGAATTTTTTTGGTCGCAAATTGTGTCGTATGGAACCTGCGACACAATTTGGGTGCAAAACCAGAAAAAAAAGAGTCGGGATCATGTTAGTAAATAAACCCCAATATCTTCATTGTAAAGAAGAACAATAAGTCCTGGAAGTGATGATATGGCCCTCCCAGAGCCCAAGCCTACATCCAGAAAAGATCTCTGTGGATAGTTCTCAAGAGGGTTGAAACAAACTCTCTGCCAAGTTTCTTCAAAAACTGTGTACAAGTGTACCAAGAAGAATTGATGCTGTTTTAAAGGCAAAGGATGGTCACACCAAATGTTGATTTCATGTAGTTTTCTCTGTGAAATCAGGAAATGTATGAAAATAAACTATTGAGTATAGAATCAGACATGCTGATTTTCAGTAAAAAAAAAAAACCCTCATCCAAATTCGCTGCATATACTAGCATCTGCTCCATTCCCAGCCACTGGGAGTCATTTAGGAAATATGAAATGTCATACTTACACGCCATCTTTTTTGGCTTTGGAGTTTTTTTCACCCATAAACCCCTATAGTTTTTAAAAAAAGAAAAAAAACTGAAAACTGCATGTGAGCTTTTTTCTGGCTAATCTCCCCCCAATTTGTCAATATCAATCCTTAAATGACATGACTTTAGAAAAATATGGAACAAAAATGCCACATAAAAAGCTCTATGATAATACACACTGGGGGAGATTTATCAAAACCTGTCCAGAGGAAAAGTTGCTGAGTTGCCCATAGCAACCAATCAGGTCGCTTCTTTCATTTTTGAAAATGCCTGTTAAAAAATAAAGAAGCAACTTTTCCTCTGGACAGGTTTTGATAAATCTCCCCCACTATATTGGGGGGAAAACTGCTACAAAATCTGAATCATGTTGGAACAGAGCTTGTAAGTTGGCTACTCATCCTACAGACCAGCTTAAATGGTGGTTTGAGAACTCTCTGCAAGTCTCAACAAACCACCAAAAACAAACTGCCTGGTGTGACCTGCACAGGATACAGTGCAATAGCCTTGTCAATACCAAAGCACCATTGTAGAATAACATTGAAGCAGCAATAAAGAGCATAAAGGCCAACAAAGAGCCAGGTATTCATCGGATCTCTTCAGAGATGGTCAAAGCTGTTACAGAAGCACAGATGCAGCATTGACTCTACAAAAATATCTGGGACACCAGAACGTTTCCACTTTCAACCAATTTATCCATAATAATCTGTGAGATTCTCTCTGAGATGAGGCTGTCCTATAGAAGACCATTTATCTCATTGAAGCGCAGTACAAGAAGTTTGTGTGCAGAGTTATGCATATCGGGGGCTCTTCAGACCCTATTCAGGTAGTCACCAGTGTGGGACACAGAAGTATCTTATCACTTTCTTCATAAATGACAAGGTTTTCGCTGAGCCAATTGATCGCAAAATCAGCAGCTGCTTTGGCATCCTATCTGTATGGAACATCTCAATGACCTTGGTATAGCTGACAACCTTGTATTAGTCACGCAACACTTTTCTGACAAAGATCTAGGCAGCGGCTCCTTAGAAGCAGGTTGAATCATAAACATTGCCAAAACTACATTAAAGAAAACCAACATGGACAACCTTTCCACAATTATTGTAGCAGGCCAAACAGTAAGAAAGGCAAACGTTTCCAGTATCGTGGAAGCCAAATTATGCCAGTTGGTGGCATCAAGATAGATATATCTACCAGAATCAGAAAGGCAAGGGGCACTTTTGCGAGTCTCAGAAATGTTTAGGGCTCAAACAAGAATGGAAAATTGTTATTGCTCCACGGGAGTGAGATGTGGTCTGTTTTAGCTGACAAGATGTAAAAGCTGCATGTCTTTATGAATTGCCACGTGTGCTTCACCATCTGAACCTGGTGGCTTGCCAGCAGGGTTTCAAATGCCGAGCTGCACCAGAGGTGCAGACAGAAACCAATAGAATTGAAAATTCGTGAGCACAAATGAAGACAAATCAGACACACCCTGCATTGACGAAATTCACACAGGAATTATGCAATGACAATGCTGAAGAGGAAGACCAAGAGGCTGTTAGTGTAGGAAATTAAGGAAGAAATCAATAAATCAGTGCTATTGGCATGAACCTTACCAGGCCATAGTAAAAGGTGAATGGCAAAAACTGGCAGCAGCGGAAGTCCTTTAAGTTGGCCCCATGTCCTCATATACAAGGCCAGGACTCTAAGTAAGTAAATATTTTTTCCATATATTTCAACCATATGTAGATGGACATATTATTTCACTATTTTCTTGAATTATGAGTCAGATTAACAGATTTCCAGGACAGCAATTAGAACAGTTTGAAATGGACTCATATCCTGTATGTGTGACAGACAGACAGTAATAAATATTACGCATTATTCAAACATTGGTGTCGGAAACATTTCATTAGTATCTAACATGAGTATGAGCAAAACAATTTCAATTCCATTTATTTTTCTGATGTTTTAAAAAGAAATTAAATTCTATGATGAACAGTATTACAATAAAACATGACGAAATAACTTGACCAGTTGCACATGTAGATATTCACTTGTAAGCAGTGATGGAAATTTTACTTCCTAGTTTACTTTAGGGGACAAGGTCAACCTGCAACTGTGCATATGATAGCACAAAAATGTTAACCCAAGCAGAAAGCATCCTAAATGATAAATGTCCTTTTGGTGCATCCAGCTCAATGGAATAGTATGGAGGTCCACGCTGTTTCATCCAGCAGACCCCACAGCATACATCCTGAATGGAGGCAAAAATTCCACTCCATTAGAGGTGTATGGATCCATTTAACATATGCAATGGCACTTATATTACTGGCACTTACATTAAGCCAATCCTGCTGTACATTGCCTAAAACAGTAGGGTCTTATTGAAAGACAGATCATCAACAAGTTCACCCTTGAAAGCAGTGCTGGTATTTTGTCTTATATTTAGGACTTGGAGTATATGTGATTCACCAGAGTACGCTTTTTTTGGGTAGGTTTAAAAATCACCAAGATCTGTCATGGTAGGCAATATAGAGGGCAATGCCTAGCTTATGCACACTTTATTTTATTGTTCTGTTCTTATGCCACGCTGAAATAAAATACGTTTTTATCAGTGAGTGCTGCATTTTCTTTACCTGCTAAGGTATAAATATAATATGCGGTAATTTGCTGGTGTAAAAGAATGTGACATAAACAGAACAGAATGAGCCAACAAGATCAAATGACATATTGACGCAGGATCCAACTTTTTTTTTTTTTTTTTTTACAGTCTGAGGATTATTTACAGATTTACATCTAAGGTAGGTTATCTTGTTTTGCCCTATACATACAATTCAAAAGTCTAAAATGATGATCCGTGACAGCCCGGCATTTGTTTAGCTGAAGACATAGCTATGATTTATGTGTGAAGGTAGATAAGGCAACAGCTAGATCCATAATTACATGGAATTCTTTCATATTAGGCCAGGTGCGCCAATTCCATTCTTGATGCATTGTCTTAGCCAAAAAAAGAAGCTGCCATGAAAGGGTCTATATCTTTTTTCTTTAGAATGAATTCCTACACAAAACTGCACAAAATTGTTTTATGTGAATCTGATATAAAACTTTGCTGAATTAAAATAAAATCAGTCTGAATTCAATTAAAGGCTGTCACTTGTGTATAGGGCTTATGGCAAGGAGAAGAATGTTACCTTTCTTATATTTCTGTAGGGCCAACACTAAGACATTTTTTTTATCTGTTTATCCAAAGTGTCAAAAAGGCTTACCCAACCCCTGGAGTGTTGCGGGTGAGCAGGTTAGAGTGTCTTCTCGCTTCCCCTTTCCTCCTTCTCTTATCTCGATTTACAGACAAGGCTTGGCTTTCAGCAGTATCATTTACTCAACGCATGTGTGCTTTAATATGAATGCACAGCGCATGTGCAAAATGCCCCCAGTGCACCAAAGCACTATATTTCCATGTTTTAAGTTTTGGGCATAACTAAGGAACGGGACCACATAGGAAAAAAGGTTAACAGTGTTGGAGTCAGTGTCACCCGCAAAATTACCCTGTACCAGCAGGTTATTGCGGCTAACGCTGGCGACAGATTCCCTAAAAACCATTCAAGATTTTAAGACCAAATAAATAGTTTTCCTTTTGTGATGTTTTTTTTTTTTTTTTTACTGCAAATAAGAATGCATTTAATATCCTACTTTTTAGATATTTTGTTTTAATTTGAAATGCAATATCATTATGCATAGATAGATAAAGCAATTACAAGATGTATTTTTTCACTTTCATTTTACAAATGACTTTAACCTCAATGATCAAGTGGTTCCTCATTGTATTTATTATTGTAAGAAAATCATTTATATAAGTTTAACCGGTTGCCAACTAAGGAGGAGCCGGCTCGTCCTTAAACAGCAACCGTTGCATGGCGCGGGCTCCTGATTCAAGCCTGCATCATACCGTCCGTCCCCCAGCTGATTCCTGTAGCTGGGGGGTGGCGTTAATAGCCAACATGCCGTGGCCGGCTAATAACCCTTTAGATCGCCTCTGTCAAAGTTGACACTGGCATCTAAAGGGACATTTAAACCATCCCTGGTGGTCCAGTGGGGTGGATCACCCCCCGCGATCTACTGCTGAGGTAGCTGGAGGGCTTACCTCTCCTTCCGTGCTGGCTGCTGCGCTGTGAATGATAAAGCCTGGTAGGACCAGGCTTTATCAATCGAGCGCAGAGCACACAGATCAATGTGGTTCTATGAAACCTCATTGATCTGTATGAGGAATCTAATGAGTCGTCCTAAAAGTTCCCTAAGGGGACTAAAAGTGTGAAAAAAAGTTAAATAAAAAGTTTAAAAAACACCCATTAACCCCATCTTTATTAAAAGTTTAAATCACCCCCCTTTTCCCAAATTTCATATAAAAAATATGTAACCATAATAAAAATAAACATATGTGGTATCGCCGCATATGTAAATGTCCGAAATATTAAAATATATTGTTAAATAAACCACATGGTCAATGGCGCAAGCGCAAAAAAATTCCAAAATACTAAATAGTCACTTTTTATATAATGAGAAAATGAATAAAGAGCGATCAAAAAGTCTAATCAATACATGTGCATGTATGTATGATTTTTTCCAGAATTAAGACAAAGTAGGGTGTCATTTTTCATATGGACCTACAGAATAACAAAATTGATTTTTTTCTTAAATTTTGTCACACATTGATTACAAAGAAGAATTGGTGGTGCAAAAAAAAGGCCATCATATAGATTTTATAGGTGCAAAACTGAAACGGTTATAATTTTTAAAAGTTAGGGAGCAAAAAATGAAAGTGCAAAAACAGAAAAACGCTTGCAAGGAATTGCAACTCCTAAACACTAAAAACCACATATCTAAAAACACTAAACACACACTAAACACTGTAATAAAGAGTTAATGTTCATCCAACAAACTCAATAGTAGAAGATTCTCAACCCTGCTTGAACACGTGCATCATAATGTGTTTTACAGCGGTAACCTGGTGGTAGCAGACAGAATTGAAAACCTCAATCCTTGTCACTTTACTCCCTAGTTGATGTGGTCACTAGAGACCAAAACATCTAGGTGGTTCGACAAAGGAGGGTCCCACTCTGTCACCCAATTGACCCTCTGTAATTGATCAAGAAGTTTTGAGTGGCTTATATGGCAGCTGTGGGCTGAGTGAAGGCCCCAATAAAAACTGAAGCTCATCCCACGAAAAAACACACCCTCACATAGCTCTTTAGAAAGAGAAATAAAAAAGTTATAAGTTCCAAAATAGTTGTAAAAAAAAAGGTTTATTTTTCAAAAGTAAAAAAAAAGCATAACAAAAGCCATATACAATTTAAATAGTTGTAATCACACTGACATGCAAAAAGAGAAAACAATTATGCAAAAATATGGTAAAAATAAATGGTGTTTTTTTGTTTTTCATTCCAACCAAATTTTTTTTGTTTCTCAAGACATTATATATGTAAATTAGGTAAATTAAAGGGACTATTAAAATGTGCAACTTGTTCAGCTCAAATAAGACCTCAAGACCTCATGTGGCTATAAAATAAAAGAGTTATAGCTCTTACTTAGAATGTGTGGATTAAAAATCTAAAACAGTACAAAAATCTCTGCCATGGGAATAGGTTAACCCAGTTCGTACCAGAGATATAGAGACACTGTGCCACTAGAAGTGTTAACATCCGTATGTTAAATATAAACCTGTCTAGACACTAGCTCCATTAATGCATGCTTTGTGACATTTAGTTCCTTCATACTAAAGAATGATTGAATTGCTATTGAGACTCAATGCCACAGGTAATTTCCTAGATAATGGTAATATAAGCATTTGTGACAAATTTTAACTCAGCCTTAATCTCTCTGACCAACTCATCTATAAAGTTTTAAACATATACGTTGTTATGGATCAGGTAAGGTATCTGATTTCAGAAATTTTTGGCTTATGTTTTTGTTTTTTTTAGCTCATGCACATATAAAGTTTTGTGCACAGAGCCTGTAGGGCAGTACATAAACACCTATGGCTCATTAGTATGTAGTTATATAGGTGTACTTCTATGCATACTTTGCTGTATCATTCCATTATAAAATTTATCCAGAAAATGGTTTTGTGCAAAAATGGTTTTCTTACATTAACCCTCTATGGGAGATTCCTAAACATGTTAAGTTGTGCTGATGCCAAGTAATGAGTAAGAGGGTATTCCCATCATTTCTTCTTATTGCACATATCTGCACACATCTGACTAAAACTAAGTCCAATAATACTAATATTACCGGTACAAAAAACTAAAGTGTCAGAATCTCCAAACACCGCCACATCATTGCCAACACCGCTATTACCACTTACAAAATACAGCTATATTGTTGCTAAATGAAAACAATCAGTATTCCCATATTCACCATATAGAGGTCGATACCAGCTGTACACAGGATCTGTACACCATGCAAGTGATTACAATTACATCTAGGTACTCACAGATGACAAATTTTCTGATCAGTGGCGTCCTCTTTCCTTTTCTTCTCTGTCCAGATAAGTCCACCATGTTCTTACATCCAAAACTCTTCGGCATCTGCAGGACAAACATGTTAGACTTCAGTGCCCTCCCCTCCTCTACACAATCTCCCTATCTATAGGCCCCAAAACTGTAAAAGGGCAGCAAGGTGATATGTAGAGAAGTCACTGTTTCCAAACAAGGACGCTTCTAGCTGTTGCAAAACCACAACTCCCAGCATGCCTCTGGCTTTCTGGGCATGCTGAGAGCTGTAGTTTTGCAACTTCTGGAGGCATCCTAGTTGAGAAACACTGCATTAGGTAGTTAGGTAGCCAGGTATGTAGCAAGGTAGACAAATATGTATGTAGGTCACTGTTTTCCAACAAGGGTGCATGCAGCTGTTGCAAAACTACAACTCCCAGCATGCCCAGACAGTCTCTGGCTGTCTTAGCATGGTGGAAATTGAAATATTGCAGCCAGGTATGCAGGTAGCCAGTAATATAGTTAGCCAGGTATGCAGGTAGCCAGTAATGTAGTTAGCCAGGTATGCAGGTAACCAGTATTGCAGTTAGCTAGGTAGGCAGGTAGCCAGTAATATAGATAGCCAGTAGTGCAGTTAGCCAGATATGTATGTAGCCAGTGATGTAGTTAGCCAGATATGTAGGTAGCCAGATATGTAGGTAGCCAGTGATTGAGTTAGCCAGGTATGTAAGTAGCCAGTAATGTAGTTAGCCAGGTATGCAGATAAGTCATGTAGTTAGCCAGGTAGTTTGCCTGCAAGGTAGTACCCCCCCCCTCCCCTTTGTTTCACAAAGTAATAAAACTCCCTGAGGGCCCAGTATGGCATCTAGGCATGCAGGTGAGGTGACCAAACTGCCCCCCCCCCTCCATTTTCATACAACCTGGCACACTTACCTATATTTAAAGTTCTAGTTTACTTTTTTCTTGCAGAGCCCCAATTTACTATTATATGAATTGCAAACAAGTAATGTATGACAGCACCATATCAAGATACCTTTTGGTGTCAAAAAGCTTTAGGGAGTCTACTTCAGATATGAAAAAAGAGAAGGGGAGAGGGTATTCTCTGGAGTCCTAACTGAGGAGCATGGGACCACAATTTTTCGGATAAATAGGAGTCTCAAAGGGGGGAAACACCATCTTCCATCTTACTATATTAGAAATTTATGGCATACCCAGTCTATGAAAGGTGTACCATCTGCCACAGTGGCTGCGGATCGAAAAACTTTATACAACACTGTTTTGGATTAATTCGGAGACATAACCTATATAACACTGCCTAATCTGCACCCAGCAGGGCGCTGGTATTTTAACCTGCCTTTGTACCAGTGTGGCCTTCCCAGGGATACAGTATGTGAGCTGAGTTTGATCCTACTCTTATGTGATCTTTATAAAAAACACCAGAACATTGTGAAATCAGTGCATGGTCTGTAAACTTTCTATGATTGTTCTCTTTGTATTTTTTTGTTGTAAGGCATAGCTGGACACCTGAGAACCTACGTGGGCTTGTTAACATTTCATAATGAATTTCTATTGCCCAAGCAATAAAAGCAGTTTGCGTATCTGCATATCGTAATGTTAAAAATGATAAGATTTCCTCATGTTGTGTCTTTTTCTTTGATACAAGTTTTTGAATTGGATTCATTGATGGCACCATGGTAGTGAACGGCTTTACAATCACAGGTCTCTGAAGCCAGTACAGACTTTTATCTTCTAAAGTCACACTGACCCTATTAACCTCTTAAGAACTACACAAGAGAAAGATAGGAACTGCAAGACATTGGAAGGTCTGAAAAATCACACAAAACCAGGAACTTGCTTTCAGTTGTCTATTTAAATATCTTTCACAAGTCTGTGAATGGATTTTATATAATAAAATAAAATGGTCCAGTCTTAGGACTGAAACGCGTCACCTTGTCATGTTCTCCTGGTCTTTGTAGCTTTTATTGGAATAAAACATCCTGTCTTCTCACATCCGCGCTGGACATTTTGCCTTTATATAATAAAATATATCTTATTATTGAACTTTTTTAATGAATATTTAAAACAATATATTTCACGACATCCCTGATTTTTATTGTAAATCTCTTTATCAGCATTTACGGCATTACCTCACACTCCAGATTTTGGCAGAACTTGTGAAGCGGTCCACGAAAGTGGGCTTAGATGTCCCAATGTGGCAATGTCAGTGACTGAAAATAAAATTGACTGTAAATGACTTAATAATATTACTTCTATAATGATGACAATGTTTTATATTTTCTTTGCCTTCCTAGTTTGTAAACATTTCTGTTTGCTGTAGATCCCTTCCTCTATATCTAGCCTTCTTATCAGCACAAATAAAATTCAACCCTTGCATAGAAGATAGAAAAGACATTTTACTGAGACACATTAAAATATAATGCATATAAATATTTTCAACATCAGAGTATATATCATATAATAATTATATATATCATATAATTAAATATCCAGCTTATTGTCTGATAGAATTGGAAAAATTGTACTTCTTAAATATGCTATAGAATGCATAGTGATACTGTCTACTTAGAAACATAGAATGTGTTGACTGATAATAAACATTTGGCCCATCTAGTCTGCCCAATAATCTATTTAGAACCTGACAGGAAGAGAGAATGACTGACACGGTGCATTGTTCCCACAGGTGCTTGCTAAGTTGGAAAGGTACCATTTTTCACAATAATATGGTAATGTGTATGACTGGGTTTGTCTATAACTTAATGACACCTTTTAAGTGTCATTATGTTGCATTAAGTCATGAAAAATTGGTCTCCTTAACTAAGCTTAAAGGGGTACTCCGCCCCTAGACATCCTATCCCCTATCCATAGGATAGGAGATAAGATGTCTAATCAGCGATCTCGGCTGCGGCACCCCAGACATCTGGTGCACGGAGCAAACTTTGCTCCATGCCGGATGACTGGCGATGCGGGACGAAGGCTTGTGACGTCACGATCATGCCCCGCTCATGACATCCCGGCCATGCCCTCTCAATGCAAGTCTATAGGAGGGGGCTTGACGGCAGTCACGCCCCCTCCTATAGACTTGCATTGAGGGGCATGGCCATGATGTCACGAGCGGGGCGTGGCTGTGACATCACGAGCCTCCAGCGCTACAACCGACGCTCTAAACAAATGCTGGGAGCAGCAGGGAGATCACAGGGGTCCCCAGGGGCGGCACCCCAGCAATCAGATATCTTATCCCCTATCTAAAGGGGCAGAGTACCCCTTTAAGGAAAGGTAAGGATTGACATGTTTACAAAAGTGCCTACTCTGAATTTATTGTGCCTGTAATGTATGCAAAAGTAAGGGGACAGGTAAGTGTTAACAAGAGCAACACAAAACACAGTACAGTTACTTAAAAAAAATACATAGTTTACATTTTAAAACCAGACTTGAAAAGCCCTATATTATTAGTTTTATAATTATAAGTTTGCCCTATATTATTACTACAGAATGTTTCCAGAAAGTTGATCACAGTGACAGTATCCTCTTATTCTAGCACAAAAAATTGCAGTAAAATGTATCTTTCCATCCATAAAATAATGGCTTGGCTTTCTTGCTGAATCCCCTTGGCCAGCCGGCTCCCTGCCTCCAATGCACTCTGGAGTGTAATATGAATAAAAGTATTAACTAACATAACCCAGCACATAAGCCACAGATTAAAGTAAGTGACTCCTCACTATTCACCCGCACTATAACCCAGTATATTCAGTTTAGTGTGGGTAAACCAGCTGTAAGGTTCTCTTTAAGGCATGTACTGCTAATTTTCTGGTACCATATACCTCATAACATCTTCAAAGGTATTGCACAGTTTATGTTTTAGCAGGTCCGTAAGGGAAACCTGCACAATATTGAAGGGAAATTGACACGAGGTCTACCCTAAGCGGAACATATAGGCTTATAGTGTGGGCGACCCTCTTTCAAACTGGGTATTACTCACTTGAATCCTTGGACCAGTTGCATAAGTTATGAGCAACAGTAAAAATATGCTAATTTAGAGAAGCTAGCAATGGGGGTGTTCCCATTGCTCTTTTAGTGGCAGTTGCGATGCTATCTCCAGACCTTGACTTTCTTGTCCGTTTCCCTTTAAAGGGGTATACCAGGAATTTTTTTATTTGACTATGCCACAGGAGCTGTAAAGTTAGTGTAGTTCATAATATAGTGTCTGTACCTGTGTATGATGGTTTTCTCACAATTCTCCTGTGATTTTCACCTCACTATTTATTTTTACCAGCATACAAAATGACTGTAGTCTCGGATTTTTCCCAGCTTGCAATGCGGCCGAGACCTGACTCACTAGTCAGCTGATGACAGGGAGCCTGTCTGCTTCAATGGGTGGAGGTATCAATCTGCAACTAATGCAACAGCTGGAGGCACCCTGATTGAAAACCACAGGTCTGCAGCTCGTTTATGTTTCAATGGGTGGGGTAGCTAATGTGTGGGAAGGAGCAAAATGGAATTGTTGGATTTGTAGTAAAAAAAAAAAAAGAACAGTCAAACAGGAAATACAAGTTCACAAAAAGCTAGCCACAGTGTTATGGTAATCTCATGACCTAGCCATTTAGCCCCAAGACAAGCACAGATCCTTCCTAAGCATGCCCATTAATGTTTGCCAGGTACTTACTAAAATCACCTTATGGTGGATAACCCCTTTAAGCATGTGCCAACCAAACATGCCCCTAAGCTAAGTTGCCTAAGAGCTCAGTGGGCACAGTATAGATTATGTCACAGAAAGTGAGGAGTTAGACATCAGTGTATTGGTGTCAAACTACAGAGACTGCTTATGGCCAGAAGAAACTGTTATGCTGGTCTGGGTCACTTAATGTTATTATACATTTTTCCTTAATTTTCCTGCACTTTACCTGTGTATTAAGCTGGAACCTGGTGTTATATCTAAACATATGTATTTAGGGGTGTAAAGAAAGGCTGGGAGATTTGTGTCCCCCTGAAGTTGACAGGCCCTACCTATTGTTGTCTATGGTGCATGCTGTGAAGCATATCTCTATATGCTTTTAAAAGCAGCATAGGCAAACTGGCACCCCCTTAATAATGCACAAAAAATTTACTATCAGAAAATAGAAACAGATAAAAAAAAGAACATTTCATTATCTGTATGATCAGGAAAAAGAAATCTAGGTAATATATTCCCTTTAAGAGTCTTTTACTGCTGCATTGATCATGTGTTAAAGAAAGACTGAGAAAGAGTATAAGGTGCCTAATTCTGTTAGTAGTGTTGCTATTTGTAGCAGGTTCTAGGCATTAATTCATTGTTACTGATCTATGGAAACAGAATTTTAAGAAAGATATATTTTTTTTTTCTATCTACACACCCATATGAGGGCTTGTTTTGGAATGAAAAATTGTTCTTTGTAATGACATTGTTTTTACGCAGTGCACTATATGGTAAAACTGACATGTAATTTTTATACTGTGGCTCACTGCGGTTAAAATGATAGGCCTAGTTATGTGCCTTTCTATTATTGTACAGCACATACTTCTCTCTGCTATGCCATAACCCAAACAGGACTAAACAGGGTGGCTAAGCCATTCCTCCACTTTCTGTTTTCCAACCTGATCTAGCTGTTACTAGAGACAGATTTCCCTTAACAACAGTCAGTCAATAGCAAATTGCAGAGGTGTTTTTCTATGGTAAGGAGCTATTTTTGGTAGATGAAGTGCTTTACAAAAATGTAAAAAAAAATCACATGATGGGAAGTTGTTTGAGATGACAGTGACATTAACATATCAGAATGTATCAATGTGTACATCTACTATAGGTACATCTGTAATGAGCTGAAGCTGCTGGGCCAACTTTATGTGACATATATCTTGTGGCCACTCTTAGACTAATGACATCTTTTCACCAGATTGTGCTGCATAATACCCAATTTATCTTATGGTGACTGTACAATTCATACTACTAAGGACAGGGTAACCAATAATAATAATGATGATGGTAACAACAGGCTGTATCTAGTGTCCACCAGACAATGCTGTTCCATATGTATTATTTCTAGCTATGTCAGCATCCAAAGATACAGGGCAGAGACTTTCATTACACATACTGCATACAATTGTCACTGTTCTATTGGCATTTATTTTTCAAAACAAGATTTTATTTTATGGTATTAATTTGCGATGAATTTTTGAAAAATTCGATCTGGCCGATTCACCAAATTTTCTGAAAAAATGTGGTTAGATCCGAATTTATTTGCGGCAAATCGCTATTAAAAACGGCAATTTCCGGGCTACAGAGAGCCTCAATAGGGGTGTAGAACAACAAGAAAGAAGTGCAGCTCACTAAGGCTATAGGGGTGCCTAGGTTAACTGAATGGCACTGAAAACCCGAAGTGCCTAGCGGATAGTGTAATAATGTAACAACGGGGGGTACAGTCCTCAAAGCACTCTCTAATGGGATACTGTGGGGGGGGGGGGGAAGGGGAGGGAAAGATAAGAACGGAGAGGAAAAAGAAAGAAAAGAGGAGAGAGGAAAGGATAGATAGCTACAACACTGGATAAAATATATAAATGTACTTTATTATTATACTTGGTGCAAGGTGGTAGATAGTTTACACTGCAGGGCCCTTGCGGTTATCACTCCCAGAGTTCGCTGAGTTAATATATATGCGGCACTATAGATAAAATGGCTTTAGGTAGTAAAACATGCAATGTACAGTTCCTAAAAAAAACGAAAAATGAAATATAGACATTGCGGCTGCCACTACAGGCAAGTCGTCTCTCACAGTGAGTGCCGGCAGCCTGCTTTGATGCGAGCCTTCTGCAGCCGTGTGTGGCTGTAGCTACTGAAGAATGGAGAAGCCTCCAGAAATGCGTCTAGCCTGCAGACCAAAACGAATCGGTATCAGACTTCATCCTAGACCCCTGCACCGATCCAGCTTCAGCACAGAAAGAGTGCTCCATCTCCTACATCACGAACCCTTTCCCTCACACACGGCCACAGAAGACTTGCATCACAGCAGACGGCCAGGCTCACTGTTAGAGACGGCTTGCCCGCAATGGCAGCCGCTATGTCCAGCTGAGAAAGCCGAGGCGAAGACAGGACCACAGCAACTACAGGAACGGGTGAGCGAGGACACAGTCCTTACCAACATCTCTCCCGAGGATCAAATTACAGAGTATACAATGGGGATCAAAAGTTTGGGCAACCCAGGCAAAAAATTGTATTAATGTGCATAAAGAAGCCAAGGAAAGATGGAAAAATCTCCAAAAGGCATCAAATTACAGATTAGACATTCTTATAATATGTCAACAAAAGTTAGATTTTATTTCCATCATTTACACTTTCAAAATAACAGAAAACAAAAAAATGTTGTCTGCAAATGTTTGGGCACCCTGCAGAGTTAATATCTTGTACTGCCCCCTTTGGCAAGTATCACAGCTTGTAAACACTTTTTGTAGCCAGCCAATAGTCTTTCAATTCTTGTTTGAGGTATCTTTGCCCATTCTTCCTTACAAAAGTCTTCCAGTTCTTTGAGATTCCTGGCCTGTCTGTCACGCACTGCTCTTTTAAGGTCTATCCATAGATTTTCAAATATGTTGAGGTCAGGAGATTGTGAAGGCCATGGCAAAGCCTTCAGTTTACGCCTCTTGATGTAATCCCCCGTGGATTTCGAGGTGTGCTTAGGATCATTATCCATTTGTAGAAGCCATCCTCTCTTTATCTTCAGCTTTTTAACAGATGGCATCAAGTTAGCATCCAAAATTTGCTGAAATTTTATTGAATCCCTTTTCCTTCTACTCGTGAGATGTTCCCTGTGCCACTGGCGGCAATACAACCCCAAAGCATGATTGATCCACCTCCCATGCTTAACAGTTGGACAGAGGTTCTTTTCATAAAATTCTGTTCCCCTTTTTCTCCAAATGTACCTTTGCTCATTCCAGCCAAAAAGTTCAATTTTAACCTCATCGGTTCACAGAACTTGTTTACAAAATGCATCAGGCTTGTCTATATGTTCATTTGCCGATTTCAAACGCTGATTTTTGTGGTGAGGACGTAGAAGAGGTTTTCTTCTGATGACTCTTCCATGAAGACCATATTTGTACAAATATCTCTTTATTGTGGAATAGTGTACCACAACTCCAGTGTCTGCCATATCTTTCTGGAGGGATTGTTCAGTCAAACGTGGGTTTTGAATTGTTTTTCTCACAATCCTGCGAGCTGTTCTGTCTGATATTTTTCTTGGTCTTCCAGATCTTGCTTTAACTTCCACTGTTCCTGATGACTGACATTTCTTAATTACATTCCAAGCAGAGGATATTGGCATCTGAAAAAATTTTGCTATCTTCTTATAGCCTTCTCCAGCTTTGTGAGCGTCAACTATTTTCAGTTTCAAATTTCTAGACAACTGCTTAGAAGAACCCATGGTGCTGATTGTTGGGGCAAGGTCAGATGAGCCTGGGCATTTAAAACCTTTGAGATTGACATAACCTGGTCTTCCCAGATGATGATTGAGAACAATCCATGACACTGGCAGGTCTCAGCTTTGCAAAGGGGGCAGTGCATGCTATAAATTCTGCAGGGTGCCCAAACTTTTGCAGACGCCATTTTTTTTTGTTTTCTGTTATTTTGAAAGTGTAAATGATGGAAATAAAATCTAACTTTTGTTGGCATATTTTAAGAATGTCTAATCTGTAATTTGATGCCTATTGGAGATTTTTCCATCTTTCCTTGGCTTCTTTATGCACATTAATACAAATTTTTACCTGGGGTGCCCAAACTTTTGATCCCCACTGTACCGATAAAAACTTCTGATCACAGTGCAAAAAATTTGCTCTCAAACCGCCCCATATGCGGAAAAATAAAAAGTTATAGGGGTCAGAAGAGGACATTTTTAAATATATAAATTTTGCTGCATGTAGTTACCATTTTTTCCAGAAGTACGACAAAATAAAACCAATATAAGTAGGACATAATTTTAACCGTATGGACCTACAGAATAAAGAGAAGGTGTCATTTTTACAGAAAAATGCACTGCATAGAAACAGAAGCCCCCAAAATTTACAAAATTGTGTTTTTTCTTAAATTTTGTCGCACAATGATTTTTTTTTCATTTCGCTGTGGATTTTTGGGTAAAATAATTAATATCACTGCAAAGTAGAATTGGTGGCGCACAAAATAAGCTATAATATGGATTTTTAGGTGGAAAATTGAAAGGGTTATGATTTTTTAAAGGTAAGGAGGAAAAAGCAAAAATGCAAAAATTAAAAAACGCTGAGTCCGTAAGGGATTAAAAATATCATTTACAGCTACTGATCCTACTGGTATATGTAAATTTACTTTTTCTTTTAATATAATAATTAAACAAAATTCTAAATGTGTTTTACTTTTCAATAATATTTTGTTTTTGACATATTTCAAACACAAGCACATACACTTGTTACACTTTTTTGGCTTAAATTGCAATTTATTTGGACATTGCAATCTGTGGTATTCTTTAATTAGCTCTTTGAGACGATAGGAAAAAATTGGCAACCGTAGAAAAAAATTCCCCACAATCAATGGTGCAAGGTATTCCTTTGAATTCAATTGTCCATAAAACGAGGGTTTTCTAGAGTTTTATTTGAAGGTCGAGCGGTATGCAATCTTGGCACAATGAACTATTGTTGAGTTGACTTTATTATCAACCTGTCTTATCAATTATGTGTTGCTTGAATTACACAAAGTATAAATGCTATGTAATATGTGTAAATAGCATGCTTTTCTTACTATAAAACTCATATGGTAGTAGGTAAGAAGTTCCTGATATACTCAAGAATATAAAAGAAATAACAGACTATCTTGTTTTTCTTTATAGATAATAAATGCTAGATTACTGCTGACCTCTTGGACTCCAATCATCTGCAGGAAAGGAGACTCTGGTCCTTGTTTTCTTAAAGGCTGCCACACCGCCTCCCATAGACTTTCATTGAGGGGGCGGGGCGTGACATTATGAGGGGGCATCACGAGCTCCCGCCGCCGGCTCAAGTGTTCGGAACAGTTTGTTCCAAACACTGAGCAGCGGAGTAACCCTTTAAGCTGCAAGATGATGGGTAGGAGGAGTTTTAATGGAGCAGCAATAGAACATGTACCCTGCTACTTCATTCTATGGTACGGATGAAAAAAAAAACAAGCGCAGTGCTCCTCTCTTTTTGCCACTTGCAAAATGGCAAAGTCTAATTGACTTGGTCGAAATCTTCTCAGGAAAGGGAGGAAGAGACTGACGATATGATGTTGAGTAAAGTGACAGTGGATTCCTCATCATCTACAGTTACATGGCATGGTGGAAATGTTTGTCCTAGATGGTCTGTTTTATCATCTCTGTCTTTGCTTCCCCCTTCCTACAGCTAAGCAGAAGAATAGCATTATCCAAGAGGAGAAGTTGTGTTTCAGTCAGCCTATGGAGTGTGTTGTAAAAGTAGTGGAGGTGGGAGTAGTGTCCAAGCATTACACTTGTAGGACTGGTAGTGGTAGGCATGGTTGTGAGAGTCTAAGGTAAGGCAGTGATGGCGAACCTATAGCACGAGCCCCCTCTGTGGGCACGCGGCCATAGTTCGCCATCAGCCCATTCGGGACATCCCTGTGTCTCGAAAGATCTTTTGGGGACACAAGGATGCCCCGGTTACCTTTCTGCGGCCCGCGTTAACTTTAAAAATGCAGTGGCCGCTGGGCGGTAGCGTACGCAGGGATGTCACTGACGTCACGTGCGTGCGCGCATAGCAACAGCAGAGCGGAGTGGAGCAGTGGAGCATGGTAAGTTTCCTGTATGTTGTACGTCATCTTCAGTGTTCCGACCACCACTCCTGCGGTCCCGGGACCTACTGCTATGGCCTGTAGGCCATAGCAGTAGATTATGACCCCGGACTGGAGGAGCGGTTGTCGGAACACTGAAGTGGGGCAGTACACAGGCATACAGACATACTGTATATGGCTGAAGGCTGTATGTCTGTGGGGGAGCTATACTGCACCTAATGTGGGGGAACTATACTGCACCTAATGTGGGAAACTATACTGCCCCTAATGTCGGGGAACTATACTGCACCTAATGTGGGGAACTATACTGCACCTAATGTCAGGGAACTATACTGCACCTAATCTGATGAACTACACTGCACCTAATGTGGGGAACTATACTGCTCCTTCTGTGGAGAACTATACTGCACCTAATGTGGTGGAACTATACTGCACCTAATGTGGGGAACTGTATTACACCAAATGTGGGGGAACTATACTGCACCTAATGTGGGGGAACTATACTGCACCTAATGTGGAGGAACTATACTGCACCTAATGTGGGGGAACTATACTGCACCTAATATGGGGGAACTATATTGCCAACCTAATGTGGGGGCAGTCCATGATCCCCAAAAAAGGGAACATTATTTTGTTTTTCATGGAAAGCTATGAAAGAAAGAAAGCTTCACTATTTTGGGAAACCAATCCTGTTGAAACTCCCAAATGGGGGAATTTATGTTTCAGTGAGGCTCTTTGCAGCTTTCGATGAGGCTCTATGCATCATTCAGTTAGGCTCCCTCCATGGTTCAGCGAGGCTCTGTGCATCTGCCAATCAAGCTCAGTGCAGAGAAACACTTTCTGAGTTTGGTCTCCTGCCAGGCCAGGAGGAGACCAAACTCACTGTACTAACTTGTTGGGGACCAAGGGCAAACAGGAACACCCTTGCTCCCTGGTGCTTAAGGATGCCTGGGTGTTTCCGGTCACCGCCGAGCACGGGGCGGTGA
Source organism: Hyla sarda (assembly GCF_029499605.1). Lineage (NCBI taxonomy): Eukaryota > Metazoa > Chordata > Amphibia > Anura > Hylidae > Hyla > Hyla sarda. The sequence goes on from NC_079189.1 coordinate 190,822,997, forward strand.
TCGGAACGGGATGACTGCTGATATCTATCAGCAGCCATCCCAGTACATCGCCTAGGGGGGTCCTTAGACCGGCGAATCAGACCTTTTCTGGGCCAATTGAGTCTTTGGTGACCTGATGGCCCGGAAAATCAGGGTGATTGGTGGTGTCCGAGACACCACCAATCACCCTGAAGGATAGGAAGGAGGTGGCAGGGGTGCCACCTCCTCCTATCCCCTGCGATTGGCTGGTCAGGACTGGTCGACCTAGTCGCAGGATAGGGGCAGGAACGGGGAGGGCTACAGCCACGATCCCCCGCTCAGCCAACACGTGGAAGTCCGGGCAGAGCGTGGTGGGGAACATGGCAACAGGAGGGCAGCATTTATTTACCGGTCAGGGGGCAGCTCAAACTCCAAGCGGGAAACTCAATGTGAACCCCCGCCCATGTGAATGTACCCGAAACACACTACACAAAATAAAGAGTAAAACACTACATATACACCCCCTTACACTGTCTCCTACGGTTCCAAAAACGGAACCTCCAGCTGTTGCAAAACAACGACTCCCAGCATTGCCAGACAGCCTTTGACTGTCCAGGCATGCTGGGAGTTTTGCAACAGCTGGAGGCACCCTGTTTGGAAAACACTGCTGTAGGGTATTTTGGTGGAGGAGGCAAGCGCCATGCTAGCATCCGGGTCCGTCCCTATGCAAATCCCTAATTTTGGCCTCAAATGTGCATGGTTCTCTCTTACTCCGGAGCCCTGTCGTATTTCAAGGCAACAGTTTAGGGCCACATATGAAGTGTTTCCGTACTCAGGAGAAATTGCCTTACAAATTTTTGTGGCTTTTTCTCCACAAGAACATGTTAGGTCTACAAGAACATGTTAGCTTAAAAAAATGACGATTTTGAATTTTCGCCTCCACTTTGCTGCTATTCCTGTGAAACACCTAAAGGGTTAACAAACTTTCTGAATGTAATTTTGAATTCTTTGAGGGGTGCAGTTTCTATAATTATTTATAAGGGATTTATAATCATTTATGGGGTATTTCTAACATAAATACCCTCAAATTCACTTCAAAACTGAACAGGTCCCTGAAAAATTCAGATTTTCAAATTTTCGTGAAAAATTTGAAAATGATTGCTAAACTCTAATGTCTTCAAAAAGTAAAAACATGTCAACTTTATGATGCAAACACAAAGTAGAAATATTGTATATGTGAATCAATATATAATTTATTTGGCATATCCATTTTCCTTAAAAGCAGAGAGCTTCAAAGTTAGAAAAAATGCTAAATGTTTAAATTTTTCATGACATTTTGGAATTTTTCATCAAGAAATTATGCAAGTGTCGCCGAAAAATGTACACTAACATAAAGTAGAATATGTCATTTTAAACATATTTATGTTGATAATTTAAAAGCAAGTGAATAGGAAAGTGTCTGCTAATTACACAAGGAGCACTATATTAAAAGTTTTATTTGGTGACAGGCAGGGGCATTGCTAGGTCCCCAAAAGATGGGGGGCTATAGACCATAGCCCAAGCCATGCCCCCTAGCCACACCCCAGTCATGCCCCTAACCACTCCCTTATTAACGCCCAATCGCGCACAGCCTTCTCCTTCAATATACTCCCTACAACCATCAGGCAACTGTACAGTGGTGTTGCAGCAATCACACAACTACCACTACCATACTGTCACTGACCAAATCCTGTATACTGAGACCAATATTACCAATAATAACAGTATAAGAGAAATATTATCACTATACATATTGCCATCATACTGTTACTGACGAAAACCTGTATACTGAAACCAATATTACCAATAATACCAGTATAAGAGGAATATTATCACTATATATATTGCCATCATACTGTTACTGACCAAATCCTGTATACTGAGACCAATATTACCAATAATACCAGTACACAAGGAAGAGTATTATCACCATACATATTACCACCATACTGTTACTAACCAAATCCTGTATACTAAGACCAATATTATCAATAATACCAGTATATGAGGAATATTATCACCTTACATATTAAGGCCATACTGTTATTGACCATATCTAACCAAAACTAAGACCAGTATTACCAATAATACCAGTACAAAAAGAAAAAAATGGTCAGCATCTCCAAACAAAATGAAACACTTGCACACTGCTAGTTTTGTATTTTACCAGTAGGGACAAATAATACTGCCGTACCATGACTACCACCACCATTACCACTAACTAGTAACACTATACCTGGAAAGGCTGTAGTTTAGCAACATCTGGAGGCACATTGGTTGTGGAAAACTACCTTGGAAGCTACAGACAGAGAAAAGATAGCAGTGAGGAGGTACAGGTACGCCCTGGTGCTCTAAGTCCCAGATAGACAGAGTGTACCTGTACCTCCTCACTGCCATCTTTACTATAGAAAGGGAGCAGCTCCCAGCTAAGACAGTGTTCCCCAACCAATGTAGCTCAAGCTGTTGCAAAATTACAACTCCCAGTATGCCCAGATAGCCATAGGCTGTCTAGGCATGCTGAGAGTTTTAGTTCTGCAACAGCCACAGTCAAAGGTGTAGATGGAAACAACAGCCCCCCCCCCATCATAACTGCAGTTTCACCCATCATAACTGCAGAACTCACAAGTGACTACAGCTTCGATGGGCACAGTCAGACAGAATACACAATGAAATCAGTGGCCTGAGTGACGTCATTGCTTTTCATCTGGTCCAGACACCATGACTTCTTCCATCTTCTCTGCATTGTATGATGCCTGCACATCATTGGTTTCTCATTTTGTCAGTAGATCCTCATTCTTTGTATGAAGACAATCATCATTATAACCCTGCTAAATATTGTACCCCCTTAATATAATAATGCCACCCACTGTACCCCCTGAATATAATACTGCCAAGCACAGTACACTCTGAATATAATACTGCCACAGACTGTACTCTCTGAATATAATACTTCCACACGCTGTACCCATAAATATAATACTGCCGCACACTGTACCCCCTAAATATAATACTACCGCACACTGTATCCTCTGAATATAATACTGTTACACACCGTACCCTCCTAAATATAATACCGACACACACTGTGCCCCCTTAATAAAATACTGCCAACCACTGTGCTCCCTGAATATAATCCTGCCACCCACTGTTCCCCTGAATATAATACTACCACAAACTTTACCCCCTGAATATAATACTGCCACACACTGTACTCCCTAAATAAAGACTGCCACACCCTGTACATTCAAAATATAACCCTGCCATACTCCCTAGACACCTAAGATCTCTCCAGCCTCCTCTGCCCCCTCTACAGACCCCCTACGTCCTCCTATACTCTCCTCTCTACTCTCCTCAAACCCATAAGTCCCCCCCCCAGGCTCACACACATTGCCTACATACACACACATACACAAATTCCCAGACCCCTGGTGGGGGGGGGCAAGGCCTTTCCTGAGCCCAGAATAAAAAAAGAAAAAAAACTTAAAAGAGAAAAAAAAGTAAACAAGCTGGCAGCGACGGCCTTCCCCTCAGGTCCGGGTCCTTGATCTGTGCCTGAGGGCCCGGCCTGTCAGCCCGACCTGCTGCAGTACAGTGTAGTGGCAGATCCCTCACCCCCATCCTCTCACTCCCCATGTTCCGCCACTCAACAGGTGCCACGGATGCAGCAGGGTCCGAGGCAGAGGAGGTCACAATGCAGGGGATGGAGTGCACCGGAGCTGCTGCTTTCTCTTCAGAAATGAAGCAGGGTTGGATGCAGGTACAAGTCTGGGGTCAAGAGAAGACATGAGTGCCCGCATGGGGCACGTCTACTCATAGCAGTCTCCCATTTTTTAAAGGGGCAGTTAACTACACTAACAGCTAACTACACAAAAAGAAGGCCCAAAGCAAGGCTCGGGGGCCACAGCGGGGCACGGCAGGGTCGGGGGACCAAAGCCTGTCCTGTGACCGGAATAAAAAAATACTTAAAAGGAAAAAGAACAGTAAACGTGCTGGGACAGACCTCCACCCTCAGGCTCGGGTCCTTGGTCTGCCAGCCCGACCTGCTGCAGTACTGTGTAGTGGTAGGGGGGCCTTTAACCCCTTAAGGACCAAGCCCATTATCACCTTATGGACCAGAGCGTTTTTTGCACATCTGACCACTGTCACTTTAAGCATTAATAAATCTGATATGCTTTTACCTTTCATTCTGATTCTGAGATTGATTTTTTATGACATATTCTACTTCATGTTAGTGGTAAATTTTTGTCGATACTTGCATAATTTCTTGGTGAAAAATTCCAAAATTTGATTCTAACTTTGAAGCTCTCTGCTTGTAAGAGAAATAGACATTCCAACTAAATTATATATTGATTCACATATACAATGTCTACTTTATGTGTGCATCATAAAGTTGACATGTTTTTACTTTTCGAAGACAACAGAGGGCTTCAAAGTTCAGCAGCAATTTTTCAATTTTTAAAAATGTTTTCAAAATATGAATTTTTCATCGACTAGTTCAGTTTTGAAGTGGATTTGAAGGGCCTTCATATTAGAAATACCCCACAAGTGACCCCATTATAAAAACTGCACCCCTCAAAGTATTCAAAATGACATTGAGTAAGTGTGTTAACCCTTTAGGTGTTTCACAGGAATAGCAGCAAAGTGAAGGAGAAGATGTTCTCGCATGTTCTTGTAGACCCAGTTTTAGAATTTTGATAAGGGGTAATAGGAGAAAAAGCAACCAAAATTTGTAATCCAATTTCTCTCGGGTAAGGAAATACATCATATGTGTATGTCAAGTGTTCGGCGGGGGCAGTAGAGGGTTCAGAAGGGACGGAGCAACAATAGGATTTTGGAGAGTGAATTTTGCTGAAATGGTTTTGGGGGGCATGTCACATTTAGGAAGCCCCTATGGTGCCATAAGAGCAGAAAACCCCTCACATGGCATACCATTTTGGAAAATACACCCCTCAAGACACATAACAAGGGGTACATTGAGCCTTAACACCCCACAGGTGTTTGACGGCTTTTCGTTAAAGTTGAATGTGTAAATGAAAAAAAAAAATTTTCACTAAAGTGCAGTTTTTTCCCCCAAATGTACAATTTTTACAAAGGATAAAGGGAGAAAATGCCCCACAAAATTTGTAACCCCATCTCTTCTAGGTATGGAAATACCCCATGTTAGGATGTAAAATGCTCTGCGGGCGAACTACAATGCTCAGGAGAGAAGGAGTCACATTTGGCTTTTGGAAAGCAAATTTTGCTGAAATGGTTTTTGGGGGGCATGTAACATTTAGGCATACTATTTTGAAAACTGAACCCCTCAAGGAACGTAACAAGGGGTACAGTGAGCCTTAACACCTCACAGGTGTTTGACAACTTTTTGTTAAAGTTGGATGAGTAAATGGAAAAAAAATATTTTCACTAAAATGCTGATTTTTCCCAAAATTTTTTCATTTTTACAAGGGGTAATAGGAGAAAATAACCCCAAAAATTTGTAACCCCATTTCTTCTGAGTATGTGTGGATGTCAAGCGCTCTGCTGGTGCACTACAATGCTCAGAAGAGGAGGAGCGCCATTGAGCTTTTGGAAAGAGAATTTGTTTGGAATGGAAGTCAGGGGCCATGTGCATTTACAAAGTTGTGCCAGAACAGTGGACCCCCTCCACATGTGACCCCATTTTGGAAACTACATCCATCACAGAATTTAATAAGGTGTGCAGTGAGTATTTCCACACCACTGGCATTTGATAGAAGTTTGGAACAGTGGGCTGTGCAAATGAAAAATAAAATTTTTCATTTTCACGGACCACTGTTCCAAAAATCTGTCAGACACTTGTGGAGTGTAAATGCTCACTGTACCCCTTATTACATTACATGAGGGGTCTAGTTTCCAAAATGGGGTCACATGTGGGGGGGATCCATTGTTCTGGCACTAGGGGAGCTTTGTAAACACACGTGGCCTTCAATTCCGGACAAATTTTCTCTCCAAAAGCCCAATGGTGCTCCTTCTCTTCTGAGCATTGTAGTGCGCCAGCAGAGCACTTTACATCCACATATGGGGTATGTTCTTACTCAGAAGAAATGGGGTTGCAAATTTCGTGTTTTTTTTCCCTATTTTCCCTTGTGAAAATGAACATTTAGGGTAACACCAGCATTTTTGTGAACATTTTTTTTTCATTTTCCCATCCAACTTTAAACACCTGTGAGGTGTTAAAGCTCACTATACCCCTTGCTACATTCCGTGAGGGGTGTAACTTCCAAAATGGGGTCACATGTGGGTATTTATTTTTTTGCGTTTATGTCAGAACCGCTGTAAAATCAGCCACCCCTGCGCAAATCACCAATTTAGGCCTCAAATGTACATAGTGCGCTCTCACTCCTGAGCCTTGTTGTGCGCCTGCAGAGCATTTTACGCCCACATATGGGATATTTCCGTACTCAGGAGAAATTGCGTTACAAATTTTGGGGGTCTTTTTTTTCTTTTACTGCTTGTGAAAATAAAAAGTATGGGGCAACACCAGCATGTTAGTGTAACATTTTTTTTTTTTACACTAACAGGCTGGTGTAGCCCCCAATGTTTCCTTTTCATAAGGGGTAAAAGGAGAAAAAGCCCCCCAAAATTTGTAGTAAAATTTCTTCCGAGTACGGAAATACCCCATATGTGGCCCTAAACTGTTTCCTTGAAATACGACAGGGCTCCGAAGTGAGAGAGCGCCATGCGCTAGACTAGATTAGGGATTGCATAGGGGTGGACATAGGGGTATTCTACACCAGTGATTCCCAAACAGGGTGCCTCCAGCTGTTGCTAAACTCCCAGCATGCCTGAACAGTCAGTGGCTGTCCATAAATGTTGGGAGTTGTTGTTTTGCAACAGCTGGAGGCTCTGTTTTGGAAACACTGCTGTGCGATATGTTTTTCATTTTTATTGTGGGGGACAGTGTAAGGGGGTGTATCTGTAGTGTTTTACCCTTTATTTTGTGTTAGTGTAGTGTAGATTTTGTAGGGTACATTTGAACTGGCGTGCATTTATGGTGCTTTTCCCGCTAGGACTTTGTGCTGCAGCCCAAACTCGAAGCAGGAAACTTACAATAAACCCGCCGGGGGGGGGGGGGGGGGGGGGGGGGCAAACCTACAGCTGTTTAAAAACTACAACTCCCAACATGTACTGACAGACCGTGCATGCTGGGAGTTGTACTTTTGCAACAGCTGGAGGAACACTGGTTGGTAAACCTTCTGTTAGGTTCTGTTACCTAACTCAGTATTTGTCACCTGCAGTGCTGTGTCCTGTTAGGGCACTACAAATCCCAGCTAGCAGTGAACGAGCCCATAAAAGCTATCACATTACAATACCTAGCAAGCTTTCCTTTGGGTGGCATTAATGTTTCTACAGTCTATTCTGATTTGCCATCTAGGGCTGCTAATAAGCCTGTTTTGCAGCAGTCTATCTTTGAATCTGTGTATTGCGATGGCATTGTTAAAAAATGTGTGGAGAGGGCTCTTATGGATTTGATGTAGGAAAAATTTAGTGATAATTTGGAGGATGTTTGTGAGGATACACATGAGTGGTGGATAAAGATGAAGATATTGATGGTCCATCTGTATCCAAGTCGGTACCTCACAAACATTTAATCAAACATTTAGTATTTCTACCTGGGTTTAACATAATTACGCATTCAAAAGCATTAAGAGTAAATGTGCCATAGCCATCTAAAGACAAGTTATGTGTATTTTCTGGGTTTAATTAAAAACCATAGCATTTTTTGCGGGGTTTAACATAAAAACACATTTTAAAGCATTGAGAGTGGAAGTTGACTAGTAGATGAGTGACAAATCACTCCAAAAACATTAAAAATAACCTCCATTTTTTTCAATAACAAAAAAAAACTAAATCTCTGGTAAATTAATTGTTTGACAAGGTAGAGGACAGAACAAACCCTGCCATGTCCTATGCTAGTAAAAATGTTGGTGACAGTACCAAGTGCCTGGTGGTAGTAGAAGGTAGCAGTAGGAGCAGCCAGGTGCCTGGTGGTAGTAGTAGTAGCAGCAGCATCAGCAAGCAAGACTTGACACTGTCTTCCAGGGGTTGTGCGGTTTTAGAGGATGGTACAGCTATTGTAAACTGCTTGACTTCGTCGAGATCTTCTTAGGAGAAGGAAGAAGAGTCTGACGATATGGGGGAGATTTATCATAACCTGTCCAGAGGAAAAGTTGCCCAGTTGCCTATAGCAACCAATCAGACCGCTTCTTTCATTTTGCAGAGGCCTTGTTAAAAATGAAAGAAGTGAGCTGATTTGTTGCTATGGAAAACTTTTCCTTTGGACAGGTTTTGATAAATCTCCCCCATGATGTTGAGCAAAGTGACAGTGGATTCTACAGTTACATGGCATGGTGGAAATGTTTGTCCTAGGCGGTCTGTTTTATCATCACTCTCTTTGCTTCCCCCTTCCTACTGCTAAGAAGAAGAATAGCATTATCCAAGAGGAGAAGTTATATTTTGATGAGCGGCATAGGTCATATTCGAATTCATGATATTTTGCGAATATATGGAGAAATATTTGTCCTATTTTCACGAAATTTGCATTATGCACCTGTGCAATTATATCTTTCATCTAAATGAAGGGAGGGATCTGTGTTCTCTGACTGGAAGTGCCTATATTCACGAATATTTGCATATTCACAAATATTTGCATATTCGCATATATTATTCACATATTCACAAAAGCCCAAAAAAATGAATATTCGTCATTACGAATACATATTACTATATTCAAAATATTTGCAAAATTGTGAAGTGCCGATATTCGCGGTAAACATTTGCATTTTGAATATTCGCGCTCAACACGAGTTACAGTCAGCCTATGGAGTGTGTTGTAAAGGTAGTGGAGCAGTGTTTAGTGTTTAACCTCTTCAGGACATAGGGCATATGGATACGCCCTGCATCCCGAGCCCTTAAGGACCGAGGGCGTATCCATACGCCCGTGGGAATTCCGGCCCCCACCGCTAGCCGGTTGGGGACCGGAGCCGGATGCCTGCTGAAATCGTTCAGCAGGCATCCCGGCATATCGCCCAGGGGGGTCATTATGCCCCCCCATGTCGGCGATCACCGCAGATCGCTGGACAATTCCGGGTCAATCGGGTCTCCAGTGACCCGATGACCCGGAATTACTGGCTGTTCGGGGCCGTCTCTGACGGCCCCGAACAGCCAGAGCCTGCAGGGGTGAGGTGGCACTGGTGCCACCTCACGATCGCCCTGATTCGTCGGCCGGATTACCGGCCGACCAATCAGGGCGCCTGCTGCGGGTGTCACTCCCGCACCCGCTCCGCCCCTCTTCCGGAGGACATGAGCGGGTGCGGGACGTGCACCCCGCGTGCTGGGGACCCCGATCCCCGGCGTTAATGTTGGGATCGGGGCCCCAGGTGCAGCGGCGGCGGCGGGACTGACCTGCAGCGTCTGGATCGTTGGAGGTGAGTGACAGCCTCCTGCTGTTGCTTAGCAACAGCTTCCAGCATGCAAAAAGGGCATGCTGGGAGCTGTAGTTATGCAACAGCAGGATGCAGACCACCACAACTCCCAGCATTCCCTTATGGGCATGCTGGGACTTATGGTTTTGCAACAGCTGGAGGCACATTCTTTCTATGGAAAAGTATACCTTCAGCTGTTGTATAACTACAACTCCCAGCTTGCACAAACAGCTAAAGTGCATGCTGGGAGTTGTAGTGGTGCATCTGCTGGTTGCATAACTACAACTCCCAGCATGCCCGTTGGCTGTCGGTGACTGCTGAGAGTTGTAGTTTTGCAACAGCTGAAGGCACACTGGTTGTGAAACTCAGAGTTTTTTTTTACCTAACTCAGTGTTTCACGACCGGTGTGCCTCCAGCTGTTGCAAACTACAACTCTCAGCAGTCACCGTACACCATGCACCGTACATGCTGGGAGTTGTAGTTTTGCAACAGCTGGAGGCACACTGGTTGTGAAACACTGAGTTAGGTCACAAACTCAGTGATACATAACCAGTGTGCCTACAGTTGTTGCAAAACTGCAACTCTCAGCAGTCACCGACAGCCAACGGGCATGCTGGGAGTTGTAGTTATGCAACAGCTGGATGTCCCCCCCAATGTGAACGTACAGGGTACACTCACATGGGCGGAGGATTACAGTAAGTATCTGGCTGCAAATTTGAGCTGCAAACTTTCTGCTGCAGCTCAAATTGCCAGCGAGAAACTACTGTGAACCCCTGTCCAGGCGACTGTACCCTAAAAACACTACACTACACTACCACAAAAAATAAAAAGTAAAAAACACTACGTATACACATACCCCTACACAGCCCCCCTCCCCTCCCCAATAAAAATGAAAAACGTCTGGTACGCCACTGTTTCCAGAACGGAGCCTCCCGCTGTTGCAAAACAACTCCCAGTATTGTCGGACAGCCGTTGACTTTCCAGGCATGCTGGGAGTTTTGCAACAGCTGGAGGCACCCTGTTTGGGAATCACTGGCGTAGAATACCCCTATGTCCACCCCTATGCAAGTCCCTATTTTAGGCCTCAAATGCGCATGGCGCTCTCACTTTGGAGCCCTGTCGTATTTCAAGGCAACAGTTTAGGGACACATATGGGGTATCGCCGTACTCGGGAGAAATTGTGTTACAAATTTTGGGGGGTATTTTCTGCTTTTACCCTTTTTAAAAATGTAAAATTTTTGGGAAAACAAGCATTTTAGGTAAAAAAAAAATTTTTTTTTTACATATCCAAAAGTCGTGAAACACCTGTGGGGTATAAAGGTTCACTTTACCCCTTGTTATGTTCCCCGAGGGGTCTAGGTTCCAAAATAATATGCCATGTGTTTTTTTTTTTTGCTGTCCTGGCACCATAGGGGCTTCCTAAATGCGGCATGCCCCCAGAGCAAAATTTGCTTTCAAAAAGCCAAATGTGACTCCTTCTCTTCCGAGACCTGTAGTGCACCAGCAGAGCACTTTTCACCCCCATATGGGGTGTTTTCTGAATCGGGAGAAATTGGGCTTCAAATTTTTAGGGGTATTTTCTGCTATTACCCTTTTTAAAAATACATTTTTTTGGGGAAAACAAGCATTTTAGGTGAAAAAAAATTTCTTTTTTTTACATTTGCAAAAGTCGTGAAACACCTGTGGGGTATTAAGGTTCACTTTATCCCATGTTACATTCCCCGAGGGGTCTAGTTTCCAAAATGGTATGCCATGTGTTTTTTTTTTGCTGTTCTGGCACCATAAGGGCTTCCTAAAGGTAACATGCCCCCCAAAAACCATTTCAGAAAAACGTACTCTCCAAAATCCCCTTGTCGCTCCTTCCCTTCTGAGCCCTCTACTGCGCCCGCCGAACACTTTACATAGACATATGAGGTATGTGCTTACTCGAGAGAAATTGGGCTACAAATACAATTAAAAATTTTGTCCTTTTACCCCTTGTAAAAATTCAAAAATTGGGTCTACAAGAACATGTAAGTGTAAAAAATGAAGATTGTGAATTTTCTCCTTCACTTTGCTGCTATTCGTGTGAAACACCTAAAGGGTTAAAACGCTGACTGAATGTCATTCTGAATACTTTGGGGGGTGTAGTTTTTATAATGGGGTCATTTATGGGGTATTTCTAATATGAAGACCCTTCAAATCCACTTCAAACCTGAACTGGTCCCTGAAAAATACTGAGTTTGAAAATTTTGTGAAAAATCGGAAAATTGCTGCTGACCGTTGAAGCCCTCTGGTGTCTTCCAAAAGTAAAAACTCATACATTTTATGATGCAAACATAAAGTAGACATATTGTGTATGTGAACCAAAGAAAAATGTATTCGTAATATCCATTTTCCTTACAAGCAGAGAGCTTCAAAGTTAGAAAAATGCAAAATTTTCATTTTTTTCATCAAATTTTGGGATTTTTCACCAAGAAAGGATGCAAGTTACCATAAAATTTTACCACTATGTTAAAGTAGAATATGTCACGAAAAAACAATCTCGGAATCAGAATGATAAGTAAAAGCATTCCAGAGTTATTAATGTTTAAAGTGACAGTGGTCAGATGTGCAAAAAACGCTCCGGTCCTTAAGGCCAAAATGGGCTCCGTCCTGAAGGGGTTAAAGGGGTAGTCGTGTGGAAAACTTTTTTTTTTTTAAATCAGTTGGTGCCAGAAAGTTAAACAGATATGTAAATTCCTTCTATTAAAAAATCTTAATCCTTCCAGTACTTATTAGCTGCTGAATACTACAGAGGAAATAGTTTTCTTTTTGGAACACAGAGCTCTCTGCTGACATCACTTGTGGGACTGGTAGTGGTAGGCATGGTTGTGAGAGTCTAAGGCATCATGGTGGATATGCTGAGGGGGAGCAAGGAGTCCATATTCAGACATCAGAAGTTTATACTGAGAGGAGTAGTGGGGACAATGAGGAGTAGTTTGATGATGATGTCAGTAGGCCTGTCGGTCTGATCGGCTCACGGTGATGCAGCTGCTACTGCAGGATTGAGAAAAAAAAGCCTTCCAGAGGAAGGGCACAGTCGGGTGGTGGTGTACCTATCTATTTACAGTATCCTGCCATGTGAAAATTCTTTTCTATTTTACCAGATACAGAAAACAGGAACAGTGCCTTCTTTGCAAAAAGAAAGTAAGGCATAGCCAGGGTCCAAGTTTAGGAATTATGGCTCTATGTAAGCATATGGAGTGGCATCAGAATAACCACCAGTCCACCATCATCTTTGCTGCCGCTACTACCAGCCGGGCCTACACATACACAGTCCATGATCCCCAAAAAAGGGAACATTCTTTTGTTTTTCATAGAAAGCTATGTCTTCTTCACTATTTTGGAAAGCCAATCCTGTTGAAACTCCCAAAAGTGGAAATTTTTGGAACACTTGGAAAAATCCATTGCACCTTCTATTACTTCCCATTTTAACATCTGCTTACATCTGCTAACACCAGGCATCTGCTTACACACAAGGATACTTTATGCACCTATATTTAAGCATTAAAAAGGGTAAAATATTCACTAGTGCAATGTTGTTGTTTTTTTTTTTAACAAATTGTTCGTTACCATGGGTTACCGCATGTTGCATGACTTTGAAATTAACTTAATCCTTAAAACCACTGTAAAACTACTTGAATACATTCCTAGGTGACCTAGCAGTGTTATACAGGGATTTTGAGCCCTTTTCAGTGTTCTACACATTTTTAAGACCTAACTTTTCAAAAGTTCGCCCAGCTCTAATACTTATCAACTATACTCAACCAACTAGACAAATAGTCGGGGTTACATCTTTCATGAATGATGAATTATATAATGAAGCACTAAATTCTCACGTTAGAATCTCCAGTGACCAATAACAAATTATTTAAAATGTACATTCTGCACCAGTGCTATCTAATCCCTTTGAGACTTCATAAAAGGAGATAGATTATCTCATGACTGCCATCAAAAATGTCATACAGCTTCTGCTGGCTTTTGGCATCTAATATAGGACAGGTCATATATCCCATATGTCCAACAATTCTGGATTTCTTTTCCCTTGAACATCACAACATCTAGCGTATCTTACAGTAAAGTTTCCCTGTCTTTGATGCTGGTGAAACCTTCTTTCACTTAATGTATATTTTTCTTATAATATTTACTGGCTTAATTATAAAAGTATCACTGGAAAGATTTCCATTCATATATCAGACATTACAAACATTGTAGTAGCCCTGCTTGAGAGAATATGGCTCTTTTAATTGTCTCCAAGACCCAGAGGTCTCAAAAGGGGACCAAGTGATATTAGGGGCCACCAATTAGGTGAGTTGTATGCCTTCTTGAGGAGATGAGTCTTTAGGGCATGTTTAAATCAGTAGATGTTGCGTATAAGTCTGAGGGATCGGGTTATTGCATTGAAGAAAAATGCAGCTTGAGCAAAGTCTTGGAGATGGGAGTGAGAAGTTCAGATTATAGAAGATGTTAGTTTCATTAGCAGAGCAGAGAGCTCATGTAGGATGGTAGACAGAGATGAAGGGAGGATATGTAGGGAGGTGCAGCACTGTGGAGAGCTTTGTGGGTGTGACTGAGGATTTTTTACTCTATTTTGGACTTAACCTGTGAAGTGACTGACACCGGGGGAGGCAGTGGTGTAAGGGCTGAAGAGGAAGAGGAGTCTGGCTGCGACACTGAGGAGGGACTGGAGAGGGGAAAGTTTAGAGAAAGGAAGGCCTTATAGTTAAGTGTTACAATAGTCAAGACAAGAATGAATCAAAGCAACAACGAGAGTTTAACCTGTTGCAATAATAAGAAAAGAGCAAATTTTAGAGATGTTTTTATGGTGCAGGTGACAATAATGTGAGAAGGATTAAATATAGGGAGTGAAAGACAGATCAGAGTCTAGTATAACTCCAAGACAACAAGCTTGCTGCCTAGAAGCTATAGTAGTACCACATACCTAGATTGACATGTCATATTAGAAGTTACATTTTAGAAAGATTTCATCTCAGATAAAGGGAGGACATGTTGTTTGAGACAGCAAAGAAACAGTCTCTATTTATTGTAGTGTAGGGCAGATATCACTGGAAGTATAGAGCCAAGTTTGATCAGCGTATAGATGGAACTGGAGTGTAGGGAATGAAATCCTGACTGTAATGGGTCAAGGAGTGAGTTTGCAGGGAGACAACTGATTTCACAGAAATAAACCGAGCACTCCAGGACAGGTCAAGTTTTTCAGATTGCCCCTAAGATGTATTTTTTCCTTCAAATTAGGTAACCCCAAACTTGATAACCTGCCTTGACACAGGGGCTGGATACTATTGATGACATATCGTTGCAGTCATTGTGATGGAAATAAACTTTGTACAGGATCTGGAAGCTTTGGTTCTGTATACTGTTTGAAGTGTTGGTGCTGGGGAGCTGCAGAGCATTGCTCATTGAAGAGAAATGGATCGGCAATCAATAGTTTTATATTGGATAACTACTTCAATTTAGAAATGTAAACTGATACCATTATGACACCAGTAATTTAGAGCAGAGTTGCACTTTAATAAACAGCAAAATAGAAATGTTATCACCTTTTAAGTTCACTTTACTGTACTTTTGACATTTATATATTTCCTTTTGCTTATATAATGCCAATATATTCCACAGCCCTGCACAAAGATACTCATCTCTTAATATTTATAATTTAATTTCCTTATCTTAAGCACACACACTAAGAACATTTCTTCATAGAAAGTCAATTAACTTATCAGTATGTTTTTGGAGTATGGGATGAAACCAGATTAGCCAAAAGCAATCTCACACAAACACGAGGAGAACATACAAACTCCATACAGAATGGCATCTTGAAAGATAAAAAGTAATACACCAGCGCTAAATCGGAAGAAGTGCATATAGCCACTGCAGTCTGGTGTTAGAAAGTGGAATCCTATTTACCAAATATATATAAATATAGGCATTGTAAATCAATATAATGATATATACTGGCACATAAGAATAATACACAACAGAATTACGTTAAGAATTGAGTATATTGGTACAAAAGATCTTTTGTACCTATATACCCACGTCTTAATTTTTTTGTGTAGTATTCTTAAGTACCAGAATTTAATCTTGGTCAGTGTTTTACCCCCCTTTATTTTTTTAGTTTTCAGAATAATTATTTATCTTTTTCAGCCTCAAATAAAGCATATGTAACAATACATTACACAGAAGCCTTAAAGGGGTACTCCGCCCCTAGACATCTTATCCCCTATCCAAAAGATAAGGGATAAGATGTCTGGGGACCCCCATGATCTTGGCTGCGGCACCCCAGACACCCAGTGCACGGACTGAACTTCGCTTTGTGCCGGATGACTGGCGATATGTGGCGGAGGCTTGTGACGTCACGGTCGCGACCCACTCATAAAGTCACGGTCAGGCCCCCTCAATGCATTTTTTTAATGGGAGGGGGCGTGACATCACGAGTGGGGTGTGGCCATGATTTCACAAGCCTCCAACACTGCACCCGATGCTCTAAGCGAACGCCGGGTGCAACAGGGAGATCGTGGGGGCCCCCAGTGACAGGACTCCCGCGATAAGACATCTTACCCCCTATCCTTTGGATAGGGGATAAGATGTCTAGGGGCAAGTACCCCTTTAACAACTGATCAAATATTTAGCATTTCAAGTATTCAGGTATTTGTCTGTTATACCGTTCCATCCCAATATAACTGATAGTTGTAGACAGTAGTTCAAAGACTTGATCCACATTCAGTAATGCCTTCTGTCCAAGATCTCAAATTTAGACTGCTCAGTATAAACACTCCCCCTATTTCTCAGATGTCCCCTTTTAAGGTTCCTTTTTTGTACTTATTTAACTTTTTTTAAATTAAATTTAATTATAAGTTTGCACTCATAGAAAGATTAATGGACATAGATATATTTTCTCCTTAGAAATATATTACACATTACTACACATCCCATAGTTCCATAGTTTGCAAGTATGAGATCACTTTTCTCTCTCCAACACATCAGCCACCCCACCCATTGAAACACACCTGTGATCCCTTCAATGCAATAGACCAGTGTTTTCTAATCAGGGTGCCCACAGCTGTTGCAAACTGAACTCCCTCCCACCCAGCGGTCACTCCACCCATTGAAGTAGGACAGACTCCCTAGCATAGTCAAAAAAAAAAAAAGATCCTGGAATAACCCTTTAACTCTAAGCTTAGGAAAGGATGTATGGTCTTTATTGCAGGGTAATCCTTATGGTGTGGTCTCCAACAACCAATTGGCAGCTTAATACAGCAGGACAGACACAAGACTAGGCATGTAACATACAATTGGAAAGACCAGAACATGAACACCAGGAGCTTAAGGGTGCGTTCACACAGAGTAAATGAAGAGTAATTCACGCTGAAAAATTTAGGGGCAGAAAAGAAAAAAACATTTGCGGGAAATTCACGGGAAATTGGCGCGCAATTTGTGCGGAATTGCGTGCGGAATTGCGCGTGGAATTGCGCACACGGACATGAGGGAGAAAGAAGTGAAGTGAAATTGCGCGCAAATTGCCCACGAATTGCGCGCGAAAACTATGTCGGGCGCAATTTTTTTTTACCATTGACTGCAATTGATTTCTGCTAGCGGATTCCGCTTGAAGAATGAACATGTTCTTTCTTCAAGCGGAACGGAATTCAGCGTTGGAATTCTGCTAGCAGAATTTCTGCAGTGTGAACAGGACAGCAGAAATGGGCAAAGGAGATGTGTATTAGTTTGTAGCGGAGAATTCAAGAGGAATTACTCGAGTAAATTCCTCTTGAATTACTCTGTGTGAACGCACCCTAAAGCAGAAACGTGGTCACTGGATTGATGCCACAGAACAGGCAGATGTAGACATAGTTCTGAAGAGTGAAAACAGGAAAAACAAGGCATATACCAGATGAAGGACAAGGCAAAAGCATTCCAAAAGAAGGTCAGGTCAGAACCAGAAGATGATTTGAAACAGACTTGGAACAGGGTAAATTAATGCAAAGTCTATTGAAGACAGGAGCTGGCTCAAACCAGAACAGAGGTTATAATGTGCTGACACTGCATGAGAGCACTAGCTGGGTTGATATAGCAGACCTTAACGACCACGGACGTATATTTAAGTTTGTGGTCGGCTCCCGATCTGTGAAGTGTGTTTAGAAGCTGAGTGCACTTCATATCTGCGGAGTCCTGATTGCTGTCAGCAACCAGGACCCGCAGCTAATACCGGATATCGCTGTTTGGGCTGATGTCCAGTATTAACCCTTTAGACGCTGTAATCAAATTTGATTGGGGTGTCTAAAACGGGAGAATACACTGCCGGTTAGCTCAGTGGAGCTGTTCGGGACTGCTGCGGTGAAATCATGGTGTCCCGAACAGCTGAGAGGACAGCGGGAGGTGTCTTACCTTCTTCCCGGCTGTCCAATTAGCATTTGACTGCTCCAAGCCTGAAATCCAGGCTTGAGCAATCAAGCGCAGAAAACACTGATCAATGCATTCTTATTGCAATGCATTGAACAGTGCCTTCAATCAGTATATGCAATGTTACAGCCCCTGCATAAAAAAACATAAACTAAATGTGATGTAACCACTTCCCTAATAAAAATCAGAATCACCCCCCTTTCCCATTTAAAAAAAGTGTGTAAATAAAAAGAAAAAACAAACATATGTGGTATTGTCGTGTGCGTAAATGTCCGAACAATAAAAATATAGAATTAAACCGCACGGTCAATGGCGAAAAAAAATTCCAAAGTCCAAAATAGACTATTTTTGGTCACTTTTAATCAAAAAGTCAGATCAAAACAAAAATGATAAGGATAAAAACTTCAGATCACAGCGCAAAAATTGAGCCCTCATACCACCCCATTTGTGTAAAAATAAAACAGTTATAGGGGTCAGAATATGACAATTTACAAGTAAGACAAAATCAAACCTATGTAAGTAGGGTATCATTTTAATCATATGGACCTACAGAATAAAGATAAGGGCCAATATTTATCATTGTGTTAAGCCTGTTTTTTGTGTCTACAAAAGGCACAAAAAGGCGCAAACAGGGTTTATTTGCGCCTTTTTTTGCACCTTTTTGTTTACACATTTCTGCTGATTTTGAGTTGCACCCACTGATTTTGGCAACGCACATGATATGGAAGGGATTTATGAACTGTGCCTTTTTGTAAAAAGGTGCAAAAAAGGCGCAAAGCCACTGAAAAGTCTCTAAAACTACACCAGCCAGGACTTAGCGTAGCTTTTTAGTGTATGTGAAGAGAGAAATTTCATAAAATGTGACCTGCACAAAATTTATCAAATGCTCTTTATAAATGACTATTTAATAAATTTGGTGCCCCTACACATTGCCAGCACATATAAAAAAGGTGTGAAAAAATGATTCGCTTACACCTACAATGATAAATGCCGGCGAAGGTGTAATTTTTACCGAAAAATTTACTGGGTAGAAACGGACTCCCCCAAAAGTTACAAAATGATGTTATTTCTTCAATTATGTCGCACAATGATTTTTTTCCCCCATTTTGCCGTCGATTTTTGGTAAAATGACTGATGTCATTACAAAGTAGAATTGGTGGTGCAAAAAATAGCCATCATATGGATTTTTAGGTGCAACATTCAAAGGGGTATGATTTTTAAAATGTAAAGAGGAAAAACGGAAGTGCAAAAACTGAAAAACGCTTGGTCCTTAAGGGGTTAAAGACCTCCCCAGAAACAGCTGCATAAAACATACTTTAGACACATTTTAGAGAAAAAGTTATCTGTTGCTTTTCTGGTGCTGCATGGTATGGCTAAGCAAGGGATACACAACATGATTAACTTGAATATACCATCAGAATCAAATTACATTCTGGCAGCAAGAGAGAGATAAGCAACAATGCAGTTTGTGACAGTGACTATGACAAGGATATTTGCACGGAAGAGTACGTGGTTAGTTATTTGACTAAAATTGGCTACTTACTGTATTTTTTTTTAACTGCTTTAACTTCTTAAAATAGCATAAAATAAAAATGTAATGCTTACCAGTTCTCTGAGGCCCCCATCCCGGTAACCTCCTACAGCGAGTGATTAGCTGAATTGGTCATGTCCAAATAAGAGGAGCTAGGAAGTACAAAGACTAATAGAATCATGAAAAATGTCAGGACGGGGATCGGTGTTGAATAAGTGATGGTGAGTATTACTTTACATTAAGTGATGGTGAGCATTACTTTTCATTACTTTACACCACTCAGTGGTTTAGAAAAATAAAAAAATGGTGTGGCTGCTTATTCTAATGAATGTCCGTGACACCTATGCCTTTTGTTTGGAAGGACACAGCTTTAACTTATTGTTTGCGAGCTTGGAGGAATGGAAAAGGTACAGCAGGTTTGCAAACCATAATTACTCAAAACACAAGCAAGCTAACAGTGGTTATAAAAAATTGTGGCCAAGGAACTAATGGACATGTTTCCCAATATTATATTTACAGTTGGGTGAGAGCTGAGAGCGCAATTGTTACCAATTTTGCAATCAAAAACAATAACTTCAGGCATCAAGATCAATGAAGTTTATTACTGTATTTAGAAAGAATTTTACTGTGTTCTAGTCTAGATAACATGACAAAGAAGGAAATCATGGTATTTGGATTCGAGCGGATCATGATAGGAACTAGTCAGTGTAAACTAACCTTAAGAAGTGAATAAAATACAGATAGATTTGATTGGGTTTTTGTCTAAGTCTCTGTCATTATAGATTTTTCCTTTTTTGATGACGGTGTCGTGGCATTCTAAGAATGTCAAGAATATCAAGTGCAGGATGGCATTGGTCAGATACCAAATCATGTCCTTTGTAAGTTGTATTAATAAAATAATACATGCTAATTCAAGTGACATAGCCGTCTAACTCCCAAGAACAGCAAAAGCATCACAAAGACAACATCGAGTGTATTTTGGCTAAATCTTTAAGAGACTATACACTACGTTATTGACATGGGACACAAAATACAATAAAACACAATTAATCACACAACCCCAATATAGAACCCCTCTGTATTTAAAAATATATAAAACAAAATTACATATTGATAACATTTCCCAAAAACATATTAAAAAGGCAACAAAATGCAATAGTGGGTCCACAAGGTGGGTACAGTAGCCAAATGCCCAGTTATTTATTAACAAGGGAAGAGTGTATAGAAGAGATATATATATAAGGCTATCCAATAGAAAATGCAATTCAAAGAATATCATTTGAACAAACCAACAATAAAGAATAGCAAGAACAGAGAATTGTGCCAGCCAGGAGACCTGGGGGCACACAGGGTCTTATCGTTGCTACCATTATTTCTTTGGTTTTCTTTTAGATATCATTTTTGTTACAAGGTCTTTTTAACTCTCTCCTCATACCCTTGTCTGTCTTGACTTCATTAGACACTTCATTTGACACTATTAGGCTAGCGGAGAGAGCATTCACTATTAGGCTAGGTTTCCACACAGGTTTTTTTCTTGTGTTTTTGGAAAACTGCCACCACCGTTTTTAAGCCAAAGTTGATTCAGTAGGAAGGAGAAGTATAAGATATTCCTTTTTATATCCTACTCCTTTTAAATACATTTCTGGCTTTAGCTCAACAATTGCACGGTCAGTTTTCCAAAAAATGCCAGAAAAAAACCTGTGTGGAAACCTAGCCTTAGTGTTATTTCCATTTGGTAGTTTCACCTTTATGTTGATACTGTTACTTGACTGACAATATAAACTGCTGTACTCTAATGCCAGATATTGTGTGAAGATAACATTTATAAGAAATCATGTAACCTTGTCATCTTTTTCTGTATTTATACTATTATGAAAAATAAAATCAGCTTATACTTCTCTTTCATACTGTTCTACATCTTGTGGTATTCAAATTATTGAAAACCCTTCAATAGGAATCTTTGAAAGTAAAATAAATATCATGCTCAGGTTTACTTTATGTGATAGGAAACTCCTAAAACCAAATTATTCTGGATATGCTTTTCTTTCACTTACAGTCATTAATCAGGAGAAATCCCCACAAGAGGCAACAATAAATGCTACCCATGGGGACATCTAAATCCACATACATCTACTATTAGCAGCATGAGTGGCAATTGCCAGATCAATGACAATTATCCTGGAATTAGTCAAAAAGAAAAGCAACTAATTAATGACTCATGGGAAATTCTCCATTATTTTAAATTGGTGATAATTCAAATGTAAACCCTTACTGGATATGATAGAATAAAAGTACAATATGTGGACACTGCACCTATTTATCGAACATAACACCATATAATATCCATGGACCACAATTTACAATAATATGGGTCATACTGAAGAACTCTGTGAAATATGGCAGTATCGTAGGATGTAACCCTTGCCACAAGTCAGGTAATGGAATTTCTGATCTTCTAAATCTGCCCTAGTTAACAAAAAGTGCTGAGCACTCGAACAGGCACAATAGTCGGCACTACCCTCTGATGCCATGTTTCATGGAACGGACAAGAAAAAGAATTAAAACATTTATAGGGATGATGCTTAGCTCTACGTAATGTATTTCAAAGTCCAGAGTAAACGTTAAAGGACTGAAAGCAAGTTTCACCGACCCATCATGGAGTCTTTAAATCTTTGAACCATGGGAAAGTGATACATACAGCAGAGGAGTTCCATGATCTATGGACACTTCGCGGGCTCCTATGTTTCTTTCAACATGTGAGTAAAAGTGCTATCACTAAGATTTAATGCATCTAGGAGTAATATAGAGGGATTTAAACAGTCTAATAAACAGTCTACACACCTGCCAGGTTTTTGTGATGTTAAAGAAGGAGACATCATTGATGCGGTGAACAATTTAATTGCAAAACAAATTGAAATCCTTTTAAAGTTTTTTTTTTTTTTATAAGTGGGCACACTCCTAAAATAATACTCGTGGATTTGGATGTTTGCTTTGGGTCAATGTCATGCTTCCTCTTCAGGTTTTAACAGACACCTGAGGTTTTGTGCCAAAATTTCTTGGTTTCTGGAACTGTTGATAATTCCCTTCACCCTGACTAAGGCCCCACTTCCAGCTAAGGCTTCTTTCACAGTATAGAATGCTCCATTTAAAAAATCTGTTATAATGACCCATTAACAAAACCATTAAAAACGGCTGTTAAATGACCCCAAATCCCTATTATACTTTATGGGATTTTTACATTGCCCGTTTTAACCCGTCATAGCCCGTTATTAATAACGGATGTTATTTTGTGACGGGAGAAGGTAATGGAAGAAATAGCGCATGCACTATTTCTCCCGTTACTTTATCCCATCACAAAATAACGTCCGTTATTAATAACGGGCTATGACGGGTTAAACCGGTAATGGAAAAAATCCCATAGGCTATAATGGGATGAATGATTATGTTTATTGGCACTATGTGCTGCTAATAAAAGTACTTTCCATTCATAGCGCTGCAGGGGTATATGTATATAGAAGCGCTGGGGGGTGCGTTATCTGCCCCCCACAGCGCTTCTATAAACATATGCCGGTGCTGCGCTATAAATGAAAAGTATTTCTATCAGCAGCATCGGGCAGCTGGCTGCTAGAATGATTTTCATTCATAGCGCAGCGGTGACATATGTATATAGATGCTGCGAGGGTACATATACATGCACCGTCGGGGGATACATTATACTTGCACCGGCGGGGGATACATTATACTTGCGTCGGCCGGGGATACATTATACTTGCGCCGGTGGGGGATAGATTATACTTGCATTGGCGGGGGCTACATTATACTTGCGCCGGCGGGGGGTATATATTTATTAATGCGCCGGCGGGGGATATATATATATATATATATATATATATATATTAATGCGCTGCAGGGGGCATATTATAAATGTGCTGAGGGGCTAGATATATAGGCTATATGTCTGTCCCCCCCTGCAGCGCTATATATCTTTCCTCCCAAAGCGCTTTTAATATACATATCGTCCCCTGCTACTCCCAATGTTCATTTTTAAATCTCCCACTGAGAGCCCTGAATGGCTACTGACCATTCTGGGCTCCCCGCAGGGGATTCAAAAATGAAAGTTAAAACACACTGATACATCGCAGGGTTGCGGAGCATGCCGCCCGCTCCCCTGCTTAATAACTTCGGATTGCATCGGGTCTCAGAAGTGAGACCCGGTTCGATCAATCCCTCAACCCCTGTACTACAACCCTCATCATGGAACAGAGTCTGTTCCATGATGGGGGTAGTAGTACAAACACTAATGTAGCCTCCCCAGCTGTCTGCAGACTCCCGCAGCCAGGGAATTACTACTCCCATCATGGAAAGAAGTCTGTTCCATGATAGGAGTAGTAATGGTCCTGGCTGTGGGAGTCTGTAGGCAGAGGTGTTACGACCATACATGAGGGATGCTATAACGGGTCTTAACGGATGAATGTTTATTCAGCCGTTAGCACTCGTTATTTCATCCGTTATTATACAAGTGTTTTCACACAGAAAACGGATGTTTAATAATGGATGAATGCTCATAGTGCAAGTGAATCAATTTATAAGGCATAGGAAATTATGTCACACATTAAGTATGTAAATCAACACATTTGCATACACATCATAACAATCGTATAACAGTGATCAGATGGTGAACATAAGTGATGGGGCAATGTTATTGAATGTACAATGTTACATCCATCTTGTTAAAGTGCATATATATACTGTATCAACACAGTGCAATATACAGTGAAAAAGAAGTTAAGAACACTTACAGACGCGGAAGTGTGGGTGGGCACTGAATGTCAATGTAAACAGACGGACGCCAGTGACGGCGGCATATTATACCACTGTAAAAAGGTAACCACTGAAAGGAGCGCACACCACTATATTGAGAATACATTAATACAAATACTTTATTGATTGCAGTAAACATATGCAAAATGACATATCACAAACACATAATAAGGGACATTTAAAACCAATTAAAATTGCTCACACAGAGCACAGCACAACCCTGGAGAGGGGTCATGAATCCCCTCCTACAGGTAAGTGACCCGGTCCAAAGTGAACTAACTGTCATCCAGTACCGATAATGTATATCAAATAGGGATGTCTCAAAAATATCTGACTCGCACCACAATAAAGCCAAAAAGTACAAAGTAGAGATAATCCTATAGTAATACTTAGGCAAGAGACAGAGATGGACATCCACACTGGTCAATAAATTGAGGACAGGGTCACGCGAGCCTGACACGTATGAGTCAGATATTTTTGAGACATCCCTATTTGGCATACATTATTGGTACTCGATGACAGTTAGTTAAAGGGGTTCTCCGGTACTTAGACATCTTATCCCCTATCCAAAGGATAGGGGATAAGATGCCTGATTGAGGGAGTCCCGCCGCTGGGGACCCCTGTGATCTTGCACACGGCACCCCGTTTGTAATCAGTCCCTGGAGCGTGTTCACTCTGGGACTGATTACCGGCGACTACAGGGTGGGCGGCGTGTGACGTCACACCCCAGCCCCCGTGTGATGTAATGCTCTGCCCCTCAATTCAAGCCTACGGGGGGGGGGGGGACGTGACAACTATCACGCCCCCTCCCGTAGGCTTGCATTAAGTGGCGGAGCATGACATCACACGGCGAGGGGCGTGACGTCACACGCCACCCACCCTGTAGTCACCGGTAAACAGTCCCGGAGCGAACACGCTCCGGGGACTGATTACAAACGGGTGCCGCATGCAAGATCACGGGGGTCCCCAGCGGCGGGACTCCCTCGATCAGGCATCTTATCCTCTATCCTTTGGATAGGGTATAAGATGTCTAAGCACCGGAGTACCCCTTTAACTTTGGACGGGGTCACTTACCTGTGGGAGGGGGTTCATGGCCCCTCTCCAGGGTTGTGCTGTTCTCTGTGTGAGCAATTTTAATTGGTTTTAAATGTCCCTTATTATGTGTTTGTGATATGTAATTTTGCATATGTTTACTGCAATCAAGAAAATATTTGTATTCATGTATTCTCAATATAGTGGTGTGCGCTTCTTTCAGTGGTTACCTTTTTATAGTGGTTGTCTCCTTTTTTCATTGTAGCAGCACGCCTGTTTATTTTATCTGCACAGTAGAGCCCCCCTTCTCTATATTTTTGGTGGCACAGTATATGCATGCTGCGCACTAGCCGGAAATGGCAGGGATGATGCGCAAACCAGGAAAGCGCATACAGACGCGTGACATGGGCAGTCTACATAAATCAATCTGTGTGGACATTAAATTAATTGTATATTACTAGGTATGCCCATGTAAACTTCTCTATGTTGGTGAAACCACTGGGGAATTCCGGGTGAGGTTTAACCAACATAGGTACACCATACGTAAGGGGAGACTAGATCTCCCTGTGTCAAAACATTTTGTAGAAGCTGTACACAGTGAACGTGATCTGAAATTTGTTCTTGTTGATCATATTCCCCCTCTCAAGAGAGGAGGAGATTGCACTGTGATCCTGATGCGTCGTGAACTGCAGTGGATCTTTGATCTACAAACTCTCCTGCCACATGGCTTTAGCGCTGAATTTGTGATACCTAATAATATATAATTCCTTTAATGTCCACACAGATTGATTTTTGTAGACTGCCCATCTCTGTACATGTATGTAATTTTATTCTTGTGCAAAGTGAGATTGTAATCTCCTCTTTTTTTTATTTTATACTCCATTCTCTTTTTCTCGCAGAGACGGATGGATGGATTCTGGATGAAAAACCCTTTTCCCCTTTTTCATGTGGAGGGATGATGCTCAACCTGGATATATCATTGTACATTCTGTTGCCTCTTGGCCATTGGTTTTGTCCTTTGTATTTTTTAGGTCCTTTGTCTGTGATGTAGGAGCCGTGGGACACTTCTGTGATGGGGCACTTTTGTCCTGCCCCCAGTAAGTAGGTTCGGGATGTGGATTTATCTGACACCCTCCAGTCCTGGAGGTGTGTTCAGGTTTACCACTTAAGCACCAACCCCAATGTCTATGATGTCCCAGTTTGGGGAACCAGGACCTGAGGGGATACAGAGTGCTGTGTCTAGAATGCATGTTTTTGTATGTGGACCTTATTATTAATACCAATACTATACATCTGGGCATTTAGGCTCCCTTTAGTGCCTATTTATTTTATTGTACATCTTTTTTCATTACTGGTACACTATCTATCAGTGCTGGCAAGCTGTACCAGCTTTTAACATGGCCACCTCGCGCCAGTGGAGACTGTGCGCATATGCATATTGTGAGGCATTAGTTACATTATCTTCTATAGCCACGTGGCACGCATAATCAGATGTGCGCCTGCACGTGCCTGTCGTGCATCTGTATGCGCTTTCCTGGTTTGCGCGTCATCCCTGCCATTTTCAGCTAGTGCGCGGCGTGCATATACTATGCCGCCGTCACTGGTGTCCATCTGTTTACATTGACATGCAGTGCCCGCTCACACCTCCACCTCTGTAAGTGTTCTTAACTTATTTTTCACTGTATATTGCACTGTGTTGATATATATATATATATATATATATATATATATATATATACACTGTAACAAGATGGATGTAACATTGTGCATTGAATAACACTGCCCTATCACTTATGTTCACTGATCACTGTTATACGATTGTTATGATGTGTATGCAAATGTGTTGATTTACATACTTAATGTGTGACATAATTTCCTATGCCTTATACATTGATTCACTTGCACTCGTTACTTGCTTGAGAATGGCTGCCTTGTAGCAGGTGAAACGTTGCCATGTGTTTCTTGATGGAATAAACGCTACTCACTTTATTCACCATTTTGGAGTGCCGCAGTGATCTTCTTTTTTGTATTTGTACCTTTGTTCTGGAAGGGCATCAACTAAAATATACTGTCATTAGTTAAACTGATGTTGATGTATGCAGACAAGCTACTAACAACTGTTACCCTCTCTGCATGCTGTTACAACTAGCGCTCCAGCCAGACACGCTAGCCGTGAGTGCTCTCCTGCCCCGTCCTCCTCTGCTGGCTGTGCCATGCTTCGCATTGCGGGACATGCTCGCATGTGAACACCGGGCAGTTACTCACCTCCTGCTTCCTCCGGTGTCCCAGGTCGCCAGCGTGTATGTAACTGCCCTCTAGAGTGCGTGCGCCAACTCTCTGCTATTTAAAGGGCCAGTACGTCCTTAACTGGTTAATGCTGCTCGCTGACACTGTAAGTGTCAGCACTTCCTGTCTCCCCTTGCTGGATCTTTATACCTTGCTGCTGGAGAGAAAGCATACCTTCTGTGTGTTCTGCTATTCCGTGCACCTGTTCCTTTAGCTCTGTTCCCTGACCACGCTCCAGTGCCGCCTGTCCTGACCTTCCAGCCTGTCCACGACTACTAGTTTGCCTCATCCTTCCTGTACCTCGTTACACCTCAGCAGCATGTGTGGACGAGTCGTATCAGGGGTAACAACCTGGGTGCTGCCTGCCACTGCAAGTCCATTCCGCTTTGCAGAGGGCTCAGATGAAAACCAGCGGCACCTTAGACTATGCTCCCTGGTACGCATCATCCACACAGGTTCAGCGGATCCTCTTCACCACTGCTGTTACACGTGCATTGCTGTCATCTGCCAACTATGATTCATATCATTTATACTTATTTAGTACTTAATGCTTATGCAACACTTTAGCATTGTGTATTACATGCTATTTACAGTTTGATTCTTTCACGCACAATGTAAATGTATGAAAATTCTTTTTATCCCTTTCATTATTATGTAAAATTGCTATATCCAAAATCATTCAAAACCATTCAACTATGACACACGTATAATATAGGTAATTTGGTAATTTAAGATTGAGGTAAGTAAAATACATTTCTCATCCAATTAATCAAATTGTTCCTTGCAATTCTCATATCATACTCTACGAAGAGTTAGAATTAACTTCAAATCAGTAGATATAAACAAATGAGTGAAAAAACAGCAGTACAGATGTGTTATAATCTGACTGATATACAGTTACTTTTCCGTTATATTGGACTCTTTGAATTTCCTGCTTTACACTGAAAAGAAACACTGTGGCTTAGCAACATAGAGAACCCTTTGTTATGCTGCTCCAAATTAAAAAATGTGGTCTAAAACTACTGTGCAGGTCCACCTAGCACTTTAAGAGCTTCAGTCAGTGGTCGCTGCTTTAAGAGTTGTGCCACGCAAACACGTCTTTCTATACACACCACTCAATATGGCCACGGAGGAGCGGAGCGGAAGATTATATGAATGATTCTATCGCCGGTAATCTGCAGCCCACTGCACTGCCTTTGTACTGAAGATATAGTGGTTTGGAAGGGGGGGGGGGACAGAGGAGTCTGGGGGGGCATAAGGATCTGGATGAGGTAACAGAGTGGTCTGGGGGACACAGGGGCCTGGGTGTGGCATAGGGGCCTGGGAAAGCATAGGGATCTGGAGGAGGGGGACAGAGGGGTCTGAGGGGCATTGGAGTCTGAAGGAGAGAGACAGAGGGGTTTAGGGGTCATATGGGTCTGATGGGTCTGGTGGAGAGGTACAGAATTGTCTGAGGGGAAATAGGGGTTTGGATGAGGCAGACAGATGGGGACTAAGGGGTGAGGGGCCTGGAGTAGGAGGATAGAGGGGTCTTGAAGGGACATAGGACAGGTAAGAGATAATTTTAACTTGCCCAGTTGTTGTAATTGTGGGCCTAAAACTGAGCACCGGTCTATCAACTTGGAAATATTGGCTTTATACCTATTCTGAGTCCTAGGTTTAAGGCAATACTTGAGTAGGTTGTTCACATGGTCTGAATAACCGGGGATCCACACTGATTGTGAACACCGAAGAAGCAGATCTCTAGAACCTTGGAAGAAGTCTGCTGTGAGACGGGGAAGTTTCAGACCCCTGATCAATGAGTGCAACTATGGGTACCATGATCTCACCAGCCATACTGGGTATATATCTCTACTTGGTCTTGATTGATCCTGTGCAAGATATGTGACAATAAAGATGGAGGGGTTAACACACAGATTTCTCAGCTGAGACCAAGGGAGGGAATCTACTTTCCATGTTCCTGAACATCGGCTCTATCTTCATGAACAGATGACAGTGTAGAGTCACAGTCGTCAAAGACATTTTATTCCCGAGACACGGTATCTGCCATCTGGTTGATGTGAATGAGCACTTGGTAGGAGCCATGTAAAAACCTGGATGCATGGCGATCACTTTGTCTATCAAGTTTTCCAATTCTCTCAAAAGGGTACTCTGCACCTAAACATCTTATCCCCTTTCCAAAGAATGGGGGATAAGACGCCTGATCGCCGGGGGGGGGGGGGGGGGGGTAGCTCTGGCCGCTGGCACCCTCCGCGATCTACAGGCCGTCCTGGACATGGAAGCTTTGAGCTTCTGCTTTTGTGACGTCATGACCATCCCACCTTCTTTCATGTCTATGGGAGGTGTGATGGCTAGTTCATAACCGTCAAGCCTCCTCCCATAGACATGAATGGAGGGGGTGTAATGGCTGTAGTCGCCTTTCACCTTTCATCCAGCATGGAGAAGAGTTTGCTCCATGCACCCGATGCCTGGGGTGCCACGCTGGAGATCGCGGAGGGTCCCAGCAGCCGGACCCCCGGAATCAGACACCTTTGGACAGGGAATAAGATGTTTAAGAGGGAAGTAGTCCTTTAATCATTTGTACCTGTTCAGAACTACTTTTCAGAAATGATCAAAAAGATTTAACTATTTGTCTGAAGGGATCCTGAGAGTCAGATCTGAAGTATTCTGGGGGAATCCCAGGAAACCCCGGAATTTTGTGGGAAGAACAGATTCTCCTACATTCACAAAAAAAAAAAAAAAACTCTTCAAGCAGAGAGAGAGGATTATGTCTCTGTGTAACAACAGAGCATTGGCCTCTAAGTGGAAAATTAGAATACTGTCTAGATAAATGAGGCACCGCTATACCTGATAATCTTAAATGAGAAATGAAGCCTTTCATTGCCCTCGAAAAAGTGTATGAAGCATTGAAGAGGCCAAACGCCATAACATTCTAGTGATAAAAGCAACAGGAAGCAAAGAAAGTGTTGGTGCTTTGGATTCACAAAGATGGCTGGAAAGATATTTTTGGGCATGTCTTGCTCTAAAAGAAACCTTAGCTCTTCAGTATTTTCAATATGGAACCTGGATTTTAAGAACCTGATTAGGGAACGTACATTGGGAACTAGTCTCACCGATCTGTCACCGATGAGTTTAGAACAGGGAAAATGTGGCTGATCCACACTTTTTTTTACCTTCCATGGTCAGGAAAAACTGTTTCCTCTTAAAACTGTTTCCCCTTAAGACCCAGTAGTCTGCACAGATATGTTTCCCAACCCTTGGTTAAAGGGGTATTCCAGTAAAAAAAAAAAAATTTTTCACATCAACTGGCTCCAGAAAGGTGAACTGATTTGTAAATTACTTCTATTAGAATCCTTCCAGTATTTATCAGCTGCTAAAGTTGAGTTGTTCTTTTCTGTTTGACAACAATGCTCTCTGCTGACACCTCTGTCTGTCTCAGGAGGTAAAACTAAAAGAAAAATAGCCAGCACAATTACCTAATACACGGGTGCAGGCTGCTGTGGCAAATACAGAGTATACAAAAAAGTAGGGTGCAGCAGCACTCTTGGTCAAAAAACGTAGGCTCTTAGGGCATTTTTTGATCAAAACATGTCCCCCATCCACCATGCGGAGGTGGCCCCATTTCGGATGGGACCCTAGCACTCATTTCACTTACCTTTGCTGGGCATATAGCCTCTGACTGGGTGACATGCTGGATCCACTATCAATTTAAAAAACCTTCTGCGAAACAGGGAGGGGTGCACGGCTACAGAGGGTGTCACTCCCCCTAAATTGCACAGCAAAAACAAAAAATAGCCAGCACGATTACCTAATACACGGGTGCACGCTGCTGTGGCAAATACAGAGTATACAAAAAAGAAGGTTGCAGCAGCACTCTTGGTAAAAAAAATGGAGTCTCTTAGCGCACTTTTTGATCAAAACATGTTCCACATTCACCACGCGGAGGTGGACTCATTTCGTATGGGACCCTAACACTCATTTCACTCACCTCTGCTGAGCATATAGCCTCTGGCTGGGTGACATGTTGGATACACTATCAATTTAAAAAACCTCCTGTGAAACAGGGAGGGGTGCACGGCTACAGAGGGTGTCACTCCCCCTAAATTGCACAGCAAAAACAAAAAGAAACATAGCCAGCACAACTACCTAATACACGGGTGCACGCTGCTGTGGCAAATACAGAGTATACAAAAAAGAAGGTTGCAGCAGCACTCTTTTTGATCAAAACATATCCCCCATCCACCACGCGGGCAGGTTTGCTATGGGGATTTGCTCCTACTCTTGACAGTACCTGAGAGAGACAGAGGTGTCAGCAGAGAGCACTGTTGTCAGACAGAAAAGAACAACTCAACTTCAGCAGCTGATAAGTACTGGAAGGATTAATATTTTTTTAATAGAAGTATTTTACAAATCTGTTTAACTATTTAACAGTTGATATGAAAAAAAATATTGTTTTTCACTTGAATACTCCTTTAACTGTTTAGAAGGTGCAAGTAAGAGTTTTCTTACCTGGATGCTGCTTTTTGGTGTTAAGTCTGAAGCCAGAACGACCTCTGGATAGGCTGGTGGTTTCATGGAAGGGATGTCTTGAATTGGCGACACCCTTGAAGCAAAAGTTTGGTTGACTTTTTAATGTCAACAAATGACTTTCTGGCCCTATATCTGCCTTTCACCTCTTGTATGAAGTGAGGCCCAAAAAATAATTTGCCTCTAAATTTGGGAATTTCTGTTTTTTTCACCATCCCCAGTAGTGTTGCTCGCGAATATTCGCAATGCGAATTTTATTCGCAAATATCGCATATTCGCGAATTCGCGAATATCCGCGAATATAGCACTATATATTCGTAATTACGAATATTCCTTATTTTTTTTTTTTTTTTTTTTTATACTTTATTTTTTTTTTTACAGTTCACATCACAGTGATCATCCCTCTCTGCTTCCAGCTTGTGTGGTGTAAAGAAGGCTGTAATACTACTGTGTGATACCGGTGTGCGAATTTTTGCATATACCAAAATCTGCATATGCAAATTTTCGCATATGCAAATTTCAGCTTATGTTAATGTATATGCCAATTTTCGCATATGCGAATTTACGCATATGCGAAAATAAATCGCAAATATTACGAATATGCGAATATTCGCGAATATATGACGAATATTCGCCCATATATTCGCGAATATTCGCGAATTCGAATATGGCCTATGCCGCTCATCACTAATCCCCAGCAGGATATGAAGGGGATAACCCCTTTTGATATATGTGTATATGAGGTGGGGCTGGAAATTGCATCTCAGATGCTTCTGAAGTCCAAACTTAGATTAAGCTATTCCAAAATAAACAGTGGCACACACTTTGAATGTTGTACAAGTTATTAAAAAAATCTACTGAGCCTCAGAATAGGCTGGTACTTCTTGCTCAATAAATACCACTTCTCAGCTATCATACCAATATCATCCCTGAATGGTTCACAGTTTTAAAGCTAGTGGCAGATAACAGCCTCAGCACAGCCTCTTTGACACTTGAGCCCTGAGCAAGATCTAGAGCTGACAGATTCCTTTTAAGGTTTCTTCAATAAATGCAAATTATTTATCAAAAACTATTGTCACGTCAGATAGGAAACAGTACAGCCCTAAGCTGAACCCTGCTTCTGTTCCTACTCTCTTGGACAATCTATCCGAAACGGTGGTTGCCAACTAGTTGACATTTCCTTTGATGGGCTAATTGCTCAGGGATATAAGTTAAAGGAGAACTCCGGAACATAAAAATTGTCCCCCACACTGCTGGCAGTAAAAAGTAAAGATGTACATACCTTCTTCCGCTCCCCCGGGGCCTCCGGTAACCGGCTCCGGTTTCTGCCACGATCCTCTTCCTGGTTGCCAGTGGTCGGAGAGTCTTACAGTGCTCAGCCAATCACGAGCTGCAGTGAAGTCCAAGACTCGGCCGGTGATAGGCTGAGCGGCAGTGTGATGTTTTCGGCCCCGACAGCAGGTGCCGGAGTAGTGAAGAATTTTGTGTCCTGAAGCGTTCTCACTCTGCCGCTCAGCCTGTCGCCGGCCAAGTCGGACTTCGCTGCGGCTGGTGATTGGCTGAGCGCAGTATGATTCATCCGACCACCAGCAACTAGGAAGTGGATCACGGCGGAGACCGGAGCCGGTTACCGGAGACCCCGGGGGAGCGGAGGAAGGTATGTACATCTTTATTTTTTTTACTGCCGGCAGTATGGGGGACAATTTTTATATTCCGGAGTTCTCCTTTAAGTCAGACAAGCCAGGTCAAACCCAATGGGCACGTAAAAGACAAAATTAGATCTCTATTGGGATAACCAGAAAACAAGCCAAAGGGTCTATACCAGGAGGGCAACACAAAGTCAGTACCAGAAAAATAAAAAGGCTGGGGTCAAACCAGGAAAATATGTTAGGTAAATGGTCAGGATCCAGGGATAGCTGAGCTGTAATGAACATTGCTTGTGAAGGTTTGTTTAACCAATCATGGGTGACCCTTGCGAGAAGATGCCCCTATAAATACAAACAAACTGGAGGCTTGGGACCTTGAGGTCAGCACTGATTGCCCCAATGCCCCAACCTCCTAAGTAAACAACTCTCCCTGTCATTCACAGAGGCAGACAGTACAATGCTGCACGGCCCCAGGGAATTTTTTTTGCCCAAAGCATGTGTTTGTGTAATTTTTCTACTGTGCGCTTGAGCAGTAAATAATAAATTCTCCCAATGTGCTGCACTTCAAGCTATTCCCAGGGCAATTTTTTGCACCGGGGCACTATGGTTTCCACCTTCACCCCTGGCTGGTCATTTTGGTCCCAACCCAACCATTTAGGGAACTGTGCTTGTGGAATTAGGCAGATTTGGACCCAAGATAAATCCAGGGAGATTCATTTATCTCTATGTTTAGGTTTACACGACAGAATCTCCAGCTGGAAAAATGAATCAGTTTGCAGTAGAACAGCGTGAACCTTACCTTCCGCGTATATAATGCATTCCACACAGATTCCGTCCCCGCTGCTCCGGACCCGTCACCGCTCGTCACCGCTGCCCTGGATGTTGCTCCATCGCTGTCGGCGCGTCCACGTGGTGTCCCTGACGCTCCGGACATCTTCTTCCCCGGGATCCGCGCTCTCCGTCGACGTTATCATGTCGCTATGCACGTCGTTCTTATTGGATGACAGGACAGCATGCGCGACGACGTGATGACGTCGAAGGAGAGCGCCGGCCATGCAGGTGATCCCGGCACGGAGCAGACACCGAGGAAGCAGGTAAGGTCCCTCCCGGTGTCCTGTAAGCTGTTCGGGACGCCCCAATTTCACTGCGGCGGTCCCAAACAGCCCGACTGTGCAGCCAGGTTAGTGTCACTTTCGCTTCAGATGCGGCGGTCAGCTTTGATCGCCGCGTCTGAAGGGTTAATACAGGGCATCACCGCGATCGGTGATGTCCTGTATTAGCCGCTGGTCCCGGCCGTTGAAGGCCGCAGGGACCGCCGCGATAGGTGTGTATTCACCGTATAAGACGCACCAACTTTTCCCCACCAGTTTTGGGGAAGAAAAAGTGCGTCTTATACGGCAAAAAATACGGTAGTTCATATATTTTCCTGAGGTGCTACTGCTTATTACTAGATTAGGTGTCGTGCACCAGACCTCATGGCTATCTTACAAGTTTTTGGTACAGTGAAAAACAATACATAGATTACTAATCCGATACTAGACATACAATGTAAGGATCTATTCCCACGTACAGTATTCTGCACATTTTTGATTCACAGGATTTCAAACTGCAGATTTGATGCTGTGTTCAGTCATTTCGATTACATTGAAATCTTCAGCAGAAAATCTGCAGCTTCAAATTCTGCGTATTAAATATGCACAGGACACTGTACTTGTGAATAAACCCTAAAATGTCCCAGGAAACATGGACTTTTAGATGGCATCAGCCGGGTTTGGAGTTGAGCCCTACAATTGTAGGCATGGATTAGAATGTGCACATTTCCCCCCCTCCTAATAAAAAAGCCCCCCCCCCCCCCACACTTTTTTTTTTAACATATTATGGCTTGTATAGGCTGCACCTCTGTGCACTGAACTGAATCAGCTTCCTCTGAGAACAAAGAATGGAAGAACATCAACTCTACATTTACTCTGCTTCAGACACACAGATACACACACATACACAGACTCACGCACACACACACAGTCTCATACACACACGTACACAAACTCATACACACATACAGTCTCACACACACACACACACACACAGACTCATACACACATAGACTCACACACACACAGTCTCACACACAGACTCACACACACACAGACTCATGCGCACACAGTCTCACACACACACACACAGACTCACGCCCACAGACTCATACACACACAGACTCATACACACACAGTCTCACACACAGACTCATACACACACAGACTCACACACACACAGACTCATACACACACAGTCACACACACACACACACACACACAGACTCACGCACACAGACTCATACACACACACAGACTCATACATACACACAGACTCACGCACACAGACTCATACACACACAGACTCATTCACACACACACAGTCTCACACACAGACTCACACACAC